>NC_088205.1:54148466-54748466 GCF_037126465.1 Ornithodoros turicata | reverse complement strand
TCCCACCTTAGCTACATCGACATATAAAGTCAGAATTCGTCTGCTACCGCGATTTGCCGTTTCGCGAAACTTGCAAATGATTGCAGCAAACTTGACAAATTTAAACCTGTTGACTAAAAGTGCAACAGGCTTTCAAGAAAATCAATTTTGAGAAAAATATGGGTTTATTTTGTTTTCCCATTTAGTACGGGGGACGTTTACTACTCCGCAGACCACAGCTGCTGCCCATGAAGCTGACGGTGGCTCATCTTCATGGTTACGACCGCTGAAAGCACGTTCGTGATTGGCTACCGCCGTTGAAAACACGATTCTAATTGGCTGACACTTAGTTGTTACGTCACGTCGACGAGTAAGCAGGCGTTCTTTGTCTAGGTGGTATTGGCTTGGCCCCAGGCTTGCTTTTCCAAGTACATTCTAGCTCTGTTCGATGCAGCAAGCTCAAGCCAATCCTAAAGAGCCAATTCCGAGCTAACGTTACCGTACATATCGCATGCACATGGATGAAAAAAAAAAGCCTTACTGTTCATTTTAAGGTAGTTTCTACTAATAATGATACTCTCCACGTTATTATTTGATACAGTGAAAGAAACTGCTTATTTAAAGCTCTACGAAGGTTGGCAGAGGTCTGTGTATACACCTAGCGTAGCAAAGACAGAAGTTGGGATTACCTGTTCACTTGAAGTAGTAATGCCAGGACATGCTCGGACGCTTCGGACAGTCCTGCATTGCCCGAACGTTTTGCCGCTACTACAACGAATGTGTCTCACATTTTCAAAGCAGCGTGGAAAGACTCTAGAACAAATATATCGAGAGAACTAGAAATTAGGATTACAAGCCCTGGGGCACACATTCGCACAAAAATAACGAGTGTTGCGTGTAATCCTGGAGCACAAGAGAGCATTCAGTCTCGCGGGTCAGATAACCTGCTCCCCCCCGGCTAGAGTTCGGATCCCGGGATCCCGGACAATTTTCCTGTCCCGTGGAATTCGTGGTGCCAAATATATATTAAAATTGCAGACGACACGAACGAGAGAGATTCAGTTACACGGGTCAATCGCCTTCACCATCGAGGTTTCCGCCCATGATATGTTTCCCCTGTTCGCAAATAAATCATCCCCCTCGTCTACGAAAAGGCACCAGCGCGGCGTGAGAGCTCGCGCTAGTCCACTGCGGGTTGCTGCTTTTGCTAGAGTCTGACGTGGGGTTCCCTCTTTCTTGAGCTGGCGGAAACACTCGAAGTGGCGTCCGATCGTTTCAAGGGCGAAAGGCAGGCGTTCCACCGTGGTCGCAGTGTCAAGACCGTCCGTGCCCTAGGTGGTTCGTAACAATGTCCACCGTGCTCTTTCCCGAAGTGCTTGCTAAATGCAGTGACAGTAGCAGTGTGTGGTACTACTACTTGCGTGCAGCGGACGGGCAGTCGGCGAAATGTAAGAGGTGTGGAAAGGTGCTAAAGACTCTTGGCGCCTCAACGATAGGTCTTCGCACGCATTTGCTACAGCATAACATAAACCTTTGAGTGAGATCTGCGACAGAGGATGCTACAGGAGTCGTTTTGTCGTCGTCGAAACTGCACAAACAGTCGCCACCACAAACACTTGACTCGTTCCTCGTGAGCGGTAAGGCTACGGTTGAACACAGGGTAGCACGCATGGCCACCATGTGTGCACAGTCGTTTCGTGTAATCACTTCGTCTGAGGACATTCGTGATGGAATGGGCGCTCTGGGGCTTAAGTTTCCTAGAACCGAAAAGACTGCGAGGCAGTACACAATGAACTTTCACGCTCAAATACAAGCAGTGTGCAAGCAGGACCTGGAGAAGGAGCTTGCGGCAGGACGGAAACTTGCTCTAACATTAGACGAGTGGACGTCGACCAGGAATCGTAGGTACCTGAACATCAATGTTCACACTGCTGATGCGAAGTTTAGGAGCGCTGTCAGCACTTGGAATTTGGGACTTGTGAGGATTAAGTGCGCGATGCCGGCGTGCATCGCGCACTTGCGTGCGTGGACGCCACCAGTGGACGCTACCAGAACAGTGCGTGGACGCCATCCGTAATAGGCTGCTAGATTTCGGCTTAAAGTGACAGTCCGGTCGAAAACATAGGTCTGGGAAACACCGCCTTATGATTTCTAATACTCCTCACAACAACTGTGCAAAATATTTCAGAAGAAATCGTATCGCACGATTTATAATCGACATTTTTCTATGCCGCAGTTGGTCCCGAGTAAAGGCCGCAGCGAGCTCTCGCGTGACGTGCATAAGAGCAATGCCGCACGTGACTTGCGCATGCCTGTTCGCTCGATAGTTGATTGTTGCGTGCTAGCATTTGTCCATTATGATGTTTTTGAGTAGCAATCACGCGTTATGTAGACTAAAATGCCGAGTAGCGTCAATGTAAACACAGGTATCACGACGTAGCCTTCTGTTCAGTACACTCATACACAAAAACACCTCTCTGCATTCCCAGCAACGGCGCAGTCCTCCGCTCCACTTTGTCCATTGGGGACGTCATACTCACGTGGCGGCTGACGTACATAGAGGATCCTTGGGGCAAGGAGTATGCGAGGGAGAAAAACGAAACCGGATGTCTTCAGAGGAGTCTTTTTTATTCGATATCTCGAAAACCACGCCGTTTTGTGAGCTCAAAACTTTCCACCCAGCATGTAAGCTTTCGTGACAGTTGGAAAAAATCAACTTTCGTTTTTCCCGGACTGCCCCTTTAAAGCTTGACAGCGATGTCGTCGGGCTTACGACTGATGGAGCATCCGTAATGGTTAAACTGGGAAAACCTTTGCAGCCATTGCAGCATCAGCTATGTCTGGCCCATGGACTACATTTAGCGGTCACGGACACCTTGTACCCATTGCCAAAGAACAAGTCCCTCTCTGTAGACGAAGAGAACGAAGTCGGCGGTTCCGATTCTGAACCCTGTGACAGTGAGAGCGATGGGATGATTGTCACAGATGACGTAGTTAATGAACAGCCACATACCCTTAAAGAGGGTTCCATCCGAGACATAATTGCTAAGGTTCGTGCTGAGGTCCTTCGTTTCAAGAGGTCCCCGAAGAACAACGACATTTTACAAGCTGACGTAATTCGAGATCACGGCAAAGAACAGGGGTTGCTCCTGGACTGCAAGACAAGGTGTAACTCCCTTGTTGCGATGCTTGAGCGCTTCTTGCAGGTACGAGACAGCATCAGGAAAGCACTAATTGATATAGGATCAGGAAGTGAACTTTCCGATTCAGACGTCGCAGCGATAGCCAACGTAGTCGCGTGCCTCAAGCCTGTACAGTTGGCTGTGGAGGCGCTTTGTCGTCGCGACTCAAACCTCTTATCCGCAGACGCGACAATAAAGTTTGTCTCGGAATGTCTGAGCGATCAGGATGGAGCATTTGCGAACCAACTGATGGTTAACGTACCGGAACGCCTATGCCAACGACGTACGATGGCCTCAACGGTTCTCCAGATATTGCAGGACCCTAATTACGACGACCACGTCGAGTATCTCCTCAACACTTCTTTCAAGACGGTCTCGTCCGACGCCCTCCGCCTATTCATTGCAAGGATGATAGAGCGCAACGAATGTAGCGATCACGAAGGTACACCACTTCTCTTGTCGAGCATGCGACAAGCGACTCTCGACTCACCAAGACACCCGTTGTGGCAGTTCCAGACACTCATGACCTCAATAAGAGGTTAAATGGCGCGATAATGACGGCCACAACGTCGAGAGAACGCAGTAGAATTTCTCCCAATCCTTCTAGAGTCGCATCTCTCTTGCGAAAGGAAATCGGACTATTTCGGCATGGTGATGGAAGAGGATCCCTACTTGAAGAAGCACAGGTCTACCTGCGAGGAATTGTCCCAACTAGTGTTGTATCAGAGAGAATTTTCAGTTCTGCACGGAACCTATGCACGAAGGTGCGATCTCGCCTCGACGATAGTACTCTGGATGCACTGTGTTTCTTAAGATCGTTCTTCGAGCAACGAGGTAGTGTTTATACGTGAACTCGGCAGAAGGTGCTCATGCGTGAGAGTTATTGAATACTTTCAGAGCTTTGTTTGTCGATTGCTTTCTTTACAATAAAAACGCTGCAAGGTTCATATATTTTCCATGTTTCAACATGAGACGGTGTCAGCCAAGCCGAGCCCTACGGGGCATACCATTATAAACTTCCTTGCCAAAAATCCCGATCCCGTCCCGGGATCCCGGGATTTAGATTTCAAGATCCCGAAATCCCGGGATTGCGAAAAGGCCTCGGGATTCCGAACTCTATACCCCGGCTGCAGTCTGCAACGTCATGTGACTCGCCAATAAATGAAGTGAGTGCCTTCATTTTTCTTTCTTTCTTTTTGCAGCGCCACCCGTCCCGCGTCTCGACTGGTCGCTCTCGCTAGCAGATGATTCTCGGTGGCCAATGAAAAGCGCTCTGCCAACTGCCGTCACGAGACGCGAGGAGCCGCTGCGCGCTCTCTTGCAAAGCAATTTGCACTTCCCAAATGAAATATTTTGCGTGACGGTCCCTGAGTTTCGCATACTTCTCCTAGCCACCACGAGGCATAAAATTTCTATTAAATGAAGCTGTGTAGATACCAGCAATCCACAAGTGTCCCTCTCTTCATCCGCCATCTTAAATTGAAATTTATCTGGCCGCCAAGAAGTATGAGTGAGTGAGTGAGTGATTGAGGTTTTTCTGGCGCATGAGCGACTACGGCTATTATGCGCCAAGACAATGATAAAATGTTATCTATTTAAAAAGGGGAATAATTCAGTTAAAATTTAGTTTAAAGGTACTTGATGCAACCAACATCATTTAAAAAATTGTATACACAATTAAAAGTAACCAGGGGCTCATCACCCAGCAGAAGTGCGGGATGGAAGGGAATGTTATATTTATAAAAGACGGGAAAGTGGCGGCGACGGTGAGCTTCGTGCAGTGGGCACATTACCAGAATATACAGAACAGAAAGCGGTTCCCTGCAAGGCACACACTGGTGTGGATCCTCCTCCCGTAAAAGGAATCCGTGTGTCATGTAGGTGTGGCCAATACGCAACCGAGCTGACAGAATTTCGTCAAGCCGGTTGCTGAAAGCATGTGTGGGCTTGCCTATGTCATGTTTGATTAGATGGAGTTTATTAGTGTTCTGTGTGTTCCATTGTTTTTGCCATCTCTCATTAATCGGGATGCTCATCTTCTGGGATGCTCGCTGCGCCATCTTCAACAACTAAATGTCTGACTCCAGCGGATTCTAAAGCTATTTAAGCGTTGACTTCGGCGACTGCATCACGGTCTTGTGGGGCGTACATTCCTCGTGCTGACGCATCTGTTTGTAACCACTAGGTGAGCACAGTCAGATACTTTCTACATATCCTTCCTCCCACAAGACCGTGATAAGTGTTTACTATGGCCAGCTGTGGCGATACACCATTGATCTGTTTGTCTTGTATGCAAGCGGTCGCCACTGATTCCAGTTCTTCCATTCACTGCACGAAATGTGAGAACTATTACCACTTAGGTAAATGTTCTAATGTTACAAAAACGTCCCTAAAAGCCTTTACACCTAGGGAGCGAGAATTGTGGACGTGCCAAACGTGTAATGTTCACTCACGTCAGTTATCGAAACAAAGAGATGAACCTTCCCTTGGAAGTATCCTTGCGGAAATAAAGCGAAACAGCAGTATGACATCGGAAGTTCTGGAAAAAGTCGCATCACTTGAGACGAAATTTGAGTCTTTATCAGCTAGTCATCGTGAACTTGAAGGTCGTGTGAATAGTAACTGCCATGCTCTATCCAACGTTGAGGACCGTGTAACAGCGTTGCAAGATGAATTGAAAAATTCAAATACTGAGCTTATGATGCTTAGGAGAACAGTCAATGACCTTGAGCAATATGAACGCCGATTTAATCTCGAAATCCGCGGCGTTATCGAAAAACAAAATGAAGATATTCTTGCTACTGTAAACTACATTGCCGCCGCTTTAGAGGTGCCTTCATTGTCAACAGCCGACATAGAAGCCGCACACCGTCTTCCCACGAAAGAAGGGCGTTGTGCGCCCATTATCGTCAGATTCAAGGACAGATTTACGAGGGATTCCTGGCTAAACAAGCGTTCCATGTTAAAGCAAAACCAGTCAGTGGTTGACAAGCATGAGGGTCACCAAGTGTTTATCTGTGAGAATTTGACAGCTTTTAACAAAACTCTGTTATGGGAAACTAGGAAGACTGCGAGGGAAAAAAAGTATGCATACGTCTGGGTCAGGAATGGTCACGTATATGTTAGGCAGGCAGATGGTTCTAAGGCGATGCGAATAACGAACAAACGTGACCTCACTGGACTGTGATGCAGGACCGAACGTGTTATCTTTTATATTTGTGTGTACTTTCTCTTCTGTGTTTTTTTTGTTTATTTTATACATGGTGTACGTAACACTAAATGAGTTCAATGACATAACGAAGTCATCATCTTATTCCATTGTCCACCTAAATGTCCGTAGCCTTGCTAAGCATTTTGAAGAGCTGCGTTGTACTCTTGACACATTTAGCAAGGATGTCTCATTTGTTGCTCTATCAGAAACATGGCTGCATTGTTCAAATCAGATGTATTATTCCATACCTGGCTACAATTTTGAGTACTCCCACAGAAAGGCAAGCCAGCATGGTGGTGTGGCTCTTTATATTCGTGATGGAATTGAGTACAAGCCACGACACGATATAGTATTTAACACTCCGCTATGCGAAATGCTCCTTATTCAAACTTCACAGGCGTTCAGCAGTACTTATGTGCACCGTCACACACCTCTTCTCATCGGTGTATTTTATCGTTCGCCTTCGGGATCATTATCACAGTTTCTGGATGAATTCGATAGATTCCTATACTGGTGTTGGCAGACGAAGCAGAACCTGCTTATTATCGGTGATTTAAACATTGATATCCAAAAAAATGATTGTCTAGTCCAAAGATATAAGGAGATATATATTGGATATGGCTACAACCAGCTGATCGACTCTGTTACGCGGTTTGGCATGTCTGCCGGTACCATTATAGATCATATAATTACAAACCTCAGAGAGAATGACGTGTCCAGTGGAGTTTTAGCCTGTAACATTTCTGACCACGAGCTTATTTACCTAACTAGCTCATGTGAATCCCCAAGGCGACTGCATCGTGACATCATAATTAATCGACGTATAAATTATAATCAAGTCCGGGAGAAGTTATCTGCTGTAGAATGGACGTTCTCGGAGTTAGAGCGTTGCTCTGATAAGTTTACATATTTCTACGATATCCTACTGAATATCGTGGAGACCTGTTCAACTACAGTCACGGCTTCTAAACGGAGTACTGCTAGGCAACCCTGGATCTCAAGCGCACTTCTAAAGAGTATCAAACATAAGAATAACATGTACAAGAAATGTCGTAAACATCCGTTAAACCTGTCTCTGAAACATAGGCATGCCAGATACAGTAATATGCTACAAAAGCTTCTGAGGGAAGCAAAGGAGAAGCACTTTCAGAAGGCTATTTACGAGGCGGCAGGGGATGGTAAAAAAACATGGAGAACAATTAACGCCGCTCTTGGCAAACAACAGACCAACCGCCAGATTAACGGACTACAGGGCGAGGGGGGTGTTCTTGTGACGGAACCGACACTAATAGCAGAAAAGTTCAATTACTACTTTTCCCAGATCACTGCCCAGGTTTCATACTTGCCATGCGTACCATGCTCGATGCCGGTTCCACGTTACAACCCCATTTCCTTCTTTCTGGAGCCCACAGATCCCCAGGAAATCGAGTCTACTATTGCAAACTTGAGAAATTCTAACTCCAAGGGGCACGATAATATTCCCATCGCATTACTGAAATATATTGCTGCTGGTATATCATCCCCACTAGCAGAAGTTTTTAACGACATATTTCAAAAAGGCACCTTTCCAGATCAACTGAAAATCGCCAAAATTATTCCGGTCTATAAGAAGGGAGACACACAGTCACCGGGAAACTATAGACCGATTGCTATACTCCCTGCTCTAAGTAAAGTCCTTGAAAAACTTATTTTGAGAAGATTAGAAAGATTTTTTTAATAATTATGACCTCCTATCGCATTCACAGTTCGGGTTCCGCAAGGGAAGATCGACCATCTCTGCACTTGTAACCATTACGGAAAAGATTAGAAAGAATATTGACTCAAAATTATATACAATGGGGATCTTTTTAGACCTCAGTAAAGCGTTTGACTTGATTGATCACCAGCTTCTATTAATGAAACTAGAGAGATACGGCATACGAGGTGTAACACGCAACCTAATTGAGAGCTATCTCAGCTGCCGGGCTCAATACGTTTCAATTGGCAATACACGCTCTGTTGAACGTTCTCTATCTCTAGGCGTCCCACAGGGTTCCATATTGGGACCCTTCTTATTCTTAGTTTTTATAAACGACCTCCCTCAGTACTTAGAACCTACATCTACGTCAGTCCTTTACGCCGACGACACGAACATTTTTATTGAATGTAACTCACTTAATGCTCTTTTTGATAAAGCAAAT
The DNA here is from genome assembly GCF_037126465.1 of Ornithodoros turicata. Lineage (NCBI taxonomy): Eukaryota > Metazoa > Arthropoda > Arachnida > Ixodida > Argasidae > Ornithodoros > Ornithodoros turicata. Next base: position 54,739,914 of record NC_088205.1, on the reverse strand, counting down.
TCTACTCTGGAAAGATGCACGTACTGGTTGTCTACGAACAAACTTGTCCCTAACATTACGAAGTCAAACTATGTCCTTTTCACAACGCCCTCTGTGCCCATTAACATCGACGGCCTCAGTGTTATGCTTTCAAACTTTAGCCTTGCTCGTGTCTCGTCAACAAAATTTCTAGGCGTCACACTTCACGAGCATTTATCTTGGCGCCATCATGTAACCGAAGTCATGCGCAAAGTTCTATCGGGGATCCATGCATTATCAAGAGCTAGAACTCTCTTTTCGATTCAGACACTACTACTCATTTATAGGTCATTGATTGAGTCACACATCATGTATGCACTAGAAATATATGGGTTAACTTACCCAACACAGTTACAGCCTATTTACCTGTTACAAAAGAGAGCACTACGAGTAATTCTTTCTCTTCCGGCCTATGAGAGTGTCACATTTGCATTTGATGCGTTGAGTATATTGGATGTATACAAGCTTACCCAGCTGAGGCTATGCATACTATTATTTAATGTTATCCATGGACATCTGCATATACAAAATGTTGACCTCTCATTTTATTCGTCTCGTTATTTGTTACGGAAAGATGAGTATATCCTCAATGCTCCCACTCCACGAACAAACTTTATGCTACATTCAATTTCTTACCAGGGCCCCAAAATATGGAACACCCTCCCCTATGGTGTACGTGCAATGCGAACCCTTAGTGGATTCAAGCGGCTACTTAATGGGTACCTGTATAATGGTACTATACAATAATCTTTAGAGAAGATGTCTTTTTATAATGTCTGGGTTGTGCTAAATGTATAGGCATGTTTTGCATTTTGCATATTTATTGATATGTAAGCCAGTGTCAGTTTTTTAGCCATGTAATGACCTTTTGTAAAAACATTAATGCAGTTTTTCGTTCATGAATATCCTTTGTTATAATCTTTGTAGTCTTTGTATCTTCTCTTTTCTTTTTTTTTTCTTTTTTTTTATTGTTATCCACAAGACCATTTCTTATATAAGACTTCTTATATAATGCTGTCTAGCTTACAGGGACTGCTTTACAGGCTTGCCCTCGCAGTCCTCTTGAAACCATGTATCTTGTACTTTCTTCTAAAATAAAACAAACTGAAACTGAAACTGAACTGAAACTGAATCGTCTTTCGTATGACTGAGCGCAAGTCTTCAGCTGCCACTTCTCTAAATGCGAGGTCGCCGGACAGTGCCTCGACAGCGGCCTTGTCGGCTTGCTCGTTGCCACGTATACCTACGTGACTTGGCACCCAGCAGAGTGTTAGAGAGAAACCTTTGTTTGTAATTTGGCTGAATAAATGCTGGGCCTGTTGCACAAACGGGTTCTTTTGTTTCCGTAAGCTACATATAGCTTGTAGACAGCTCAGGTAATCAATGTACACGACTGACGTATCAGTGTGAGAGTGTAAAACATGATTAAAAGCAAGGATCACAGCATATACCTCTGCACTGAAAATGGAAAAGGTGTTTGGCAGACGGCGAGACACAACAGACGTGCCTGTGACCATTGCACAGGAAACCTTTGAGCCCGCTTTCGAGCCATCCGTGTAAAGGGCGACATGGTCTCTAAAACTGTCCTTTAATGATAAGAACTCCTGCTGGAGCACAACTGTAGAAGTTTCTTGCTTTTTATATTTTAATAACGATGTGTTGTGGGGTGGTGCTGGTTGCCATGGGGCAGGCTTCCCACCACTTGCTACTAGAGTCACCCTGCCCTGGTCAGGGAAGCCGTAAGCTTCCATTTCCAGGGAGTGTCGCATACTAAAAGGAGGGATGACAGAAGGTCTGTTCAGAAACAGCTGCTGGAAACGGGTTTCTGTGGCACATGCTAGGGCAGGGTGCTGCGGGTAAGATCTCACCTTCATTGCATATGTAGAGGCAAGGTAAAATCTCCGTTTTTCCAGCGACCATTCATTGCACTCTGCATACAAGCTTTCAACTGGAGATGTTCGAAAAGCTCCCAACACCAGACGGCGATCCTGGTGGTGAACTGGGTCTAAAATTGCCAGGGCAGACCTCCGTGCAGAGCCATAAACCAAAGACCCGTTGTCAAGCTTTGAGCGAATGACGGAAATATAAATACGACGCAGGACTTCCCGGTCTGCATCCCAAGACCTGTGCGACAAGATCTTGAGTATATTTAAGGCCTTCATTGACTTGACTTTGAGATTTTTTATGTGAGACACGAAATTGAGCTTTTGGTCAAAGATGACACCAAGGAATTTGTGTTCAGGCATGACAGTAATATCCTGGCCATTCATTCTGAGTGTGGGCTCAGGAAAGACACCCCTCAGTCTTGAGAATGGAACACAAACCGTTTTCTCAGGAGAAAACTGGAAACCGTTTTTGGTGGACCAGTCTGAAAGCTTGTTTATGGTGAGCTGGAGCTGTCTCTCGCACCTGGAAACGCTTGTGGAAGAACAGGATATTTGAATGTCATCCACATATAAGGAGTACGTGACAGACGGTGGAATTGCATGGACGACAGAGTTCATCTTTACAATAACGAGTGCTACGCTTAGAACAAACCCCTGCGGGACTCCATTCTCTTGTGTGAACAGGCGGGACTGTACAGTTCCCAGCTGCACCCTAAATGTTCTCCCCTGAAGAAAGTTTGCAATGCAACGGAAGAGCCGACCACGTATCCCAAAAGAGTGTAGGTCACGAAGGATGCCATACCGCCAGGCGGTATCGTATGCCTTTTCGAGGTCGAAAAAGATGGATACACAATGCTGCCGTCTGACAAAAGCCTCCCTAATAACAGTCTCCAAACGCAATAGCTGGTCTGTTGTTGAGCATGCAGTTCTAAAGCCACACTGATATCGGTCTAGGCATACATTTTCTTCAAGGTAGTACATAAGCCTGCAGTTCACCATACGTTCAAAAGTTTTTCCTAAGCAAGTGGTAAGGGCAATAGGCCTGTAACTGCTTGGACTGGAAGGATTTTTCCCTGGTTTTAGCAGTGGAATGATGATCGCCTCCTTCCAGCGGGACGGGAGGCAGCCCTCATTCCAGAGAGAGTTAAAGAAGCATAGAAGAGTTTCTAGCGATGAAGGTGTTAAATGCTGCAGCATAGAGTACGTGATGCGATCTGGCCCTGGAGCTGTCTGTTTTGAAATGCTCAGTGCTCTTAAAAGTTCTGTTATGGTAAAAGGCCTATTGAAAGCGTAGTTGTCGCCAGTACCACATGACAGGGTGCACTTCTCGGCAGAATCCTTGATCTTCAAGAACTCCCGTGTGTAATGAGCAGAAGAGGAAACGTTTTAGAAATGTTCACCTAAGGCGTCAGCCTGGTCTTCGATGCTCTGACACGTGCTTCCATTTATTTGCAGAAGTGGAACAGAGAAGCTCCTGTAGTCGCCTCTGATTTTTTTCAGTCTCTCCCATACAAACTTGGATGGAGTGCTACTATTTAAGGTGGATACGAAATTTTCCCAAGATTGCCGTTTCGCTCGTTGCCGTGTCCACCTTGCTTTCGCACGGGCTCTTTTAAAAGCGAGTAAGTTTGCTGGGGTTGGGTATCGTCTAAACTTACCCCGTGCACGGTTATGCAGGTGTTCGCACATTCACTCGTCCACCAGGGCTTGCAGCGCCTAGGGAGACGACCTGAAGATTGCGGAATGAATTTAGTGGCTGCGTTAATAATAATGTCTGTAATAGTGTCATTTGCTTCATTAATGCCGAGTCCATGAAGTGATTCTGCTGACAGAATGGCTTCTTGTTTAAAGGAGCCCCAATCGGCAAATTGTGTTTTCCAACGGGGTGGTCGGGTAGTGAGGGTAGCTGCCACTTGATTGAGTTTTAATACAAGAGGGAAGTGGTCGCTACTGTAAGGACTGTCGGCAACTGTCCATGAAATGTCTTGGAATACAGATGGACTACATAGTGAAATGTCAATAGCTGAGAAAGTCTGTGAAGCCGAATTGACATGTGTTGCACTCCCTGTGTTGAGAAGGCAGATTGGCAAAGATGTTAGCATTTTCTCTAACATCCTATCTCGTGTGTCAACTTTTGAGCAACCCCACAGGTGATGGTGTGCATTAAAATCTCCAAGCAGCAGAAAAGGCTGTGGCAGCTGTCTGAGAAGGTCTTGAAGTTGCTTTTCTTCGACCTTAGCTGATGGTGGCAGGTACAGAGAACACACCGTCATCACACGGTCAGTGCAAATCTGCACTGCAACAGCCTCAAGATTTGTAGAAAGTGGGACATCTCTCGTGGGGAGTGTTCTCGCCGTGAGGATGGCCACACCTCCAGAAGCACGTGCAGCATTCGTTCGGTCTTTTCTGTATACGTTCCACCGTCGGAGGTGGCATGGATTTTCAAAGTTCAGATTAGTTTCTTGAAGACAGAAACAGACAGCACTGTGTCTGTCTGATATATCATCGATGTCATCAAGATTCCCCAGAACACCACGACAGTTCCACTGAACGATACTCTTGCAACTGGAACTCATTAGGAGTAAGCAGAAGAAGGGGATCACCAACGACTGAAATGCAACCTGAAAACGTGAAGACCCCGTGAAATGTGGAAACATGAATGTAGAGAATCAAGGAGTAGAGAATCATTGTATCCTTGGTGGAGGGGCCTTTTGCTGTTCTTTGCCTTTCAGACCCCGTCCTCTGCCGGTGTTTTTCTTTCTCTGCTCTTTGCCCAAGGACGAAGTAGTAGTACTTGGAAGACTCGATGACGACTTCTGCGATAAGCAGTCGTCATCATCGACATCCATGTCTTGGCTTGTACTTTGGGACAGGCCCTTGGCAATCCCATCCCAAACGGAGGGAGATACAACAGCCTCCTTTGAGGCTGTGGCGGCCTCTCCCTGGGTGATTGGCTGTGTGGCCACTGGAGGAAGCACCTCTGTGACCCTCTCTTTGAGTTGGGGAGTGTGGTGTGGAGGCCCAGAGGTCTGGGTCTCCACTGAAGCTCTGAGTGGTGCCACTGCCCTGCGCACCACATCAGAGAAAGTTCCTTTCTTCTGGAACTGTAGCTGGGTTCTCGCCGCTCGGTACGTGACGTTTTGCTCAAACTTTATTTTGAGAACCTGTTTCTCCTCCTGCCAGAAAGGACAGGATCTGGAGTACGCGGTGTGGCTACCTTCACAGTTGGTGCAACGGATATCATTTGAGCATGTCTCTGACGAGTGGTCTTTGCCAGCACACCTTGCACAGACAGCCTGTCCACGACACACATGCGAACCGTGGCCAAACTTCTGGCACTTGTAGCAGCGTTTTGGATTGGGGATATATGCCCTCACATGACAGTTTTGATAGCCAGCTTTGATTGTTGATGGAAGACTGTGGAGCTTGAAAGACAGAACTACGTGTTTCGTGTGAATCTCTTTCCCATCTCTGCGCATCACGATTCGTTTTGCTGAGACTACACCCTCGTCAGCCAGCCCTTCCTCAAATTCGGAGTCTGAGCACTCAAGTAGTTCACTCTCAGATATCACACCTCTTACGATGTTCAAACTGCGGTGAGAGCTTACGGTTACAGCTGTTTCTCCGATGGTGGTGAGGGAATACAGTGCATTACTTTGTTTTCGGTTCTCCACTTGCACTTGAATGTCACCACTGCTCAGCTTCTTGGCGCTGTAGTTCTTGCCCACTACACTTTCCAATGCTTTAGCAACTGCAAATGGTGACATTTTCGAAAGTGGTTTTGTTTCGTCTTTGGAGTGTACCACGAGAAACTTTGCATACCATGGTCCAGGTTCGGGTCTGTATAGGAAAGTATTCTTATGCTCGGTGCGGGACCTTTTCAGGCTCCGATCATTGGGTGATAAAGAATTAGAAGCCATACATATAATGGAACTATTCGGTGCAAAAGTCCTGCCGCCCACCACGGAGTCCAACCAGGAGACCGCGCTTAGCGCCGTAGCAGGTACTTCACAGTATACCCACGTGCAGCTTCTGGAGGGTGAAAGGCTGCCCAAGGTTGACCCTTGCCGCCAAAGTAGGTGAAAAGAGAAAGGGAGCAAAGGGGGGAGAAGATAAAGAGAAAGCAATGAAAGGAGAGATGGCGACTAGCTGAATAGTCCTGGCCGGGCCTTCCAGGACCACCCGTCTATGGGAAGCAGGGGCCAAAGCAGTATGTTGTTTTCCGGAGGGGCGCCGAAGGGTCCAAACCAACCTCCGAGTCCACTCAACTGCCAGGATCCCCCTTTCCCCAGACACGGGAAAGCCACGCACAGCTATACGGGGGGTCTCCCTCCTGCGGCGACCCAACCGTTGGTGCAGAAGGGGGCTACTGCGGCTGCTGCCGGGCGATGGGGGCGCCAAGTTCCCGACGCCGGGGCCAAGAAGTATGCAAGAATTAGTAATCTCTTTGTGCAGAAGCAACTGTTGTATCATGGGAACCTGATACACGAAAGCGACTTCTGCGAGAAGCAGTAGCAATGCGCAATGCGGGCAATTCTGTTAGTGTGGCCTCGGTGTCCATTCTTCCTGTCGTCTTTTGTAACCTTTTGTACTTTAGCTTTACCCTGTTCCCCTTTTAGTCGACGCTGTTCTTTGGCCCCTTTCAAAGCTCTTCATGCTCTTTTTGTCACGTTGTGTGTTTACACCTCTGTGATACACACTGCTTTTGCAACTTTTCGCTGCTTTGAGTGTTGTGTCCTGGTGACTGTGTCAAAAGGAATGTTTCTTTGTCAGCAGTAATAAAAAGAAAAGGAAGGAGTGCCAGGAGACTGATTTTCATAACCGATTTATAAGCCCGAACACGCCGCTTCCTTATGCTCTGGAGCCAACCTCCACAACGCACCTGCTCTGAAGCGAAGCAAACCAAACAACGCGAGAACGCCAAGGTCAACCCTCATTTTCTGTCCCTTACGGATGCCATCCAAGTGCAGCACCACAGAGTCCCCAACTCTAAATACAACGCTGAACGGCAAGCACTTCCCCTCCCACACATGATACATCCGATATAACAGCCCGCCGCTCCTTAAAGGAGCATTAAAGTGGTATCTAACATGGCCCAAAACTGCTGTCATCTTGTAAAGCAGTATGTGAAAAGCATTCCCACAAAATATTTCTGTCCAAAGTTGCATCACCACGGTGCAATTAATTTGGAAAATTGCTGCCGCGGTGACAGGCCGGAGGCGCTCCAACAGCAGACCACACCCACTCTAGTGTGACGTTCGTGGTAGAGAGCCCCTCATTCGTTCGTAGGAAAAACCGTCTGCTACGAACATTGCGAGCTGCTTCTTGTTGACTTCTATTATTTAGATGATTTATATCACGTTTTCTTAAAAAAAAAAGAAGCATATACGCAGCCTGAGAAAACAAGATATCGATCACAAGAGTAATATATCCGTGGTTTCTGTGCAATCTCAGAATTCACAGCAGCAGAAAGCTAGCGATGGCGGCGGTATTGTGGCGCCACCTGTTAGCCACTGAACCAACTGCGCGGTGAAAACTGTCGGACAGGCTGCACACTGTCGAGAAGCACGGGGTTTTTGCTGTACAAACGCAGTTAATTTCGGGCTGCACCATTCGTTCTTCCCGTGGTGCCTGCGGTCCCAAAAAATCGTGGTTGTGTCGTGGACAGCCTTCAAACCCTCTGTTTCGGACATCACGAAGCCGGAGAACGCATGGCGTCTCCGAAGCGGTAGCAGACGCTCCGGCCTGGGCGATGTTGCTCACCTCGATCATGTGAGGAGCGTCCTCACCACTTGCGTCACATAGTGACGTGTGTGCTGGCGCTCATCACGTGCCTATCGTGAAGGCGAAGGAGGGTGTTTCGCGCGCGGGAGGTTCGGGGAGCTATTGCAGGCGTCCCAATTTAGCTACGGTTGCACTAATTGTGGGAAAACTGTTTTCGGCCGCATAACATTCCACACTGACCAAAAACAGAAACAAAGTTGTGGGCCTCTAGACTGCTCGTTTAATGCTGGAGGCATCCCAACAACGGCACACCTGCTCTGAGGCGACGCAAAAGTAATAGCGCGAGCGCGCCAAGGTCAGCCCACCTCCCCTGCTCCTTGTCATTAATCGAAGTGCAGCTCCGCCCAAACGACCGAGACCCCGACTCCAAAGCCTGAACATTACTTTGAAGTGCAACCTCCCCTCTCCCTCCCACCCACCAGAAGCAAGGTCACACATACACCTGAAGCCTTCCCGCCACTACCGTTAAGCTCGGATTATCACAGGGCACGAGAACAGGTACGCTGAAAATGGGGTACCATATTCATGTCTAGCCATGCATACTTCAATGGGCAGTTGTATGCAACCACCCACCCACCCACCCACTTACGGCTAATGTCATTGTCAACCCCACACCCTAAACCGCAGATTTCAACTTGAAAGACCCTCGCAGGGTCTTCAAATCCAACACCTCATCTTTGCACATAAGTCAACATCAAATCATTGCTTGTCACTCAACATTACTGTCACCATCACATCATTGCTCATAATTCAACATAAAATTCAAATTCACATCACATCATTACCCATCATTCAACATCAAACTCAACATCACATTACATCATTGCCCATAATTCAACATCAAACTCAACATCACATCACATCATTGTTCATCATTCAACATCATTGCCCATCACTCAATATAAAATCATTCTGAGTGATGTGATGGTGAATGATGTCCGTGATGGACATCATGAGTGAATTCACCGACATATGATCGTGTCACCTGCTCCGCACAACCCGCACGTCAAAGTGAAAGAGGAGTTGATTCGACGGACAGCAGTGTCGGAGCAGCGACGTCTTCAACAGCTCCTCATCGCTGAGGAACTAGGTGACAGGAAGCCGTCGCAACTTTTGCGACGCATGCAGCAACTTATTGGCTTCAACACACTGGACAACACGATTCTGCGTGAGTTGTTTTTGCAGCGCCTGCCATCGCAAGTGCGCATGGTGCTTACAGCAGCAGGCGATATCAGCATCGATGACCAGGCACGTCTCGCTGACCGCATCTTGTAACTTTCGGTTCTGTCAACGTTTGCGTTTGCGTCGGTCGACGCAGCGTCGAGCTCGAGCTCCGGTGTCTCACACACGCCACCTCTTCAACAAGTTGTGCCAGTGTCCGATTCCTTCGCAGCACTTACGACCAACGTCCTGCAACTACACTTGACAAACATGGTCGCCAATATGCAAGGATTCCGCCGTACGGCACGCTAACGCGGTCGAATACCATCACGGTCCCGTCGGACGCGCTCAGCTTCACCAGCCGCCAACAGTACTATGTGCTGGTACCACCGCACGTTTGGTGACGCCGCCCAACGCTGCCGTCCACCCTGCGCAAGATCGGGAAATGCCACTCGCAGCCAATAACGACGGCTGGTGCTGCCGGGGAAGGTGGAAGCCGTCTCTTCTTCGTCGCTGATAAGTGCTACGGTACGAGGTTCCTTGTAGACACTGGTACTGACGTAAGCATCGTCCCACCGACCCCACAAGACCGTCGTTTGCGCTCTCCAGAGTACAAGTTGCGAGCAGTTAACCACTCTGCCATCGCCACTTACGGGGAACGTTCACTGACTCTGAACCTAGGACTTCGCAGAGCATTTCAGTGGATATCCGTCATTGCTGATCTTCCCCATTCCATTCTCGGAGCGGACTTTCTCAAGTTCTTCGATCTCCTCGTTGACGTACGCCGGAAGAGGCACGTGGACAATTCCACCACCTTGAGCATCCACGGCGTGCCATCTTCTTACTCCTCCATCGGACTTACATTTCTCCTCCCTTCGACATCTACTCGATTTTCATCTCTTCTGCGAGACTTTCCTGATGTTGTGCGTGCTACACCATCTCCTACGCCAGCGCGTCACAACGTCACTCATCACATCGTGACTAGCGGTCCGCCTGTACACGCTCGTCCAAGACGCCTCCCTCCTGAACGTCTTGCAATTGCTAAGCGTGAATTCGACCATATGTTGGAGATGGGTATCGTTCGCCCATCTTCCAGCCCATGGGCATCCCCCCTGCATATGGTCCCCAAAAAGAATCCTGGCGGCTGGAGACCGTGTGGAGACTATCGTGCGTTGAGCAACATCGCTGTTCCGGACAGATATCCAGTCCCACATATCCAAGAATTCATGTCTCATCTACATGGCGCCACAATGTTCTCCAAGATAGACCCCATCAAGGCCTACTTCCAAATCCCGGTAGACCCTGCGGGCATTCCCAAGACGGCCATCATAACACCTTTCGGTCTCTTTGAGTATGTCCGTAGGCCATTTGGCCTCCGTAACGCCGTACAGACCTTCCAGAGATTCATCGACGATGTGTTACGCGGACTCGACTACGTCGATGACATCCTGGTCGCCATCACGTCAGAGGAAGAGCACGAACATCACCTTCGGATGCTTTTCCAACGACTGCACGGTTGACTGCACGGTTTCTCACGGTTGACGCTTCGGACAAAGCTGTCGAAGCCGCACTTCATCAACGAGATGACTATGGACATTTGCAGCCACTCGAATTCTTCTCCAGGAAGATGAAACCTGCTGAAACCAGATACAGCACATTCGGCCGCGAATTGCTCGAGTGTATCGGGCTGTCAAGCATTACCGCCATTTATTGGAGGGACGTCAGTTTACCATCTTTACTGACCACAAGCCCCTCACATTTTCCATCAAGTCCGGCAGTTCGAATCATTCCCCGCGAGAACTTCGTCACATGTCTTTCGTAAGTGAATTCACCACCGACATCCAGCACCTCGGCGGAAGTAGCAACGTCGTCACCGACGCGTTATCGCGCCTCGACGTCAACGCCATCGCCGCTTCCCCGTCTCCCGATGTCGATTTCACTGCCATGGCTACAGCGCAACGTGAGGACGCCGAGTTGGAAGCCTTTCGAAATTCACTTTCCACCAACTGCCAGGAAGTCGCCCTACCTGTGTCCGCACAAACCCTCATTTGTGACATGTCGACAGGAACACCACGTCCATTCGTACCTGCCGCATTCCGACGCCAACTGTTCGACTCGCTGCATTCCCTTTCGCATCTCGGGATTCGTGCAACGCACGGTTTAGTCACAACACGCAACATCTGGTCGGGTATCAACACCGATGTTCGCAACTGGACACGTGCGTGTATTTCTTGTCAGAAGTCCAAAGTGCAAAGGCACACCGTCACACCCTTGTCACGTTTCCTACAGCCAGATAAACGATTTGACCAAGTCCACATCGATATTGTTGGACCTGTACGATCATCTGGCGGACGCAGTTACCTGCTGACGATAGTCGATCGTTTCACCCGCTGGTCGGAAGCTGTGCCCATACCTGACATCAGTGCCGACAGTGTACCACAGGCTTTCGTGTCGGGGTGGATATCGCGCTTTGGCGTTCCCTCCACAGTCACGACGGACCGTGGACGCCAATTTGAATCCCGTCTGTTTCAAGCACTTTGCAGGACGCTAGGAACGAAGCATATCCACACGACAGCCTACTACCCTTCTGCCAATGGGATGGTGGAACGATTTCACCGGCAACTCAATGCGTCCCTTCGAACTACTGAGGATCAATCCCACCGGCTGGAACGACTGCCGCTCGTGCCGCTCGGCCTCCGTTCGGCTCTGAAGCAAGATCTTGGCTGCAGCGTGGCCGAACTCATATATGGAACGTCCCTTCGCTTACCTGGCGAATTCTTCGTTCCCGTACCATCAGAAGCAGTTCCCGACCCCACCTGCTACGTTACACGACTGCAGTCAGCTCTACAAGATCTTCGACCGAAACCACCACGACAACCAGACCGCCGCACCGTGTTCATCGATGAAAACTTGAACACCTGTACAAACGTTTTCGTTCGGCACGATGCAACCCGCAAGCCATTGCAACAACCGTACGAGGGACCATATCGCGTCATACACCGACGAGACAAGCATTTCGTAATTTTCATAAACGGTCACGAAGACACATCTCCGTCGATAGGCTAAAGCCGGCGCACATGGACATCACGCCGCATGGGACTCCTCCGCCCACGACAATTGTGACGCGCTCAGCTGCCCGCCGTCACCCTGTATTCACACGAGTCAGCTTTCTGCCGGCAGCAAGTCGGGAAGGAGTGAGAGGATATCCGAGATAAACAAGGTCACTACGCGTCTGAAGACGCCCGCTCGTTCTCTTGCATTCACACGAGTCAGTTTCCCGGCGGCTGTCAGTTTTCCGATCCCTTCTGTACTGGTGTTTGCATTTCATCTCTGTGTAGCGTAGGATGGACCAATGAAAGAAAATCTTATTGCACTTGCGCTCCTTGTGGATGATGCAGAGTGCATTCACGTGAAAAACGGGACAAGATATGGGCCAAAGAATAGGTTCCGAAGAAGCGCTATGGAATGTAAAACAGCACTAACCCAAATCTCCGTGTGGACGACCCAAACGCATGTCGGAGTATTATGAGAATAAACGCGATAGCGTGCCGACAAGTGATCGACTGGCGATGACACTGTGATGTCGAGCTACAGGTAGTCAATAATTAATTACATTAAATTAAATCAAATCAATTTTTATTTTCCTTTCGGTAGGACGAGTGGCTTCCAATTATTATATTTTGTCTGATCTATGTCCTTGCTTCCTGAAACTTTCGAGCCCAGCGCTTCCTCATTGGCTTTCTCAGGTAAAGCGTCCCTTACGGGGCTTCAACAAAACTAAGACTCATTTGCCCCACGCTTTTATATTCTCTCGAATTCCACAATTCGACCCGCCCGGTGAGCCTGACAAGCTGTATGGGGAAACTGATGGAGAGAATGGTTCTGCATCGCCTCGACTGGTGGCTCGAAAAACGACGTGCGTTCCCTCACGAAATGGCTGGATTTCGTCGCCACCGAAGCTCCATGGATCCAGTTCTCGACCTCGTCTCTACAGTTCAACATGCTCGAGCCCATCGACGGATCGTCCGATCGGTCTTCCTCGACATCAAGCGCGCCTATGATACCGTCTCGCACATTTGTGTGCTGCATGCCTTGCGCTCGTTTGGAGTATCCGGTCGGCTCTTCATCTGGCTCCAAGACTTTCTTACGGACCGAACTGTCGCTGTCCGTACGTCCCAAGGCCAAAGCCCTCAGCATCCTGTTCCCCAAGGAGTCCCCCAAGGAAGCATTCTCAGCCCGACACTGTTTAACGTGGTGATGGCCGGCCTACACTCAGTAATTCCTCGCAAAGTGTCGTTCTCCGTGTATGCAGATGACGTCGCCCTTTGGACAGTAGGAAAATCACGCCCGGCTCTCCAGCGCCGCCTGCAGCTCGCTTTAAACAATATCCATACGTACCTGACGCACCTCGGGATGGACCTTTCACCCGAAAAGTGTGTCGAGCTCCCTTTCACGCGTAAATCTATGGCCAATTTCCCACTTTGGCTTGGCTCAAAGAAGCTAGAACCAGTACGCTCTCACCGCTTCCTTGGCGTGGTAATCGACTCGGACTTGCGCTGGGCTCGGCACATTAAACACCTTGAAACTAAAGTGCAGCGATGGCTCCCCGCAATCCAACATCTTTCTGGCCCAGGATGGGGCTGTGATCAGCGTTCCCTGCTCGCGGTTCACGCGGCATTGGTGAGGGCAACTGTGCTTTACAGCCTTCCTATTCTGCACAGGATATCAACAACTTCATTAAATACGCTTCGGTCCCTGTTTGCTCGAAGCCTTCGTCGATGCCTCGGAGTTCCACGAATGGCTGAAACACGACAAGTACTGGCTGAAGCTGGTGAGCTCCCGCTTGAAGTTCTCCGTGAACGGGAAACGGCTCGGCACTACCTCCGTTTGCGTGCTCACATTCCCCGCCACCCGCTACTCAGGAAAATTCGATACCGCCCTGGAAGCGACTTCTATCGAGTAGCGCAGAGGACACGCCAGACTCTCACTGGCTTCATAACTAAGGACACTATACCGCCGGAAGCCCCCTGGTCTCTCCCGGTACCGCCCACGTTTGTACGCCTCCCAAACCTTCTGCAACGAAGAGATCAGGTCCCCCCTCAAGTCCTCCGAGCCCATTTTCATGCTCTGGTAGACGAGAAGTTTTCTACGTTTACGGCAGCATATACTGATGGCGCATCCCGAAACAACAAGTCCGCCTCAGCCTTCGTCATTCCATCCGAAGGCGTCGTGCACGGAAGACGCCTTTCACATCCAACCTCCTCCACAGCTGCGGAACTCTATGCCATCCTTTTCTTTCTACAACACATCGCTGATTTTCCACCCCGGGAATGGGCAGTCTTTACAGACTCCAAATCTGCACTTCAAGCAATTGAAACTTCCGGCATACGAGGCCCATCCGCACCCCTAGTCACCGACGTGTTAATGGCTTACCACACTATCTACGCCGCAGGCCACAGGCTCGTTCTCCAGTGGGTTCCAGCCCATTGTGGTGTCGTGGGGAACGAGCAGGCCGACAGCGCCGCAGAAGCAGCACTCTCGTCTCGGAACCGGACCCGTATTGTTCTGCTCAGAGGAGACCGCCGTTCAATTCTGCGACGTCTAGTGACACCCCTGGCTTCCCGCCAACGGACAACCGACATTCTTCCCCCCTCTATGTTGAACAGAGTTGATCCCATGCTCGCTTTCCGCATGCCACGAAACACATCTCGTCAGGATGCTGCATTAATCCACCGCATGCGCCTCGATGTGGCCTTTACAGCTCAGTGGCGTTACCGCTTGAGACAAATTGATTCTCCCACCTGTTGCCACTGTGGTGCTCTTGAGGATCTGGAGCACATTCTTCTTCATTGCCCTCACTACGAACCTTCCCGAATCACACTCTCCGAGTCTCTTCGTCAGCTGGACTCTCGCCCTTTCTCCCTACCGAAATTGCTTGGTCCCTGGCCCAATCCAGCCCAGCAACGCTCTGCGCTCAAAGCTCTTCTGACATTTCTGGACACCATCGGACTTCGATCGTTATTGTAAAGGGGCTCGTTATTTTATTCCCCCCATTCCACCAAGCACTGGGGTAGAGTATCGCCTGTTGCGATGAAACTCCCCACTCTCCTAGGCCGAAAATAAAGTTGTTGTTGTTGTATTCTCTCGAATACCCCGTCTCCCCTTCTTCTTTCCTCCATTATCCCTTGGCACGAGCTCCTCCACACAGCGGCGGCTCGGCATGCTCGCATTTGTCGCCTAATACGGCCACATGTCTCTGTGGTACATGAGACGTCTACTATGTGGCCAGTCGGCAGCGCAAATAAGGTTTGCTCGGAAGAAAGAGAGGAAATATAAACTATAAATGAACAAAGGTATATAGCTATCGGTCGGAACAGCTAGCTGGTTGGAATAAAGGGAGGAAATAGAGAGCTACAAATGAACAGAGACGTAAGTGTTGTTTGAAAGGTGATGTTATGGCGCAATCGTTTGGACAGTCTTATCGAAATGAGCACAAACATGGGAGGCATGGCCTCTGCCCATGATGGCCATTTCTCCTATACATTCCTTTCGACCATGTTCACTACTACTGAAGAAACATTTAGCGGCATGTTGAGTGGACGCCAGTGCTCCAAAGGCGGCCGTTTCAAATGGTTTGGTCGTATGGTCAATGGTCAAATGGTTTGGCGAATAACTGGCATTCAGCTCGCGTTCAGTATGACACTCTGTATTCAGTTTGTGCGGTGAAGACAGCAGTAGCGCGAATTGGAAGAATGTAGCTCAAGAAGTCAACCGACAAGTAAATAAGTGCCATGTTCGTTCCCTGATTGTCCTCATCATTGTCCCAATATAACATGTTAGTTGGTGATGTCATTGCAGAACAATGTCACAGCGAGAAGTCGCGTCTACAATAGGTCGTCGGGTGGCCACTGTTGACCGAATTACACAGGCCCAGAGGTACGAACTAGAGTCACTGAATAGCTTCAGAGTACTGCAACTAAAGTTCAACTGACAGTTCTACTCCAGGGGGCGTCGTGTTGAGATGCCATATTGGCTCCGCTAAGTTCATCTCCTATGTTAAGGACAGATCCCGTCTGTAGACGTTCGTTCTTACTGTTTATTCGACCACGCTTTTGCGTCTTCCTTCACGACAATGGATAGAGGCCCTCTAAACAAAACCGCACGCGCTGTTACGGTCAACGCGCTGTAAAAATGTTCTTTCGGAGCCCTAGTCTAAAAAAGTCTATTCACGAAAAGGAAGATCTCTCACGAAGGGAGAAATTCCAGTATCTGCGTTCTTTGCTGTCCGGACCACCTGCAGCGGCGATAGCGTTTCGGAGATCAGCTGTCGCCGCTGCCGGTGGTCCGGACAGCAAATAACGCAGATACTGGAATTTCTCCCTTCCTGAGAGATCTTCATTTTCGTGAATAGACTGTCGAAACTGCTCCCAAAATGGTGGCCACTTCGCAAGATCTCCGTTAAAGGTCTGCAGCTGCAACCTTGGCAGTCGAACCGCAGTTGGCCTTCCACTGTTTGATATCGGGTTCGTTGATGTCGTGGTGGCTGCCCCAGTGTTCAGAACGTGTTCCGTTGCCTTCGCCTACAACAGGCTCGTCATCTTGAGGACTTGATATTCGTATTCGAGCACTGTAGCATACTCCTGATCCATGTGGTGATCAGTAATCAGCGGTTCTATTTCTCTATCCAAGATACTTAGCTCCTTGCTGTTGTGCAACAGCCTTTCCAGCAGTGATGCGTACGTTTGCGGTGTAGCAGTCGGGTCGGCCAGTGCTGCTGTCGCCTCGTTGAGGACCTTAGTCGTCTGCGTTCGGCATGCAGCTCGCTTTGGCTTCAGCCGGTCCATCGTTGATCTGAAGACGATAATCCTCTAAACGTTGAGACAGTCCCAGTTGGGTTCCTGGCTTCGATACAGTGGGAGGCCTCCGAGTTAGTCCCGGGTTTCGGCACCATGTAAAAATGTTCTTTCGATCTCCACAAAAAGGACATCCAAGACGACCGTGACCAGGAACCCAAACAACTTTATCGTCCTCAATGTTGGAACAACTGCATGGACCAGTCACAGACATCGCCCTCTTTGTCGTCTCAACCACAACCGGGAAGACGAAGTTGCTGACAAGCCCAAACCAAATACTAATTCGTTACACACTCCCCCGGGAAATGAGAATTCTCATTTGCAAAAGTACTCAAAGTGATACCTGCCCCACCAGCAAACTAGTAACCACACAACTCTAACAAATCTCTAAGGGATAGTGCAGTTGTACTGGTCTGCGCAATACTGTTTTGTCCGACAGTCTTACTGCGCACGCGCGAATGTTCTTGTCCCTGCCTGGAAACACCTCTGTGATGCGTCCGGTATTCCACAGGTGATGCGGTAGTCTTTCATTATGAACAATGACTAAGTCTCCCACTCGTAGCGTCGGTTTTCTGCTGGACGTCTTGGCCATGTGCGCTGACCTAAGTTGCAGAAGATATTCTTCTTTCCATCGTTTCCAGAAACGATCTAGTAGGAGCTGCTGTTGTCTCCAACGGGCCTGTAGATCCTCTGTCGGCTTCGTTACACTCCCAGAGAAGGATGGTAACGAAGTAACCCGCGTGCCGACCAAGAAATGCGCTGGCGTAAGTGGTTCTGCTTCATCCGCATCTGCAAGTCAGAGGACGTGAATTTATGGCTGCCTCCACACCGTGCAGGATCGTGGTCAGTTCTTCAAAACTGAACCGGTTTTTCCCAAGGATCCTTTTGAGATTGTTCTTCACCACTCGGACCAGACGCTCCCAAAAACCACCCCACCACGGATCACGCTCCACAATGTACTTCCAGTGAATTTCTGTTTGTCTCAAGGCAAGCGCGGGGCCCGGTGCAGTGAAACGATGCCTGATGAACGATGGCCTGATATAAATATGATGGAAGCGCAAAAAAAGAAATAAAAGAAAGGAAGAAGAAGAACAGCATCACGGCCAGAGTATAGCGTTTGCGCCATACAACGCCAAATCATCAGCGACAGAACAATAAAAATGCTTGAGCAGTACGACAAAATCTTTAGTAACCTACTACTTACTCTTACTAAGTGTTGGGGATTTGAAATCTCGGGTTTCATTTAAATTCGAATTTAAATCCACAAGAGAGACTGGTAGATTTTATTTGGATTCTATTGGCGGCTTCATTGTGAACAGGATTTGGATTCGTATTTGTATAATTTGCCATGAAATTCATCCTATATGTTTGAGCGATGCGCACGCTAGCGCGACTGTGGCACAACGGTGGCTCCGGCTCTGACTGCCTCTGCAGCACTTTGTAATATAATGCTGGCAGTAAAGCAATACACTTCAATATTCAGCAAGCCTGCCACTCAGAAGCCGACTCGGCGACACTTCATAGGATAAAAAACTGTTCTTCAGTGGTACCGCCCGAACGCTGCAACGACGGTTTTGGCACGCTGCTTACGTCAATTTATGGACTATAATACGAAGGCGGTTCTATAAGTTTCCGGCCCGAGGTAGAAAATGCGCGCGAATTGGATAATGCGATCAAGGACGCGTGGCGCCATTTGTTGGAGGGCCGGAGCACCACCCTCAACCCTCTCCATGCTTTTGTCGGTTGGAGAGCGGCATTTCAAATAGCCAGGATGCACTCTTCAGTTAAAATGGAAAAAATCGAGTACCGCGCTGTGACAAAATTCTTGCCAAAAGAGGGACTTTCGCCTAAAGAAATTAAAGCGCGACTGGACAACGTGTACAGGGAAGCCTCTCCGTCGTACACAACGGTAAAAGACTGGGCTAAGCAGTTTCGACTGGGGCGAGAGTCTATTGAAGATTATCCACGCGATGGTCGTCCAGTGGAGGTGGTGACACAGGAAAATTTGTCTCTTGTCGAGGAGGAAGTGCTGAGCGACAGGCGTCTGAAGGTGAAGGAAATCTCAGAAAGGCTGGGGCTTTCCAAAACAACTGTTTTTCGCATCATCGGCGAGGGCCTTCACATGAAAAAGGTCAGTCCGAGATGAGTGCCACGACTTCTCTCGTCAGTTCAAGAGCAACAGCGCGTCGTCTGTGCCAAAGAGTTTTTGGAGCTCTGTCAAGAGAACGAAGAAGAAATATTGAAGTCAGTTGTCACAGGGGATGAGACTATGGTGCCCTTTCGAAAAAGGAGTTGATGGAATGGCGCAAACCAGGAGAAGCACCCCCAAGAAAAGCCAAGGTCACACAATCCACAAAGAAGATCATGGCAACAATATTTTGTGATTGTCACGGGATCCTCCTCATCGACTTCAAAGAGAGGAACACCACAGTGAATGCGACTTTTGATGCTTCACTTCTGCACCGACTGCGAGACGCCATCAAGGAAAAGAGGCGCGGCAGGTTGAGTCGAGGTGTTCGGTTGCTCCAGGACAATGCCCCTGTCCACACGGCTTCTGTTGCCAAGCCTGCACTGAAGGAGTGCGGCCTCGAAGAAATCCACCACCCACCCTACAGTCCAGACTTGGCACCGAGTGACTACTTCCTGTTCTGAAACTTGAAGAGGAGTCTCAGAGGACGGCGATTTCAAAACGATAGTGAGGTGCAAGAGGCAATTTTCCAGCATTTTGCGGACAAAACTTTGGACATTTTTTCAAGGGTGTAAGAATGGTGGTTGAAAGGTGTCAAAAGTGTATCGAAGTTAAGGGTGACTATGTCGAAAAGTGATACACTTGTTTCGTCTCTATGACTATTAAAAGTTGGTCGGGCCGGAAACTTATAGAACCAGCCTCGTACTTCATCGGAAAAAAAAAGAACGAAAGCGGGAGAACGCTAGTACCAATCTTATCCTTCCTACTCCCCACCAGTTCTTGCAGTGCTGTATCGTTATGCTGCTCTCCCATCTCCTTATTTCACGCATTTTTCGTGCATGCTGCACAGCAAGAAATGTTTTGATGTGGCAGGTGTACCGTACCAAGACCAGCGACAAGGAAGTAATAAGCATGGCGTTTCCCGCAGCACAATATTGACGCCCTCCAATCAAGTTCCCATTTCTTTTTGCACCAGTTTATGCGCATAGGGCTCCACTGAAGTAGATGTCTTCCATATGTTTCACCTCTTTTTCTTCGTTCCGCGACTGTTAGGAATTCGTGTTTGTAATTAGGTATGACGTGTAAAAAATCCGATTCTGAAAACATTCCACAGTTGTTCCGCAGTGTTTGTTCCACTTCTGGATTTGTGACGGATTTGAAAAATCCGGATTTAATGTGATTTGATTTACTAGAACAAATTTAAATGCGGACTTAATTTTGATTTGATTTAGAGTCTTCTGCAAACCGTGGATTTGATTTAAATCCGACTTGTTTCCTCAAATCCCCAACTTACTACACTTTTCTGCACTCTACTTGATGGTCCATTTTATACGTATTCATACGAAGAATGTAGAGGGTTGGGTCAAGAACCACTTGGCAGAAGTAACAACAAAATTATAAAACACTGAAGCTTTCCTTTAATGGTTACAAGCTTTCATGCAGTGGATTGCATTTCGTCAGGTACAGAAACAACAGCATTGGAGCTGCAAATATATTTACACTCGGATGACACACGTGAACATACAAAAAGGGTGTTTGTCACTAGGGATAAAAGTTGGCTAGGAGCCTGCTATGCGGTGAAGTTCCTTTCTAAGCGTGTGGGGTTCCACTGGCGCGTCAACAAAATGGCGCCGAATTGCACGCAACTGTTGCTCGTTCATACGAGTACGAAACTGTTGGTTACAATACTATGAAGATATAAATAGAGCGTTAGAGGCATAGTTATCAACTTAGAAAACTGCGAAAAGGTGGCTAAGAAGCAAGCAAACTGGTGAAGTTGATGCATAGTGTCAAATCCCGGGACTAGGGAACACGAAGGGACAGACAACACACGAGGTCTGAAACACAGCTGAAAACTTTACTTCACAGACCACAAATATATACACAGAGGGAAGGAAAAACACTCAAAGAACAAGACTTCAAGAACAAAATAAGAGGTCAGTTCGGGAGAACGAGCAGTCTGCTCAAGGCCGGACCGAAGATTACGGATAGGTTGCTGACGCATTCTCAAGAATTAGGGACAAAACGTAAAGCGTGCTTCACCTAGTACACCCTTGTGTTGAGCGAATCCCTACACGGCCAGTAGGCGCCATGCATTTTGGAAGCTTTTACTTTAATAACTTAATTTCACTTGCATAAATTGCAATGCTCTCTGGAATGTCTCGAATGTGTTATAAAATGAACATATTCACGCAGTTTGAACAGTCTACGAATAATTGCCTTGTTGCCACAGAGGTATATGTAAAATGCAAAGGCTCAATGGGAAAATGGGTGGACGCGCGCGAGCTCAGGGAACCGACAGTTTTCTACCTAGAGAATAATACTTTGGCAGAATGATGCAACTACACCTCTAGTATGTATATCCTGGAGAGCATTTTGATAAACGGAAACGTTTACAAGTTACGAGGCATGAAAGTTGCTGGCCTTGCACACGACAAGTACAAATTTGGTCGAGCGCGCCAGCGCAAGGAACCGACAGCTTTCTACCTCGAAACGAATAGTTAGGTAGAATAATGCAACTACGCCTGTAGTACTTAAATCCTGGATATCATTTTGATAAGCGGAAGCGTTCAATGGTTAAGAGACATGAAATTTGGTGTCCTCATCCAGCATCGCACAAGCTCAGGGAGCCAGCAGTTTTCTACGTAGAAAAGAATACTTGGGTAGAATGGTGCAAAAGCGACAGCGTACGATATACTGAAACTCACTGTTAGTAAGTTTTAGTATATCGTACGGTATCGCATTTTCGTACGTAAGCCACAACGTAGTGGTTCTGCGCAATGCGCAAAACTCTGTTTGTCTTGCACGTGCGCAGTACCACCAACGCTATCCCTTACGTACGCGAAGGCGATAGCGTACTGTATACTAAAACTCACTGGAAACTCCCTGTCCTGGAAACCGTGCCGCGAGCGTTTTTTTAAAATATATATCTAATTTTACTTCGGTTCTTAGTCGGCACACTAGGCAGACAAACCTTACGTGTAGCATAATTCCACCATTATTAGTGAGTTCTAGTATATCGTACACTGTCGCCTTTACGTACGTCAGGGATAGCGTGGTGGTTGTGCAGAATGCCCAAAACTATGTTTTTCCTGCGCGAGCGTAGAACCGCCAACGCTATTATGCCCTTCTGTATACAAAGGCGATAGCGTAGGGCATACTAAAGCTCACTATAGTAACTGGATCGTCAGCAGCGGCGTCAGTAGAGCGATGCCGGGGTGCGGTAGTCATTGGGTGATGGGATAGATGGTGGCTGACATGCCGTAATGGTACGTCATTTCCCTGCGGCGACCTGAGGAGTCCTTTGGGAGCACGAGCGTAAGTAAGGAATAGCGTGATGGTTGCGCACAATGCGCGTAGCTCTCTTCATGTTCTACGCGTGCACGAAACCACCAACGCTATCGCTTACGTACGCAAAGGCGATAGCTTGCGATGCACTAAAGCTCTCTAATGGAGAACGAGAACAGCAAGCTGGGCTTCTTGTCGTGACTGCTCCTCGTGTACTGTTTGGCACGCTACCATGTTGTTTAGTTCTCTAATGGAGAGTTTGAGTACATCGCACGCTATCGCCTTTGCGCCCGTAAGGAATACCTTTGGTGCTTCTTTGCACACGCATAACCAAAAAAGGCATTTGGGCAATGCGTACAAACACAACGATAGTGAGTGTTATTATGCCGTACACCGTCACCTTTACGTACGTAAGTAATCGTGTGGTGGTTCTGTGCCAAACGCAAAGCACTGGTGTATTGCGCATGCGCAGAACCGCCATCGTTATCTCTTGAGTACGCAAAGAAGACGGCGTACGACGTACTAAAACTCACTAGGCAGAGAGAGGACAGCAGGAAATAGAGAGATACAGCGGTACTATGCTTCCTGGGCGGACTTCAAGGGTACTGTATCGGCATTTGTCTTAGTCGTTTCTTGCAAAGCAGCGTCACAAAGGTCCGTCACACACAGACGCTAACAGACGTACGCGTTGTAACGCAGTAGTGTCGATTGCACTTATCTTTCCAGATTGAATTTTTTTAGAGATCACTTCGCACTGATTCAACAAAGCCACAGGGCGAAAACGTTTTGTATCATCATGTGTTACCACTGGAATGCTCCCTTGCATAGCTCTTTAACATTTTCATGCGGAGAGTGGTCAAAGTGGAGATAAATCAAAGTGGTCGACACGTTGCTCAAAGAATACGAGTGTAATAAAGGGCTATGGAAGGGAAACAGACCAGTGGTAATGAATGATAATGTAAAATGTCTTGGCTCTGTGGTCTTGTTGGATCAATGCGAAGTGATAGGCGAATCAGAAACTTCCCTCAACATGATGAGTGAAAGCGACACACATTCGACAGATAGAAACATTTCCGAAAACGAAGACATGTCCTTGAATCTAAGGAGCATGGCGAGAAAGAAGGCAACGACAGAACAAGATGTGATGTGATGTGATGTGATAGAAAAAAAAAAATGTAGGTCACGACAAAGTCAGACTGGCTACCCCAGACCACTTAGCCGCAGTTAGTCTAAATAAAAATAAAAAAGAAGGAGAAAACCCAGCAGTTGGGGCCGGAAGACTAGTGGGAACTAGTGGGAACACGTGTCACAAACGAGGGACCAGAAAGTCTCACAAAACGTCAATCAGATGAGTTTCTTCGAAGAAATCTAGCAGCGCTTTCAATGCAGCCAGAACAAGAATTAAGATCGCTTCCATATCTCTTACCGACAGGGTGTATTGCTTATACTGACTGGCGCGGGTAGATAAGCGTTCGTTCAATGTAAACATTGTTCCTAAGTAGAGGGAGAGGGGGAGCATTTGAAGTTGTATTTAAAGCCCCAGGACAGATTTCGTGTTCTGGAGGTACGGAAAATTTGCTTGACTGAAAAGTGGGGAAGGAGAGTGAGTGACGAATCCAAAATAAAAAGAAAATGAGCTGTCTTGCGCAGTCCGCTCTGTGAGGCACTCTCCGTTTGCAATTGCTATCTCTGCATGGCACAGCAGCGTCTGTCGCCTGCAAAGAAAAAAATCCCACTACCTGACCGACGGGTTAAAAATTCATACCAAGGCGACATTTGTCCCTTACAACTATGGTTATGAATGAATGAATGAATCAGTTTGTTTTGCCCAAGAACGGCCGCAAGAACCTTGGTGTTGGCGCACTATCAAATTACAGTAATGTACAAATACAGGGTGCGTTTTTTTTGCGATACATGTTGTTCGTAAAATTCTAACGGGACTATAGACATCCTGTTTTCACTTTATCATCTCTGGGCCGGCGGACATTCTTGGCCATCTGTTGCTGAACTGTCAAATGACCAATTCCCTAAAAATCGTAAATTAACATTTTAATTATAAAAGCTACGAAGCTGTCCCAATGAGAACATCTGTTCCCTTCAGTCACTTGATATCGTAGCCGTTTTCAGAACAAAAATTCGTTCGATAGATCGTCCGCAAAATATTCGTGAACGCGGAGGCCTGTCGCGTGTGAAAATGAGGAAAAAGAAGTAGCGCGAGCCATTTGTACACTCAGGAGACAGAAAGTCCCGGTTTGACTTGAACACCCCTCGTAAGTGTAGTGTCCGCGTGTCTATGAGTGTACCTTCACTTACCCGACATTTTTTTTTCTTCTCTTTTTTGCTTTCGGTATTCCGTCCGTTCGTCGCTCTGTTACATAGGTATATCGTCTCTTTTACACGTAGGTGCAGTATTCCTCCTTATTTATGTTTCCTTTTTGTCGTTGTTTCTTGCAGTGGAGGATTCCGTCTTCAGCCGAATATGTTCACTTTCTTCCAGCTCAAATCTGTGCGAAAACTGTTGTCATCCTGAGACCCCAGGTGAAAAATGCCTGCAGTTCCAAATGGTTTATGAAACAATTCCCACTTGCAACCCATCTACGTACAAAGGGGTTCAAAGTGGCTTCAAGAAACTGTTTCATAAACCGCTTGGAATTGCAAACATTTTTCACGTAGGTCACCAGGTATGCCACCCCTTGATTTCGACCACTTGTAATGCACTTGCATGCTCTCCCCTTTGAAAGTGTACAAACAACAGTCGACAGCGTTGCAGAATTCGCTAATCTAGATCACGTGACATCTGAACAGGGACAGTGCAAACGAATTTCAGTTTGCAAAGCCTCAGTTTCACCTATCCGAATGTCCAGCTATCCAGACATTCTCTCCAGGAAGCGTGAATGTCACGTAAACGAGAGTCGACTGTAAGCCCCCTTTTGCTGCGAGTGACCTTCATTATACGAGTACAAAAGAGATAAGAGATTAGCAGAAGAACCTTTAGCAGAACCGGCGCGAGGGACTTCGAGGCCGAGTCACGAGGCGGTGGCGCCCCCGCAAACCAAATATAGAAGTCCGACATGCGAGGGAAGAGTGGAACCGAAGCCTTAAATACACAAAAACCTCCGGAGAGGAGAAATGGGCAGAAAGGATGGGTTGCTGACGCAATTGCCACGTGTACACTCTAAATCCGGCACCCGGTATGTACCGCCTGAAAGAAGACCCGCACCTGGGCCAAGCAGTACACATGAGGTACAGTTCGCAACCACTGCTAAATTCAAGCGGTACAAGGGCTACGAAACCCATCCGTACCGGTTAGGTAGCTTTTAAGCGCTTGGGCGCAAATGGTTCTTGATGGTCCACATTGAGCTTGCGTGCCCGCACGCATTTTTGCTCGTATATGCGCGCAATATATGCATTGAACAGTCACTTTCAAATGATTTTGGACAAATGCATGGTACGATCAACGGCATGACTGTGGTCCTATAGCCCAAGGTACATGATGTAAGTCGCTGCGCCGGACTCACTACAAGAATGCGTTGGTGGCCAAGCTGGGTAGGGTCACCTGAGAAATTTCAGGGGGGGGGGGGGGTGTTACAAAAACGCAGGGAGGGTGTAGGGAAATCCCTGCCACAGAGCAGCTGCAATGGTGAAGGAGACATGCAGTGGTCAGCGTTCATCCATATACGTTTTGCCCCGTGTTTTCGGCGTTTGTGCATCATGACAATGCACACCCGCGATGGACAAGCATCACCCTTGAAATGGATGTAATTTTCGAATAAAGGTATTTGTTACTGATATTTATCGTACAGCGTAGCTTCCTGGGGCTGTTAATATATCGTAGAGGAGGGGAACCACCCCGACAGGTAGGCCTAAATCGCTGCCCGCTATCCGTTGCACGTACCGGATGTGAGGGCGCGTGTACCTCTTAAATTTAAGAGGTACATTAAAAAAATGTAGCTCTTGGCCATGCGGTACTTAACCGTTACATATGCGTTACCTGATTTAGAGTGTAGCTATCTCCAAAGATTCCCTAAGCAATCTACGCCATATGTCATTTTCTTTACACAATACTTCAGTTTGAGAAAAGGTTAGCATCCGTTGCATTCGCGCAGGTGCGCGACAAGTTCACTGGAAATGTGGTTCTTCCCCGTATTTAGGTTATGCTCGAGGAGCCTAAGATTGATACATCTTTTCGTCTGCCCTACATATCACAGTCCACAGCTAAAGGGGATATAACAGACCAGTTCGTTGGAACACGGTGCAAAGGGCTTTTTGTGGGCAACATCGCAACATTTCGAAGGGGAAGAGAAAGGCGTCAATCTAGACAATTTAAAAGCGTTACTGAAAACGACCCTTATGCCAAAGTTATTTGCTACAGCCAAGGATATTGTGCGAGACAGAATGGAAAAAAGGAATAGACACAGTATGGTTGAAAGATGCCTCTGTTGGTGGTTGGTTACTAGGGGGTTGCATCATCTTGCGTATCTGAAGCATGGCACAGTTGGCCAGAATGTGACGGTTATATTCAGCCTGTATTAACCTGGAACACTCATGTTGTAGGCTGAATGCGACGTGGTGCACACATCTTTTCGAGACGGCAGAGTTGAGGAGATTTGAAACGATGCCGAATTTGACAATCTTGGAGTGTGAGCGGTGTTGTGTTGGGGCAAAAGGGGTTTTGCGTTATCTTTTCCGTAGAACCAACACAGGCCTTTTTCACAAACAAGGGTAAGGTCCAAAAAACTTTAGCTTATGGGCTGTGGATGCTGAACAGAAAATTTCAGCAGTGGGGCAAATGACGTGATAATGTTACACGTAAATTGCGGTGTCAAGGTTGGTCAATACGGTTGTAGTTCCGTATAGGGACCACTCGTTTTTAAAAATTAGTGAAAGCGTTAGTAAGGTAAATATTGCATAGAAGTGGAAGAAGGTCATATACTGAATCTAAAAATATAAGAATTGTAAAATTCTGTGAACTATAACTTTTTTATATGCATTTCAACGACCCCATCTGATTCACTTTTAGCGCAGGATAAACACGGGAATGCTAAGTCTAACGGACTCGAAACTTGCCATCTTGCAAGAGGTAGGGTCGTTGAATTGGGCTAAATCACCTCACTTTCGTGAGGTTAGTCTAGGTTAGGTTCTACACGCACTAGGCGGTGCGTGCGTCGAGACTGTGCCTCGGGTAAGATCAGAAGGTCCTCAGTAAAGATGGCGGATCGGCTTCCAGGAACGGGCGATAAAATTCAATTGTTATACCTTTCACGCAATATACATGTGTCATTCCTGTTTAATTTCGTGACTAATTAGCTCCCCTTTCACGTAAAAGCTTTTGATTTTTGTTTCTATTCTTTTTTCTTTACAAAAAGCCAGTGGTCCCGATACGGAACTCCATCCGTCAAAACAATGATATTGTAGAGGAGGTGGTGCCCCTCTACATGAGTCCTGAGCGGCGATGATGGAATGTCTCAGCGGGCAGATGGTCGTGGCCTCACGCTAGCATGCTTCCGATAGAACTGGCTGGCGCGTGCCAGCAGAGATACCTCTTCATCGTCTTCTACGGGGATCCCCTCCAATGCCTATTGCACAAGAAGCAATCATGCCTCCCGCAAGATTCGTGAGGTTGAGAATGAGCTACGCGATGCCGACCTCAAGTTGCGACAGTGCGACAAATCCGGTAAATTTTGTGTTCTTTCCATGTCATCTTTCCAGTCCAAGGTACAAGACGCTCTGGATTCCCACTTTAAACCTTTTACAGGATCACTGAAATTGTCCAAGTCAGGTATTGTCCAGATTCTGTCGAACAATCAACATCCACTTAAGAAAGCCGTCAACCATTGTAAGACTGCATCAGTAAAGTTTCTTCCGTTGTTGCTGGAAGGTGGTCCGTTGATGTGCTCACAGATCGAAGATATTCCGACAGGCGGTATTTTCGAACAATAACTGGGCTTTATTAACATAGTTATTTACATAACTATATACAAGACAATACTATAGCGACTGAAGTCACGGGGCTTTCGCCTCGTCTTCATCAAAATCGTTGCTGCTTCCACACACAGATTTTCGTGTGTCCTCCGCTTAAAAGGGTGACATTTGAGACACAACCCCCGCCCGCAAACACCAATCCCAGAAGCCCGGTCTAAACATCTCCAACTCATGGTTGGCCTAGTTTGAATTTAGACCGAGCCAGGCACCTCCTAATTGTCCGCCCACTACTCGGTATTTATGGGTAACGGACCAAGCTGTCATCCCGTGCACCATGCAACTTTGGCCAGTGCATCTTCATTGGCCCACTCTACTGATTTATTGCCAGCGAGCATCTGGTCGCGAAGACCCCCTGAGGTCCAACGTGCCCTCCCCGAATCTCTGTCGGGTGCCTATTCCACTGAGTTGGAAATGTACAATATTCGCGAGGCTTCTAAAAAGTACAACTCTTACAGCATCTCTAGCGGTAAGTTTTTTCTGAAAGACCATACGCCGGATATGCCGTTGCGGGTTGTAATCAGTCAACGTGGTTCGCGGCAAAGAATGGTATCGGACTTTTTGCAGAAATCCCTCCGATCACTGACGCTCCCCGGAGTGATCGCATTAAGAAACTCAGATGAGTTGCTTGGGTATTTAGCCCCATTTTACGGATCAAATGTCACGATGTTTTCCCTCGACATCAAGGACATTTATTATTCTATGAATATACCTCTGTTACTCAAGCGCACCTCTGAATTGATTGATCAACATATCCCTGCTTTCCAAAACACGGTTGGCATGTCCGCCACGAACTTTCTGTCGATTCTTCAATTCTACCTGCAATCTACGGTTGTGATGTGGGAAGGGAAACCCTTTATTCAGGCTGAAGGTGTGTGTATCGGCTCGTCCGCTGCTCCCATATTGCTTGAAATTTACCTCAACGCCCTGGACCGTGCCATTCAAGGATTGGTAGCCACCACCGCAAAAGGCCTTTCATTTTGCATACGGCGGTATGTTGATGATATCATTGTTTTGACCAACGTTCCTTCCTTGACACCGCAATTTTTGCGCAACATGTCATTTGCCCTAGAGCGGAAATTTTCTGTTAAATTCTGCACAGAAATGCTAGCTACATCTGCAAGCTACAAGCGTTATTCAAACATATTTAAAGCAATACAAGCTACATCTGCTAGCTACATCTACTAGCTACAAGCTAGCTTGTAGTCACGGATCCTATACATCCCATAAGCTAAAGTTTTTGAACCTTACCCTTGTTTGTGAAAAAGGTCTCTGTACTGTTCTACGGATAAGATA
This sequence comes from Ornithodoros turicata, assembly GCF_037126465.1. Lineage (NCBI taxonomy): Eukaryota > Metazoa > Arthropoda > Arachnida > Ixodida > Argasidae > Ornithodoros > Ornithodoros turicata. Next base: position 54,710,461 of record NC_088205.1, on the reverse strand, counting down.
ACGCAAAACTCGTTTTGGTCCAACACAGCTCACACTCCAACATTGGCAATTCGGCATCGTTTCAAATCCCCTCAACTCTGCCGTTTCGAAAAGCTGTGTGCATCACGTCGCATTCAGCGTACAACATGAGCGTTCCAGGTTAATACAGACTGAATATAACTGTCACATTCTGGCCAAACGTGCCATGCTTCAGTTACGCAAGATGATGCAACCCCCTAGTAACCAACCACCAACACAGGCATCTTTCAACCATACTGTGTCTACTCCTTATTCCATTCTGTCTCGCACAATATCCTGGACTTAGCAAATAACCTTGGCATAAGGGTTGTTTTCAGTAATGCTTTTAAACTGTCTAGATTAACGCCTTTCTCTTCCCCTTCGAAGTGTCATGATGTTGCCCACAAAAAGCCCTTTGTACCTCGTTCGACGAAGTGGTCTATTATATCCCCTTTAGCTGTGGACTGCGCTATTAAGGCAGACGAAAAGATGTATAGCACAGCCTCGAGCACAACCGAAATAGGGGAGAACCACATTTCCAGTGAACTTGTCGCGCACCTGCGTGAATGCAACGGATGCGAACCTATTTTTTCTCAAACTGAAGTATTGTGTGAAGAAAAGGTCTTACGTCGTAGATTGCTTAGGGAATCTTTGGAGATAGCTACACGTGGCAATTGCGTCAGCAACCCATCCTTTCTGCCCATTCTTCCTCTCCGGAGATTTTTGCGTATTTAAGCTTTGGGTGCCAGTAAAATTTAGTGGTGTGTCTGAGAATTTGTTGTCTGTTATTTCCTCCCTGTCTCGGGTCTCCACGTCATCGTCACGGACAGTCCTGACCCAAGAAATTTCAGTGCTAGACATGTAGCGAAAAGTAGTAGCATTTGTTTTGCGGGTAAATGAGACAATCTTGATTTTTGCAGCCTTTACCTTGAGGTTTTACCGGTTACTGTGTACCGGTTGCATCGTACGGGACGAACTTGGCCAACCAACTCGGCCTGCTCCTATTGAGTTCGTGTAAACGCGGCTGATGTGTTGTAGAGATGGGTGGGAACCCCCCCTTCATGCCGTACGTTCCCCTCAACTAGGTGCAGTAAAGTCGCATTGGTGACGACCATCTATGCCAGGGTAATCAAGCTCAAATAGAGTCGCGGACTGCACTGACCATTGGACGACATCGTGGCGGACCGGAGAGAAAAGAAGTGACCGTAACTATCGCAAAATATTCCAGCATAAAAAATATGCGCAAGAAACAGGAGCCATGTAGCTATTGGACATTCGGTGTATGTACCATTAATCACCAAAAACTTCACTTGTCGCAGGAACAGAAATAAATAAGCTGCCTTTCTGAATCGAATTTTGAAAGACGTTTCAAGTTAATTCGTACATAGTTCTTCACGAAGGATTATCCCAACTTTCAGGAGCACTAGCAGTGATTTATCCAGACCTCCCCTACAACCCCCTAACAGCCCCCAAAACCTGCAGGAGACCCCCCTAAAATTTTGTGAGGTTCGGCAATATTTCGTTAAAAGCATGCAAAGACACCCCCTTGCGGAGCCCAACACCCCCCAAGGACGAAATTCTGGGTAAACCACTGAGCACTGGAATTGTCTATTTACACACTATATTGTTCCCGCTGCTTGCATTTAAAACGTGAAAAGAAAAGAGGAAAAACAGAGAAACAGCCATAATTAAAAACTTAATGCAATGGTCCTTGTACGCAACTGTTCCCTCTCTATTTTCTTCTTTTCTCTGCGCCACCCTGCTCCGTGCAGTTTTTCGCGGATGATATCCGGAGAGGCTGCTGCTATTTGCTCAGTGTAATAATTGAGATGAAGCCATTGTCTTCACTGTTACTTCTTAGTTATCACATTACTTACAGTGTAGCTAACCAAAATGTATGTGCAGACCAGGTCGCTGTGGCCATTATTTCTTGAGGTTCATGAGCCACAAGAACTGCTCAAATGTGTATGTGCTTCCTAATATGGACGGGAGCAGCTCTACGGCAAGCAAGGGTAAAAACAATGCCTGAAAACGTGGTTTCATTCCAAATGCTTCATTATTTTTTGGGAGGGCAGCTTTATTCTGTTTAGCGGTCAAGGGTTCTCTTACCACAGAATAGCTGACTTCGGGCCACACGCGGTGCGCATGTCTGAGGCTTCTGATTACCTAGAGCTAGATCAATGCCTAGAACTAGGCATTGGTTCATCATCATCCAGAAATAACTAATGTACTCGGGAACGCGTACTTCTTAGCCCTAGCAAAGAACAACTTTATTTTGAAGATGGTTTGGATGTCTAATCGCCGCAGGCGATACTCTGCCCTGTTCGGTTCTGTACTATCCTATATTCTATCCCATGTCGGTCTTCATACCATGGATCTATGCAAATGTGTATTGAGTTATTGGAAATCTAGAATAACGATTGGAGACCTACCTTCAAAACTGTGCCGTGCAAAAAGAAGCGTTCGTTCAAGATTGGTGAGTGAATGTAAAGAAAACAGAGTAGCTGTTCACTAACTGAAGCAGTGGGTGGTTTTGGCGGCAAACGATACCAAAGTTGAACACACATACTTATTTGCTCGGTTCTTTTTCTTTTTAGTTTGTTCGCATCAATGATGACACGAGGACAGGGCAGTTATACGTCAAAAAAGTACTTCAGTTACAATTATTGCATTGTGTTTTCCGAAAAATTAAGTCAATGTTTTAGTTACTTTTTATCGTGAGAGTGACCGCCATGTGATTCATGATTCATAAAACTAATCTAAACTATTTTTACCTTAACAGCTTGCTCCATGCAATTAATTCCATGCATATACACGATGCGCGCTACGAAAAATTTATAACGCTAAGACCACTTAAGCGTGTGGGTTCTAACGGCTTAATAACGATACAGAAAAAGGCGCCGCGCATGATCACTTGTCTGTGTGCATCACTCTTGTCCACGTTCGTCCATACATGCACATACAAAACTGTATTTGCTCCAAGAGCAAAATGGATAGACACCGACATGTTAGCGCAAATCGGACGATGAAATATAAAGTATCAACTCATCATAGCTTTTCTAGTTTTTGTCGTATTATCGTAAATATTTCGTAATAATATCGTACAATATTTCACTAAGCGTACATACCGTATGTAAATGCAAATATTCCCTCAGTTACATTTATTTAGTTTCTTAACAACCCTGCATGGGAAGCTTTTTGCGCTGAGCTTATGATACCGCATCCCTTCAAATAGCTGCGTGAACATCGAGCAGCTGGATGCGATAGAGGTTATCTCTGGCGAAGGATCAAAAATACTTCTGTCAGCATGCTTTATCAAGCCATAATATCGGAATGGGTGTCTACGACGACCTAGACGAATGCGCACAGAGGAGAGGGACGGGGGGAGAGTTCATCCTCGATACACCACGTGGTGGCTTACGGCTCAACTAATGTGGTTTGTCCCACAGGGGACAGGGACAAACCACATTAGTTGAGAGTTGAGGGACAAACAGGGTCTCTCTCAAAAGCCTTCTGTCAGGGTCCACTTCAGAAGCCTATACAATTGTTGCATCCTATAGAGGGAAGCAATCTGAACATTCTTCCAAATGCTTAGCAATTTCAGAGTTTGAAGCTTTACTTTTTACTTTTATTTAGTTAAGATAACCCAAAGGTCAAGGGACATGCGTGAGTGGGATGACATAAACAATTGGTATACACATACACGCACACACTTAGCATAAAACAAACAAACAAAATACAATGTTTGTAAACAAAAAGTGCATGAAATTGCGCAGTAAAACGAAGAAGACGTCTCCAAAAAAACACATCAATCAATCAATATATAGAAAAGAAATATTTCCAAAAATACATCAGCATGAGAACAATATAGATATAGAACTTAACCGATGCCTATAAAGTCAAATATGCGGTTACGGAACGATGAGTGATCAGTTATGCACGCTAATTCTGAGGGAAGACCGTTCCATTCGATAGACGTCCTGCAGAAGAATGATTTAGAAAACATGTTTGTCCGACAGCCGAAGCGTTGCACCTTAAATTGATGGTCAAACCGTGGAAAAATTACAGTAGCTCGAGTTATAGGAGAAATACCAGGGGGAACAATATTGAATAAACCTATGCAAGAGAGATATTCTCGCAACCAAACGCCGTTTATCGAGGTTAGGAAGCTCAAGTTCTTGTTTAATTGCGGTAACTGAAGACGAACGTGAGAAATCATCAACAATAAACCTGGCGGCTCTGTTTTGAACAGCCTCAATATTAGCGGACAAGTAAAGTTGAGGTGGATCCCACAAGGCTGAGGCTTATTCTCATTTTGGACGGACTAGAGACGTTTACACTAACTTTTTTACATGCTGTGGGGCCAATTTAAGGTTACGTCTTATATGTCCGATAGAACGGTTAGCGTTACTTATGATGGACTCGATGTGTTTGTTCCAGGTTAGGTCATCTGAGAGATGCACGCCGAGATATTTGTACGTCTCAACCTTAGTGAGAATAGTATTGCTGAGTGAGTATAGTGGAAGGTGGAAGGTGGTGAGAATTGCGACGTAGGAAAGACATAAAACTACAGTTCTTAAGGTTAAGTGGCATTTACCAGGTGACAGACCAAGAATGAATTAACGATAGGTCACGCTGCAAAGTAAGCTCATCAGAAGTAGAAGAACTTTTGCGATAAATGTAGTGGGCAGAAGACGAAGAGGAGAGGTTGCGAGGAAAACAATAAAGTTAACGTTCCCGTGTTCGAGGCTGGAGGCAAGGTGTCTCCCGTGTGGAACATTACAATAAATAATACAGTCATCGGCGAACAATCGCACTGTGGAGGTAAGGTTGCTAGGAAAGTCATTGATATCAATCAGGAATTGATATAAAGCACTTTTAAGGAATACTCTCTCAAACGATCATTTAAGCAACGTTTTGTCTGGCCAATATAACAGAAACCACAAGCTAGGGGGATCTGATAAACGACGTTTGAAGAACAGGGGACGAATTTGTTCCCGTGGTTCTTGCAGGTAACTTCAGGTTTCCCGAAACGAGTAAGACGGAAGTTGTTCTTAAAAACAAGATTGATTTGAAATTTCCTCGCTACGGCCAACAAGTTATGAGACACTTTGGAGAAGTAAGGTAAAACCACACGTCTGGAGAGTAAGGGCTTAGTTTGAAGCGAGCGAGGAAGCAAGCTGTTTACCAAAAAACTTAAAGCACCAATTCACATATGTTAAGGATAACCAGCGTCATTCAAACGGAGTAGATGACTCTCCGCAGAAGGAAGAACTAGGCGAAAACAATACTTTCTTACGGCATGTGACAGTGATACCTGTGATCACCCACGTTTTACCGAGTTTGTGATTTGCCTTAAGTCCAACAAAGAGCGGGCTTGAACGAAAGCCTGATATCAAGAAACTGAAGCACACCAACAGTGGGGAACTCAATAATGAACACAAGCTCCGGCGCCGCGGACAAAGTTGCGTTCTTACATTGATAAATAACACTCTCATTGGTACAAACAAAAGCCTGATCATCTAGAAACTTTTTTATGACGACATCATTTGACGAAAGAAAGGATATAGAGGATAAAATCGCATTGTCAATTATACTCCAGTAAATCTCGGAGTTTGTATGTGCTCCCACAGGGATTTTTCCTGGATTGTGATTTCGGTGGGCGGAGGGGGGGATTATGTCCCATATGGGGCGGGGTGTGACGCCCATATCAAGGGTGCCTCAATACTAGCTTCTTCTGCATACACACAGAGAGGGAGCGAGTATTCATGCACCCTACCCATATCCGCTGCTTTTCTAGACTTTTTGTCCTTTCCGGTAGCTATTTTAAGTAGGTATTGCGAAATTTGGGAGGCATTAGGGGTGTGTGGGGGGGCTGTTAGGAAAATCCCTGAGCCAAATGTCTTACATATTTTCATAGTATTTCATTACAGCTATGGATAGAGCTACATGGGGCATGCGTTCAAGCGTGCGCGTTACAGTGAATATCTTGGACGTAGTCAGCCACGAAAGGCTAGGACCGCTCAAAAGGGTTGAAGGCAGGCTGACGCACATGAATACTCCTCCGGGTCTTGGGGGAAGTTACTGTAAAAAGAAAGTAAGCTACTGTTACAGTTGCTAGGAGGAAAAAGTAGCCAAGTTACAGATATAGTTACTCTGAACAAATAGTAAGAAACTTATAGTTACCTCACATTTACTTAGGCTTGTCAAGCCGTCAAAAAAATAAATAAAATAAAATAAAAAATAATAAAGAAACAAAGAAAAAGGCTTTGCCACCTTTCAACGAAAGTGGATGGAAACACCGTTCAATATATCGTCATGGAAAGTTTCATTCCTTTTTTGAAATTCCGTGTTAACGCCGCGAAGCAACTGTGGCTATGAGCGGCGTACAGACGGGACAGCAGGAAGGAGTGGGGGACATGAAGGTTAGTATGCGTCCTAGGAAGTGCGTTCAGGGGATGTGCGCCGACATTCGTCTGGAAAGTCTGCCGGAAAAACCAGGGAAAACCTTAGACAGCACAGCCGGTGGTATAGGACTCGAACCCACTGCTCATGATTAAATAAATAAATAAGTACAGCGCATCGACGCATCATTCATTGTCATTCGACGCATCATTCGCTTCATTGTCACCTTTCATAGGGTTCAGTTACTGACGCAATAGCCAGAGGAATTAGTAGAACGCTAACCGTAGGCCGTTAGGGTACCGCATCTACCGCACCCTGTCAGCAGATAAGATTAAGTTACGCTCTCTGTCATTGGTTCCGGTAGGCAGGGTAAGTTAACGGCGACGTTATCAGCGGTGTACTAATACACGCTAATATCAGGGATTTGGCATTTTTGCAGTCGTTTGGAGCATAGCGACGTTACTCTCGATACCGCAGTTTCGCACCAGAGCCATGTATACGGAGAGTTCCTCCATCTTTTCGTCTTTTGCCCCCTCGTGGGTAGAGTCTGTTTTGACATCAGAATCAGCCAAGCAGCCTAAATCCAAGCGGAATCCATCGGGCATCTCATTCTCAGCCATCTCGTGGACGCCATATTCACGGAATCTGCCAGCTAATCAACACATGCTTACTGTCGCTTAATATGAACGACCGAACTATCCTGTTAACGGCCTCCGGTTGCGTCTGATATGGGACTCTCTGTCGCTGTTAACTGCAATTACAAAATGGCTCTCACCTGTTTAGTTCGCATGCGACACGAAGAGATGGTAAGTTTAGGTAGAGAGTATGAAACGAGGTGGTGACTGAGAGTTCACTCCGTGTAGTCAGCTTTGTGAGGCAAGCCGATAGGCATTTCGAGAACCAAGTCACACAAAGCTTATCGCGAACTTTCGTCAAATGACTAAAGCCGCCACATTTGTGGCTCAGAGTTGGCCAGAGTTGAAAATGACTGAATAAGACGATTTAAGACGACGCTGAGTAGTGTGGCGTTCTATTTGCCGTTCCGATGGCGCGTCTAAAAGGTTCTGGCTCGGCCGGCTTCGGTTCAGATTGGACTTAGGTTGGGCAGGTAGTACGCCACAATCCACTATGACAAGTCAACTTCGGAGCACAATGTGTCCAAACACGCCCTAGTTTTACCCAGATTTGGCTGCGGTATCTTTTGTGTTGACAAGAATGGGTCAGCATATGTCTGTCGCCTGCTTTTGACTAGACGTGTGCGCAGCCGCCGCCGCAGTTTCCAAACCAGCGCGGCGATGGCCTCTTTGCACCTATTTTCTGACGCGTAAACGCGCATCGCAGTCCTCTCGCGGAGTCAAATTTGCTTTTGTTGATGCCGATGACGGTAGGTTGCGGTTTTGCGCAGTTTTTGACGCCACCGGTGGTAAAATGGGCACGACGCCGACGCCTGTCAAAGTTTCACCGCCAGACACATCTTCATTTGACGCGCCGAGTACGAAGATATACACGAAAAGGTGGCGACTATAACGCAAATCTGTTGGAAAGTATGGCACTTGCAGGTTAACGACTCTTTGCTCTGTATCTTTCGTTGCTTCTGCTGCTGCTGCGGTTGTCGTCCACATATTTGCTCATGCGATGCAAGGTTGACCAGGTAACACGCTTTCAGCTAGCCATCATTCAGAATGACATTGTTCTCTCTCCTGATTTATTTAAAACACTTCCTGTGACAGTTCGCATTTTATGGTTACTGTCGCAAAGAGACATACTGCTTGCGACACGGCTGTCTGAAATCGGCACCCCGTGGTTTATCCCATCTCAAACCTCGAGGTGTTGCAAGATAATTTATTTCGAGTAAGAAACACGTCCGGCATGTGGTCTAGTTTTAAATAAAATATTGGAACAACATTTTCAAGGGCACTTAAGGAAATATGGGCTGCAGAACTATTCACACGCGATTCCAGACAATCGTGTCGCGAGCAGTACGTTCTGCTCTCTGCTAAAGTAAAGAGCGGGTTATAATTATCTGCAGTGATTGACCTGAGACAGCGGATATATGTGGAATAACAACGGTTTAATAAGAGTTAATAGGGACGAGACAGTTCACGTTGGAAGCTATGCTTCCAGACGAATCAGCCAGACGAATCACGGAGGTCGTGGTCTCGCGCATCGTCCTGGATGTCCGCCAATCATCCCACTAGCTCCACTACATGACCTTGGGTATGTTATGTGGTGAAGTTCTGTTTTACACCCTCATTTCTTTTTTCCATCATCACCTCGTCACCAGCTATAGTCGTGACGATGTCCACAGCTGTGGGGCCAAGAACGGCAAGCTGTCTCGAACATTACAACCACTATGTCTGTTTTAAGAGGCTCCTTCAGAGTGCCATTCTAAGCGGCGTTCTCCCTTTCTTCCTTCCTTTCCGTAAGTGCGGTTTCTTTACTGTCTTACCTTCCACCGTTACCCGTTTCTTGTATCGTGTATTCCTTTCAAAGCTCATGCAATGTAGATTGTGCTGTGTATAGTATTCTTTCTGTTGTGTGAAGCTGTCGCACCAGACGACGTCTAAGGCGACAGACGAAGATAAAACCAGGCGAGCTTTTGCAGAGGTCATTAATTTTTTGTCTTCGCACGATTGACATTAAATATATTTTCCCTGCGGAGGCGCTCATCGAAGCATGCAATTGTAAAGCCAGTGAATGCTTCAACTGTTCTCTTTCGCTGTAGGCAGCAGGAACAGGTAAGCAATCGTGAACTCATCAAATCATGGAGATGGTTGAACAAATTTTGCTGCTCCCGCGCAAGATTGGGACCGCTGTCCTTCTCCTTGCATGGCATCTCTTTTGTCGAGTGTACAGTTCTTTGTAAATTCGTTGTTCGACTTTCAAAGCGAATAATTTTGACATATAAGGCAAAATATAGAAAACTGCAGCCCATTGTTTAACTGAATTATTATGCCATTTATGCGTAGCAGAAAGCTACCAGCAAGGCAAGGCAGATGTATGAGGTGGTGAATATGTATCTTGCGTTGGGACTTAGAACGAGCGATGAACCTAACAGAGAACTCCATGTGCGCAATAATGAGGGGGGGGGGGTCGAAGTAGCTCGCCGTTGTTGCCGCACTCAAGTAGGCAACGTCACGACTATAGCCAAAAAAAGGGGGGGGAAGAGAGTCGACGATTTGAAATTGAGGCATAGGCAAGATGAATGATACTGATGGTACGGAACTAATGATGATAAAACTGGTGGTCCCTCTGCACATGCAATGACGCGTCATGCGATAGCGTTGCTGCTGATTCGCTGAACTGCCAAGGAATTATGCGGATAAGTTAAAATTCTGGAACCGCTTCACTCAGCACAATAGCCCTGCCAATTCGCACCTTCTTAGCAAACATACGGAACGCGGTGTCCCGAATGGGTCGCTTACGAATGGCATTGAAACTGAAGACCCCTTCCAACAACAACCACACACACACACGAACACACATAAAGAAATGATGATGAGATGGGGCTGATGCCTGCCAGCAGGCTGGAACAACACGGAATTGCCTTTAGCTTCTCTCAACTTTCGGTGTGCAGCAACATGCTTGACGCGTCCTTCAGCTATATGATGACAGCAACGAAGCAAGGCATCGCTCTCACTGCTCGGGTGTCTCTCTTGCGCGTTTCTCTCTCTGCGCCTTGGTAAGTTTTCTCGTCTGCCCGATCTTCTGTTCTTCAGTGCGAGGCCCCTTTCTTGGTCATCCGTTCACGTTGGTCATGACTGCCGTTTGCAGTAAAATGCAGCACACAGAACCAGCGTTGTTCTCTGTCAGCCACTCCTAAACACATACACACGTGGCCTGATACTGTGCCGCGATTGGCGCCGGCAGTAATCCTGCAGGTGAGTTCGCAGGCTGCGCCATGCGTCGATGCTCCGCGCCCTGCTTCGGCGCGCATAGGCTGCTCCACTGCGGTACCCGTGGCCCTATCTATCGCCGCTCAGCTCTACTAGTGAGTTTTTGCTCACATCGCACAGTATATCACAGAGGGTACCGCAATAATATTATCATAAATCTTCCGGAAAACTTCAGAATTCTTGAAAATATGTTATGCTTTTCTACCACTGAAGTTCGGAAACCAGCATAATAGCCAATATATGATGTAGTGAAGTTGGCTGCTGGGAACATGGCAAAACCACGAGATCGACGCCATAATGTCCCAGTGGAGCAACCTTTCACTGAATAGTGGTCTTCGACTGAGTCTGCCTCATACTTTTAGGTGGGAGCAAGATAGAACCGTGATGCACGCGGGAACATTCCATCCAAGGAAATTTCAGAGCCCGTGGTGACGTTGTTGGTCCTTACACATTCGAACGCAGATGAGAAAGCGTGTTCAGCCAAGTAAAGATCGTGAAAGAGGACTCCGGAAGTGGCATGAAAAATGATACGTTAAACGTTACCTTGCAACAAAATATGTGTGGTATATTAAACATTTTTTTTGTGTTAGAGCTGTATTATCAGGTATCTTTTAAATACCATTGTTTAATATCAAGCAGATCCTAGGGAGCAGTGTGCAGTGTTGAAGAAATCTGATTCTTCAAACTCGAAAACCAGAGAATGCAGGTCATTGTAAATGATCTGCACGCCATGGTACATGTAAAACAACCATGACGCTGTCAAAGGACGATCCAAACCTTTTGCCTCATTCACCGTGTTTGAGAAGAACTTCGGAGGATCAAAGAGAACAAGAACGGACGAACAGACTTTTCACCAACACAACAAAAGCCTAGCATAGATCTAGATCCTATGGATGTATTGGCGCTGACGAAGGGTCTGGGAGTGTGACCTCTATAAACTGCAGCACATTTTAGAGCGCAGCTCTTAGCGTTGTTCCTGGGTTGAGTGGCGTCGGCTTGGAACCGGCAGAGTGAATGACGAGCGAAGCGAAGGATGAAAGCACGGGAAATCGTGAGGAGGAAAGCAGCGGGGGAGCGTACGGCGAGAGTGAAGAGGGCGCGAGAAGGAAAGCGAAGAAGTTTTGCACGGCGAACGCGAAGAGGGGACGAGGAAGAAAGTGAAGGAGGATGGTGCTACGAGAGCAGTCGAATGAGCCAGAGTCGCTCTGTGGGTTCTACCTATTCGCGTCTCCAATGAACTACAGATGACGCACCGACCTTCCAGAATGGCGGACGAAAACAGGTCTACCGAGCAAAGCGAGCATAGGGACTGCAGTGTCGGCGGCATTATGTTCATCCTGCGGATTCTGTTTCAGTTGTAACAGGCACCGATGCTTAATGAGAGCCTAACATCTGCGAACAACATTTGTGTGCGGGTAATCTCATACTGTGCAGTTCAACTCAGAAATAGGTAAAAGTTTCCGTCGTCGGAGTTTGCTCACAAACGTTGGGAATTGAGCGGAACAAAGGGGTCATTGAGAATGAAAGAAAGGTAAAGCAGGGATTAGCTGCTTGAGAAGTGTAACATAGCATACGTTATAGGATGTCTGGACTAGTCGTCTGCAAGCAATGCCATTTTTAGGCGCTCCTCCGATTGTCCCGTAGTTTTTACATGTGAGCGTTGCAAGGGAGCAAGAGCTCCGTTGTATAGCTTATATTCAGAATTTCTTAAGCGGCAGGTCACAGTTTGTGACAGCCAACGAGACAGCGTCTTCTCTGGCACCTGTATCCTCAGGAATCCCTCAGGGTTCGGTGATAGGCCCTCTTTTATTTCTCATTTTCTTTAATGACATCTGTAACGGCTTAACTTCTTCTGTCCGTCTTTTCGCGGACGATTGCTTCATCTACCGTAAAGTATCTTCCACCCTAGACTGTGTTACACTCCAACAGGACCTTGAACGTGTATCATTTTGGTGCTCGGCATGGTTACTACCTGTCAATACTCATAAATGGAAAGTTCTCTCCTTCTCACGGTCCTTTCCTCTAATTTCAAGTTACTACTTCGGCACTTCCCTTCTCGTCCGCGCAGAATCTTACAAATACTTAGCTGTAACACTAACTGCAGACCTTTCGTGGTCCCAACACATTTCCCGTATTGTCGCCGACGCTAACCGTTCCCTTGACTTCCTTCAACGCAATCTTAGGCTTGCGCCCTCTCATATAAAAAAGCTTGCATACACGACTTTCATCCGGCCAAAACTTGAGTATGCTTCGCCTATCTGGGACCCCTACCAGGACTACCTTTCCTCTGCAGTTGAGCGAGTACCAAATCGTGCAGTTCGTTTTGTCACTAACTCATATTGCTATGACACTAGCATTTCCGCTCTTCGGAGTGACCTTGCTCTTCCTACCTTATCGTTGCGCCGTATTCAATCGGGATTTTCGCTCTTTCACAAAATCTATCACAACCATTTCTTAAGTACATGTCTATTACAGCCTCCTTCCTGCGTATCTGAACGTCATGATCACGAAAATAAGGTTTGCTTACATAAGTGTAATACCCTTTACTGCTTCCAGTCGTTTATTTCCCGGTCGTCAAGACTCTGGAATGACCTTCCCCGCCATGTAACACTTTTCACTAAGAATCCCCAGTTTCAGGCGGTCATCACCAATTTGTTATCTCTCCCCTGACTCTTCTTTACGTTATTTTTCTTTTTCTTTTCTCGCACTGTTGTTCACAGGAACTATATGTGTACATCCTTGCTGTTTTTTTGCACTAGGTCTTGATGATTTTAGTGTTGTATTTCCTTTTTTTTAGTATATCTGACGTTTCTTTTGTTGTTTGGCGATTATGTTAATTACTTTTTTTCAGTTTTTACAGTGTTATTGTCGCCCAGCTCCTCCGTTATGTTGTACCCGTTTGGGTCTTTAACGTATTCTAAATAAATAAAAAAATAGTGTCTGAAGAAGAAAACATTTTAGAGCGCAGCTCTTAGGTGCTGTTCCTGGGTTTCAGCTGCGTCGGCATTGGAACCGGCACAGCGAACGACGAGCGAAGCGAAGGATGAAAGTACAAGAGACCGTGAAGAGGAAAGCAGCGGGGGAGCGTACGCTGAGAGTGAAGAGAGCGCGAGGAGAAAAGCTAAGAACTTGCGACACGGCGAACGCGAAGAGGGGACGAGGAGGAAAGTGAAGGAGTAGGGTACCACGAGAGCAGTCGAATGAGCCATTCTCGGTCTGCGGCTTCTACCTATTCGAGTCTCCAATGAACTACAGATGACGCACCGAACTTCCAAAATGACGGACGAAAACAAGCCTACCGAGCAAAGCGAGCATAGGGACTGCAGTGTCGGCGGCATTATGTTCATCATCTGGATTCTGTTTCAGTTTTAATAGACACATGAAATGCTTCATGAAAGCCAAACATCTGCGAACACCATTTGTGTACGGGCCAACAGAAGAAACAAAAGTTACTTTCGGAACTTTCGGAGACAAAAGTAACTATTATAAAAATTGTAATGCACAAGTTAATGTTCACGTGAGCATTTGCAAGAGCACATTTCTTTGTTTGGTGTGGTGATGAGAAAACATGTGCTCATAGGACATTAGCTATAACTCAGTTATCTTTGTAGGACTCTGGCTATATGTTGGAGGTTAGTACTTTGATATTAGTTACATAGCTCGAGATCTGAAAACGCGTACACGTCAGTACGACAAATTAACAAGGAACGAAGTTCCTGTGATACTCCAATATCAAATGTTTACTCAATCTGCGGCAGAGAGATTTCAGTGCACGTTAAAGACCCTCATGTGGCCAAACTTAATCTCCAATTCGGCCATTGTGGCGTCGACCAATGATCATGGTTGTTTTGCTACGTAAAGCCACAAATTATAAGGAAGAAGATGGATTCATGCATAGAGACTGCATGATCCGGAATCATCCATGGTGAACAAGATACTCGTGTGTTCGGTCAACACGCTACAATTCCTTATCTTCTTTTTTATAAGGAAACGATTAAAGGAAAGCGTGGGGTATTTTCACCACACTGAGAAGCAGCTACGAGTCCTATATAATTATTTTCGATTTCGATATCTTCTTCGTTTTCGGCATTCTGTTCAAAAATGAGCGAAACGTGTACCGCTTCTTCTACCCGGACGCGGTCTCAAACCTGCTTTCGCTGCTTTTTACAAATCGCTGCTAGGTGGCCACGGATTCGCTGCAGTCGCGAATATAAGCGCAATAAAGCAGGCTCATGACCATCACGACCATCGAGATCTGGGATAGGAGTACTACCGGAAGAAAGTACTATGTATGGAAAATGAAAACAATGGTAGTAGTATATGGGCATGCCGAGTGAGACCGGTGGCGAGTACGTTCTATTGGTGTCTGATTCGAACCCCACAGCGTCTGGGCCACCGCCGTGTATTTTTCCCCGCGCGGCGCGTGTGCGGAGGGTTGTTCGCGTGCTTCTCGGCGGGGAGAAGGCTGCGTGCGCGCTTACCCTCTCACATTTTTCAGCCTGGGCCGACTTCTTTCGACATTTTTTAGCCTTGGCCGACTTCGTTCGCGTATTTTTTCCCCCGCCCGGCGGGCGACGCTCGGGTGGAGGGCAGCTGTGGTGGGCGGAGCGTGGCCAGAGGGCTGCGCGCGCTTACCCGCTCACATTTTTCAGCCTGGGCCGACTTCTTTAGTCATTTTTCAATCTATGCCGACATCAATCACAATGTTTTTCCAGCTACAACAGGTGTGCAGTAGGCGGTTTACATGCAAAGGATAGCCACACACAAAAGTACAAGTGAAAATATATTTAAGTCATTAGTGTCAGGAATTACGATATGACTCTGTGTGAAGGAGAAAATGATGATGCAATAGCATTGAAGGGGTATCACAATTTTTTATTACTTATAATCATGCAAGTTTTCAATTAAGCAGAAGGAGTAGCACATTTTAATCAAAGAAGATATTTTTAATCAATACGATTACAATCAAAATTAAAAGTTTTATTATAAAAAGTCTAATATTATTATACGTGAGCACCCTAGCGGAGTTTTAATCAAAGTTCTGACAGATATCCGTAACTTCATGCACAACAGCTAATATTCCATTATGACACATTTAATCAAAGAATATATTTTTAATCAATGTGATTACAATCAAAATTACAAGTTTTATTATAAAAAGTCTCACATTATTATACGTGAGCACCATAGTGGAGTTTTAATTACAAAGTTGTAATAGGATGTATGTAACTTCAAGAACAATAGCTGGGCCGACTTCTCTAGCGATTTTTTATTATTTTTTCTGCGCTCGGCTGGTGCGCAGGTGAGGGGCTGTTCGTGTGCTTACCAGCGGGCCAAAGAGCTGAGCGTACACTTATGATTGTGCACCCTGGGTCGACTTCTTTGGCTATTTTTCAGCCTCGGCCGACTTTGCTCGCATTTTTTTTCTTCATGCGGCGCGTGGGCACTTTACATGCAAGTAGAGGCACGCACACTGCCAACACCGGGCCGACTTCTTTGGCGATTTTTCACACTGGGCCGACTTCGTGCGCAATTTTTTTTCAGGTGATGCGTGTGTGGTTTACATGTAAGTAGGGACATGCACACTCTCATTCCATCCAGGCGACAATACCATCATACCTGGGCCGACTTCCATCGTCATTTTTTCAGTCTGGGCCAACTTGAATCGCAAATTTCTTCCGCTACAACAGGTGTGCAGTAGGCGGTTTACATGCAAAGGATAGTAATTGATATTCCAACACGACACAATTAATCAATTTCTTACGATGTGAATAGCACACACACAAGGAAATAACGAGAAATACGATCAACAGATAATAGAGAACCAAAACCCATCACGTAAACAAGAGGTACACTAGGATAAATAATTGAAAAAGAATCTATCAAAACGAGAAACATGGCGAATTTAATACAGCACAGAGCTAATGGTGAATAGCAGACAAACACTTTGAACGGTGCATCATCCACACGTAAACAATAGACAGGAAAATAATATCGAAACAAGATAAAAAAATGACCACCATAGTGGAGCTTTAATTACAAGTGCCGATAGATGTAGTTAATTGTGGACAGCGGAGAATCTGGAAGACCATGGGACACGAATGACACGAACACAAGAGAAAATAAAATCTATAACACTACATTAACCAAAGACGATATTCTTAATCAAAACAACAGAGGAGGAGAATAATCTATCATTTTAACTATCATAAAATCATCCTCGTGACATAATCTAGTCGAACACCATACAATTTTCATTCTAAGAGACACTACAAACCTTACTTTGTTTTATGAATTCAACACAGAAGATATATTAAAAAATGAACTTCACCGCATAGCACGCTCCTAGCCAACAATCAGCTCTAATAATATCTGACCTGATTTGTTGAAGACGGGAGGCGTACACCTGTTTTGTGACGGTTATGAACATTTTCGAATGCAATAGGGAAGATAAGTTGATTATTTCAACATTACACAATTAATCAATTTCTTATTAAGCAAACAGCATAGACATACGGAAATAATGAGAAACAAAACGATCAACAGCTAATAGAGAACCAAAACCCATCACGTAAACAAAAGGTACACAAAGGATTAATAATTGAAAAAGAATCTATCAAAACGATAAACATGCACGGATGAATAGCAGAGAAACGCTTTGAACGATGCATCTGCCAACATGTAAACAACACACAGGAAAATAATAGCGAAACAAACTATCAAACATTACAAATCGAAATGGAAATAATATATCTTTTGAACTATCATAAAATCATCCTTGCGACCTAACAATATACAATTTTCATCCTACTCGGGCACTATAAACATTACCTTGACGGAGATATCCAACACACGCAGTACAGACACGCTTTACACAGTACAACCAGTCTCGAGCACGGCGGGGTCACTCTCTCCCTCTATACAGCCCAAAGGGAAGAATCTGTTGTCAATCTATGGGGTGGGAAACCCTCTCTCTTTTTCACATTCTTTCCTCCTAAAGGAAATATTCTTAGGAGTGGTGTACAGAGACGAAATTTTTTATTGATCGCAAATAGACATTGGAATTATTCGATTCTCAAGAACACAAGAAGAATTCTATCAACAAACAATAGCACGCAAAAAATCTAGGAATAGACGTCAATATCAGTGCAAACTGGTTTTTAGAGAAACATTATCTAAGCAAATGAGAAATATTATCGTCGCAAACAGTACTCAACCAAAACGAGAAACGCTGCATTTTAATGTATTTCAGATCAGACACAACTATCATGCATACATTATTTTAAACTCACAAAATATCAATCGAGTGAACATCTGAAGCAAAGAGAGAAAGTCAAGTTTACTAAGTGATAGAAACGACACTCATTCGAAACGAGAATCAAATTTAATTACATCGTTTTATGATAACTTTGCGATAGTAATTTCTACACGCAGAAGCCACAAACAAACAACTCATTTGAAATGCAAATTAATGTAAAAGTTTGCTACAGTGAATATCAACGCACACACCTCAAAAATACATTCCCATGTAGTAGAATATTTTTTATTAATATCAATCGAGTGATCATCTGAAACAAAGTCAAAGCAGTAATTAATTTAGGCAAACATTTTCCTAACCACGCGCGCAAATACATGACAGAAACACGTCTTTTCCATTCAGGACCCACTAGTGGATTCGAAGTGAGAGGGGGAATCCGGCCTCCCATACACTTTCGTTAAGGTTACGCCCGCAGGGAGTAGGGAATTCTACAATAGTCTTGGTACACAATGTATAGTTGAAAACCATAAACTCGCTCCTGCAAGTCAAGTTAGGGAAGGGAGGTTTCTAGCGTGTTTAAAGTCCGCGTTTTTCTTACTCACCACATCTTTTTGTAAATTGATTTTCATAATTCTCACGACAGGTGGAACATTCTAAACCTGATACCATAATAAATTTTTAATAAATAAAATTGGCACCGATATGATTTAATTAAGTGTCGAGGCACACTACAAAACAGAACAGACAATTGCTATACATTGAAGAGATGAATGGATTTTGTACGCGTTACCATAGGTCATGAGACGACTTGATAAAAAGCTGCTTCGAAAAGGAGGAGCCTCGAAACGATTCAATTATCGCTGCATTTCAATACGTCGTAGACATGATCGTATTCAGAGATATGGTGCAAATTATGGAATTCAAGATGCGAGAACTTGTATGCCGAATCTACAATAGTTATAAAAATATTTGCACGCCAACATCGGAAGGACCACTGGGATTGATGGTGGAGTTTTTGAGGTTTGCTAACAAAGAATTGAAATACACTAGACCAAACGTAATTGTAATCATTGCAATGGGCATTGCATTGATTAAGAAAGCAATCAGATCAAATTATCATATACAAGCAGTCTATATCGCACGATTCATTACGGATTTGTTGAAATTACACCGAATGATTGAAATGGAAAGTACATAAAAAATCTTATGACGTGATATATTCCACCCTAGAACCTCTACACATTTATTTTATTCTACCAGTCAAGGATGTCGAATGAACAGAAGTTCAATATTGTCGTGCAAGGTCTGATGTATCATCACTTATTGAAACTCAACAAACATATCAATTGCGGTGGACCACCAGACGATTTTCATTTAATACTCTCTTGCAAGTTCATCGCAACATTGTGCAAGTTGTTGAAGCAATACAAACATGCCGACAACATATCATCTGCGTTAATCAACGCTGGATTCAAGCGCCCAATAATCAGAATAAACTACTTGACGTCTTCGGAATTCATCAATCAAGACAACAAACGGAAACTTCAGAGTTTGGAATAGAATTGTAATTTATCGAAATAAACAAGTGTATAACTGAAATAATAAATGTATTCTTTGTCATCATTGTAATGTATTCTACACATCGCAACGAAAACAGCTTTGATTAGATTGAAGGTTGCTAAGGAGACACTATCTACAAGGATCTTCGCATGGAATCAGCGCTGGCAATCAAAGAGATTTTACACGATCAAACTCTATACAACACCGACACCCGAAGGAAAGAATTGTACAAGAATCGCTAATTGAAATTTAGAGATATGTTACATCAATCTTTATTTACAAAGAGGATCACTAATATTTTGCGAAAGCTTATTTTATGAATTAAATTGCACAGTGTATATATTTTCTCAGACGATTGGACAGTTGACAATACTATATTGAAAGGAATCTATTATCAAATGACGCGCAGTCTACAATTCCAATCATCATAACATGCGGCACACACTTCCAATACGATTTGGGGAGAATCGAATGATACAACAGTCATCAGAAATGTTTAACCAACGAAGATGAGCACTATGCATAAGATATGTAATGATAATAAGTAAATATTCCTTTTGTAAACTTAATCAAAGCACATATAAATGTAGCTCCAATTCACAGAATGTACCTGAGGTTCTTCATTAGCCATACTGAAAAACTACGAGTCTGTTCATTATGTCACACATGTTGGCAGATGCATCGTTCAAAGCGTTTCTCTGCTATTCATTCATGCATGCTTATCGTTTTGATGGATTCTTTTTCAATTATTAATCCTTTGTGTACCTCTTGTTTACGTGATGGGTTTTGGTTCTCTATTAGCTGTTGATCGTTTTGTTTCTCATTATTTCCGTATGTCTATGCTGTTTACTTAATAAGAAATTGATTAAATGTGTAATGTTGGAATAATCAACTTATCTTCCCTATTGCATTCGAAAATGTTTATAACTGTCACAAAGCAGGTGTACGCCTCCCGTCTTCAACAAATCAGGGCAGATATTATTAGAGCTGATTGTTGCCTAGGAGTGTCCTATGTGGTGAAGTTCATTTTTTAATACATTTTCTGTGTTGAATTCATAAAACAAAGTAAGGTTTGTAGTGTCCCTTAGAATGAAAATTGTATGAGGGTTCGACTAGACTAAATCACGAGGATGATTTTATGATAGTTAAAATGATAAATTATTCTCCTCTTCTGTTGTTTTGATTAAGAATATCTTCCTTGGTTAATGTAGTGTTATAGATTTTATTTCCTCTTGTGTTCATGTCATTCGTGTCCCATGGTCTTCCAGGTTCTCTGCTGTCCACAATTAACTACATCTATCGGCACTTGTAATTAAAGCTCCACTATGGTGGTCATTTTTTTATCTTGTTTCGATATTATTTTCCTGTCTATTGTTTACGTGTGGATGATGCACCGTTCAAAGTGTTTGTCTGCTATTCAGCGTTGGCTCTGTGCTGTATTAAATTTGCCATGTTTCTCGTTTTGATAGATTATTTTTCAATTATTTATCCTTGTGTACCTCTTGTTTACGTGATGGGTTTTGGTTCTCTATTATCTGTTGATCGTATTTCTCGTTATTTCCTTGCGTGTGTGCTATTCACATCGTAAGAAATTGATTAATTGTGTCGTGTTGGAATATCAAACTCAGCTTCTCATATTTTTATTATGTGTATTGCATTCCTTCTGCTTTCTTTTTTGGGCTGGGTTTTTCGCCTTCACGCAGAGTTACAACATAATTCCTGCCACTATTTGGCTTTACTATCCTTTGCATGTAAACCGCCTACTGCACACCTGTTGTAGCGGCAAAAATTAGCGATTCAAGTCAGCCCAGACTGAAAAAATGACGATGGAAGTCGGCCCAGGTGTGATGGTATTGTCGCCTGGATGGAATGAGAGTGTGCATGTTCCTACTTACATGTAAACCACTCACGCATCACCTGAAAAAAAATTGTGCACAAAGTCGGCCCAGTGTGAAAAATCGCCAAAGAAGTCGGCCCGGTGTTGGCAGTGTGCATGCCTCTACTTGCATGTAAAGTGCCCACGCGCCGCATGAAAAAAAAAAGCTGAAACGCTGAGCTCTTCGGTCCGCTGGTAAGCACACGAACAGCCCCTCACCTGCGCACCAGCCACCGCACACTGGAAAAAAAAAAAATTGCTAGAGAAGTCGGCCCAGCTATTGTTCTTGAAGTTACATACATCCCCTATTACAACTTTGTAATTAAAACTCCACTATGGTGCTCACGTATAATAATGTGAGACTTTTTATAATAAAACTTGTAATTTTGATTGTAATCATATTGATTAAAAATATCTTTTTTGATTAAATGTGTCATAATGGAATATTAGCTGTTGTGCATGAAGTTACGGATATCTGTCAGAACTTTGATTAAAACTCCGCCAGGGTGCTCACGTATAATAATATTAGACTTTTTATAATAAAAGTTTTAATTTTGATTGTAATCATTAGGCCCCGGATGTTCAGGCTCTAAAAATAACGATTTTAGGCGCCTATAATAGGCACGAAACATCTCAGTTCAGGCATCAAAACGTAAAAATAGGCATAATATATTTAGGCACGCTTTTCACGCCTTAGCATTCCCGAGAAGACGGATTTCTGTTTATTTCCCTCAGAGAGGTAATATCAGGAAGTAACAAGTAGTAATGGAAGAACATGACATGCGAGAATGCCCATGACAATGGGTTACAGAAAATAAAAACGTAACAAACATTAAATAAGTGGGGAAAATAAGAATAGAAATGAAGTCTGCCTCACGTGAGGTTATGGTAACAATATGACACAAGCACCATTTCTAAGTTTGTGGGCGTGAAACTTCGTCGCCTGTCGCTAAGTACGAGCTTGTACGCCGAGAAGCTACGTTCAACGTCGACCGAAGTAACTGGCGCAAACTTGAGCTTTGGAACGTCCGAGGGGCGTATTTCCTCTGGTGTCATCAGTTCAGTTCCGGCAAGCACACCAGCCACTGATTCTAAGATTTTAAACCCTGGATTTTTCTCCAGAACATACTTAAGCTTTTTCAGTACTTTGTCGGCGACAGGCCCCTTGGGCACTTCTTTCTCGATATTTTCTCGCACAGCAGCAATGGTAGCAACAGCATCGCAGAGTGCTTGACCGGAAGTCTCCAGTCGCCTGATGCTGTCAGCTATGAACACGTAGTTCGCCGAAATGTGCGCCAGTTCTCCAAGAAGCTTCGCCAGCTCAAAGATGTCCTGTGCACGCCTTACGCTCTCTGCTTCATCTCTCGAGAACTCGAGAATCACAGAGCGCAGACCTTCAAAGTGGCTGTGTAAGTAGTCCACTGCATTCAGCCACGTACCCCATCGGGTCAAAATGGGTTCAGGGGGAAGTGGTACATCAGGCAGCTTGTCCTTAAATGCCTGAACTCTAGCGGGGGCTTTCAGGAACACCTTTTTCACTGAGGAGACGAGTTGATTGACTTCTGTGAAATTGGTTCTCACTTCTTCTGCAACTCGGTGGAGTGCGTGTGCGAGGCACGTGACGTGCGTCATTCTCGGGAAGAAGACCTTTAGCAGCGTGGCAGCGCGGTGCATGTAGGCAGCAGCATCAGTGTACAGGAGCAGTACCTTCTCGTCGTCAGCCCCAGAGGGATAGAGAATCTTAAGAGACGTGTTGACGACGTATGTCACTGTATTGCCGTTCGTTTTCTCCAGTGGCTTGCTAGCAATCAGGAATGGCCGAGTCGGTTTCTTCGATTCTAACTTCCCAATTACCATGTTCGCAATGTATCTACCATTGGCATCCGTCGTCTCGTCCACTGAAATCCAAATGCTGGAGTCTCCTACCTCAGACCGAATGCTGGAAAGCATGCACTTCCTCGTACGTATATCCCAAATAGTTTTTTCTCAGTGTGGACTCGCATGGAATTTTTGTGTTGCAGTATTTTTCCAAGAAACTCCTGAAAGCGGGATTCTCAAGCTTGGTCCACGGAATATTCGCTGCCACAAGTGCTATGCACAAATCAGCGTGCAGAGCACTTTTCTTTGCATCTGGCGCGCAGTCCTTGAGGAAGCTTTGCCGCGACGTGGACGGGAGGTCTTTGCCACAGTTGAACGTATGGGTGGCTGTGGTAGCGTGCTGGTCCAGGTGACATTTTTTCTCACATGCGACCTGCATTGATATGAGCTTTCAAGAACGATCAGCCAGCAAGCGGGTCAAAATAACTTCGCTGTCTGGCACAAATGATGTGCCGTTGGTCTCAGCTTTAACCAATCAGTCAACCCTCTAAATTGGGATGCCACTCGAACGCAACTTACTTTTCTCCCACACGGCTGACAGAATACTACATCCCCATCGGTGGTGTAGCAATCGAACTTTTCAATCCAAGAATTTATCAGCTTCCGCTTGCTTGACTTCACCTTCGGCATGTTGCGAGGTTTGTAGCGGTCAACAAACCACAACTGACGACTGAGGTTGTAAGGCTCCTGAACGTGCGTTGCAGATGTGCGTCTGCAGACAAGCCGGCGCCGACGACGCGCGAGCGGCGGCCGTTCTTTCTCCTTCTCGAACGCGTTGGACTACCGACAGCAGTGTCCATTTCATCTCCGAGCGCGTTGAAACAAAGAATAATCGTCAAGGAAATGCCATTTTAGGCATTTTTTGGGGCATAGTTGCTCTTTTAGGCAGGAACTCAGAAATAGGCGCTTACGTCGAAATAGGCATTTTTAGGCAAAATAAGACCCATGTTACTGGCGTCCTTATCACCTAACTAGTGCTCTTGCATCAGAAAGGTGCTATTAGATTCACAAGAAAAAAAGTAGGCATTGCCTAGAAATCCGGGGTCTAGTAATCATATTGATTAAAAATATAGTCTTTGATTAAAATGTGTTACTCCTTCTGCTTAATTGAAAACTTGCGTGATCATAAGTAATAAAAAATTGTGATACCCCTTCAATGCTATTGCATCATCATTTTCTCCTTCACACAGAGTCATATCATAATTCCTGACACTAATGACTTTAATATGTTTTCACTTGTACTTTTGTGTGTGGCTATCCTTTGCGTGTAAACTGCCTACTGCACACCTGTTGTAGCTGGAGAAAAATTGTGATTCATGTCGGCATAGACTGAAAAATGACTAAAGAAGTCGGCCCAGGCTGAAAAATGTGAGCGGGTAAGCGCGCGCAGCCCTCTGGCCACGCTTCGCCCACCACAGCTGCCCTCCACCCGAGCGTTGCCCGCCGTGCGGGGGTAAAAATACGCGAACGAAGTCGGCCAAGGCTAAAAAATGTCGAAAGAAGTCGGCCCAGGCTGAAAAATGTGAGAGGGTAAGCGCGCACGCAGCCCTCTCCTCGCCGAGAAGCACGCGGACAACCCTCCGCACACGCGCTGCGCGGGCAAAAATACACGACGTGGCCCAGACGCTGTGGGGTTCGAATCAGACACCAATAGAACGTACTCGCCACCAGTCTCACTCGGCATGCCCATATACTACTAATGGCGTATAACTCAAACCTACATAACCTCAACAGCTGCCCTCAAATTTCGCATTATCGAATCGTCCAGCGATTTTTTTAAACTCATCTGTTTATTCAGCCAGTACTGTTGTTCGCCTGTCGAGGATCGTGGCAGGAATAGACTGGATTCTACGTCAGTACGTGATACATAGCAAACGACTGCAATTCCGGGCCAACCTTGCATATGTGATGCTAAGCGTCTTTCCACTGTCCTGTTAGGATAAGGTGGGGCAAGATGAGGCACGGGGCAAGATGCGACATTTTTGCTCGACGCCGCCTGTCTCAGAGACGCGTTGCTCCATGCGCTTGAAACTTTACTCATAGGTGGCTCTGCATGTCAGCTTTATTGCATGTGAGAATGGTCCAGATTGATGTCTGCGTTGAAGAGAAAAACTTCTGCCTGGGGGGGGGGGGGGGAACGCAAGGACCCGCAAAAAAGGTACGATTTTCTGTAGTCATTTTTCTTGTCAACTGTGCAGCAGCGTGTCGCAGGTTTATCCTGTCAATGTCAGTGCACATCCTATTTCTTTATTCATTCATCTAGATATATGCAAAATATGGGCACCATTGGTTCTCCGGTGTTTAACTGAAAAATTAATGCATCCAATGATATGCACGGGGCAAGACGGGACAACTTCATGGACTTTGAATGTAATGAATTTAAATTTAATGTAATTTAGAAACGGATAAGTCAACTATTAGGTGGCTTTATGCTTGTTCATCAGGGATTTCTTTTGTTGCATATTGCCTAGGATTTTCAAGCAAATTTTCCTGTGTCCTACGATATTTCCACCAGAGCAGAATCGCACTCAAAAGCGCGCGATCAGCGACACATCAGACTGGCGGTGCCTTGTTTGCAAAGGACGGTGGAGGGAAATAGCACCGGGTTCTTTGTGGTTTTATTGCACATCATGTAGGCGGTGGGCTCAATGGGGCTGTGTTGGTGCTTGAATTGCGAAAACTAATTTGTATAGTTCATTACCACGGCACTCATCTTGCCCCACGCGATGTCTCGTCTTTCCCCGAGGGTTGGGGCGAGATGAGGCATGATGAATTTTTGAATTTCTTGTTCTGCGTTTATTTTAGAACCGGCTGCGTCCGTTCCGATTTACAGGTCAGAAGCTCTAGACCTCTAAGAATGTGCCTATGGCTAGTTTCTTTTTTAAACACGAAAAATAAAAATTTCATATTCAAATTAAATCTATCTATTAAATCTATTAAATAAAAACAATTGCAAATTTCTATCTCACCTTACCCCACGATCCCCTAAGTGTCTTTCCACAGTCCACGTTGATAGGGATTGACTTTGAGTCACTTGTACCCTGCATGCCATGGTGATGTATAGCCAAGAAGCGCTCGTTGAGAGCGTTCCGAGAAACAGCGACCGAACCCCGATTTGGGGACTTCAAGCGACGAACCGGGGCGTGGAAAGGGGAACGCGGGCAGATGCTCCCTGGACGCCACTGATGTAGGGCTGCTCCAGGGCTTTTGGAAATAAATGTGACTGGTTGCTCGTCGTGTTCTCTTGTAATGTGACCGTAGTATACACCATCGGGACGGACAGCACTCACCGCCCCCGAACACAACTTGTGATAACATCCTGGCCAGCTGCGTCAGAAGACCGTGCTCAACTATCATCGTGCGGCGCTAATATTTATCTGTAGTGAAGCCCCTCGCATGTTGAGATCAGCGCCAACGAACATGTCGGCCGTTTGGCGACAGGAGTCCTCGTCTGCCAATACCGCATGAAGGCGACCCGCATATGCTCGTCACAGACCTACTCGAGGCACAACACCCTGGAATTCGTGATATCATAATAAATCATCGGTCCGAGCTACCCATGACAGGGGTCCCCGTACAGAGTAACATGCAACATAAGTCCGGGTTTTAGCTGCACTTACTCTTATTTCAACTATGCCGTTTCAGACGTTGACTCTTTAGAACTACGCCGCCAGCGCGACCGCCTAAAGTTTCATCGCCTCATTATTAATGGCAAGTTCCACTTTGACATTTCCATATACGTTTCACTAAATGCAAACAGACCTGTCTGTTACCGTCACGAAAACACTCTAAATGTCCTACGTAGTCGATCCGACGTTTTCATATTAAATTGCTTATTTAATCGGGCATTACATGACTGGAGCGCTCTTTCTTTTGAAATCACCAATGAAAATAACATAGATAGTACTAAAAAAAAAAAAAACATGTTTTGCACTATCTTGCTGTTTTTCTCATGCGGTTTCCATGCTAGTATGAAAAGCAGCAGTAGTGGTACACTCTTAAAAATGAACTTCACCACATAGCACGCTCCTAGCCAACCATCACCCCGAATGACAACGTTCTCGCCATAGATTTGTTAAAAACGGGAGGAGGAGCCTATTATGTGCCATGCATAATGGGCACAAAATAGGCTCCTCCTCCCGTTTTCAACAAATCAGGGGCGAGAACGTTGTCATTCGGGATGATGGTTGGCTAGGAGCGTGCTATGTTGTGAAGTTGATTTTTAAGAGTGTAGCGGAAAAAGGTCGCCGTAACCCGAATCTGCAGCGAAAGCACTTTTTTACGCTATATTGATTTAAAATCTAGCGCGACTGCTACTCCGCTACTGGAAGAAGCAACGAATATGGTAGTGGCGCTACGAGTAGCGGCTGCGTGTGTCGCACTGAAAATTATGCATGCAGCTATATTCTTTTATCGCTAGGGCTCTTACAGCTACTGTTGCACCTGCTACCATAACGAAGTAACAAAATACCGCTACCCGGTAGAGCCCTGAACTGGCAATCCAGAAGATGTGGGTTCAAGTCCTACAGCTGGCTAACCTTTTCAGTGACTTCCTCCTTTCACCGCTACCCTTTACTCCACAAAAGCGTAGCGCAATACTAGCACCGCTCCAAATTTGAAAACCTAACGCGATACCGCTATCGTCACCAAATAAAGGTAACATAAATACTCTTCCGCTACTCTTCCGCTACAGTACCCTTCTATAGGCAACACCTCACCGTTTTCATCTTGTTGATGAATGTGCATAAAAACGGTGCGCAACTGATGTCCCCTCACATATATATAGCCAGCATGAAGTATACAGCTAACATTTTCGCATTCGTCTTGACCTTGAGATGATGCTAATTTACGACATAATTTAATGCACATAGCGCGCATGTGTATTTAATAATTTTCCCGTAAGAATGTTTGGAACACAAGGCTGTTTTTCTGTTTGTTTCGGAAATGTGAGCTAGAAAGTTAAAAAATGCACAAAATAACAGATATTATATTCTCAATAAATCGATTGCGCTTAGCGTATGACAGTCACTGATGAGAGTTACTGATTATGCTACTGAGAGCTACTACTTATGCGAGTTACTGATTTAGGGGTAGCGAAAAGGAATAACAAGAAACAAATTCTGCTTCGCCGTTTTCTCGCTTTTTTTGTTTTGTTTTTTCTCTGTGTTCCACGTGGTCCACATTATGAGAAGTAGCTGCAGCTGTAGGGGAAACAGAGTCCGCTGCTACCCATATTTGTAGAGGAAATATTTTTTTCGGTACTAATTTAAAACGTAGCGGGGGTCGCTACGTCCGCTATGAAAAAAGTAGCGAGTACAGTATGTACAACGCGTACAACGCGGTATGTACAACGCGTACGCGTGTATGTACAGCGCCGCTATGTACAACACTGGTTATATGCCACTCTTTAGATAGATGTGAAATTATAAAATTATTAGTTCAAGCATTATGCGCAGCGGATTACTGTTATGTTATCTTAACAGCCTCCTTGATGATGATTATTATTATTATTATTATTAGTATTTTAATGGCGCAGCAGCAACGGAGGCTATAATGCGCCAAAACATTGTTAAAAATGTCACTAGTTAAAAATGGAATGATAAGGTTAAAACCAGTACATGATACAAATTAGCTCAAGTACTGTGTTTTCAGAAAATATCGTTAAAATTACAAGACGTTTAAAGAACCAGTGTCTCTAACAAAATTATAGACTCTACTATAAGGTAAAAGAGCGTCATCACCCAGCAGTAGGGCTGGGTGGAGTGGTAGGTGATTTCTATAAAACTCCTGGAAGTGACGATGGCGAAGAGGTTCATACAACGCACAAGAAATAAGGATGTGTAGAACACAAAGGGGTTCCCACAGTGCGTGCACTCGGGTGGCTCCTCTCTGTGAAGAAGGAAACTATGGGTGAGGTGAGTGTGGCCAAGTCTTAGCCGTGTACGGGTTACTTCATGTGCTCCCTTTTCCAAGCTCTGTATAGGGTGTCCTATGTTATTTTTAACCAGGTGAAGTTTATTGTGTATCTGTGTGTCCCAATATTCCTGCCATCTTTTGTTTATCGTCCTCTTGAGATGGGGCTTCAAGTCCTGAAAAGGTACATCAAACGGCGTCACATCAGCAGAGAGCGCAGCAGCGGCAGCTGTGTCGGCAAGCTCGTTGCCTGCTATCCCTCTGGCTAGGCACCCAACAGATGATAAGAGAAAGACCTCTGTTTACGACCCTGCTGGTTATGTACTGAGCTCGCTGCACGAGGTGGTTCTTCTGGGGTTGGATATTACATATGGATTCTAAAGCGCTAAGAGAATCTGTATATATTACAGATGATTCAATGTTACTTTCTAAAATGAAGTTAAGTGTGAAAATGATGGCATAAACCTCAGCGGTGAAGATGGACGTGATGCTCTTTAAGCGGTGCATCCTAGTACATGAACCGGATACCATGGCACAGGAGACACCTGTGCTTGTTTTGGACCCATCTGTATAAATTTCAGTGTGGTTCCGAAAACTACTCTTCAGGTGCTCAAATTCCTGTTGTAGCACTAAGGAAGGGGTCACATGTTTTTTGTACTTTGTAAGGTAGCAGTTATATTTTAGCGGTGGTTGCCATGGAGGTACCCTCGGACTGTTTTCTGCGATCATATAACTGTAAGCAGTAAAGCCATAGAGTTGAATCTCATCTGATATTCGCATGCTAAAGGGAGGGATAACTGCTGGTTTGTTTAGGAAGAGTTGCCTAAAACGTGTGTTCTTAATGCAGGATAAAGAAGGATGTTGAGAGTAACCTCTTATTCTTAGTGCATACAGAGTCCCAAGATAGAAACGACGTTTTGCTAAGGACTACTCGTTTGCTTCCACATAGAGACTTTCAACAGGTGATGTACGGAAAGCCCCCAGCACGAGTCGCAGTCCCTGGTGATGAACCGGATTCAGAGCCCTCAGCACAGATTGGCGTGCAGACCCGTACACAAGGCATCCATAGTCCAGTCGTGAGCGGACTATACATGTGTACACGCGGTATAGTGTTTCGCGATCTGCACCCCAAGATCTGTGTGAGAGGATTTTCAGGATATTTAAAGATTTCAAGCATTTCACTTTTAGGTTCTTTATGTGTGCTGCAAAGGTGAGCTTTGTATCGAAAATGACACCAAGGAATTTGTGTTCTGATTTGACTGCCAGTTCGCATCCGTTTATGCTTAGCTTGGGCTCCGGGAATAACCCTCTTACCCTAGAAAATGGTACACAGACTGTCTTTGCAGCTGAAAACTTAAACCCATTTTGAGACGACCATTTAGCAAGTTTATTAATTGTGAGCTGGATTTGCCTCTCACACGTGGCCAAGTTCGTAGACGAATATGCTATCTGGAGATCATCTACATACAAAGAGTACATGATTGAGTGTGGAATCGCATTGGCAATAGAGTTCATTTTGATAATAAAAAGTGTAACACTGAGTACTGATCCCTGTGGGACACCATTTTCCTGTATGAACAGACGAGAGAGTGATGTGCCCAGCTGTACCCTGAAAGTCCTTCCCTGTAGGAAATTAGAAATGCAGTGAAACAGACGCACACGTATTCCAAAATCGTGCAGGTCCCGGAGGATACCATACCGCCACGCCGTATTGTAGGCCTTTTCTAGATAAAAAAACACCGGCAAACAGTGCTGTTTGCTTTCAAATGCTTCCCGGATGATAGTTTCTAGACGGACGAGATGGTCAACTGTAGAACATCCGACTCGAAAACCACATTGATACCTACTAAGACACTGATTTTCTTCTAGATAAGAGACAAGGCGGTTATTTACCATCCGCTCAAACGTTTTGCGGAGGCAACTCGTGAGAGCTATAGACCTGTAACTGCTTGTGTTAGAGGCGTCCTTTCCTGGTTTTAAAAAAGGAAGAATTGTAGCTAGTTTCCAGCGAGAAGGGAGCTGCCCTTCTTTCCAAACTAGGTTAAAGATATTGAGAAGACATTCTCGTGCTTCAGCTGACAGGTGCCTTAGCATCGACTATGTGATGCGATCCGGTCCTGGGGCCGTGTCTTTCGATGGCAAGGCCCTGAGAAGCTCAGTCATATTAAAAGGGGCATTATATGCGAAATGTTCACCATGACCGGCAGATATACTCTTCTTTTCAACAGATGTTTTAACCTTCAAGAATTCCCTACTGTAATGTTCAGAATTGGAAACGCTCTGAAAGTGTTCGCCCAGGACGTTGGCTTGGTCTTCCAAACTGTCACAGGGAGACCCATTGATCTGCAGAAGAGGGGTAGAAGAGTTACGATAGTCACCCTTAATATTTCTCAGTCTCTCCCAAACTTTCTTTGAGGGTATATTTGATGTTAATGACGAGACAAAGCCTCTCCATGATTCTTTTTGCGCTTGCCTCCCTGTCCACCTCGCTTTCGCCCGTGCTTTCTTGAAGTTAAGTAAATTCTGTGCAGTGGGGTACCTACGAAAGATACCCCATGCTCGATTTTGTTCCTTTCGTGTATTCTCACAGTCGCTCGTCCACCAAGGCTTGGGGCGCTTGGGGATGCGACCAGATGTTCGTGGAATGGACTCAATAGCCGCCTCTATGAATGTGGTTGTAATAAAGTCATTAGCCTGGTTGACATCCATATGAAATAAAGACCCCGATTGAAGTGTGGCTTTCTCTGGAAAGAGGTTCCAATCAGCTAATCCAAGGATAGTTTCCACCGTGGTGGTCGTGTAGTCACGGTGTCTGGTGTATGGTTTAACCTTAGGACTAAAGGCAAGTGATCACTTCCTCGAGGGTTGTCCTCTACTGTCCGGTCTATGTCCTGGAACAGAGATGGGCTGCAGAAAGAGAGGTCAATTGCTGAAAAGGACTGTGTAGCACTATTTACGTAGGTTGCAGCTCCTGTGTTGAGCATGCAAATCGGCCTTGCAAGCAAAATCCTTTCTATCATCTTTCCCCGTGTGTCGATCTTTCGACTGCCCCATAAACAGTTGTGGGCATTGAAATCTCCAAGTACAAGATATGGTGACGGCAGTTCATCCAGTAAATCCCCCAGTTGTTTTTGCTCTTCCACCGCCGATGGAGGTAGATATAAAGAGCAAACTGTTAAGACCCTATGAAGACAAATTTGAACAGCAACTGCTTCGAGACAGGACGTAGGAACAGAATTTCGTGTGAGGATTGCAACACCTCCAGATGTACGTATTGCATCTAGACGATCTTTTCGGAACAGGTTCCACCGCCTGAGAGTGTGTGTCTGTTGGTGATTCTGGTAAGTTTCTTGTAACGCAACACCAAATGCATCATACCTGTCTGAAAGATCATTGATGTCATCGAGATTCGTGAAAAGCTCTCGACAATTCCACTGTACGATAGCCATAATGAAGAACATCAGAGAGATGTATACAAGACGTGTCTGCATTATGGAGAGGAGTGTACTGTTCAAGCAAAGTTTCATTATTTTTTCTTTGGGGGCATTATGGGCTGTCTCGGAGTTTTCTTCCGAGCAGCTGCGAGTTCCGTAGGCGATATATCGGGGAGTGAGCCACTCCCTGAAATACTGCTCTTAGGTTTCCTTTGAGATTGTGAGCTCGCGCTCGCAAAAGAGCCTTGCGAGCTCGTGTCGTCATCGCATTCCATGGAGCTGGCCTCCACGGGTTGCGATGACGAAGGTGGCGTCTGTGAAAATGACGCCACGGAAGAGGATTGCGAAACTGTGGTTACTGTTAGAGGAGGTGGTGTTTGAGAACGAGGTGCACACGTTTCTTCACTTTGTATGGTATTCTCTGTCTGTGTTGCGCATTACATCATCCTTGGTTTTTCTTTAACAACAGATGGAAAGGATTTCTGGAACTGGAAAGGAGATGCCTTCTTCCTGGCTTCTGGATAACTTAGTTTCTGTGTGACTTTGATGTGCATCACCTCTTTCTTAAACTTCCACTTTGGGCAAGACCTAGAGTACGAAGGGTGGTCACCTGCACAGTTGACGCAGTGATCCGGTCCTCTGCACTCCTTGGAGTTGTGGTCCTGCTTGCTGCAGCGAGCACAGCATGCAGATCCTCTGCAAGTATCGGAAGGATGGCCAAAGCGGTTACACTTGAAGCATCTGAGTGGATTAGGGATATACGGCCGCACCTCTGCGGTCAGATACCCTACCTTCAGCCTTTCTGGTAAAGTCGGACAGTCGAACGTGAGGATTGTGTTGCGCGTCGTTATATACTCGTTGTTTTTCCTGATTTTTATTTTCCTGACATCAATCACTTTTTGGCTTTTTAGATTTTCCAGTATCTCTTCTGATGGAACGTCAATGAGTTCCGCTAGTGACACGACACCACGGCAGGTATTAAGGGTCCTATGCAAGGTTGCTGATATTTTGATCCCGTGCATCTCCTGTGTGTTCAGTATACGCTCACAGTCGGCTTCAGAAGTGGATTGCAGCAGTAGGTCACCTGATCTAAGGCGCTTGATTTCTTTCACGTTCTTTGACAGAGATGCCATCGCCTTTTCGATGAAGAACGGTGACATTTTCCCGAGTGGAGTGTTTTTTTCAGTCTCTGTGTTCACACTGCTTACAACAATGTATTTAGTTTGAAAGGCGTCAAACGCCTGTTTGAAAACTTCGGTCCGCGGGCGCTTTCCGCCCGCGATCGAGGAAGGAATAGAATTTTTACCCATATAAGGTTTAAGTAAACGAATGTTCCAGATGGCCACCCACACTTCACATTCATACATGTGGGAAGGTCCCGGAGTTTTAAAGAAAACTCATCGGCCGGGGTTTGACCAAGACCCCGACCGCCACCGTTCAAGGTTTCTACCCTTCACCTTAAATCCCCTCGGCACGGTACGGTTAACACCTTGGGACTGGGGGCTGGGGTCCGTGGTGGCGCCACTCCCCAAACATCAGCGTACGCTGATGCCCCCTGCGCGGGCCTCCTTGATGTCGTCCGCGCTTTACACCTACATCGAAGTCATAAATTAGTGTGAAGATGTCGTGAATGGGACCCTCAATAGCAAGGGCAAACTTCTCTCGGAGACAGCTGGAAAAGTTCACCAGGCGCGCTACAGAACAGGCTAGAAAAGTGTTCATAGAAAACATAAATAATGAACGATGATAATGAAAGCAGTAGCCAAAGACAAACACTAATTACAACGTACAACACGATGGTATAAGTGGCAGAACGCGAGTCGAAGTGGTCCATCACGTGGCATTATAGTGGGTGTAGAGAGTTATCTGGCCTAGTTGTCGTCCTCACGCCCGAAGCCGCTCACTAGCCTTAGTTAGATTTAAGGCAACTACGTCATGATGGTAAGTTGTGTGCTCGGCCCTTGTAGTAACCGTTTCATACACTGCATGAGTGTGATACACTTCATACACAGCATGGTACATCATCATACACAGCATGATGGAAGTGCTGTACGGAACAAAGGACGTAGAGGCGAAACGGCATGCACAACAGCTCACTCACGACCGTGGTTTATTGAAGATACACACCAAATTCAACAGGTACAGTGCTGGACCAAAGTTTACGGAACACGCTCTGGTGCATTGCTTCCTCAGAGTGACACGCTAACAGCGAATGGGACCGTATGGACACACAGGCATGTGACTAGGTAACCCAGTCACCTGTTTGCAAGTCCGTAAGGTACCATTCGCTGCTAGCGCGTCACTCTGGGGAAGGAATACGCCGGAGCGTGTTCCGTAAACTTTGGTCCAGCACTGTACACTATCTTCAACTTTTGTTTCCGGACATTTTCTTTCCAAGCGCACACGCGGAAACCATTATCACAACTTCAAAACAGGCGTTCTTTTGCACTCCCTTTAAAGGTACTGTAAAGCAGCTGAGGTCGAACGTCATTTGGCGTTGCTGTTCGATAGTCCAAGCAATCAGTACAAAAGCGGCACAGATTTCATTCCAATCGGCGGTGTAGATTTTTAGAAAATTAAAATTAAATATTACTGGCAACACTGTATTTGGTATTCGGAAGGGAGCCGTACTACCTACCGCGTATGGCGGCAACCATGTTGCATGCGTATAACATTGGGCTGGACATAACAATCCACAACAATCCACCATAGAATCCGTCTCTGCAATCCAGACAAGACTCCATACGTGTGCATAAACAAACTGAACAAATACTGAGCAGCTGAAGTGTGACAGTCGTTGAGAAAGCAAGACTGTGTCCAGATTTTCTTTTTTGTCCACTGTGTGTTTCATCCTCAGAACCATTATTGCTTTCCGTCGTGGTAATCAATGTGTGATTTATCGCCACTCGGAAGACTGCATCGATGACTCGTTGTTACGGTCTACGCGGTGGGGAGTGGATGCATTCTGACGGAGTTTCTTCAAAAACTACATCCACTCTACAACTGCAAATGACTCAAGTGTGGCTGCGGTAACTACAAAGAAATAGAAACAGATTTCAAGTGCCTGTGCTGTTGAGGGTTTCCAGAAATAGTCGTGAAGCAGCCCATGAACTTGCAACACCGGCCCTCCGTCTGTAGATGTCGACGTCATATAAAACTGTGTGTCGGCAGCGTGAACTCGTACGCTATCAATATTGGCTGGACTGCACATGTGATGTACAGGTTGAGGTCATAGTCCTGAATTTGTATGGTGTACGTTTTCAAAATCACTTTGCCTTTCTCGTACTCAAACCGCTTCAACTCAACAATTTTGTGAAAGTGTTGCATTACTTCTTCTAGTCACAGCAGCTAGCCAGAGAGGGTGCAGTATGTAGAAAATACAGCTATTTGGTACTTGAACATGTGTAGTGAATCACAAAATTCAGCACAACAGCAATCAAAAGCAAAATGTGACAAGACAGTTAAGTAAAGAAACGCAAGAAGGTTATTTGGCTAAGCATTCATTAACAAAAGGAAATTTTTAAAAAATGAAACTGGATCAATCAATGATCCCATGATGCGACTACACTCTCAGAAAAAAGGGTGTGAAAAGGTGGTAACTTCTATAGTTACCACCTAGGTCAACATAGCGTCTGATAAAGGATGTAAAAGTGTGGTAAAAGCAATTATCATATATCCAAATTGCTACAAAAAGGCGTACGCCCCCCTCGCAAACCAAATCAGAAGTTGTAACCCTATCATTTGTGGGAGAGAGTGAGGTAGCAGGTAGAACTTTGCAACCTTTTAGGCACAACATATGCGACAAATATTACGTCCTGAAAGGTATAACTGCTGCACCCTTTTTTCTGAGAGTGTACGCCGTTGTCATCTCAGGTGGTGTACCGCACAACCATCAGGCACACTTTTCGTGAGAGTTGTGGATGCATATCCCCCCCCCCCCCCATCCCAAGGACAATAGTGGTATCTCTCCGCCATGGCAACACATCCAGTGGAGGGTAGCTTTGCCATGATCTTACGGATCCAAACAATCATTCCCCCACAGTACAATGTTCCACTGAAAAATCCCTACATTTGTTTTATTCTATACATTTACTGAAGTACATCTGCGCATCACAGTTACAGGGAATCTGCATTACAGGGAATCATTGCATAACATATAAATCGGTTTCAATCGCATTTGACATATAACGAGGATATAAGCAGCTCAGGGCTGTGGAACTACAATATTGAAAAAAGTTAATGTACGAAGGATGATTCAAATGCTCCTTCCCAGACATGAACATCAGGCATTGCGCAACGAGAGGGTAAACAGTAGAGGGTATGCAAAATAAAGGTGCTGCCAGCTGCCATCTTTGCAATGCTTCCTCACCCACCATAATGTCATCTGAGTCATTGACATGACAGGTTTCTGTGACTTAAAAAATGTCTTTGCATTGTGGTATAAACAGAAAACAATCGAAGGAGAGCTTGGTTGAACACAACAAAGTCCAGATGGAAAAGAGAGGAAGCTCAGATGAATTCAAACAACTCGAGGAAAAGTGGTGCGGACACCAGAAATAGGGCCTGGGTCTTCCAATCTCCGGCCAGAACCGCTAACAGTCACATCACATCAGCATCTGCTTACATGTTTTATGTCGTCCCTAATTGTGGTCTGCCCCAGCCAAACCAATAATAATTAGGAGTAGATTGACACGTAAGGTGAGTCAGCCCATTTGTGTGGCGACATGCTATGTGTGCTGCAAGGTAGGACTGGGAAACTGAGTAGTGGGTACACCATTACAATTCTGAAAAACAGGAGCCCAAATTGCGTAAAGTACTCCGCACCCTAAGAATTAAGGTTTATTCACTCATGGAGCAGTCTCATTTTCCGCATAGCAATGCGTGGTAGAGTTAGAAAGCACACTCTAAAAACCTGCAACGACCGAGGGTGTCTAAGTAATGTCACGACTTATCAAGACCTATATTATTGAGGTGTAATCATTCCCGTGGTAGGTATTTCTATGCAGAGCTAAATTTGTGACACTGTAAACTATGATTCCGTGATACCTTTCACAGCATTCTATGTGTGTGGTGTCGCGCAGAGCCGATAGCGCGCGAGGGTAAGAAGCACCATGAGGATCACTATCAATAAAGGATTCTGGAATGGAATGTCTGGCTGAGCGGACACAACAATGTGTAAATAGTTTGTTGCATATCTCTCTCCTTTTCCTTTCATGAATGTTCCAGTTGCTGGATGCTTGTCCGTTCTAATGCAATAGACACCTCAACGCATTTGAGGCCTTTGAACATGAGACAATTGATGTTCAGAGGCTGGAACACACAGAAAGGACGAACACATACAAAGCCGCAAGTGCATAACAAATTAATGTGAGCTTTGCTAGCTGTAAGACCACAACCCACATCTTCTAGATTACCGGTGTGTGGGTTCGAGTCCTACAGCTGGCTAATCTCTCCCCCCCCCCCCCCCCAGTGACTTCCATCTTTCATCATTAATTTCTTAGGCACTTGAGGCTTTGTATGTATTTGTCCTTTCTATGTGTTCCAGCCTCAGAACATCAATTGTCTCATGTTCAACTGATGCCGCTCGCGTCGATCCTGTCGTATGAATGTGTGTACCAGTGAGAAAAAATGAAAGAGTGGATGGGGGATGAGTGAGAGTGGTTGATTTGTCCCTTCCGATGACGATTTCTGATGACAGTTGTGTGATTCGATTCTCCCAAAATCGATTGCGTTTGTGTGCCGCGTGTTACGATGATTAGAATTGTAGACTCCACCTGCGCGTCATGCTTGCAAAATCCTTCCCTTGCATCGCGTCATTTGATAATAGATTCCTTTCAACATATATTGTCAGCTGTCCAACTGTTTGAGAAATATATACACTGTACAATTTAATTCACAAAATATGACAAGCTTTCGCAGAAGATTAGTGATCCTGTTTTGTAAACAAAGATTGATGTAACATGCCTCTAAATTTCAATTAGCGATTCTTCTCCTACAATTCTATCCTTAGGATGTTGATGTTGTACAGAGTGTAGTCGTGTAAAACCTCTGATTGTCAGCGCTTTTTCGATGCGAGGATCCTTGTACATAGTGTGGAATACTCGTTTCCTTAGCAATCAATGTGTTCAATCTTACCATACTAATTATAAGCTCTTTTCGTTGCGATGCGTAGAATTCATTACATGGATGACAAATATCACATTTATTATTTCAGTTATACACTTGTTTATTTCGATAAATTACAGTTGTCCTATTCCAAACTCTGAAGTTTTCGTTTGTTGTTTTGATTGATGAAATGGGAATGCATCATATAGTTTAGTCTTATTATTGGCCGCTTGAATCCAGCGTTGATTAATGCAGGCGATACGTTGTCGCCGTATTTGTATTGCTTCAGCAACTTACACTTTGTCGCGACGAACTTGCACAATCTCTTATTGATGTTTCCTTTCTTTGTATGAAGATTCTTGATTGGCGTACAAGAGAGTATTAGATGAAAATCGTCCGGTGGTCCACCGAAATTGATATGTTTGTTGAGTTTCAATAAGTGATGATATATCAGACCTTGCACAACAATTTTGAACTGCTGCTCACTCGACATCATTGCAAGAACTGGTAGAATCAAATAATTGTGTAGACGCCCTAGTGGAACATATCACGTGATAATATTTTCTTTATGTACTTTCCATTTCAATTGTTAGTTGTAATTTCAACAAATCCGTAATGAATCGTGCGATATAGACTGCTTGTATATGATAATTTGATCTCATTGCTTTCTTGATTAATGCAATGCCCATTGCAATGATTACAATTACATCTGGTCTAGTGTATTTCAATTCTTCATTAGCAAACCCCCAAAACTCCACCATCAATCCCAGTGGCCCTTCCGATGTTCACGTGCAAATATTTTTATAACTATTGTAGATTCGGCATACAAGTTCTTGCACCTTCAATTCCATAATTTGTACCATATCTCCGAATACGACTATGTTTAAGACGTATTGAAATGCTGTGATAATAGAATCATTTCGCAGCTCTTCTTTTTCGAAGCAGCTTTTTATCATGATTTTTATCCAATGACCTATGGTAGCGAGTACAAAATCCGTCCATCTGTTCGCTGAATCTTCCTTGTTTGTTCTGTTTTCTAGTGTGCTTCTACACTTAATTAAATCATATCTGTGCTCATTTTATTGATTCAAAATTTATTATGTTATCAGGTTTAGAACATTAATAATATCCCGCTGTGCGAATTATGGAAAATGATTTACGAAAAGATGCGATGTGTAAGGAAAAATGCACGCTTCCATTGTCTCTGCTGTGTACAAAGGCCACGCTAGAATTTGTCCCTCCCTATCTTGACTTGGGTGTCCGGGGGGCGAGTTTATGGCTTTCAACTACATTGTGTACCAAGACCACTGGAGAATTCCCCTACTCTCTGCGGGCGTTACCTTGGCGAAACTGTAGGGGAACTTTATGGTTAGCGGCTTCCCTCTCTTTTCGATCCACTAGTGGGTCCTGAATGAAAAAGACATGTTTCTGTGATGTATTCGCGCTGCTTGTTTAGAAAATGTTTGCCTGAATTAATTATTGCTTTGACTATGTTTCAGATGATCACTCGATTGATATTAATAAAAATATTCTACTAGTTGGGAAGGTATTTTTGAGTTGTGTGTGTTTATTTCCTCTGTAGAAAACTTTTACATTAATTTGCATTTGAGATGTGTTGTTTGTTTGTGGCTTCTGCGTGTAGAAATTACTGTTGCAAAGTTATCATAAAAAATGATGTAATTAAATTTGTTTCTCGTTTTCAAATGAGTATTGTTTCTATCACTGAATAAACTTGACTTTCTCTCTTTGCTTCAGATGTTAGCTCAAATTATATTTTGTGAGTTGGGAATTATGCATGCATGATTTATTAGTTGTGTCTGTCGATTTCTTGATAGATTGACAAAAATCTGAAATACATTAAACTCACAATGTTTCTCGTTTCGATTGAGTATTGTTTCCGCCGATGATAGCATAATATTTCTCGCTTGCTTAGATAATGTTTGTCTAAAACCAGTTTACAGTGAAATTGATGTCTATTCGTAGATTTTTGCTTGCTACTGATTGTTTTGAAAGAATTCTTATTGTGTTCTTGAGAATCGAATAATGCTAACGTCTATTTGCGATAGTTGATCAATAAAAAATTTCGCCTCTGTGCAAACTCGACCAGTCGACCAGTCCTAAGAATATTCCCCTTTGGAGGAAAGAATGTGAAAGGGAGAGAGTCCCCCACCCCATAGATTGACAAAGAGCGTGCGGTTTCTTCGCTTTGGGGTGTATAGAGGGAGAGAGAAAGTGACCCCCACCAGGCTCAAGTAGCAAAGATGGCATGGTTGTACTGTGTGTTGGATACGTCCGTCAAGGTAATGTTTATAGTGCCTGAGTAGGATGAAAATTGTATATTGTTCGACTAGATTAGGTCGCAAGGGTGATTTTATGATAGTTCAAAAGATAGATTATTTCCATTTCAAGTTATTAAATTTGTAATGTTTCTTGTTTTGATAGTTTGTTTCGCAATTATTTTCCTGCATGTGTCTGTTGTTTACACGTTGCTTGATGCGGCGTTCATAGTATTTCTCTGTTATTCAGCGTCAGCTCTGTGCTAGTCACAGTATTAAATTTGTAAGTTTCTTGTTTTGATAGATTGTTTTTCAATTATTTTCCCGCATGTATCTTTTGTTTACGTGTTGGATGATGCATAGGTTTGGCTTTCTGTTAGTTGTTGATAATGTTTCTCATTATTTCCTTTCATTCACGCATGTATTCTTCTTCTGCGTGTAAAAATTACTGTTGCAAAGTTACCATAAAAAATGATGTAATTAAATTTGTTTCTCGTTTTCAAATGAGTATTGTTTCTATCACTGAATAAACTTGACTTTCTCTCTTTGCTTCAGATGTTAGCTCGTCCGATGAAAGTTGATTCATCATAATAAATTGATTAATTGTGTCGCGTTGGAATATTCAACTTAGCTTCCCTGTTGTGCTTGAAATTACGTACATCTATCAGAACTTGTAATTAAAACTCCACTATTGATCATGGTGCATGTGTCTCAGACATTTTATAATAAAATTTGTAGTTTGATTGTAATAGTATTGATGAAGAATATCTTCTTTGATTAGATGTGCTACTCCATTTTAATTCTGATTCATTGAAAACTTACGTGTATGATTACCATTAATACAAATATTGTGTTTGATGTGTGATACCTCTTCAATGCTATTGCTTCATACCTCTAATAAGTAAGTATATTCTTTATTATCTGTATTGTGTTTCTTCCGTTTCATGTTTTTGGCTGGGTTTTTCTGCTACACGCAGAGTCACAACATAATTCCTGCCACTATTTGGCTTTAATAAATATATTTCATCTTGTACTTTTGTGTATGGCTATCCTTTGCGTGTAAACCGCCCACCGCACAGTTTATGTAGCGGAAAAAAAATTTGCGAGGGAAGTCGGCCTTGGGTGTGTTGGCAGCGTGCATGTCTATAGTTGCATGTAAACCGCCCACCGCGCAGCTGTTGTAGCGGGAAAAAATTATGAATGAAGTCGGCCCTGGTGTGACGGCATCGTCGCTTGGTAGGGTTGCCGGTTCGCATGTCCCTACTTGCATGTAAACCGCCTACCACACGGCTGTTGAAGAGAAAAAAAGTATGAATGAAGTCGGCCCAGGAGCAAAAGTCGCCAAAAAAGTCGGCCCAGGATGAAAAATGCACAATGATAAGGGCACGCACAGCCCTCCGGCACACAGATAAGCACCCGGACAGCTCCTCACCCGCGCGCCACCCACCGCGCGCTGGAAAAAATTCGCGAGAGAAGTCGGCCCAGTTGAAAAATGCGCGACGGTAAACGAACGCACAGCCCTCCGCCAATGTGTCGACCACCGATCACTTCATAAGAATTTGATTAATTAAATTTATGTCATGTTGGAATATTCAACTTAGCTTCCCTATTGTGCTTGAAGTTACTTACATCGATCAGAACTTGAAATTAAAACTCCACTATTGCAGTAATGGTACTCACTTATAGGAATGTTAGACTTTTTATAATAAAACTTGTAATTTTGATTGCAATCGTATTGATTAAGAATATCTTCTTTTATTAAAAGTGCTACTCTATTTTAATTCTGATTAATTGAAAACTTGTGTGCATGATGATTACCATTAATTAAAAAATATTGTGTTTGATGTGTGATACCTCTTCATTGCTATTGCATCATACCTGTAATAAGTATCTTCTTTATTACGTCTATTGTATTGTGTTTTTTCTGCTTCAGGTTTTGCGGCTAGATTTTTCCTATTCAGATATTGGCATTACAGCGTTGGCTTTAATAAATATATTTTCACTTGTACTTTTGTGCATGACTCCTCTTTGCATGTTATAAGCACGCGGACGACCCTCCGCACACGCGCCACTCTTCCCGCCACCATCAAGAAGGTTTGTCGGTTACAAACACCCTCCTCTAAAAAAATGAAAATAAACAAACAAACAAGCGGAAGAGTGCTCATTTTTAGAACATCTATAGGTGGCAGGAGAGTCACGTTCGACACAAAAACTGATTGGTAAACTAACACCTCCTAGATAGCGTCGAGCCTGCGCGTTTACGTCACCTATGGAGGCCTTTCCTACTTTGCGGTCTGCTTCGAGCTTTCTTCTGGTTCGCTCTTTGATTTACTTCATAGCAGCATCCACAATAGTAACAGCGGGCCTTCCTGTGTGACGTAGGGCGCGGGCCTTCTCCTTATCTTGGAGGTGTTGGGTAAACTCTGCTCAAATAAGTCCGAAAAACCGAGAAAAAGGAAGAAAAGTGCAATCGCAAACTGTGGTGATAAGATGGTAGGGAGCAATGGGCGTCATATCAAAGTTTCCTTTCACCGCACGAAGAGTAGAGTCGCGCAAACGTCCGTGATGTTTCCCGCAGGTAATCGCCACACTTCTGGAATTTTTGCAGGCGTCTAATTTGCTTTATTGTGGAATGGGGTGAACATGGTAGAAAATTTTAGCAAACCGTTCATAAGGTGGCTTGCCTGAACGTGGCTTGCCAGTGGATAAGATTCTGAGTCTTACATAACTGCAAACTGACACCGACAAGCGTGGTAGCCTTACAAACGGTCTGCTAAAACTACTTTTATGCGCTTGCTATTGATAACCTGAAATAAGAGACTTCAACTAGTAAGCAATGACAGTTGTCGCAGTCCCATATGAAGACACTTTATAATATGCGAGAAGCGGTAAAGAAAAACGCGGATGCAAGGGCAAGTTTTCTCACCCGTCGGAAGCAATGTAATGCTTAATCCGCAGTCTCCGTAGTACGTGCATGACTTGACATGACAGTTTGATTAAAATGCATGGGCAGCCTTGTGAGTGCGAACGAGAGCACATTGTTAAGGTTGAACAAATAAAATTTAAAAAGAGAAACAAGAATTTCGACCCCACGCGCCTTGCTGTTGTAACGATGGCGGTTAAAGATGCTCTGTCTGCTGTTGTTCTGCAATGTCCACACCTTGTCATTCTGCAAAGCGGGGGGGGGGGGGGTTATTTCGGAAAGGTCAGCCTGACCGGAGGTCGGCTTGCTATTCCTAAAACAAAAATATAACACAAAGAGGAAGCAAAACCGAATATAAGATAACGAGGGTGGGGCGTAGTGTAGATTACATGAAAGATTACTCATAATTTGTTCATGGGGCGACTTCCTGTAACGATGTAGTAGGTTCGGATGCAATGAAAAGTGGTCTACCTTTCACATACTGTTAGGCCATTCAGGGTGAAAATTGTGATGCTCTTGCCTTGCCGTAATCTTAAAACTCTCTTCATAAAAAAGAAGAAAGGCATGACCCTCAAATCGAACCAGGGAACATGAAAGCTAGAATCGACATCTGCATCACTGAACCACCAGCCCAGAATGTTGTCATCGTAAGAGACCAAGACGCAACCGCTTTGGAACGCACACTCAGCAGCCGTTACTTCTTTCGCCGTGTAAAAAAAAAAAGAAAAAAGAAAGAAAGAAAAAACGACTTTTATAATGAATCTTCAAAATTCCTGAAAACAAGTTGAACGCGCAATTTCAGATTTGTAGAGCACAACCCTGAGAAGTCTAGTCAGCAAGTATCGAAACGGTATACTTTTCTGTGCCTTTAAAGAATATGCGAAAATGCCCTATCGTCGCGTTTGGCGAGTTCGGCGGTCGCTTTTTCCTGTCGTTCTCTCACTGTCAACCTTTGACAACACTGACATCGCGCTGTTCCTCAAAACATGGGGCACCCCCGCTTCCTAGCGTCCTGGTCGATATCGTCGGTTTTCTTTTCTGGTAGAACGTACACACTTATCGAGCAGCAGAATCGGTGATTTTATTTTTGTTATCTCCGAGGTAATACATTGGTATAGTTTTATTGCGTGACAGTTGTCACATCCAATCGCGAACTGGCTTGGAATGTGTTGAGCAGATCAAACAAGATAATGACGGAAAGAAGATCAAAGACGGCATGTTTTATGATAACGTAGACTGAGAAACGGCATCACAAATACCCCTCACGCTTTCTTCTGGGGCCAGAGCGGGCTGTTCCATGATTTCAGGAACAACCTGATGTCAGTTGAAAAGGGGTGACACCGAGACAGGGAGAGGAGGAATTGGCCGCAAAACACGCACAGTGCTCAATTATTTT
This sequence comes from Ornithodoros turicata, assembly GCF_037126465.1. Taxonomy (NCBI): domain Eukaryota; kingdom Metazoa; phylum Arthropoda; class Arachnida; order Ixodida; family Argasidae; genus Ornithodoros; species Ornithodoros turicata. Next base: position 54,665,544 of record NC_088205.1, on the reverse strand, counting down.
GTATTTTCGCACATTTTTTAATATAGCACAAAAAGGCGCTGTCGTGTCTGTTCTTGTGGGGTAGACGCTCCAGGGTTGTACTCTACATCTTTGCAATTACGCAGTAAACATATTTTCATTAATTACAAAGTTTAATTACGAAAGTTAATTAACGGCTGCGCTATTTACTGATACACCACCACCATTGTCTAGATCCCGTCGGGAATAGATACGAGTATATTCAACGACTTTGGCGAAAAAAAAAAAGTCAATCGCGGATTAAATAAAATTTAGTCGGTCTTGCTTCACGTACCCTGTATATATGACAATAAGCACGCGTGTATTTTTAACATATTCATTATTTTGGTACCTAGAGCGAGTTAACCAGTAAGGAGATTACGACCTTGCACAATGCTGAGAACGAAAGTTTTGGCGAGTTGGGGAATAAAGCAAGTTTAAGCCACGTGTCCGAAATTTATGCTAAATGATTGACATGTATTTACACTGCAAGAAACACGCGTTGTAGTTTGTTCATCTTAATTCCCTTTACCATTAGAGCGCGTCAAAGTTGACCCGCATAATTGGTTCCATCGTCACATCGATCTCGAATGAAACTTTGATGAGTTGCGCGTTCACAGAGAACAAAGGACGTTTAAGCCACAAGTTCGAAATTCATGTTAGAGGATTGACAATCATCTACATTATAACAAACACGCGCGGCCCTGTGCAGAACGGAGATTCCTGCAACGGTGAAGTAAGTGGGATTGCAATGGAAAGTCATCTGCTATTCACATATTAAGTGCACAGGCGATCGCAGAGCATTACCGCCGCTAAATCAAACCGAACAGCATGCAGTATGACATAGAGCCAGTAAGGCATTATTAAGCCAAAACTCTGACGCTCTCGCCCTGCCGTTACTCTCATAACTCCCTCTACAAAAAAATAAGAAAGAGAAAGTACATGAATATAATAATAATAATAATAAAACGCACTAAGCAGGCCGCGGATCGAACCACGACCTTCGAAAGCTATAACCAAAATCGTCACCAGTGGGCACCGCCGTTGCTGTCACCTTCAGGAATGAGGATACAGACGCTTCGCAGGCCACACTGAGCTCGTCAACACTTCTTTTGTCGTGAGAACAACATTGGAGCGGCCCAGAGTTGCGCACAAAGTTGCAAAGCGTAAGAGACAACTTCACCTTTCATGTCTGACATGGGCATTTTCTGCAGAACCCATTGTTTTGCCCAAGTACGAGAAAAATAGCACACTAATGCATTCTGCCACGAAGCCAACACGGCGAAAATAAGTCCTCCAGGAACAAAACTGTGACGTTCTTGCGCTTCCATTCCACTTGTACGCCATCGAAGGGCCTCTCACAACAACACCCATGGGCTCGATCTTCAACAGGGGCTAGATTTTGAACTTTTCGCTACCCCGTAACGCTCGCTAAACGCTCGTGCTCCCCGGTTAACGGCCAATGCGCGTGACGGAATGAGCGCGCAAATTTTGAAAAATAGCTATAACGATCGCTATGTGCACATCAAGATTGAGCCCCTGGTCGTTATCCCATAACGCGCGTTAAATGCATCACTTTGGCCCGTGATTCGCCACGAGCTCTTGCGCGAGCCTACCAGAGCGGTTTTGGAGCGCGCGAACTTTAAATATAACGATAACGACAAGTTGAAGATCGTGGCCCATGTGTGGACATTTCTTTCTAAAGCTCAGGCTCAACAGATATTCTAACGAAACCAGATAGGATGCATTGCTTCAATGGGGGGGGGGGGGGGGGGGGGCAGCGAGTACGCCGGTCAAGCCAACTTTAACAAGCTGTGTCCCGCACTTCTGGGAATGCTTTAGGAAGTTATTATTATTGTGTGCAGTATAATTACGTGACCATGCACTGTTGTGTGCTGAGATGTTCTTAAAACCGAACAGCAATTGGCGATAAAAAAAAGTATACTGCTAAAATTTTCTCAAATACGTTAACACAAGCGAATTCATCGAACAGCAACATCTTAATAATTTATATGACAAGAGATAAGGCTTCGAAATTCGTGTTCCACGCGCGGGCGCATAATGTACAAACCATGCTCTCAAAATTATATCTATCTCAAGAAATGAGGTCAAAAGCAGTTACTAAATCTAAATAAGCAGAGAAAAGTTCAACTGACGCGTAAAGGTAACTTCACACCGCTGCGACGCGGAGAAGCCACTTTGACTGTTTCCGAATTTTGGCATCTGGGCCAAGTTTGCCGTACAAGGGAACCGCAGACGATTGAGTGACTCTGGCACTTCTTCTAAATGTTGAATCTAGTTACAGTGCGTCATACATTACCAGAGATATTAAAGGTACTGTAAAGCAGCATCGATCGAATGTCATTTAGTGTGGCTATTCGATAGTCCAAGCCACCAGGACAAAAACTGCGCAAGTTTCATTCCAATCGACGGTACAATTAATTAGAAAATTACAATAAAAAATTACGGGCAGCACTGTACTAGGTATTCGAAATGAATCCGTACTCCTGGCGGCAACTACATTGCATGCGTATAACACTGGGCCCGACATAACAATAATCCACCATAAAATCCGCCCCTGCAATCCACACAACGATCCACATCTGAGGATAAACGGATAAGCGAACTGTAATGAAATGCTGAGCCGTTGAAAAAAATGTGTCAGACGTTCAAGAAGCCAGACGGCGTTGGGACTTGTTTGTTCACAGAGGTTCACAGAGAGAGTTTGTTCGTTCGAAAGAGGCCGCGAACAGAAGGAGCGCGCAGGCGCAGCTGTGAAGTAGGGAGAGCCTCCATCGAACAGCGGCCAGCGCTGGGTTACTTCGTAAAAATAGGGATTAACAGGTTAAACTGTTAACAGGGGTCTCAGAATGCATAGGTAAACAGGAAAACTAATAATATGGTTACTAAAATAACGAAGTTCCGATGTAATAGTGTGTAATACCAATTTTCAGTGTTGCCCGCTGTACAGGGGGTTGTTTGACATCAGGCGTCGCACCGCTCCACTACGCCGCATCTTTCATGGCAAATTAAAAATATTTATAGCGCGTTGTCGGTCGTATGGTTCCGCATATGGTATTTAGAAGCAACAAAGTCTCTAGTCACATCACCTGCATCATAGCCGGCACTTCGTCGTCTACAGTCGAGGGATGGCGCAGCGAGCGAAATGGTTCGCGCAGTCACCGCTAAACGACATTTTGGCGCTTGCTTGAAAATGCAGCACCGCTGATGTAACGTCTTCTTTTTGTGTTATTTTTGTTTTCTCTTGGCGCGCGACGGGTCAAGCGAAATCTTGTGCAAACATATGACCGCTCGTGCTCACCCATGCCAAGTCCAATACTGTAAACACGCATATCGCGCTCAGCCAGACGGAACAATTAGTGGCGCGGCTTTCGAATGCGCACAGGCTGTCCAGCTGTCTCCTGAACTTCTTCGTTGATCTGTTGCTGTTCCGATCTGTGTTGTTGTCGGGCGAAGGGTTAGTCACCAGTCGTTTCGTGTGATTTCTGCAATGCTTGCGCATATAATAAACGAAATCTCTCGTAACGCAAAAAACCTAGGTTGGACACGACGCGGTTGAAACAAGTTGGTGTCGACATGTTACAGCCTACCGACATTACGCGGAAATTGCGAAACGAAACCGCAACCTGTTTTCTTTATTTCCTGTCACCCTGGGCTTTTCAGACAACGTTGTGGTGGTGCAAAACGCTTCATTTACTTGCACAGTCAACGGAAATGAAATAAAACCGCAAAGAGGCTGCATAGCGTTTCCCATATCCTTGGACATCAGTGGAGGAGGAGGAAAAAGGCAAAAGAGAGAAGAAAAGGGAAGAAAAGCAGGGTAGAGGAGGAAAATGTGTGTGCGTGGACCATATACAGCTGCTTGGAACGTAAAGTACGAATGGATGTTTCCAGTTTGGTCGAGTATATAATTCGGGTCTGTTGTGGCCATCCTGGGAGTCACTAACCACGGCCCCAGACTTCGCCCAAGTACAGGTCAGCATGCCGTGAACTGGGTCTCTGATGTCCCATTCGTCTGAAAGTGACCTTCAGCTCGTGGACCTCGCAGTGACGGCATTTCATAACAAATTGTCATTGTGAGTGTCATCTTGCCTATCCGCGCAGGAACTTCCAGAAATCCACTCTAGCTTTCTTTCTCGTCCTCGTCGAGGCTGCCAACATCACATGACCTTGTCTCGATTAGCAAAAGGCACACGGCACACTGATTACAATTCTTCTGGCTTAGCGTACTTCCTTCTGTAATCGGGAACTCTAATTCGCATGCTTCGAGGATGGCGAGGGTCAACAAGCTCTGGCAGGAGGTAGTCGTTATAAATTTGCGCAAGGTACACCACCCTTTTCTCGTTCCGAAAGGCGTCGTCCAGTACCTACAACGAAGAGGCAGTACTGCCGTTTGGTTATACGTGGAGTTGGCCGTGGATCTGGTACCAGTAGACATGCGCGCACTTCCACAGACCGCACTTCCTCAGTTCCGGTACGTGACTCTGTCCTGTACGCTTGCTACTGCCCGCCAGTTGATCCTGATATTTCGCGAATGTTCCGGCCACTATACACGGCTGCCCGTATTCACCAGTCCCACTTAGTCACTGGTTTAGTGACGTCGGGTTTAAGTTGATCACGTGATCTCTCCGGCTCTGAAGCCGTTTGACCACGACGCATGCGCATTATTCACAGTGTCACGAGATGGGTGAGGGGAGGGAGAAATTAGCAGACGACGGAAAAGCCGCGAAGAGGAAGGTTCCCTTTTTTTTTTTTTGTTATGAGGTTGATAAAGAATAGTTCAGGCGGCGCTGGCTGGCGCTGCTACAGGTGGTTGCGGGAGGGTGTGTGGGTGGCCGGCGGTTAAGCCTGCCTTTGTGTTTGTTAATATGATCGGTAAAACAATGTACAAAGTGCGCGTTTGCCATGTTATTGAAGAGGCAGGAGTATAGGTATTCTCGTGGAGGCGATCGTTGTACTTTTGTCAGTGTTCGGTCGTCGATTGTGGTTGCGTATAATAACTGCACCTCCATGGACGTTTTATGACATGGACATGTTTATCGTTTGTTGTGCGGCCTGTGTGGTGAATTGCAACGATCAGGATAGCCTTTCGATCGCTGGGGCATGTCAGCAGCGTGTTTTTACGCTCTCAAGTCTGGTGTCATGTGCGCAGCGTCTGTGCAGGCGCATCGTCACGGTAGGCTGCCTGAAAGTAAACAGCAATAACATTGATGCAAAGGTGGCCATATCCTGCATCGGACTCCCACACGCATAACTTTTATAGCGTTATGCTTTCAAGAAATTGACGTGGTACTTTACAAGGTGTCACAAATCTGCAACGCGTTAAAGCATCGGTTCGCTGGCTGCGTTTGTTCGGACGCACGACTGAAAACGAACTGAGCAGTCCTGTTTACATCCGCGTCCTGTGTGTGTGCGTGTTAGCGCTGTTTTCGTTATGTTACCCAAGGTGCCCCTGCCTGTGAGTTGTGTGGAAGTTGCCAGTGTCGTGACCTCCTGTCGTTCTATCAGTGCGGTGCTATGGTTAATTGTGACCTCCTTTATCTCCGTATCTCTGCATATAACATTCTTGTACAAATCATCAAGCACTGAAGTGATTTATTCTGTTCAGCTAACAAAGACTGGCTGTGCTGTGACTGTCAGTTGCTGGAACTTAATAGAATGGGAACGTACACACTTGTCCTACAGTCATATATTGAGCGCACTTGACATCACAGATGCCATATCTGCAAAAATAAAAGGGCACACTTTAGTGTCATTACAATAGATCCGAGCCATTCAGAGTTTGTTGTTTATTGAGACCACATACACAAAATACAAACAATCTTCTCTTTGCTGTTAAAATGGGTCAAATATCTCGTACAGAAGGTCTTATTTGCCTCAATAATGGTGTTTCAAGGGTGGAGCAAACATACAATGGACACGGGCACACACATACAACAACAGCTGCAACATCAGCTACAAGCAAATCCGTGCTGCTATTTGCATTGTGCTTGCTTGTTCAGAGCCATATATTATTGAGGAAACACTTACGTACTTGGTCAGGGACGTTTTCTGCGCTCATTCTTTATTAGCTCCTCTCTTGACTTCATACTCGCATTGTAAGCAATCTCACTTCCATTATCATTGCACCATTACATGCCAAACAATCACCACCACCAATGCCAAAAAACTCCCCACAGCTGATGCCATGCTATAATATGCCAGCTGAGGCTTTTAATTTAGACTTTTTATTCAGAAAGAATTTCTATGGTGATGCAGTTGCAGTTACCACTTCAATCTGACACAGATAGCTCAACTTCGACAGTAAGGTGACATGAGAGGCCCGTGTGACCTCTGCTTCTCCTTTGGCAAGACTGTCCAATTGTGCAAATTAAGGTATTGCACGATTACATCAGCAGCTCAATACTGCGTTCTTTTTCTTTTTTAATTTTCTTTTTCTAAGAATTTTCTTTTTTAGCTTTTAAGTCATGCTATAGTTCTCTGACTGTTCCCAGTTTTCTACACTGTCCTGTATTGCAGATAACCTGAAATACAGATGGTAAAGCTCTGAAAAATTTGTGCATGTGCCCCATGCATTTGTGCACTGCGTAGTTACGCAGTTATAAACTGCACAGCTGTGTGCTGAGAGATTGTGCTATTTCTTGAGAAACAACACTGTGGAATATCAAAGCAAACAGCAGCACTGATCATTGTCTGCTAGCTTTCTGCATTGATATGTAATGGACAGTAAGTGGAAGGCTGCAATGGACAAATGAATGCAATGCAAATAAGCTCATATAAAGAAAAGAATGAAACTTGAAATCAGATGCATCGTATCTACAATGTGCTGCTATTATTTTTTAGGAAATACAGGATTGTATATCTTTCTTCCACATTTTCTGTTATCTTTTGAGACACTTTGGCAGTTGTAACTTTGCAAAAGCCGACATATTCATTCAGCTGTGTCAGCACAAAGCTACACAACCAGACAGTATATTCCCAAACAACACCGAATATCCTCCGGATGTACAAATAATATCTTAATGGATTCGTACGTCCGATGGATGTCCGAGGGATATCCATGGGACGCACGAATTCGTTAGGACATTATTCGTACATCCAGAGGATATTCAGTGTTGTTGGGGTTAGGGTAGTGAACGCGGTGTACTGCATCATCAAGGACAAAGTCTGGGAGCAGAAATGTGGGACATTGCTTAATATGCAGAAAAATAACATAGATGTTTTTGCATGGCTGACCACCTAACTTCAATAGCCAGTGATGAACATGCGATGCCTTAAGCTGGTGTATTCTGGAAATTAATAGGTGACGTATGGGGAGGGGGGGATGGTTTGCAAGTTAACAGCACCCAACAGCAACAACAGTTTCACAGATTTTGGGCAAACACATCTATGTTGGCACACATGAAGGGCATATAGTTATTTCATTACACTTTATTGAACTTTATGTACCCATAAGGGTGCATTACAAAAAAAAGTGGGAAGGGGCAGGGTTACAAAAAGAAGCAGAGGTAGAGGTATTGCAAAACTCCTCTTTAGAAGAAAGGAAAAATTCTGCATACACAACCACAATATTCCTGAAGCAATGGTTTCTACTCTTAGAATTACATGTTTTGTTTTTCATGCATTTAAGCAGGGTTAGTCACGTTCCAGCCACATATCTGTAAGACAATTAGTTTTCTTCACGTATTGCATTGAAGAACTGCTTTCCTGAAACAAACTAAATAAGAAGGTGTAACATATGTCACAGGCATTTTGTGCCGGTTATGCAGTAAAACTAGTACGCTTGAGGAGCCACATATTCTCCTGGTGATGATGTGAAGGAAGGAAGCTTCAATCTTTCGAGATGTAAATGAGTGCCGTAGTGTCTTGCATTGTAACAGCATCTAGGCACTCTTTCCTGTGGGCTTTCGAGTGACAGATTCATACATATTAGAATCATCTGTAATGATGCTGATAACAACACCCTTAATTACATCATAATTTTGTGACGGTAGTGTGCCCATATTGCGTTCATCCTTCATTCACTGCTGTGCATTTAGGGGTGGAGTGTGAGTTAAGGCAGAGGTGAGCTAGTGCGCAATGGGAGTACCTGTTCCTATCAGGTAATATACAGGACATGTCAAAAAGGAAGAACCGTGGGCACTTAGCATGTACGTGTACGGGTGTAAGGAGAACGAAGCTGCAACATAATTGAAAGTACAGTGAAGTGAAGTATATATTAGAAGTGGCCATTGGTTTGGTTCATGCAGTATTACTACAATTTCTACTATTCTATACTTATTGCTCGAACTCAGCTATTTAGAACACATTGAAGACAGACACAACAGAACAAAATTACAGGCATTTGGGCATTCATGATAAATAGAGGCATGGTTGCAATGTGGATGTGAATGCAGATGTATAGAATAATCTAATATATAGATAATAGAATCTTGTGACCTGATTACACAGGGGCGTGTTTTTCTATTCTTAAGATTTGCGCCTTACAGCATATGAGACTACACAACAAGTGCACAGATCACACCAGTGTAAAGCTGGAGTGTCGTTGACATCCGTGTCGCCACCATGTCATGACATCAGTGTCATGACAGCTGTCAACAATGCATAGCATGTGAGATTTGCCAGGAAATCTTGCAAAAAATGAGCATGCCTGTGTTTTCAGATCACATGATCTGCCATACATCTGCAGTCACATCATAATGATACCCATAATTTAGCATAGACGATACAAATGTCAATCTGCCACGTGGTGACTATCCTCAGCGTAGCTGCGTTTCAGACAGATCAATGTACTTGTGCGCCGCAGTACAAGGTGGAAAAACAGCATTACCAATAACAACAGGTCCCTGTGATTTACATATATTTCACGGTATTGGTAATTGTGTTACTGGTTCTCTTTGCACTGGCTCAGACACACCCTACATGTCCTTCCATCACAGTTCCCTTTTTCATGATCTCTATTTGCTCGTTATGTGTAACAGATAGCATTTCCGATACTCAATCACTCTTCATGTCCAATGTACAGCAGTAATTTCAACTGTTCAGTGTTGGTACTTCCTGTGCAGTAAGAGTGTTAGCTAGTGGTTCTGCTTTTCATGCTAAACTGCCCAATAGAATTCCGCTCTCTTGCACTATCAATGCATTGGAGTTGTGTCTCCATGCACAATGTAGTAAATTTCTTTTTTCCATAGCATGTGGCATGGGACAAACATCTGTACTTCACAACTAATACTTGATATCCTTAATAATAATAATCCTTATGGATATGCGTAACAAGTTTTATTGATTTAATGTAAAGAAACAACTCAAAAGCATGAGGTACAGGCACTGCTGTGCCCATAACAGATAACTTGGAAGAAAAGAAACAAAGTGTTGGGCATACACAGTGCTGCTCACACAATGAAGGGGAACACTGTGTGAATCATGGTCATGGGCTTGTATTGGCAGTAATCGCCTCCCAGAAATATGTTGCTTTGATAGAGTCTGCAGCCATGTTCCTTGTGTTTTGTCTCTTGCGGTGGCAGTCTACAAAGCCACATCTACTGTTAACAGATGATAAATGTGAGCATAAAAGCAAGTAGCTGTCACCTTGAATATTTTCTAATATTACGTTACATCATCATTGCAGAAATGGTGGTTGTTGGCATATTTGCCCTCCCCTTCTGGTGTGGTGTGCTGGAAGCGGTAGAGCACACATTTTAGCTACACATGTACTTACACGTGCGTCCTTATAAAATTTTGAGACCTTCACTTGTCTGTGGATTTTCTCCTGAACCGGCAAGGTGAAACCTGCTCACAATTTTGCACACAGCATCTGCACACACCTGACAGTGGTATCGACATCATGACTACATGGGCTGCTTGACACTCTAGTGTTGTGTTTATATGCCCCCGTGAAGGCTCTCATTTGTCGACACAAAACACTGCTAACAATATTTCCTCTGCGGGATATTTCTACCTGTACTTTTATCGAATAACCAAGTCTGATATCCTAAAGACACGCCTTTTTGTCAAAATTTCTCCCAGTCGACATATACAGCAGCACTCTGCATTGAAGCCGATAAGCATAGCCAGATCTCACCAGCACAAAACTGCGGCAAGAAACATGCTCATAGTGATTTCCAAAAAAACATTAGTGCTTTCATAATGACAGAACACAATAGTGCTTTCCTATGGGGCTTGCATCTTTCTGGGCAAGCAAATCAAGCTTCGAAGGGGATCTAGAGCTTCCTCCATATGGTGCCCTTTCCGGAGTCAGATCTGAAATATTGTTCCGTAATAAAGCGTCCATAACCTGATCCACATTTTATCCCAGGAGTACAAGCTTCTGCATGAAGGTTTGCCTAGGCATCTGTGAAACGAAATACCATAAATTAACTTATATTGTACTGCAGCCTATGCAAAGGTAATGCAGTTGGGATTATTCCAGAATGATTTGGTCTTCTTTGGATGGGAGACTATACCATTGCATGGCCTGCAATGATATGGAGTTCACATGCCAGGTCCTCAAAACAAAACAAAAAAAGCAGTTTTGAAAGTTCTATAAGCTCATCCACAACTGGTCCGAAATCAACCGTCTCAAAACATTCGACGTGTTGGCACTCATAAGCCAAACAATCCAAGCGCATACACATACTACAATGCACTATAAAATGTACCTAAGCATGTATATAAAATGACAATACCAGGTGTTTTCGAGGGCTGTGTAAAACACCAGTGTTTTTTAAATCTTGAAAATGACATTTGGGAATTCCAGCAAATTTCGCAGTCTCGAGGACCAGTGGGAACAGTAGCCTTGCATCCTGTGAAATATGCACCTCTTCTGAATCATTTCGCATACAAGCATGAAACCGAGTTTTGCACAGTACACTTGGATCAGATACCATTATACTTTCGTAGGGTATTACAATAGCATCAAGACAGCGAGAAAATACCTTAGTACACAATAACAACCCGGTACTGCGCATATATATATATATATATATATATATATATATATATAACTCAACGAACCTCACTAACATCGGCGATTCCTGTCGGTGCTTTTACTTGGAACTTGCGCCGCGCTGACTTTTTCAAGCGTCGACGTTGTGAGCCAGGCGGGAAATCTTCTTAAGGATCCAACGGGAAGTGTTTCGAGCACACACGATGGTCTGACTGCAAATCCATGCCTAGCAACCCTAGCAACCGAGGCCATTCCCGTCTTTGCTGTTCAACATGGTACGACGCGGTACAAGATAGCTTAGCATCTCCGCAGACCGAAACACTGCACTGTACACCTTGAGTGCACCAACTAGTGTTTTGTCATCGAACATGAATATTAAAAATGAATAGTTCGCGTAAGCTACGCACTACGCAACGCGATCAGAAGACGCAACACGAAAGACGCGCCCGCGAACAGGTTGTTTCAGGTGGCGCCTCCGTCGAACAGCGCTGCATTATCTTTTTCATTTTATTTAGCAAAGAATGCACTAAACACGGATTTCTGCACTCTTGGAAAAACATGATAAGAAGTAATATAACCACCAAAAGAATCAAATTGCGACAGATACTTGTTGGACGGGATCACTCTGGTTTACACTTCGCAAAATAAACTTCGAGAATAAACTCCTCGAAATAAATCACAAAAAAATCCACGGTGTAAAGATAAAGCCGTAAAAATCAACTTTTGCGATACAAACGCTTCAAATTCAAACTTTCAAAATAAATCGTCTCTGATTGGTCGACAGGCACGACAGCCTCAGAGCGTTGAAGGCTTTTGGCTCCCGCGTCTCAAAATAGTTCCCCGCAGGATGAGGCTCTTTGCGGTGGACTGGGAACGAGAGTACCGAGTCTGGACGACGAATCGTTTACTGTATTCTTCGCCGGCTATCAGGATTCTGTTGACACTGTAGTTAATGCTTTGTTCTGCTGCTCGCCTGTCAAATTTGAGTATGTCGAACTCTGAATTCGTGTCGTGTCACCAAATGAGTTCCAGGTGTTGGTTCCAGCTATGGTGGACACCTGCTATATTATGAACATTGTCGCGAACATCGCCATTCTCTTGCAGGGATGCCTTGGTTGTGAAATTGTAGAGTTGAAAATTGAAGATCAACGAAAAAGCCTGATTCCGATACCGTGTGGATGTGTTGTGTTTGTGTGTGTTCCAGCCTCAGAACCGTAGAATCGTGAAATTGGAACCTGCCTGTGTACTTTCCTGCCTGTGGTTTTCCTGCCTCTGTGAGACTACGTTCTGATAAATGCAGGGAACAGGTACTGGAACGACTCTCGAAATGCATTTCTGCAAATAAGCTGCATATGAATGTGAAGAAATTGTTTGTTTCATGCATAATGTAAAAACCCCGAGAGACACCACCAGCTCACCAGCTCGCTTGCTTCCTAGCCATTTTTTCATTGTTTGTTTGTTCGAGAGAAAAAACTATTTTCTCTCGTATGAATAACTTGAGTCAGCAGAGGTGCCTTAATTTTTTGTAACCAGCATACCGTAATCTCAAAGTGTAACGAAATAAGATTCTAATTTCAGGAGCATCCACATTGATTCGCGCACCTTCCTAGACAACGATTTGCCATGCAAAAGCTGCAAGAGATGTATCTAGACATAATACTTCAAGCACTTTGTTTTCACTGGTCTTTAAATACCCTGGAACCTAAGAACGCGATTTTCAAAGTCTTAAAAACCATTAAATTTTCTCACAGAAATTTTTCCATCTTTTTTATTCGCGTGGATACACAGTGCAAATTCTGGTTATCAGATGTCGGAACTGAAGAAAACCAAGCGCAATAAGTAACTGAAATCAGAAGTGTGAGAAATGAATGAATGACCCTCTGTTGTCTTTGTTTGCCTTCCTTTCTCTCCTACGATCTTCACATGCAGAAATCCCCAAGTACGTTTATTAGCAGGTCATCCTTTATGCTAAGCACCCACGCCACGAAGAGGTCTAAAATTTACGGTACCAGCTACTTCATTGTATGGTACCCTTGCACCTATTTTTACACCTTATAGATATTGTGCTGAAATATGAAATCGCTATAAAACTTGCATCCTGCACGACATTACATTAAATGTGCTGCTTGCAGTTCTGCAGCGTTGTTTCTTCCTCACGTTCAAGTGAAAAGGCAAAAAGAACACTCCGAGACTTACTCTCACACAACCATTATTTCCGGGCCATGTCCTCGCACTAAATGGTCACGAGCATACTTTCGAAAACTATAGCGGCACATAGGGAAACCGACATTGCATTTGCACCGACCTTCTATTTCCAATAATTAAACGAGACCTAATTAGTACATCCACTTCGGATGTAGAACATGTTGCCATCCCTTATAACTGCGAAAATATGATTTCTGCAAGAATTAAAAAATCAGTCCATGGACACGCTATATGCACCGCGTACCTACTAGAAATTACCAGTGGTTGCTGAAAATATACTGGTATTTGTGTTTTATGTGATGTATGGCCCACATTTTCTTTTTGACCAGCTATGCCAGTGTGAGAGCTCCTACGCCAGACTAGCTAATTCCTCCTCTTTGTCCTCCATGCGGTCACATATATGTTACACTGCAAGGAAGCTAGCTGGTACTAACAGATCCAAACAGGTGAATTAACGTGAAAACAATCACATAGCAGAGTGAATAACAACCACCTTTATTGACTTAGTTTGCTTGGTCCATGGCAACTGAAGGTGGCATATTTCTTTCCTCGGATTTTTTTATTGATTTGTTCCAGCTAAAAAGGGAAGCCATACACTGAGCAGCAGGGCATAATAAAACCCTCCATAAGCATCACTTTGCCTCTTTGGCTTTGGCAAGCATGACTTTGCCTCCACAAGCATGACTGACATAATTGCTTTGTGCCGTGATAAGGGGTGCTATGACTGTGTTCGCAGTACCATTTAAAACGTTCGCACCTATAGGGCCTATATATGCTTTATTAGAGCTTGCAGTGATTATCCTTTTTATGCAGCACATCCCACAACACCATATACGGCTCCGTCGTTACTCCATTTTCTCAAATAGCCTCGTCCCCAATGGTAGCAGAACGGCCGAAGCGTTGTTTTCCTAGTATTCATACACGTAGTTATTTACGCCTGTAACTTAATTAAATTAATGAATAATTAAGAGATACATGCTGAATACGACACAGAATTGCATAAAGACTCGTTATTCTGGAGTGTGACCTTCTTAAACACTGATTTCCTCACGTAAAACCATTCTTAACACTGGACTGCATAAACCCATTGTGATTTATTTTGACAGCGTGAATTTCAAAGGGTTGGATTTTGAAGGGTGGATTTCTTAGCGTGGATTTCAAAAGTTTTATTATTAAGAGTGGGTAACAGGGTACACCCTATTGGACAGTGTTGCCTGCTGCAAAGGGGGTTGTTTGACACCATCCGTCGCGCCGCTGCGCTTCTCCGATTTTTCATAACAAATTAAAAATATTTTGAGCGCGTTGTCGGTCGTATGGTTCCACATATGGCATTTACAAGCAACAAAGTTTCAAGACATGTAGCCAGTATATCTTGCTTGTCCACTGCTTTACAATACCTTTAAGGTACGCGTTCTCTACGTGTTCTCTTCTTAATGTCCATATTGAAGTCTCACATGACATTGTGTTCCTTCAATTTTTCTATGAAGGCGTTGTTTGCAGGGTAATTGATGGGTTAGGCTAGAAGGAACTTCTTGATCTTGCCTTTATGGGATCCCGGCGTAGTGTATACGGCACGATGAGGGTGGGGGCATTCATGTATTGTCCTCTTGTACACGCATAGGTTGGATAACTTCGCCAATCATACTCGCGGTTACCCTGGTACAGAAACCATCCCAATGAAGGCTACTGAGGGATGTTCATGTGTTTTCTGTGATGGGTAGTTCGCGCCTACCATAATCCCAGGTCAGGAGAAACTGCACAACCCTCCGTCTCCTGTACTACCACCAGATTCCCCCTTTTCTTTCCACCTTTTTTTCTACTCCCTTGCCTGGCTGCACCGAACCGGCACCCATGAGCAGGCTGACCGCACATCCCTCAACACAATTTCCCCGCCTCTACGACACGTACGCCAATAACTTCGCCTGCAGTGGCTAGGGCATGTACTACCTTATTGTCTACTTTGAACGTGACTGTCTTGGTTGCTGAGATATTAGCTTGTCGATTTTGGACAAACGCGCTTTGCTTTGGTCTGAAGTTTCCTTATATACACTTGCGCATGAACTGGAAAAGTTCCTCTGCCAACAACTGTAACGTCGGGACGTCCTCAGTGTAACATCTAAAAACGCGCCCTGTCTCATGGCGGTTTTATATCCGCGCTTGAACACGTATGGGGAATTCCACCTCAAAATCACACGCCGGTCTGCCTGACCCATGACCATCTCTATAATGCACGACCGTACCACTCGCCAGTTGTCCTATGGGACTTCCGTCCGCGGCTCTAGGAGCGGAAGTGACGTATTTACGAGAGGAGCGCCCGCCAGGGGCGCCACTTGCCGTACTCAGAAGAGTGCCTGTTATAGACGACCCTCTGTTTACAAACATGTGACGTCACGGTTCGGCATGACCGGTTCGAGGTTGTATTTTGCTGTGGTGGACAAGAAGCGGGAAAAACGCGTCGCTGATACGCGATAGGCTGATAAAGTTGATACTGCCCACCAGCATCCCAAGCAGCACACAACATTGGACCCATATTGGCGATACGGGTCCAATATGGGGCTCGTTTCGCCAAGATTTCCCCATATTGGCTGACACTGGCAAAATGGGCCCCATATTGCCCAGTTTGAGTCAATATTGGGATAATCCTGGCAATATGGGCCCCATATTGCCCAGTTTCAGCCCATATTGGGAAAATCATGGCAGTATGAGCCCCATATTGCCCATGTACACCCCATATTGACTGAAAATACAGAAAATGCACAAATGCCCAAGCAGCACGGCAAGATTGGACGTTGAAGCGTGTGAAATGCCCAATTCAATACGTCGTTACATCCAACAAATTCCCGGAAATGATACACATTGTTCGAAACAGTCAAGGTACGTGGCAATCCCATTGTAACATTCACTAGAACTCGACAACTCAACTTTCCACTTTCTCGAAGCAGCTGCCGTCTTTCTTCGCGATGCCAATGCCACTCGGTCGAACCGACTGGGAGCGAGCGTGGTCGTTTGAGCGAAATCACGCGTCCTACAACTAATGCGCATGCGCGACAGTCGGATCGGACGTTTCATACGAGCTAAAATGTCGCTGGTTCCTCGAATGATAACGGAATTGCGGCAGGTCAAGTAAAAAACGCAATGTTTGATAGAATGGGATGGCTCTTCTGTGCTAGGTGCTTTCAAGTTACTGCAAGCGGTGGGAGTTGCTCTGGCGTATGTCCGTCACCGTCACGAAAGTGTCTCGCTCCTTTGTACTCTCGGAGCGGGTTGGAAATTTTTGGTTCATATATTGTTGCGGTCCCAATGAAGGCTTCTGAGGGATGTTTGGCATTGGCAGTTCCATGGGGCTGCCTGTGTCCTTCAGCAAGACGGGCGTAGCAACCGTTTTTGGGGCGATGCCGTGTTTTTCTAATTGTATGCAACGTGGATCAATGAGATCTGCAGAAATGAAAAAGCAAAAAGAAGAGAGAACTAATATCAGTGGTGGATATTAAACCGGATAATGCTTTATTATTACACGGACGCCCCGTTGGCGTTATCGCAGAAATATTGGCAATATTGGTCCAATATGGAGCCTGGTTGCACTCCCAATATTGGTCCAATATTGGCCAATATTGGCGTGCTGCTTGGGACGCTTTGCGCGGCGGCGTTACGTAATCAATAACGTAGGGGCGCAGGTCGCATATAGCTCAGCTGTGTGCAATATGAGTGGTCCTTGTTGTTAATTCTTCGTGCGTACATGTTTGTGTATTGTCGCAGATTTATAGTTAAAAACGATAAAACCCTCAGTGCAGGGAAAGACAAGGACGAAACACAAAAAAGACTGTCAACCAAATAATTTTTATTTCGTGAAACAAGGCCTTAAATGCATGAGAACCTTTATCTCCCCTTTATTCCCCCTCGTGTCCATGTTTACATCACTATCTCTTGGACACACAACCGCTATCATTGCAAAAAATATCAGCATTCATGTCGACCACTTAATGATAACGGTTGTGTGGTGTGCAAGAAATAGTGATGTAAACAGGGACACGAGAGGGAATAAAGGGGGAGATAAAGGTTCTTATGCATTTAAGGCCTCGTGTCACGAAATAAAAATTCCTTGGTTGACAGTTCAGCGCCGTGTCCTCGTCTTTCTTTCTTTCTTTTCTTTTTTTTTTTTTTTTGTATTCCGTTCTTGTCTTTCCCTGCACTGTGGGTTTTATCGTTTTAAACCATGCCTTGCCCACTATTCTGCGTCCGAAAAAACCTCGTGGTAGCGGACCGGGATGTGAACAAAGCAAGCTCACTTTTAGTGAAAAGGGATACTAATCTCTGCTGCCATGCGTTTACTTTTCTGTCAGCGATGGTGTCTAGGCCGTGTTACTACCTATGACGATACCAACTGTCAAATTAAATTATTTCATCGACGGTTTTGTGTATTACTATTCATTCGATGATATCGAAAAGCTTGTGGCATCGCGAAACCAGGAAGGGGGGGGGCGTAATCTCGACGCGATATCTGGTAGTTCTGGTAGTTCGCGGTATCTGGTAGTCGCAGGGCAGCAAAGTTTGGGAACCACCACTGGGGTAGGTGATGTGCTCCGGAGCATTCGCGCATATAGGGTGTTCCACCCGTGTAAAAAATTCTAACTGGCGCCGTACTCTCCGGAAGACTGTGGGACTTTCGGCAATTACCTTCTGGGAACTTTTGTCGCGTTTGGGGAGGCTTTGGACAATTTTTAATTCAGGAAAATTAATTTTTTCTATTGAAGTTTTAAAATTGCCAAGCGAACCTCACTTTTTTTAAGCAGGAAGATGAAGTCCTCCACCGGTAACCGCAGACCCAACAAAAACTATGCACAGTATCGCAGCAGAAATAGTCTACAAAAATTACTAAAAATTCCGCTTTAGCCAAGCCTGCCTGATTGCAGCAAAAAAAGAGCGCACGGAAGGTGCGGGAAGAGCAAGAAGTGTTTCCGCCTCTTGCTTTACCTTTCTTTACCCCCGCTTTGACGTTGATGCTGGTAACATCCGTGTTATCACAAAGAAATAACAAAAAATATTATCACAAAGAAGGCAAAACAAATGAAGGCGGGTACACTTCCTCCTCTAGACGCACATTTCACGCGCGCTTCTTTGCGAAAATCAAGCAGGCAGGGCTAAAGCGCAATTTTTAGTATTTTTTTCGGTTATTCGGTTGCGATACTGCGCATAGTTTTTGTTGGGTCTGCGGTTATTCGTGGAGGACTTCATATTTCTGTTAAAAAAAGTGAGGTTCGCTTGGCATTTTTCACAGTTCAATTGAAAAAAAAAAGTTTCTTGCAATTAAAAATTGTCCAAAGCCTTCCTGAAAGGTCGCAAAAGTTTCGAGACGGCAATTGTCGAAAGTCCCACAATCCTCCGACGAGTACTTCGCCAATTAGAATTTTTTATTACTTTAGGTGAAACACCCTGTATATAGTTCGCAGAAGGTCTGCCAGATAAGCTGCTGCGCGAGATGCAGGCGCGGTGACCAACAATGTAGAACCTAAGCGGCGTGCGGCCCATATTGCCAGGAATGAAACTTAAAAGCGTGGCGTTAGTTGGTGAAGAAGTTGGTGAGGGTTCTCTCCCTTGTGTATTCTATCTGTGCGCTTCTCGAATTATAATTCTAGGAAACGGCGTGCAACAGAGCTTGCCGCCATTACCCTCGAGCAGATGTTCAGAAATGCGCACCAAACGAGTACAGTGACTTCAACAAGAAGAGAAACCCGTGTTCCCGCACGAGGCACCCGTGTTCCAGCCCATGTTCCCGCTCCCGTGTTCCAGCCTATGGTCCGGCTTGCCATTGCGCCGCACGGATCTCATGTACGGTGACAGCGCAGAGTGGAATAAGAACGCGTCGACAGTTTGACACGTGATTATTTCGAATAATTGATTGGCTTCGGCTTTCATATTTCTTGCGCGGAGAAGCGTAGCAATGCAGCCTTTAGCTCAGAGATGTGTCTCTCAGTTATGTGTTCATCCGTTTCATCCTCGTTCACACACGAGGGTGATAGAATATTAGCAACACCTGCAAGAGACTCTTCAGTATTCCTTACCATTCTCCCCCCGACTGGTACACAGCGCTCGCGGTGCTGTCGTGGGGTAGGTGAGATGTGCGCGTTTATCTTGGTAATGAATGTACAGTAGAGGAGGTGGTGTTCCTCTACACCAGTCCTGACCCGCGGTGATGGAATGTCCCAGCGGGCAGATGTGCGTGGCCTTAGGCTAGGACGGTGCTATAGAGGAACACCACCTCCTCTACATTTGGTGACCCGAACGTGATCCCCCAGTTTGCTGCATATCATGCTCAATCACCCAGAACAACCAACTCCTCCTCCTCAGGCCCAGTCCACGCCGGCGCACTACACAGGTCCTCCACAGGTCTACAGCACCGACTTGAAGCTTCCTGGTTTCTGGCTTCACGACCCCTCTCTGTGGCTTGTCCTTGTTGAAGCTGAATTCACAAAACGACACATCACAAGCCAACAGACTAAGAACTACTACGTCCTCACGTCTCTGCCCTCGCAAATCATGGCCGAAGTTCGTGATGATGTCATCAACCCACCAGCCGTAAACCCTTATGACTCCCTGAATGAACTGCTCATCAGGTGCCTTTCCGACTCACAACAACAGCGTCTGTGGCAATTGCTCACGACCGAAGAATTAGGAGACCGCACGCCAACGCAATTCTTCCGTCGCATGTATCAATTATTCGGAGATGAATCGTCGGCACTGGACGAATGCATTCTCCGGGAACTTTTCCTTCAACGTCTCCCCCCGACAGTCCGCATGATTCTCTCCGCGTCAGCTACTGTTCCACTCAGAGAGATATCTGAACTAGCAGACAGAATTATGGAAGCCATTCCTCCTTTCGTTAATGCCCCTCCGGTGGCTCCGCTGCATACCATTGCACCATCGTCTACCCCTCCCGCCACTTGTTCTAACTGTCACGCCCTGCGGGATGAAGTCCACCGTCTCGCTTCTGCGGTATCGAACCTATCGGCACCCTCATGTCGTCAAGAAAATGTTCCCCCCTCACCTCACCACCAGCTCCAGCGTGAAATTGAATATCTTCCCCACAAACTAGCCACAGTATCTCGTCGACCTAGATCACCGACTCCCAGTCAACCGCGCTCTCCCCGCTACCGCTCTGCGTCGCTCCGCTAACAGCGTTATCAACTTTGTTGATATCACGCCAATTTCGGGCAAGCGGCCAACAAATGTCAGGAACCAAGCATATTTCGGGGAAATGCCAACGCCGGCAACTAGAAGCGACCGCTGTTGCTGGTTCTTACCAAGGCCGCCTGTTTTCCATTACTCATTACCCCTCCACAGTTCGATTTCTCGTCGATACTGGCGCTGCGGTGAGCATCATCCCTGCATCAACCCTCGACCGCTGTTCTCCTAATCGCGGTCCTTCCCTTCAGGCAGCCAATAGCCATACTGCGCTATAGTAGCCAATAGGCCATAGCCACTTCACGTTAAGGAACGAAAGGTTACCGAACGTTAGAGGTCAGCTCCGTACTTTGACTTTTTGAAACTGTAACTATATTCTGGAAGCACATATCGAACTGTCTGTGTCTGAAACGACCCCTCATTTCCAGAAAGTTGCCCCATATTTTAAATAATCGTAAATTAATCATCCCGACCATACCGAAGCACACATGGGGGCTGCAATTTTTATGACGGAATTGGTTTAGGCGGTCTATACCGCTGACGTAACTGGTATCAGTATTCATCAAGGCGTCCCTCCCTCTCTTCGTAGCATCCGGGAATGTAGACAAGTGATGGTGGCAGGGGGCGTCTGCTCGATCGACGTAGGCTTCTTGATTGCAGTGTTATTTTATTTGTGGAATGGTTTGCCAAGGCCAAAACACGTTGTTGATGCCACCTGTGCGCTTAGGATTCGTGCAATTAGCTGTCGCGTTGTCGGCCTGCGGATAACTGGTGAAGAGCATCGTGAACGTCTTTGATCAAGTCAAATGCTTGCTTAATTGCGAGTCTCACTCTCGCATCGTAACCGCTGCATTACTTGCTGCTTGCGAAGTCACACACTACGCACATATCTCTCTCTCGGATGCCTGGCGTGTGACGTTCCAGGAACAGTAATTAAGCCTCTTTAAGGGCATTATAAGCGTGTGAACGAGTCGTATCTGTATCGTAACAACATGGTATCGTATACACACTGTAGGTGCGTACGTAAGAATTAGGCATGAATGACAGCTCTAGTGGCAGGTTCCTGATAAACGTATTTGCCGAAATTATATATTGTCGAGAGAGCAAGCGCCAGATACAAGAACAAACTAGAACTTACATGAAGGCATACATGGCTTTTGAGAGTTTAAGAGCAGGACAAAAAGAAAGAAAGAAGGAAAAAATAAAGGCGATTGGGGCAGCGTACAATTACAGAGTGGAAGTGTAATTATCAGGGATATCTTTGCATCTGACTTCCGCAGACGAATGCAGTCATGCCACAACACATTAATCAACCACTAAAAAAAGAAAAAAAGATAAGAAAGATGACGATGATGAGTTGCTTGCATACATTATCAGGCTAAATCATTATTACATTTGGATCTGGATATTGGTTTCAGCAGCCAGGTTACTTCTAGTTCAAGGCACATTTCCACAAATTCCACAGATGCTGTAATTTTACACGTAACACATAATTTTATTGCCATGAACAGAAATCATAGAACTGCCTGACTGACCTGCACAATTGGACAAATCCGTGGTGCAGTTGAATTGTCCTGTGGTTATCCTTATAGCCAAAATGAGGTCATATCCCACTAGTCATTGAGAGGTGTTGCAACACCATCATCCCACATAACAGTAAAAGAAGCTTCTTTTGTAACAATGTGTGTTTCACAACTAAGATGGGAATAAATGTGTATAAAATGGGCACCGTAGATACCGAAACTCCTGTAGCTCTAATGTCACAGCACTGACGGCTACCAGCGGGATTGGTTGTAGCTCTGAGGTCCGTGGCATCTGTTCGAGGTTTTTATCTCGTGAAGTATGACACGTAACAAAAATAATTATTTTTAATCAGAATTATGGTGTGGAAAACATGAACCCATGATGTAACAAATCACATCTATGAAAGTGTCTCAACCCCTTTAATGTTTCCCTGACACTTCACATAGTTCAAATGGCTAAAGAACCTGGAGTACCGTTTACCGCGTGCAGAGAAAACTCTTGTTTGTTTCCCCATCTGTGCTTCTACTGAAGCAACAGATGAATGGCGAATGAGTTGCAAAACACCAAAAATCATTCCCAGCTTTCGTGGACAGCGACACCTTGCGCCCTCTCAGGGCCGTTGAGTGAGACTTGCCGCCAAGACAATAGAAAAGTGCTGTAGCAGCTGTTCTATCCAAGGTATCGTAATATTTCCGAGGATGCACGTTCTGACACCTATTCTAAGCTTTTACAAAGAAAAATATCATTATACATGAAATACCTTTGGTTCCCCAGACATCCCGCTTTTCGGACCGTGAATACATGGGAGGTATGGGTATTTTCACTGAGGAGACGATTTCATCGCTTAATAGCTGTGCTAATGTATGATGCATTGTAATATTCCCGTGGATATGCGTTGTAGGGTACCTCTAGATTCAACAGTTAGAAAAAGTGCTAGAGTCACTCAATCGTCTGCGGTTCCCTTGTGCGGCAAGCTTTGCCCAAATGCCAAATTTCGGAAACAGTCGAAGTGGCTTCACCGCGTTGCAGCGGTGTGCAGCAGGGAAGATATATTTACGCGTCTGTTGAACTTTTCTCTGCTTATTTAGATTTAGTAATTGCTTATGACCTCAGTTCTTGCGTTAGATCTAATTTTGATAGCATCTGACAACATAAGCATCTAATTTTGAAAGCATCTGACAATATAACAGTGCCTGTTCACGTAATTATGCTGCACACCAGGGTTACGGAGGGCCACTCCGGGGTTGGAATGATTCCGGAATCATTCCAGATTTATCAGAGCCCGGCATGGAATTGGAAAGGGATGGCGGAAACTGTCCTAGGGATGGAATGGAATTCGGCATTTTTTTCGCAGGCGGAATGGAATTGGAATGGACTGGTCTGGGTGCCACACGGTCAAGGGCGAAATAACCTTGTCTTTTTGCTTTTTCCATGATGGGTAATGTCAATCTCCTCCATAGCACTGCTGGGCCATCCAGCACGGTTACCGGTCCCTTTTCTTTTATGGATAGAATTAAAGGAACGGAACGGGGTCGCCAAGCCATTCCAGGAGTGAGAATTGGCCATACGTTTTCATTCCGAGGAATTGAAAGCAATGGAATTATCACAAATCTCCATTCCTCGGAATGGAATTGGTGGTCCCATTCCGCAACCCTGCTGCACACACTGATGATAACTTCACAAGTTTCTAGGTATGAGACTACTTGTACACGTTCTCTGAAACCCTTCTGTTGTCCACTTGCAGTTAATGCTTTGCAGAGTTGTTAATGTTTTAGTGACTCATTCACTGTATCTCTTGTGGTGAGCTTGTGTAGCCTCTTGCTTTTGGTCAGGGTCTCATGAACAGCCACAGCACACATAGATTGTGCACAGCTCCAGTAAGCTCGTGGACATAGCCTAACATGAAAATTAGCATTATTAGAATGCCTAAAACAGACAAAACCAGCCTGCACAGTAAAGGAGCAATGCAATTTCATATTTTAGTAGTTTTCACGCATGCATTCCTCATGTGCAGATAGAATATGTGGCAAACAGATTATGATTATGTAGAAGCGCTCTAATATCTTAGATACGTGACTGAGAAACAGCATTGAGGCAAGGAAACTTGTAGTGCACACAATGACAGGATGTCTTTTGAGAAGAGGAGGTATATCCACTGTCCCCTCCTATTGTTCGAATGTTTCAGTCCATGTAAGTGAGGAATGCAGAACAATTGCTTAGTAATCCCTGCTAGCTTGAAATAAGTCACCTTGATGGAGAAAAAGCTTCTCCCCAATGTCTCGATGTGCACATCTTGCGTGAAGACCTTGATTCCCTAGAATATGTGAACGAACACCATGATATAAATATCCATATGGATATTTAGATCATGGTGTTCTTTCACATATACCATCACATGATTGTATATAATCACACCATCATGCCATCATATAATGGTAACGTGAGCCACTTTACCAGGAGCGGCTTCCCATTATGGTTGCTTGTCCATGCGCACCAGCAGAGGTGATTTACAATGCTGTGGCACCATTTTTGTAGCACCGGCCGTTGCTTCAGTTGTGAAGACAGACACAGAGTGTCTCAAAACAGGAACCCTCAAGTTGTTGCTGGTTTCAGCTGCTGTGACTGTTTCGTCTTCTCTGTGCCCAGGCTGAGGCTTCTTCAAACTCATGTAATTTCGCAACCAACTTCTCTGAGAAACTGCGTAGATTTAGATACAACCGCGGCGTATGTGGCTCAGCAGCCCCATATTTGTCGTTCCCGTGTTCATAATATGGCCAACGTAGCACAGGTAAAGGAAATTCATAAGGCCACAGCCGATCTGACTGCACAGTTCAGTCAACTGACTAAGCATGTGACAACAGAAATAACCAATGTCAAGTATCTTCTTGAGAAAGAACGCTTAGAATTGTCCACTTCCATGCAATACATGAGCGATTCATTTGAAGAAATGAAAACTGCGTTTAAGTCCGTTCAAGAAGAGACGGCTGCGTTAAAAATGGAAGTTCCACAAGTTACAAGTAAAAACTGTTCCCTGGAACGTGAACTGTCTGTGCTCCGGGCCGAGGTGGTTAGTCTTAAACAGTACTCACGCAGGAACAATGTGGAAATAAGAAACTTTCCGTTGGGGCCTAACGAGAACAGCACCGACCTAGTTTGCGAAATAGCCACAAAACTGGGTGTGGATTTATCACCAGACGCAATTGAGGTTGCTCATAGGGTGCCTACGCAGGACCCGTCAAAGCTCAATATTATTGCTCGGTTTTTCTCTCGAGAAGCTAGAGATTCGTTAGTGTCCGCGTCAAGGCGTAGGCGACTGACCACTTCGGACTTTGGGTATGAGCACAACGAGCCAGTCTATGTTAATGAGCACCTGTGTCAAGAGCTTATGCTTCTTCTGGAAAAACTATCCAAAAAAAAAGGAAATAAGTGGAGGTACGCATGGGTCAAGGACGGAAAGATATTCGTCCGTCGAACTGAGAATTCTAAAGCTGTCCAGATTCAGTCTGAAAAAAACCTACGGGAATTACAGCTGTCACATTGTGTGTAATTTCGTTATGTGCTATTTTGTTGCCTACTCCTAAACTGTTTATATGGATGATATTGTATCGATTACTGAATTGAACAACCTGTCCAATGGTACCATGTTTAAGCTATTAAATTTGAACATAAGGGGTGTTCGCAAGAATTTCGATCAACTAGTTGCTCTATTGTCCACGCTAACTTTTAAATTTGACGTTATAGCTCTAACGGAAACATGGCTAATGCGAGATGAGTGTTATCACCTTCATGACTGTGTGTTCTATTCTCAACCCCGATTGTTACAGTCCCGACATAGAGGAGGCGGCGTCGGCCTATTTGTGCATAAAAATGTGAAATGTAATCTACGAGCTGATCTCGTTCTTGAGATACCAGGGTTCTGTGAGGCTCTCTTTTTAGAATTGCCAGGTAGTGTTATAGTGGGAGTGGTTTATCGAGCTCCGAGGTGTAACATATCGATATTTCTTGAAGCGTTTGAAAACACATTGCTTACAATTGCTGCGTTGAAGAAACAGGTGTTTATCGCCGGGGACTTTAACATTGATACCTTACACGATGGCGGTGCTGCCTATGAATGTCTGTTTTCTTCTTTCGGTTTCCGTAATTTAATCAACTCTCCCACACGTGTTACAGCCTGCACAAGTTCTGCCATAGATCACATTCTTTCTAATATTGAAAACGCTGACGATTATTCCGGTGTTTTGAATTATGATATCACAGATCATTACCCTGTGTTTACTGTTATCCCAAATATGGACCTGCGTCATAATGTCACCAGACCATCTAAATATCACATTAACTATTCACGACTACGTCAGCAACTCTCCTGTATGGATTGGTCATTGATGTGTAACACAGACGTTAATGTTGAATTCGACGTATTTGTGAACCTCGTGAGAAGCGCTATATAAGATTCGAAGAAGATGGTAGGCAAGGCGTACGACGCACCACTTTGTCCTTGGATGACAGATAGGGTTTTGAACATTCTAAAGATAAAGCAAAAATGGTATCGCAAATTTAGACAACACAAGGATAACGCATATTATTTAGACAGGTACAGATACTACAGAAATTTAGTAACTAAGGAGTTGCGCCAAGTGAAGTCAAAGTATTACCATGACATTACATCTCGCTCTCATGGAGATAGTAAGCAGATGTGGAAAATTATCAACTCTGTAATTGCTACACCAAAAGTTCAGGTCCTCCCAGACAGAGACAGGGCTGGGGTTACACATCAAGAATTGTGTGAGAATTTCAATCATTACTTTGTCTCGATAGGGCAAAGTCTTGCCCATGCTTTTATTGGAAATGGCGATGGAGAGCTCGCAGAGCAAGTAGAACAAACTCCTAGCAACAGCTTTGTTTTTGAACCTATTGATGTACAGGAGGTAATCGGCATAATCCACAGCATGAAGTCCAATACAGCAATGGGTGTTGATAATATTAGTGTCTCGATAATTAAGAGGCTGGTGGGCATACTTAGCCATCCGTTATGTTATCTTTACAACCACTCAGTCTCATTAGGGGTTTATCCCGATGCTTTGAAAGTTGCCAAGGTTGTTCCGATATTTAAAGGTGGTGATAAAGATGTTCTTGAAAATTACCGCCCTATCTCTGTTCTTAACACAATAAATATAATATTGGAAAAAATAATATGTAAGAGAGTGACGTCCTTTCTTGAAAAGTACGGCGTGATTAGCGACAGTCAACATGGTTTTAGAGCGCGCAGATCCACTGCAACAGCCACTTTAGCAGTAAGCCAGTTTATCAACACTGCTCTCAATGACAGAAAACTTGTCCTGGGGCTGTTTCTAGATTTAAGAAAAGCCTTTGATACTGTCAATCACGCTATACTGTTGCGTAAATTAAACTCGTACGGATTTAGGGGACACATAAATAGCTTCTTCCGTAGCTACCTGTCAGGACGTAAACAGCTGGTAACTATCGATGGGACATCATCTGCGTATTTGGACATAAATGTCGGTGTACCGCAGGGCTCTGTGCTGGGGCCGATACTGTTCGCCCTATATGTAAATGATCTCCCAAACAGCTTAAAAGTCTTTACTTCTTACCTTTATGCAGACGACACATGCTTATTTATATCGAGTCCAACACTTAAGGATATCTCAGACACCATGCAATGAGATTTGCGTGCACTAGAAAGATGGTTGCTTCGTAATCAGCTAACCTTAAATACAAATAAAACCACATTTCTTATATTTCACTCTTTTAAAAGTCCGATAGACACCAGCAGCTTTCAAATGAAGTTGTGTGGTAGTCCCATAACACAGTCCAATCAGGTTCGGTACCTGGGCATAATACTTGATAACACATTATGTTGGAAGCCACATATAGAGTCACTTAGAAGAAAATTGGCATATGGCTGTCATTTACTCATCAAGTGTAGGCACATATTTCCACAGCACGTAATGAAACTGTTGTACTTCTCTTTTATACAGAGTCATCTCACCTACTGTTTGGAAACATGGGGTAGTACATACCATACATATTTAAGGGTACTAATAACGTTACAGAAACGTGCGGTTAGGATTATAACAGGTACCAATAACCGTTCCCCGTCCAAGGCACTTTTCAATACCCTGTAGTTTCTTACCTTGGAGCAGTTAGTGGTTCAGCGATGGGCTCAAATAATGAAAAACGTAATCAGAAATAACATTCCAATTGACGTCTCCAGCCTGCAGCAACCGCGCAGACCAACTAGGATGCAAACAGATAAAAAGCTTATCATTTCAAGTGCAAATAATGTCTATGGTACCAGGACTCTTCAGTATTTGGGAGTGCGCATTTGGAACCAGTTGCCGATAGAAGTAAGAAACACCCAGCTGTTCCCAAAATCATTACAGGACTTCATTCTATCGGAGGATCGAGTACATATATGGTAAATCCGTAATATGCCGACTACAACCAATAGTCGCTCTATTTTACAGTGAATGTACTTTGTGGTTATATGCTGCACTTTGTGGTTATGTGTTGTACTTTACAGTGATTTTTCTAGACATTTCTTTTTTTTTTCTTTTTTGCTGTCACTGTTGCCAATGTCATTGATGAACATCTTTAATGGACCCATCACTAGCTTCTGCTAAGGGACCACTCAGTTTTTGTGACCTTTTAACTTATAAATCAATCAATAAACCAATAAAATAAAATCAAATCAAAATCAAATCAAATCAAAATGTGTGCAAGCCATAGTGCAAGTTCCTGCGTACACTTACCTACAACTTCGGTCCTTCGGTGCTATCCTCTTCGTCGTCGGCAGGTACCGCATCCCTTTTCATTAACTTTTCGAGTCCAAATCGGCCGTCAGGTGAACGACATCGTTACATTCTGATGCGAAATGCTTCAAGCACACACGTTCAGATAAGTTCAGAGCACACAACCACTGGTCTCGTACCACCCAATCACGCACAAAATCAACTGGTATCTTGGTGCGGAGCACCTTTGTTGTTAGCATACCTGCTGGTACGGCGAGGAGCACTGCATTCTCACAATTCTCTCACACTGCATCTCTCACAAGGTGATGACTTAGACGAAGTTGTGTGTACTGACCAGGCAAAGGAATTATGGCAAAGGAATGATGATCAAATTCAGACGAAGAGAACGGTGCTGATGGTGCTTGTATGTACGGGCGACTCTCGATTTCGTTTCCAGTCTGACGATTGCTGGCAATTGCGACACCGCGAGCAAGTAAATAAGCCAAGAAGAGCCAAAGCGAAAGCTGACCGTGACGTCACTGGTTTTAGTGGACAATCGGACGGCAAAAAAAAAAAAATCGATTTCTCCGTAGTACAGGGTCCAAAACTGTCCAAACTATTTTGGAGGTACATTCAGTAGGTACCAATTTTTGTGGCTCCTAGCTTTTGTTGTGATCTGTGACAATGAATTTTACTCGGAGCTGACCTTTAAAACGTCGAAAAGGTAGCCTGTACGCCCCATTTTCATGCGTACCTCAGAATAACTCTACTGTACGGCTGCAACACTGCTGCAGACTAAATACAGGTCCAAAACGAAGCGTTGCTGGGAACCCCCTAAAATCGCCATTTTGTCAACCCAGGCAGCAGTAGGACGCAACTGACCCGCGGCCCGAACGCTTCTTCCCATAATCCTCTCTTATTTCCTCGATACACACCTTCTGATTCCATCCAAAAGCTGAATGCGCATCCACCTTCTCGATCCACCTCTGTTTAACTGATTGAACACGATACGCTCGCACGATATGCAAGCGGATTGACCCGTTTACATGGTGGTGAGCTTGGCAATAAATAGCGCAAACAGGATCTCTGCGTTTCATGAGCAACACAGCTCAATGTCCGTTAGCCGTGCTCAATGACACCGTGTTCAGTTCCGTGTGCGGGAATTTAGTGGCCCTTGATAGTTTTACCTTATCCTCAATATGGGCTAGTATATGCACTCGTAGTTACTAACCGAAGTTGATAGAAAGTTATCCCAAAGGGAACTCATTTATTCGTTTCGTACTGGACGACTTCGATCATGATGTTTATGATTCGATTCTGGTCAAAGGCGGCAACTGAATTTTCTACGTCGTCTTATTTTTCATTTTTGTCAATCTGAAATCCAAGATTGACGTCAAGAGGTGGTATTTTATGCGGCGCAGTGGTTATAATATATCTGATACCACCAAGTGTGTTACAAACGATCAAGGTTTCTGTCCCAAAAGAGGCTGAATAAAATCACGGAGCCGACCACTGGACACAACGTGTACTGGTCTGCGGATGAAGCGGATGGACAACTGCGCCGGACTATCGCACACAACATAAACACACGGTCATGAGCAATTCTCGACCGTTTCAAAGGGGACGCTAAACTTAATTCATACTGACATAGTATATTAATCGATGTGTGGGACACCAGCGTGCGAAATTAAATCAAAGGACAAAGGAGGTTTTTAGAGCGCACAATGGTTGCACTTGTGAAACACCAGCTGCAATTACGTCCCTTCTATGTCCTTTAAAAGCGGTACGGGCCTTATCCTAAATGTCTCCACATTGAAATAAGGATAATTGTGGCTTGTATAAAGTGTGGCACAAAGAACCACGTAGCAACGAAGCGACACATCGGTTCTGTGTGTTCCCAACTTTCTTTTGTGATCAAGAACAAAAGACAGCGGAAGAATAGGAGCGGCTCTCTTCGTGTTAGATTTTTCGCGGTTCCCTTTTTTTCGTGAGGTATCATTCCAAATTACTTTCAGTTCCCGATTTTCCGTCTTTGCAGAATAAACTCGCGAAGCTATATAAATTAGGAAAGATTCGAAACTCTCGGATCCATTTCATGCAATCGCTATCCCAGTTCTGTGCGTCCCAGTCGGATAATCATGATGCCGTACGACTGCGTGCCTTTGAGATTTTTCTCGCGTATACCCTTCTGCCCCCAAATCATAATGGCGATGTTGACGGCATGCAGATAGAAGAATCATTAAAATTACTGCACTCAAACATCAGAAGTCAGTGAGCAACAATCACATGCCAAAAAAAAAGAAAAAGAAAAAGCCGAACTATACTCCACTCCACAATAAACATGCAGCGGTGAGTAGATGCCTTCACTCTGCGCGATGCGGTGCAAAAAGCCTAATTGGCGAAGGACCAAGCGCTGTTTACACTCAGGCGAAAGTTCGATACTGCAAATGAACGAAGTTTCTCATTGATTGCGTTCTAGACTGGTCTGCTCAACCTGGCGATAATGAAGATAACGGGGCGTGTGGTAAACACGATTGAAAGTTCATGGCTGTGCTCGTTTACGCGGCGATAACGAATATAACCCTTAACGTTGCAATAGTCACATATTCGGAATTTTCTTTTATCCTATTTTCCTGAAATGCCCCAAAAACGCAGGGTGAGATATTTCTACCGCATGTGAGGAGTCTGCGAAACATGACAAAATTGTGCCATGTATTGAAATTTTGTTGGTTTCGCATCAATCTCTGGAACGTCACAGAACTGCTAATGTGAAACGAAGATATGAAAAGTTCGCTTAAAAACGAGGAAAACATACGTAGTCTAGGGAACTGACAGAAAAGCACACGTTTGTGCATTGAAATGGCTGATCCACGTATCAACACAGTGATAATTAGGGCTTGGGAGTTCATGCAAAATGCGGACTTTTAGAATGCATCCTGTCGGATATCTAACGCTTCTCCACGCATTACCAAGCACAACGCGACAAATTATATAGTGTGTCGTGTGTCATATATTTGCATATTCCGGCATATTTCCTCCTGATGGCCATAAAATATTACATTTGCATAATATACCATATTTCTACAACATTTGAATCATCTTTTTTTTATCTGCCGTTCCCTTTATTTTGTCATTGCTCACGCTAAGTCTAAGCTATTGTGCTCCTTTTAGGCTGCTTCTTGTTACGCAAGTAGTGGATAGTGCTAGCCTCGCTGCATCCAGAAGAGACTTCTCAAAAGATAACAGGCTAGACGTTGTCAGCGACTTAAAAACAACAAGATCTTTCGTTAAGTGCTTCCGATCTTCTGCAATTCCCTATTGGTTGCGAGCTCTACGTCTGCATCGAGAGCTGGGCGCTCCCGTCGTTTTCGCGTAGAGAGTTGAATCATATGGACCGGCCACTTCGCTTTGTGTGTGGGACGGGAGTCGAATTATCTTGTTTTCTGCATTGTCTTGATTTTTTTTTTTCTGTTGTTTTAGTAGTTGTGTAGTGTCCACACAGTCTTTGTCCACACAGACTTTTACATATCAGTATCAACGATAGCTTACAAGTGCCTTCGACATGGTTCTGTATTGTTCGGTACCTCAGTGCCGGACGAGCAACAGAGGAACAGAACCTGGTGTAGGCTTTCCTTTCTACCCGAAGGATAAAAGGATTCGAGAAGCTTGGTTAATCAAGCTACAGATGGGCAAAGAACCCAGCGTTCGCTCGCGAGTGTGCAGCAAGCACTTTGTGGAGGAAGGTTTCGTGTACCAGTCGGGGCGAAAATGTTCGGTAACTTACTAGCGGATGTGAGCTAAGTTATTACGATTTCGCGCTAGTGCGCATTGCTTCTAGGACTAAGGAAGTCTCATTCGCAGCAGGTTCGAAAAAACGCTCTCTTTTACCGGGAGCAGTGGTATCACAGAACCCCGTGCGAACGTTCGATCCCGCGCGCGCAGCCTTCAGCGTCTTCCGGACAGGAAGCAGGAGAATGGTGAGTACAGTGCTTTTGCTCAAGGATTGATAAGCGACGCTTTCAATCTGGATACTTATACTCAGTCCTCTTACTTGATGGCAATAGACGCATGTATACTGATACTGCATTATATTCCTAAATTATCAAACACCTCATTTTATCAACCTCAACGCTCTAAGAAAAAAAAAGGTGAACTTTCTACTCGTGTGGGTAGAACTGCGTTGCAACCAGAATTGTATTCAGATGAGTAGAACTACAGGGGTGCAAACGTTTCTACTGGTATGAGTAGAATTGGTAGTACAACAGTTGTACTCAGCACAACTGTTCTTATAACATAATTATATGTTTGAGGAAATCTGTCTGTCAGCATCCAAGCGCTAATCCATCCCTCCATAGGACTGCAGCGTCAGCCGCTACGGCTACCTAGCGGCTAGTAGGCGGCGTGCTATTATGTCACACGTGAGGTTTTCTGCACCTGCTGCACGTGCCGCAGGATAGGACTGCAGGTAATTTCGACTACCTTGCGTTCTTTTAACGTATTTAAGAAATCCCTGACAACGAGAAGGATTTGTTTGTCATGCATTACACACACACATATACAGGGTGTCCACGCTAAGTGTGAACAGATTTTTTAAAAAATATATAACACTTTTTCCAAGATGAAATCAATTGCAATATAGCATATGATAAAATGCACTCCCTAGCAGGGCATTAGCAAAGTCCAAAGGCAGTGTCTTAATTAACTCTCATTAATTAACTTTTTAATTATAAAAGCTACAAAGTTGTCCCAATGAGAACATATGTTCCTTTCGGTCACCTGATATCGTAGCCGTTTTCAGAACAAAAATCCGTTCGATAGGTCGCCCGCAAAAAATTCGTGAAGGAACGCCATTTTTTTCTTTATTTTGTTCATTGCGCTTCTTAGAAGACGCGTCTTTCTTTCACCCCCAATGTGAGAGGGAGAAAGAGCACACTATCGCCTCTCGCGTCCTGGAAAAAGATTAAAAGGAAACAGAAAATGCAACCCAAGATAAGGCCAGTTCCGATAGAGTCACCGGATACATTTGTTTTTGTTTTGTTTCCGCAAGTTAAAGCTCATCTTCGACGCATGAGGCGGCACTGTGCTCCTACCCCCTCTCCCGTTGGGGATGAAGGAAATACGCGTCTTCTAAGAAGCGCAATGAACAAAATAAA
The DNA here is from genome assembly GCF_037126465.1 of Ornithodoros turicata. NCBI lineage: Eukaryota > Metazoa > Arthropoda > Arachnida > Ixodida > Argasidae > Ornithodoros > Ornithodoros turicata. The sequence goes on along the minus strand of NC_088205.1, from coordinate 54,631,771 downwards.
GCAAAAAATGGCGTTCCTTCATTAATTTTTTGCGGGCGATCTATCGAACGGATTTTTGTTCTGAAAACGGGTACGATGTCAGGTGACCGAAAGGAACAGATGTTCTCATTGGGACAACTTTGTAGCTTTTATAATTAAAAAGTTAATCAATGAAAGTTAATTAAGGCATTGCCTTTGGACTTTGCTAATGCCCTGCTAGGGAGTGCCCTTCAGCATATGCTATATATTGCAATTGATTTCATCTTGGAAAAAGTGTTATATATATTTTTAAAAAATCTGTTCACACTTAGCGTGGACACCCTGTATATAGGAGTAGGTTAACCTAGAGCGTTGCTGCGCGTGATCATCTTCTCTTCGTTGCTCTTCGAGAACTGTCTCTTCCTTCTCTCCCTCCCACTTCCATAGTATGGTTGCCAACCGTCATTCTATCGGAGGGCTACTATAAGCGTGATTATGCCGTGAAACCGAAACTAAGTCTTGTCTTTTACCTATACAATGTTTACCACCCCACACTGCTATCGTCATCAGCCGGGTTTGAACCTGCGATATTGAGCTCAGCAAGGCAACACGTCACTGACTGAGCTACCGAGGCCTTCCTTTCTTTTTTCCGCTCAAAAGGAATGAAACTACCGAGGCCGGCGTTGTACCCTCCCATGCCAACTGCGGTCTTGCTTGATAGGTGGAGAGAGGAGTGGGGAAAGGGCGGCTCCCGCTTATATACCCAGTAGGGATGGGCAAAACGACTCTTTTTAGTGAATTGATTCATTCGATTCAGTTAATTTTAGTAATTCGTTCAAAAGATTCGTTCCGTGTTTCAGTGACGTCACGACACACGTGACGCAATGACGTCACCAGGTCACGTGATAGCTGACCTTACATTTATTATAACGAAAGAGGTCAAGAGAAGAACGGCGCTTTTCTGGCAACCGCATGTTGCTGTGATTATCTCTGCTTATTATTACATACTCAAAAACAACAGATAAATTAATGGGGGATATGTTTATTAAAGATAAATTAATGTTGATGAACAATACAATACGATACATACTCACAATCAGCACGACACCCATAGGAAATGAACAAACACGAAGTAAAAACGTGGTAAGCAGAGCTCGAACATTCGAACTCAAAACGCAAGTCGCGTCATGTTTACACTTTTGTTCACTACAATTACCTGTTAATTCGTGTTCCATCCGTTTTCTGACGTAAACCATACCGCATGTATGCTGTCGCTAATGTATATGCTACGGACATCGCCTTTCATTAAAGTCGGGTCTCGAGCTGTTTCATGCATATCTCATTACTTCACGTTGCCAGTTTTATCGCCTTCATACGGCGAGAAATGGACAAATCCTAATAAAAAAACGAAGGGTTACAGCGCTAGCACGGCGACGGTTGCACCCCTTTTCGAACGGACGCGTCGGGGTTGCTACCGTTATTAAGACCGGTTAATGATATAATTAAGTCGTTATCTACCGAACGGATCCATCCCCGCAAAGGATCAGCCGCGGAACACCAAACAGTCCAGAGCAAACCAGTCCAAGCCCAGTTACCACTCACTCGATCAGGAGCGGTCAGACCATTCCGTGGATAATGCCATAAAGCGCGAACGAACAGTCACACCATGACTCAGCGAGCCAGGCACTCCCGCCATCCAACGGCGCGAAGCGAACGGATCAGAAAACGAGTTAGTGAGCCACATGAGCACAGCGCACAACCACAACCGAACCACCTAACCGACCTCCATCGCAAATGGAGCACTCAATGAATCGGTGAGCCGCACAACCATACAAAGGTTCTCCCTCGAACTCGAACTGTCGGAAGCGAACGGACTGCTACATGAATCAGTGATCTAAAACGCACAGCAAACGAGTCATCTCAACCGTGATCCATACGCCTCTGAACTGAATCAAAAGCATCAAAAGGTTCAGACCGATTCATTTGATTCCTTTGATTCAGTCTCGCCGTCTCGCTTGCGCGCTGCTGTGCGCCCCCACCATACGCCCACACGACCACACCGTGTGCGCGCATCCGCACGTCACTGCGGATGTGTGCTGTGATGTAGTAGTAGTAGTAATAGCCATGTCCTGATGATGTCATGTGAATGTCATGTCAATAGCCATGTCCATGTGATTACGGTTCGCATTCAGAGATGGCGCCGCGCCGACCTCGTCAAATGTTTTGAAATCAGTGTTTCCTCTTTTTTGTAGTTTTCGAGAACCCTCATTGAAGGTGAATCAATGAACGAATCTTTTTAGGGAAGGTGAATCGATTCACTCAGCTCAAGCTACTGATTCGTTCACCAAGAACGAATCACTCACTCTGCCCATCACTATTTACCCAGAGAGGAGAACGGGCGCGCCGTTTCAACGCGACCCATACAAATCCTGTCGTGTTACCCGCATGGGTAGAAAATTCTACTTTTTTTTGTAAAACTGAACCTGCGCTGTACATTCTAAAGTTCAGCGCAACAGTATAGCCGTGGTTACATGAACCCGACAGAAACGGGTTGGGTTGGTTTATCGCAGCATATCCTCTCCCATCAGGCCATGTCAACCAATCTTATAGGGAGGATTGATGTGAGGAGGTACAACAAGTCAACCCGACCAGAGTTGACGACTGTCGAAGTTAGCTTTTGCTAGCGAAGTTAGCTACCAAAGACTCTCGAAGTTAGGTTTTATCGAGTTCGTGTAAACGCGGCTAAACTGAATGGAACTGAAGTGTTCACTTGCGGTCTTGGTTTGTCGTAGCTGCTTGTGCTCTAGCAAATAATTTTTTATGTGAATTGTGACTTCAGAACACTTACAGATGACGGGCCTTTGGGAGAGATCTTCACCAAAGGTACACCTCAGTCATCACCTATTCCACCTGCCAGTGACCTGGCGAACACGGATTCAAGTGGAACTGGTTACCAGAAAGATGTCGTCCCTATAGTGACCCTTGTGAGGGCAGAGGTGCTTTTCGATGCATGAAACCCAAAAACTTTGTTTGCCGGGAATATTGCATCATTAATTTCGCATTGTCTACTTCAGACGTTCCTGCTGAAGTTCGAACGCTGACCACGGAAACAGGTGTTCAAATGAACACGCTCAGCGCTGCACGAAACCAGCCACTTAGCATTTCAAGCATGCATGAAGGAAAGGACTTGATCGTGCGATCTGGATTTCCCTGCTTCCAGTTGTTTCACAATATGTGACATATACGCAAAGAGTCGCATAGTGACAAACAAAAACTGGCAGGTATGATGCAAGTCACGGTGACATCAAATCAACGACAGCGACAGAGTTTTTTTGTTTGTTTTTTTTCAGCTCGCCTGTCGCTACGTGCAAGGTTCGCCCTGTCGATTGTATTCCGCATGTCCGCAGCAAGATCGTCTTCCGTACTTACACTTCCTAGGACGGCCTATAATGCTGCTGTTCATCTGCACATGCACACGCACTGATACCGTCTGCGCTGCGGCGGGCGACGAGAGGCCGGTACGCACGTGGCGCAACTCTTCACATCCAATGACATGTGAACTGGCGGCCGCAGTCACTGCTGCCCCCTTTTCTCTGATGCACGTGACGCCAACGTCACAGCCTACGTGACTCTTAGAAATAACCAATCTGCACCGCGCGCCTTTTTCTCGTTTCTTCGCTTCACCTCGCGCCAAGGAAGAGAAGGGTTTTCGGCGATGCGACGTACGGGACAGGATCTTCACCAAATTGAGACCATAAGAGCTGTCGCTATAAAAGAGTTTTTGCATCTCCAAGGAAGACGCAGTGCTGATGTCCCTAATGAAGCTAACACAGAACTTCTCATTCTCAGTCTTCGGAGTGCTTTTTGGCATTCACCGCACCACTGCATAAGACATATTCAAAACTACAATCACGACTCTAGCGCGGACACTGCACTGTGAGGTCTTTTGGCCAAGCAAAGGGGCTGTTTGTTTGTTTCTTTGTAAGGGAAAAAAAAAAAGAAGAAGAGGAGAAATGTAACTTGTCTCCCGACGTGTTCTGCTATTCATAACATAAACTCTCACTCCCCCCCTCTCCCCCCCCCCCAAAAAAAAAATACTTCTCAGGTGCTCTACTCGCAAGTTAGCGAAGTGGCTGTTGTTGAGAATCTGACTGTGCACTTCAATCAGCACTCCAGTGTGAGCAGCGTTGTACATAGCGGCGCTACTAGTAGCGCCGCTACCGTATTCCCTATTTTTTTTTTTTTTTCAGTAGCGGAGTAGCGATCGCGCGACATTTTAAATTGGTAACGGAAAAAGTTTTTCCGCTACAAATACGGGTAGCGGCGAACTCTTTCTCAGCTACCGATACTTTTCATAATATGGAAGACGTGGAACATAGAAACTAAAAGTGAGATAACGATGAAGCAGAATTTCTTCTTGTCATTACTTTTAGTTACTTGTTAATCAGGCAGACTGATGTGACAATCTTCGTCAATTTCACTAACTTTTATACGCTAAGTGTGTGCATTTTGTAACTTTTTAGGTTACATTTGCGAAACACACGCAGATATGTTTAACATACTACGTATTGGCTACGAAGCTAGTTTCCGTCATACAATATCAGTTGCAAAACTAATGTTAGCGTGTTGATAGCACGTATTTAAAACTGTGTGTTGCAGCTTTATAGATCAGAGCAGATAAACAAAGCGTCGTGTCTTTTGGAACAGGAATACGAAAATATATAGGAAAAATAATGAGATATCGCTATAGTCATTCATTGCACTCCAAACGGACCTTGCTTTAAGGTGTTGTGCTTCAGGTGAAGCATTTCTGGCGAGATATAATTACCTAAGCTTACATAGGTTGTCAAACGCTGTCTAGTTATTTTCTCATATTACATACGTTACACTGTGGGTACATGAGCCACACAAAATGAATAAACAATAATATTGCCTGGGAGTTAGTGTATACGCCAGCATGCTTATTAATGAAAGGAAAGTTAGGTAGCAAGCGAGCTGGTGGTGACGATCCATGACTTGAAAACCCGAGACGAGGTAGGGACGAAAACAGACATACACAAACACGGTCTCAAACTCAGCTGACAGGTTTATTGCAAAACAACATTTAAATAGACACTAGGTGGGAGAGTGGGGGTAAGCTAACAAGCTCTTCAAAGCGGGAGACAAGGTCAAGGAAGCTTTGCTGACACAGTTCCCATAACTGAGGATAGAAAGGGTTTCCCGAAGGAGCCTTCTATGAAGGTCAGCCTCCCTGGCCAACACCATCGTTCGATTCCATTGTTACAATCTTGTAAATGTTTAGCTACTTCTGACACACGGTCTTTGTTCCTCACCTTCAATGCATGCTCACGCAGACGATCATTTAAGCAACGCTTACTTTGCCCAATATAACAAAAACCACATTTAAAAGGAATTTCATAGACGATATTCGACTGACAGGAAACAAACATTCGCTTATGATTTTTACAACTTGCTACAGATTTACTGAAAGGTGTCAGGGCGTCAAGACGAAAGTTATTGCGAAAGGCAAGGTTGACATTAAATTTTTTGGCAACATGTAGTAGATTGTGTGATACGGCATGAATGTAGGGAATAACCACACGGTTCTCGTGGGGTTTCACAAGGTCATTGGCAGGACCGAACATCTTAGCGCTAATAAGCCTTAACCCACGGATCACTAAAGACTGAGAATACCCCGCATCACCCAAGCGAACCATTTGGTGGCTGATAGAAGAGCGAAGGTTATGGATGCAAGACTTTTTTGCGGCATTTGACAGTAAGCCAGAGACGACACCGAATTTAACACTTTTCGAGTGACAACTATGGGCCGGAAGTACCGGCTTAGGTTTTTCTTTGCCATAGGACCAACACAGACCTTGATTGAACATGATTCTTAGGTCCAAGTATTGAAGAGAATTACCGGTAGGACGCTCAAAGGTAAAGACTAACTCAGGAGCAGCAGATGCTATTACACCACGGCATTCATCAATAAGACTCTCATTCTGACAAGACAATATAAGAAGGTCATCAACAAACCTTTTTACAAGTACCAACGGGGAACGGAATGCAGAAAGAAACGATATTATAGCATTATCAACAGTGCGTAGATAAATCTCAGACAACATTGGCGCAATAGATGAGCCGATACAAATACCCGTTTTCTGCGTGTACAATGCGCCATCAATGTAGATGGCAGTGGATTTGAGGTACAATTCTAAGATTCGCAAAAAATCATTGACTGAGATACCTGCTAAGGACTGGAACAATACCAGCTGCTGCTCTAAAAAATCTCTTACTCTGTTTAAGAGAAGGTTAACTTGCAGGGAGTAATATAGATCCTTAATGTCTAAAGAAAGGCCAAAACATTTGTTAGCTTACCCCCACTCTCCCACCTAGTGTCTATTTAAATGTTGTTTTGCAATAAACCTGTCAGCTGAGTTTGAGACCGTGTTTGTGTATGTCTGTTTTCGTCCCTACCTCGTCTCGGGTTTTCAAGTCATGCTTATTAATGTTCTTTGCACACTTGCTTGGTGGCGGTACACAGGCGATTAACCTTAAGGCAATTGATTGTTGACTTTTGACATTGTTCAGGGAAAAGCTGCATGATACTTTTTGCTCTATATGTATGTTTCATTATGGAGGTGATCTTACACGGGTAGGCTGTTACTGAGGAACTCATACTGTTAGGTTGCTTCGAAAAGCGAGTTTGATTGTGATGATGAGGATAAGAACGACGAGGATGATATCTCTCTCACAGTTGGCCCTCGGTGGAGTGAGCCAACACGGGCGGGCCGACTCCAACACATCGGTGCCTCTTTGAAATCAAACGATCCTATCTGTGATCTTGCAGGTTCTGGTGCTCCGTTTGCGATGAACATACTTCTTTCGTGGTCTTCTCTAATCTCACCCCATTGCCATTGCGGTGGTCTGCACAGTGCGTTCTCACGAGATAGTCTTTAGGAGAGCTCGTACATCATGTCGGTCCATTCTTGTTTGTAGCGTGTTGACTCTTGTATATACGCAATTGATGCTGTTATAATTACCTTTGTGTACATTAGCCAGCGTGGGGAATCTGCCTAGCACCACAACACGTTTGGCACACAAAAAGGCGTACGGCCCCTCTCTCCTCGAGTCAGAAGCGATAACACTATCATCCAGAGAGTATTTAGCGCAGATCGCGTTATGGGGTGAAGCTTTGTTTTTTAGAGTGTGGAGGAACGCAGTATATGTGTACGGCAATTCATGAAGCAGTCTCTTCAGCACGTTTCCTTTAGGAAACCTCACTGGCCCATTTCTTTGCTGAAGCGTAAAGGACTGTCATTAGACTCACGTCAGCAGTCACTGAAAACGTAACTGTGCACTCTTAAAACAGAACTTCACCTCGCGGCACGGTGAAGGCAAACCATTGCAGGGAATGATATCGTTATTAGAGTTGTGCGAATATTCGAAATTTCAAATATGAAACGAATATCTGATGCTATTCGCGACCTATTTTCAGTATTCGAAGTTTTCAAATATTTTTCGAATAGTACTGAAGCGAGGTACAGAAGTTTGCAAATGCCCTCACGAGCTTTGCTTTCACCTCAGTTTTCGTGCCGGATGTTTTTCGTCGCCTCACCTCACCTGACCCTAATTTCTTAGGGGAATTTTTCCTCAGCTCACCTCACATTATTATATTCTTGAAATTATTTCCTTACCTCACCTCACCATTTTCCACAACACCTTTTCCTCAGAAGGCTGGAACCGGAGACACGGAGACGCCAAAATGTGTTCGAGAAATTTTGTCGTCTCCGTGTCTCCGGTTCCAGCCTTCAGTATGCACCAGCTTGTTTGCGCCTCGCCTCACCTCAAAATCTTTCGGCACTGAAAATTGCTGCTACAAATGGACATAATGAATTCACTTGCTGCACCTAAGAGAAGCATCGGCGAAGTTAGGCATGTTGAACTGAGTTAAGTGAGACTCCACGTACACACGTACGTAAACTGTTGAGGAGGAGTTACGTGTTTTATATATAAGTTGACGCAGTGTGTACCAGAGTCTCAGAATTTTGCAATGCTCAATCCCGGAGCATTGGATAGTAAACGTTGCCATCAAAAAAATAAAAAAAAATCGGTTGATGTGCATGTCGCAGATCGGCAGTCGACGAAATGTATGAGATGCAAATAGTTCTCGGCAATAAATACAAGTCGGCTTCGTCTTATTGCGTCCAAGAGTTAGGTGAAGCCTACTGCACGTTACCGCCATGGTTGATTTGGTGCGCGGCTCCATTCTGCAAGTCGGCTTCACCTCATAACAGCCGAGCGTTAACAGCCGAGCGTTAGGTGAAGCTTGCTTTACACTGTTTACAATAGTCTGTCCCTAAAGTATACAAATTTTGTGAGCTCGTGGTCAACACTGTACTCTGGGCATTGCAGGTTCGAGTAAACGTTTTCCCAACTTTCAGAGTTCTGTTCAGTAACAGATGGAAATATGTGCAGTTTCTAAAAAAAGTACAGAAAATTCACAATCTAAATACAGAAACAAAATACAGAAGCCGACACTGAAGATTTTTGTTTAAGTTTAATTTGTACAAGCTTTCGCGTGGAGGTCCACGCTTCCTCAGGTACAAAGTGAAGTGGTGACACACATAAGTATATATAGTATAGACATATACACTGCTGTACAAAGAAAGGGAAGAGGAAAGGAGATATGGTGCCACATGTCTGTGTACAATGAATAGCTGGGCAGACGGATAGGTGACCTCTAACCGTTTAAGAACAGTAAAAGGTGTTGTTGTGAACAAAAAGGCTCGCCAACCCAGTTTGGCGGAAGGGGGGTCAGGAGTATGGGAAACGAGTGGCCCAGAATAGACAAAAGGGAAGGTTACGGATTATCTAACGGAGTACCAGACGATGACTGAAAGTGGGGATTCAAGAATTGTGCACAAATAAATATAGATATATAGCTACTAAATTTACATAAGCGGATATAACGAGCCAGGACTAAGATTCAGACCATTTGGTGTGAGACACTTGAATTGCGAAATTAAGTAGGACTCTCTATTCTTACGTTTAATGTCGGTGCGGAACCCAGATTCTAGCAATATAATTTTCAAATCAGTTTCAAAATCGTGATTAGGTTGATTGAAGTGAATGGCGACAGGAGTTTGGCGGGCATTTAGGATATCAAATTTGTGGCCATAAAATCTTTGTCTCATTGTGTTGGAGGTTTCACCGATGTATTGTGAATTGCACTTGCCGCAGAATATCAAGTAACAAATATTGGGTGAATTACAGTGGAGTGAATGACGAATTTTCAAACAGAAGTCACCCAAAGTGCTACGGGCAATGGTGGACGGCGCGATAAATTTACGGGTCTGGCACCGTGTACTACCACAGGGATAACAACCCGGCGAGCGCTTCATCGTGCATGATGACGTGAGGATGTCACGCAAATTTTTCGATCTACGGAATGCTACTAATGGGGGAGTGGGAAAAATTTCCTTTAATTGCTCGTCAGCATGTAATATATTGAGGTGGCGTCTAAGAATGGAATTGGTATTGACAAGTGATTTATGATATGTGGTGGATAAAACTACATTACTTAAGTCCTCTTTGCGTTTCGGGGTGAATAAGGACTCCCTGGATAGGCTAGATGATTTGGCAAACGAGTCATGGATGAGTTCAAATGGGTAATTTCTTTTTTCGAAATCAGATACCATTTGCTGAGCATGTTTTACAAAATCAGTCTGATTTGAGCAGATTCGTTTCAGGCGCAAGAACTGACCATATGGAATACTCCTTTTCTGGTGATTGGGATGATAGCTTTCATAGTGGAGATACTGGCGCTTGTCCGTTGGTTTCTTGTATAGTTCAGTGGTCAGCCTACCAGATTTACATGACACTGTCACATCAAGGAAGTTGATGGATGACCTTGAATAGTTACAGGTAAATTTAATTTTGCTATGCAGAGAATTGAAGTGATCAAAAAATGACTGCAGAGATGCCTCATCACCAGACCAGAGGACAAAAATGTCGTCGATGAACCTGAGATATATAAGTGGCTTAAGGGGGAAAGAATTGAGGGCTGAGTTTTCAAAACGACCCATGAATAAATTGGCATAATTAGGTGAAACCCGGGAGCCCATGGCAGCGCCATGAATTTGGACGAAGTGTTGATCGTTGAATACGAAGTTATTACAGCTAAGAACTAGTTCTAAAAGGGGGATGATAGCGGGCATGGGAAGAATATCGGAAGGGTGAGAATTAAGGAAGTGTTCAACAGCAGAGAGACCTTCGTCATTGGGAATGTTAGTGTATAGCGAAACGACATCCATTGTTGCCAACAAAATGTCAGTATGGTTACTGAAATGGTCATGGACAGCGTTAATTTTGGAAAGGAAATCGTTTGTGTCTTTGACAAAGGATGGGAGAAGGGGTGGGATGTGTTTGATGCAGTGGTCAGCAACTAAGGATAATTTCTCTGTCGGTGTGTTTATTCCTGAAATAATGGGTCTCCCAGGGTTATTGGGTTTATGAACTTTGATCAAAAGATAAAAATTACCTGGTGTGACGTTCTTAGGACGCAAGAATTTGGAAATATGGGACGGGATAAGTTTACTAGTGACGAGTTCATCAATTTATTTATCTTATTAATAAGAAGACAAAAGGAAGGGGTTGGATCCTGATCGATAGCTCTGTAGAATGAGCGGTCACTCAACTGCCTGTCTGCTTCCGCGATGTAGTCGGATGTATTGAGAACAACTATACCGCCACCCTTGTCCGCTGGTCTGATAATAATGTCATTACGGGCTTTAAGATTTCGTAGCGCTATTTTCTCACAATTAGACAAGTTATCAGTGTGTACAATAGATTTCGAATAATTTGTCTTGATATCCTTGTGAACGGCCTTGATGTAATTGTCAATAAGGGGGCTAGTTCTAGAGGAGTCCGGCGTCCAGCTAGAGGGGTTTCGGAAGGGCGCAGCATCTGAGCTAGGTTTATCGTGAAAGAAGGTTTTCAGGTGCATTCTCCTACCTAAGTTGTGCAGATCGTGCAGAATTTCAAATTCATCAATATTACGCACCGTAGGTACAAAACTGAGACCTTTTGAGAGAACACCAAGTTCACCCTCGTCGAGGGTCACATCAGAAAGATTAAAGACGGTGTTATGGCCAGCCTTCGTGGAAGATGGTTCAGAATTTATCACGTCACAAATGCCATGCGCTAAAATGGGAGATAGAATAAGATTATCACGTTTCGATTTTTTTGTTTTGATTTCGTGAATTTTCTTCAGCTTATTGGCAGTGAATTCAGAGAGATTAAGAACTTCATGTTGAGAGAGTTGGTTCGCAAGCTGTTTGAGCTGGTTATCAATATCTTTCAAGACGTAAGAACTTTCCTGTCTGAGAATTTTAACTAGTTGGAGCGACGCATTATTGAGAGCGGTAGCCCACTTCGTAGAGCTCAAGGGGGAATGGAACTTAAAAGACGGCGTGATGGACAATGATAAACCTTTGGGAATTATACGTTGAGATATACAATCTGTATAAAAACTAAAATTAGACAGGAATCTAGCTTTCCTAGCCAAAAGTTTACGCGCTTTCAAGAAGGGCACTGAATGACGTTCATTGTTCTGTACAAGTCATTGTGTCCGGCCGGACCTGCGTTGTCTAGACTGCTTACGTGTTGTCATAGTGAAGCGACGGCCAACTCTCCTCTGTGCCCCGGCTGGAGGAGAAGAGCGTACTTGAGCAGACGCACCACGCGAAGTAGAAAAGGTCCTTGGTGAAGAACCCACGTTCACACAGTCAGACACCCCTGGAGATGCATCGGGGTGAAGTGGGGATCGCAGGTGGACTCCGGCACTATGGTTAACACACTCCGCAGGAGAGAAGCTGATTACGTTGTCAGCGGCTGGAGAAGAGGCCGGGGGACTGTTGATGGGTGAAGCTGGAGCTTGTGGAGAAGAGGTCTTGGGCACAAGGGTTGTAGGAACCAACGCAGGATGGGAAGCAGAAGGGGCTGGTTGGTCGTTGCACGAGTTAAGTGGAGCAAGAACGTCGGCATAGCGCGCAGTCGTGGCGTCGGTTGTAGAAGTGGATGGTCTCTGATCGACGGGGAAGGGGGGGAAATCTTCCAGACGCAGCTCAAAGGGGGAAGACGTCACAGCTGGGGGTGGGAGGTCTTGCAAGATGTGCGTGAGGATGCAGTTACGGTAGTGGGAAGCCAAACACCTCGCGCCCCGAAGGTTCAGGTGGTGGCCGTCCAGAGCCAGGAAATTCCAAGGTGACTGGTCCATCCGCAAGTGCTGGATGCTTCCCACTCCGGAGTTTAGCAAGGATAAGTACCAGAAATGGTGGTTGAGGAGACTGATGTTGCGGTTCACATTCCGTAGGAACTGGCTCTGGTCACGGGTTGTGTAGAAGGATGGTAATCTAGGTGGAACACTGGAGAATACAACCAGTGTTTGCGGTCGTGAAGATCGGATGTGCGACAATAGGCAATCAATTCTCTCAATGGTCGTAGCGATAGGTTCTGTGGCCACGTCGATAGAGCAAATTTGCAATATAATCGCCGAAAAGTCACCAGGGAGATCATCCACCACTTTCAGGAAATCCATAATTCTTCCGCCACTCACCGACTTGATGTAGATGTTGGTTGAACTCAAAAACTGTGGCACCTTCTGTATTTTGTTTATGTGATCTACAGGACTTGACTCCCCTCTTCGTATACGCATCTGTTACTTACCATGTCTCGTCCTGCGACACTGGAGATTTCATCACGCATTGCCATAATCGGCAACTCTCTTATCTAATTGGTGCCACAGTTTTTGAGTACTTGTTAATCCCCCAGCCCTTTGTGCAATAATAATAGATGCCAAGTATTAAACATTTTGGCAAATGAATTAAAAAATAAGTAAATGACATTTTTGATGATTTATTCCCGTCGAATGTGAACAAATTTTAACAGTGGATTATTGTTTGTAATCAACTGACCACTGTATAGGAGAAAGAGCAGTTTCAGTTTATTTACTTTTCGCCTACGTGCAAGTGAACCTAAATTTAGTTCTTGCAACAGACATGTAACCGAAGAAGTCCTTCGAAACTTAGACAAGATTATAGGGCAGCAGATCTCTGTACTTTCTCTATTTCTTCGGATATCGTGCATGTGTAGTGATTCGAGGCTGCAGATGCATACTCTAAGGGCGAACTAAGGTTTTACATGCTGTTAATTTAATATCTCTCGTTGTACCATGGCGAAATTTCGTTCTAGCACCCACAGACTTCGAGTGGCTTTGCACATATGACTATCCCGTTTCAGACCGTTCCCTTTAAATATGTCGCCAGCAATAAGGAGGGTGCCCAGAACAAGGATAGACTATCGGCTGCTCTCAACCTGGGGCAGCTTTCTTCAATATGTGTCCTACTGATTCGTAAATGACAAACGCCTGCAACTAACCAGTGGTCTCCCCTCTTCGGCTGTAAAAAGCAAAAAAAAAAAAAGACGAAATAAAAAAAGCAGAGGACACTCATTGCCTGCTCCGTATGCTCGAGTCAAAAGTTACAAAAAAAGTGGTGCGGACAACACAGTGCATGCAGCTTTGAATTCCCTTCGAACAAACGTCTTTCGAACAAACGGCGTCGATCAACCGGCTTTCGATAAAACGGCTTTCGACCAAGCGGCGTTCGATCAAACGCCTTCGATCAAACGGCGTTCGACCAAATGGGCGGACACCCATCATGCACGATGAAGCGCTCGCCGGGTTGTTATCCCTGTGGTAGTACACGGTGCCAGACCTGTAAATTTATCGCGCCGTCCACCATTGCCCGTAGCACTTTGGGTGACTTCTGTTTGAAAATTCGTCATTCACTCCACTGTAATTCACCCAATATTTGTTACTTGATATTCTGCGGCAAGTGCAATTCACAATACATCGGTGAAACCTCCAACACAATTCCAACACAATTCCAACCTCCAACCTCCAACCGTTGCTGCACCAGCTGCACTTCCGTCTATAGGCCTCCCAGGCGTTCCCAGTGCTAAATCTGAGCGTGTCCAATGTGGGATATGGTCTGCACTCGCCAAGTTGTGCGGTTGTTGTGGTTGTGCGATGAGTTGTCCGGTCGAGAGTTGGGCCGGCTTTTCGTGTTTCCCTATCCGTGTGTGTGTCTTTTCTGTACTCCTCATACTCAAGGAATACGATTCTTAAAAGTCGACCCTTTCAAGCGTCTTTTTGTATAGCTTGGAAACTGCTGCATGGGTGCGAGATCTACGCACCCATGTACTACATACAGCCATGTACGCACAGTAGAACGGTAGAAAATCAACGAACCGGTGGAGAAATGTTAAGGGAAGAGCCTCATGCACAACGGTATCCGATAGATACACTTGTCAGTTGGGTGGTTCTTCCGCCACATTGTGTGGAACAGATTTTTTGATTCCGTGTTAGCGCCGCGAAGCAGCTGTGCCTATGAGTGACGTACAGATGTGGACAGATGGACAGAGGACAGCAGGGACGAGTGGGGGGCGATTTCATCTCAATTCAGGCAAGGCTGTCCACTTGGGTTCTTCGATATTCGTCATTATTTTTTGTGTGAAAGCACATCGTGCGTGATGAACAAGTTCACAAGTCTTTTACCCGTATTCACCAACTTCTTTAATGCATTGGTTTAGTGACGTCGGGTTTAAATCGATCACGTGAGGCTTTTGTTCGCCAATCCTGGATCACCACCCCATGCTCTACCACCTGCTGCTGTGAAGCCAATGGCACCGCACATGGCGAGCTTCCTGCACAGCGCATGCGCATTTCGCCAGAGTGTGCCAGAAGCGATGGTGGCCGGAAGGCCTAATCCTCGGTTCACGAAGGATTTTTCATCAAACCTTGGGTAAGTTTTGATTGATTTAGTTACTAGAAGCGCCCAGGAGACGGGTTTTATCACAATGGGACTAATATTTGCCTGGAATATTCCATTTCGATCATCCACCCAAGCTACTTAGACCAGTGGTTTAATCCCCATGCATTTGAATGGGACGTATTTTAAACTAGGGGAGGGGGTAGTTTAACATCGGTCTAAGCACGTTTCAACTACTGTGAACGTGTATGTTGAATAAACTATCGTAGAGTGGCTGCGGTAGGTGATGTTGCACTAATTCGAAGTTCACTGGTAAAAATTCAGCAGAATCGTTTTAAATGTACGGTTACTAAAGAAAACGGCGTAATGCTTGACCGGGGGCACGATATGCTGCCGTTGTGTTTAGTACGCGCACTGCGAACTCTTGCTTGGCAAAAATAAAAAACTCCGTCAAAGTGTGGTCAAAGAGAGCGACATTTGCCACTGGACAAAATCCATATACCAATCCAAGGGACAGAGAGAGCGTGCGCATGTCTGAACGTCAACGTGCATCTTCAAAAACAAAGTATACTGCTGGCGCTTATTATGAGTGTCATCTCCTATGATAGACACTGTAAGCGCCCCTGTCATTGTACAGTAAGAGCAATAACATGCTTGATGGTTGTTGCGAGCCCTGATGGAGAAATTGAGGGGCGTTATCCAGTGGCACGTTTATCAACCATCTCAGTATCTCTTAGTGGTGTCACCTCTTCGCAGCGTGTCTAATCTCCAGGCATATTTAACAGTACAATAGGACTGATCATAAAGTGCATTAGCGTCTGGCAGCTGTTGTGTGGATACTATCGAGGCATGAAGATCGCATGTTGTTGCACTACACTGAACACGAAATCTGAGCAGATTTTACTTTCCCAAATTATGCAAATATCGGAACAAAAGCGAACGACGTCCCTATTTCCCCTGGATTCACATGCAAGCATAGATGAAACTGAAATGTGTGTTTTACTTATTTCAGCGTGCCACAGCAGAACAGACCAACGAGGAACAGTTCTTCCGGTATCGTGTTACTACTGCTCCTTTACAAGACATTCAAAGAGACAGCTGCTTACTTCTCTATTGATTTATCATCTGGTAAGAGTAGATATACTTTTGTAGGGCTGCTTCTGAAAAAGACACTACACAGCAATGTGCTAAAGGAGGCTGCAAACCTTCTGGAAGCATCATTACTTTTCGTGGTTAACTATTGCAGGTACAAAACCATAACCAATCACTGAGAGCTTTTGCGCATTGTATAAGCACAGATATTCTGGATATCCTTTCTTGAACATTATCTGTTATGGACTCATTCACCCAGAGCTGTAGCGACGGGGGTGCGAGAGGGGCAGCCGCCCCGGGCGCCCCCGCCAGAGAGGGCGCCGAACGACAGGCCCTGGCAGATTGGTTGGACAGAAAGCGGGAACGAAGGATATTTGAATTTACGATCTCGGCAGTGCAAATAAGCGTTTTCATTTCTTTGTTTACAGGGCTTCTCACCGCAGCTGGATAATGGGCGGCGGCGCTTCAAATTTACCCTGCCCTGGGCGCACTGTTGCCTCGCTAAGGCTCTGCATTCATCACAACAACTTTGTATTTGTGAGCTTTTTGTTTATATTCCGAAACTAATGGCTATTACATAGTTCCACAAGGATGACCTTTTTTCATAGAAGCGTTCACTCTCAATATCCTGCTCAATTAGTTGATCAGGTCACATGAGAACATAGGTGAACAACGGCGCACAAGGAAAAAAAAATACTTGTCACATTCCACATGCTGACTCCACTAATATATTTGAGGTGTCGTACTGCAATAGAGTTGAATTGCACAGGAACAAAGGGCAATGTGTACAGAAACTTTGAAGCTCCCATTGCACTGCAGTTGAAAATTAGATCAACTGCAATTACTGCTTATAGCACCTTCCAGATGAATATAACAAAACATAGGCTTTAGATTCATCAATAGATAGCATTGACAATTATAATAGTAGTCAGCTTGTACATGCAACATCAAAATGGAAATGTGGTTCTGCCATACTGTAGCATGAGCACATGGATAAATTGTACATGGCAAAACGGCAGTTGTGAACTACTTAAAAAAAAGCTAGCTTGCGCTAACATGGGTACATATTTGTCCAGCCAGTGCAGCCGTTTATATCTACACGAGCATGTGGAAGAACATGGACCCATGGTAAAGGGACAGTCGCATCGACCACAGATCGATTCGGAAACGACAGTGAAATGCGATGTCCTTCACTGGCCATGACTCCGAAAGTCCCATCCCGATCGACGGAATACTTTTTGAGTATTTCATGCGTGAGCGGCGCTAGAGCAGACAGCGGATGTGGCCGTCAAGCGGAACTCCCTGCTGAGAACCCCTAGCAACGTCATAATGAATCTGACGACAGATACCTGGGTGTGCCGTCAGCATGATTCGCCAACGTTTTCCATCCCCGTCCTATCAGGTCTATCATCGTTAGTGTGCCTCATTTCCTGTACGCATTCTACGACATAATAAATTTGTGCAGTTTCTAATTGAGAAACAGAATCTGTGATACCACAGTAATCCCCAGAGGTGCAACGAAATATGCAGGAACATTAAAATACCTGGTCATAAGTGACAGTTACGCCAAAGGCCCGAAACTCGGAAGTTCGTTTGCGGGATAAAGTGAGGCGCTTCATGCGTTTCGCGTCATCGTACGTCGGAAAACGTCATCAGGTTAACGTCACGGCGACATCCGGTGGCTAGTGCTTGCTGATTGGTTCCCTAGATGATGAGTTCGTTTTCTGAGCGACGATTGGCCGTTTTCAAATTTGCACGTTCGCGCACAAACGGGCGACGGCGCGTCGAATGTGCCGGGTCGCTCTTGGGAGGTTTATGGTAGTTTATGGTGTCTATGAATTAGCATGTTTCCTGTATTGATGGTTTAAAATCGCCAGCCGGACCATGCCAGGGTATTCCGAAAGTCGCAGCCGCCATGGGATATGCCTGGGCGGCGATCCTGCTCAGCTTCGTGGTGTAGGAATGATAATACATGTTCGAAAGTCTCGTTTTTCCGATTCCCGGTGGACGACAGGTAAGTCATTTGCTATTATTCTTGCCTTACAGCACCGTGCATCCGGTAGCTTAGCAGAATGCACAGATTTCCATTTATTTTGTGGTATACTTCTGCTTACCTCTGTGTTTTGTAACGGAAACCCAAAACAGTCGACGTAAATCTCGGAGCACGCTGTGAGCAACGGGGTAGTTTTGCAACTGCGATGCTAGATCATATTTCTTTTCGAAATACACAACCATTTTCAAGTGTGACTGCATTTCTCTACACGGCGTTGACGTGAAATGGCATGATACCGCAATCTAGTTCTGCAATTGTGGGTGATTGAGATTCACAAGATTAATTCGTACGTTGCTTTTAGTACCTCTCCCAGCAGATACAAAACCGATGTTGTCGAGTATTAATACTCTTCAATCTTAAAACGCTAATAAAGGGTCCATTTTTGGGGGCGAGCGCATTAAAAGACAATGCGAAGGAAGCTACTTCTTGTTTTTTGTACCTCTTGTTTGTGATTTAGCTGTGCGCACTTTTTTTGCTCCTCCATTTTCAACCGATTGGTATGAAGTTGAACCGAAACTGTTAAATGACTGATATTGCCCAGGTATAACAGGATACCAGGATATATTACCTCTACAAAGGCGGGTACTTTGATGGGTAGAAGACAGATAAGAAACGTGATTGATGTACATTAAATGTGTAAATGAAATCGCAAAAGGCAACATCAATAAAATCACTCATTTATCTACTTATTTTAGTTTCACTTTCTTCTTTTTCATTTTCACCCAACTGTTCCAAAGCCAGCCCCCAGATCATTCAGACGAGGTACGAGATAAGTTTTTGTACACTCCTAGGGTCTCTTAACACATGTAACCACTGCAAGCTTCTCACAGGTTACACTAGTGTACCCATAATCAACACACCATAATCATTTTTCTTTACACATTAAATATCTGCCTATACATCCTTAATCATGCCTCACTTTGATAAAGTAACTTTTACCTTGGTGAGTTGTATGTCTGATCCCAATTGGAATCATGCAGCCCCAGGGTGTCCGACGCCCTCAGGCTCATCCCTTGGCCCCTTTGCCGTGACTGGTCCCTCCTCAGGTGAGTTTCTATTGCAACTCGGGTTCCCCTCGGGCACGTTAGAATGCCATTTCCCCTATTGTCTTTCTTGTCATGTAACTTTCACCTTGGTGAGATGTATGTCTGATCCTAATCTTAATCATGCAGCCCGCGAGCCCCATGTCCTGCGTAACAGTCCCCAATTCCAGGCCCCAGGCAGTCCGACGCCCTCAGGCTCCTCCCTTGGCCCCTTTGCCGTGGCTGGTCCCTCCTCAGGTGAGTTTCTATTGCAACATTGCAACTCTGGTTCCACTCGGCCACGTTAGAATGCCGTTTCCCCTATTGTCTTTCTTGTCATGTAAATTTCACCTTGGTGAGATGTATGTCTGATCCTAATCTTAATCATGCAGCCTCCGAGCTCCCGCTCCTGCGTGACAGTCCCCCATTCCAGGCTTCAGGGAGTCCGACGCCCTCAGGCTCCTCGCTTGGACCCTTTGCTGGCCTTTGGCCTTTAGTGAAGCATAGTGCAGCAGCTTTGCAGCTTATGAGAACAGAGGTGGTACAGTTGTGAAGGCAAGTTGTCAGGCTCTGGCTCAAACAGGGCTGAAAATGGTTCTTCGTTTCTTTGAGGACAATGGTGATGAGCAGCAGGCTCTTTGTGTTGCCGATGTGTTGCTAAGCTAAAATTGATGTGCAATCAAGTATACCTGCAAGCAGGCACTCGTTCGTAGAATTTTTTCAATAAATCTCAATCGTTATTTTTGTTATTTCCTTGGTATTCGATAACATGGAGAATTTGCTTTATGGATGGTTTTCGTCGGGTAAGAATGTGTCCATATTAACGAGGCACGACTATGTATCTCTTACAACGTGTGTGTGCTAAGCGTCCCATTTATGCGGCCAACATATCGATATACAGGTGCTTTACTTCCCTGTGTGCTATGCTGCTACTCCACAAATTATGGCATGCAGTTAGATTCTGTTCAACTTAACTTGCTTAATGCCGTACCACATGTAAAGTAAAGGGATGTGCACCTGCTCTTCTTCCTGTTCTGATGGCTTATTTAAATTTCTCACTTTGTGTACCTTCCCTTGGCTATAGTGCAACTGTTTTAGGTGGGAGATCTGCACAATGTCAGTAATTATATGCCTGTCTCTATTATGCCACCTTTTGCTAAGTTTCTTGAAAGGCCATACTTCAACACTGTTCATTATACTGCACATGAAACATTTTAAAGAATTAGATAGGAATGACAGTTGTTGTATTTATTGTACTTGTACTTCGTTTGATGTGCATATTTTACAATACATATATTATTTACATTTATTTTGACTGTACTATTCTGCTGGAGGTGTTACTTGTATTTTGAGTTCAAGTAGACAGTGCATGATGCTACAGCTCCATAGTATGTACGCTGAGTTATCAGCATCCATTGTAATTCGCGTTCCTTTTAAGTCAGTCTCTACTTCTGCAGCTTCTCTTGTTGATGCCCATTCACAATATTGACCTCTGTCATGGATTCTGCTTACATTCACGAGAGACTTGACAATTCCTTAATATTTTTAATTCTGCCAAGTACAGGAAGAAGGTGTCTTTATTTTAATTCATCAGAAGTGCACAATTACTAACGTATCAGATTTTCATGAACACGGATAATAAACATGGAAACTGCAACTGAAGTGTTTGTATCTTTGCTTGCTTTTACTGTAACAAAAATGCCACGTAAATTGCGAACATGCCACTAGTACTGCATATGTCAGCGTTATTGTCAGCGCACAGTTATGAAAGTAATAGTTATATTCAGCTCAGTTACTTCACCTCTCGCAGTGTGCAATCCTGCTCATACCATATTGATGTAGACGTCTCACCATGCGTACTTTCTATCATTGTGCAACAAGAACAAAGAAATGCAGAAACAACCCAAATCCGTGCTTCATGCTGCGAGATACCGTTGCTCGTCTGTGTTCCAAAGCCTTTGTACCAATTGCTCTGAATGCAAATACCAAAAGCGGTATTTCTGTCATGTCGTTTACTTCTGTCGATGGTTCTGTCATCGTCGTTTGTACTTGCTGCTGTAAACGCACACTGTTTTCGTCTCTTGAACATTCGTTTCCCGCACAGCAAGGCATCTCAAACACAATCGCTCACACTGCACATGAACAAAAGCGCTAACGAGTCGAAAAACAACGAAGACAAAAGACGGAGAGCAGGAGCAGTAGCAGCAGGCGCAGTAGGCAGTAGAGAAAGGAGGAAAGCCGGAAGTACTGCGAGGGAAACGCGACACGTCACAGGTTGCGTAATACAAAAATAAATAAATAAATAGAGTGGCTAGTCCTCAGTGATTGGTCCAGCGTCAATGGTCACGTGAGTTTTCCGCTACAAGAGATTTATACTACAGCTTCGCGCCCCTGGTTACGCTTTTAATGGTTCTGTCATGCTTCTTATCGTTTGCAGTATTATAGCATGCAAGGGACATACGAGGGTGGTTCCATAAGTTTCCGGCCCGAGGTAGAAAATGCGCGCGAATTTGAAAATGCGATTAAGGACGCGTGGCGCCATCTGTTGGAGGGCCGGAGCACCACCCTCAACCCTCTCCATGGTTTTGTCGGTTGGAAAGCGGCATTTCAAACCGCCAGGGTGCACTCTTCAGTTAAAATGGAAAAAATCGGGTACCGCGCTGTGATAAAATTCTTGAAAAAAAAGGAACTTTCGCCTAGGGAAATTAAAGCGCGACTGGACAACGTGTACAGGGAAGCCTCTCCGTCGTACGCAACGGTAAAAGACTGGGCTAAGCAGTTTCGACTGGGGCGAGAGTCCATTGAAGATGATCCACGCGATGGTCATCCAGTGGAAGTGGTGACACAAGAAAATCTGTCTCTTGTCGAGGAGGAAGTGCTGAGCGACAGGCGTCTGAAGGTGAAGGAAATCTCAGAAAGGCTGGGGCTTTCCAAAACAACCGTTTTTCGCATCATCGGCGAGGGCCTTCACATGAAAAAGGTCAGTGCGAGATGGGTGCCACGACTTCTCTCGTCAGTTCAAAAGCAACAGTGCGTCGTCTGTGCCAAAGAGTTTTGGAGCTCTATCAAGACAACGAAGAAGAAATACTGAAGTCAATTGTCACAAGGGATGAGAGTATGGTGCTCTACTATGATCCCCTTTCGAAAAAGGAGTCGATGGAATGGCGAAAACCAGGAGAAGCACCCCCAAGAAATGCCAAGGTCACACAATCCACAAAGAAGTTCATGGCAACAATATTTTGGGATTGTCACGGGATCCTCCTCATCGACTTCAAAGAGAGGAACAACACAGTGAATGCGACTTATTATGCTTCACTCCTGCACCGACTCCGAGACGCCATCAAGAAAAGGAGGCGCGGCAGGTTGAGTCGAGGTGTCCGGTTGCTCCAGGACAATGCCACTGTCCACACGGCTTCTGTTGCCAAGGCTGCACTGAAGGAGTGCGGCTTCGAAGAAATCCACCACCCACCCTACAGTCCAGACTTGGCACCGAGTGACTACTTCCTGTTCTCAAACTTGAAGAGGGATCTCAGAGGACGGAGATTTCAAAACGATAGTGAGGTGCAAGAGGCAGTTTTCCAGCATTTTGCGGACAAAACTTCGGACTATTTTTTCAAGGGTATAAGGATGCTGGTTGAATGGTGTCAAAAGTGCATCGAAGTTAAGGGTGACTATGTCGAAAAGTGATACACTTGTTTCGTCTCTATGACTATTAAAAGTTGGTCGGGCCGGAAACTTATGGAACCACCCTCGTAACATGTCAAATAATTTCAGGTGACGTTTCATAGCTGGGTGATTCCATCTCAACTCAGGCAAGGTGGTCCGGACACCATCAGTGATTTGTATTGAAAAAATATATGTTGTAGCCTGACTAAAACTGAGAATGGGACAGAAAGAATTTTTTCTCTAGTCTCCATAGTTCCCGAGAAGAAAAATCCGGAAGAATATGGTTGGTCTTGCGCGGTTTCAGGCATAGCGATTTTCGCGTTCACGGCTTTGAATATTTTCCACGCACTGTCAGCTATGTTGGGTTCTAGTGCTTGGGATCGGTTCTGGCGGGGATTTTGTTATTTTGCAGCTAAAAATACGCAAAGTTGGTGGCGACGACGAAAATCGCTCATATTCTTCCGGGTATTGCGGCACTTGTGCACATGGCAGTGAAACGAGAATGGCATCTTCATGTAGCGGAGACTGAGTTCTATAATTTAGCATCAAATTTAGGGGTCTAGGTCAGGTTGCTGTCACGCATGGAGACGTCTACAACACGTGACATTTGAAAAAATGCGTTTTATGAGCGCTCATATGTAAAAAACCCCACCTCGAAAATTCTTCAAACTTCGTAGGCACATGCTTCCATATACAGTCGCACCTCGTTTTATGAACCCTCGATATACGAATTCCCTCAACTTACGAACGGCTCCACAGGGAACCAAACTTTTTCCGTGTATTTTGACCTCGTTTTACGAACCCTCGATATCCGAACTATGAACGGATTATTAGGGAACGGACCCAAAGTAGCCAAGCCATTCTGACCTCGATATACGAACGGGCGTTGTGAACGTACAGAGGACAGGCCAATGGACCGGAGGATAATGAAAGTTCCTCAGTACATGCTGCCCAAGGTCAAACATACAATGTTCCAACGTCGCTACGTTCCACAAACATGATGCACCATTTCCTGAAAGAATAATTCGGACGTTTACAGCCGAACGATTGTGAGTTTGGACCAGGTCTCCGAGATGGAAACCTCTTGCCGTTCCAAGAGAAGGCGTTCAGCCCTGACAGCCGGTGACAAGCGTGATATTTGCCGTTGGAAACAGTCTCATCCGCGCGCGATACGGTACTTTGAGGACCGGGTGGATGAGTCAAGTGTCAGACTTCTGTCATCTCTTCTAAACAGGATAGACATTGCAGAAAGTATGGTGCAAAACACAATTCCGCTATATTTTCAAAAATAAAACTTATTCAAATCAATTTTCCGTGTTTTTGTAAGGTATTTGTGCACTGCACACCTCGGACCTCGATTTACGAATACCTCGATTTACGAACGATTTTCTGAGAAACGAAGGGTGTTCGTAAAGCGAGGTTTGACTGTATTATATTTGAGTACACAGAAACTCGAAGGTTTTTTCTTGCACGATAAAAGTTAGAGCGCGCCAAAGTTTTAGTGTCGGACTGTAGTGCCTGTAATGACCATGGAAGCGCTGCGACAAGTTCACTGGTCGATTTCTTAAGACAGCGGACCGTGGTACCTGTCCTCTACCCAAGGAGTCGTCCTTCAGTTACCAGAAGCATAGACAACGATTTCTGTGTCCGTCGGCGAGTACTTTGCCGTGACAGGAGCCGCCGCCGCTGCTAATGAACAGCGAGGAGAGTACCAGGATTAGCGCCACCCGCACTGGAGCCGTATCCGGCTTCAGGTACAAAACCCGAGTTAGTTTGTAGTCATTGCGAGAGTGAGTGATTCCTCTAGCTGTTGCCAGCAGTGATTTCGTTTATAACAGGTGTGTTTTGACATTGTTTCAACTGGCCGTTGCTTTGCCATCTGTACCTTCGCCATGAACACGAAATTAAGTAAAGACCGTGTGTACTGCGCGAACTACATGAACAGGCACAGACTGAAGATACATTTTTCAAAGGAACTTCGCCCGTGAACCTTCGCTGGACGATGCGTTGATGACAAACGCCTGAACAGTATTGTAACATGCGCGAGTCTGATTATCTTTCCCACAACTGCTAATATAATCAATCAAACTGAAATAAATAGTGACTCATCTTTACCGGCAAGGTCTAGAGTGCTCGATGTAAACATCGAATTTTCATGCACGTACCGGGCAAGCAGTGACACATACACTCAATCTACATTTCTCTATACTGTACTTCTGAAACCGTCGTGCTGCTTTCGACGTCCCGGGAGAATATTCGACTCCTTGGGTTCTCATTTCTCAAATAGCAGCACGAACAGCACGGGCGGCTGTCACAAGAAAAACGTGACTATCGACCAGTTAACATCTCGCAGCGCATCTATGGTCATTACACGCACCACAGTCGGACCTTGACACTTTGGCACACTGTAACTTTTATTCTGCAAGGAAAAAACCTTGAACTTTCTGTGCAATCAAACGTCATGTACGCAAGCATGTGCCTACGAAGTTTGAAGAATTTTCGAGGTGAGGTTTTTTAGATATGAGCTCTCAAAAACCACTTTTTTTTTCAAATGTCCCGTGTTGTAGATGCCTTCATGCGTGACACAAACCTGGCGTAGACCGCTAAATTTGATACCAAATTATAGAGCTCAGTCTCCGCCACATGAGGATGCCTTTCTCGGTTCAGTGGCATGTGCACAAGTGTCGCAAATAGCCGGAAGAATATCAGCGATTTTCGTCGTCGCCACCAACTTTGCGTATTTTTAGCTGCAAAGTAACAAAATCCCCGCCAGAACCGGACCCAAGCACGAGACACCAACATAGCTGACAGTGCGTGGAAAAAAATTCAAAGCGGTGAACGCGTTCGTTGGACAGATATCGAATGCCAAAATCGCTATTTTTTTTTTCTCGGGAACTACGGAGACTAGAGAAAACATACTTGCGGTCTCATTCTCAGTCTGAGTCAGGCTACAACATATATTTTTTCAATAAAAATCACTCACGGTGTCCGGACCACCTTGCCTGAGTTGAGATGGAATCACCCAGCTTCACTAATGGTTCAGTTACACCTCGTTATCATAGTAAGTGATACATCTGTCTGGGAATGTCCACAATTTGTCATTCCCATGGAAGATTGTTCTGCCTTGATACAGTAAAATACATTTTGATACCTGTCATTGACCCAACTTTTTTAGCACCACTGTCTTGAAAACAGTTGGCAAGGCTGTAACTTCAGAGGTACTTTGCAGAGCATTACCTCTCGTCAATGTATTATACTAATTATTATAATGGCAGCCAATAAGTTATGCAAATGTGAATAAATCTTTGTCTGTGTTGACTGAGTGTTGCCCATTCAAGAGCCATTGCACAGGTCCACATCCAACTCTTCATGCACACATATATTTATTATTTGCTATGTACAGACAGTTATCAGCGTGATTTCCTCAACATCCCTGCCCCTCACTGGCAATGTCTCTTGGCATCTGAGGCGGGGACTCACAAAAAACAGCTTCGTAAGGGCTTCAACTGCAATGGAACTTGTACGGCAATGAAAATCTAGAATTGTGTGTTCCTTAGGTTTCTGGACGGTTGCATGAACCTCGGGTAATTAACATGGAGTAGACAAGTTTCCCCCTTCACTTACCTTTCCCAAACGCACAATCAGTAGTTTATCCAGAACCGCAAGCTTGGGGGGTGTTGCAAAAAAAGATTGGGGGTGCAGTTACATTATAACGGTGGTACACAAGAAAAAAAGGGGGTGTTGGGGGGAGCTTGATAGATCTCTGGGGACAACCATGTGTAAAATTTTGGAAGGGTTAGTACATCCTGAAAGACCTCCATGCCTCAGCCCCACTGCTCGAACACTGCACCCCCCCCCCTTACAGTAAGAGGCCTCTATACTATCTACGGCATATCCTACAGCTGTCTATCAAAGCTGACAGAAGAGCAAATTTGCCCAATGCCTATGTGATGGTGCCTCATAGAACATGCAGCTCTTCTGGTGAATTGACTGTACATCTCTGGTAGCCCCCTTAATGTCTGGAGGTAGGTGCATCATTTTACATTTAACCAGCAGTACTGTATAGCATTGCAAAAAAGGAAACAAGGGCTTAATCTCAACGCTGCGTCAGCATCATTCATCATCTCACAATAAAGTTGTTGTTGTTGTTTTCAGCCTCTGCAGAATCCTCCGAGCGGCCCTGAAAAGGGCATTTTTTTGTTTTCGTTTTCTTCATTCAAGTTATTTTGTCCTGGCATGTAGGTGTGAGATGTCGGTGGATGTCAGTGGAAGCCATGAAGTCATTCCACATTCTCTTTACTCTCTCTCAGTGGATGAAGAAAGCACTGTTCTGGAACATCCTAATTTGTCAGAGGCATCGTACAAGCCTTAGTGTACAAGCCGGGTCTCTCAGCAAAATTGTCCTGCACACACGTACCTTGTTTGATGCCGTTCATGGATGGATGGGACTTGGATCAGCTGCACCTGGTCCTTCTATAATACAGAACTCCAAAAGTGCACCTGAAGTTGGCCACGACAACCGCAAAAACCGCCTCCCTACAGCACACAAACAGTTCACAAACAGCGAGATAAAAGAAAACTGGGAAGTGGTTTTATGGCGCTTATGTTATGAACAGACGGTACTGCTTGTATATAGTGCCCGTTTCTAACACAAGCATAGAAATAGCGTGAGTTCTTCCTTTTACTGATCTGGGTTCTTAGTTTGTGAATTGTTCTGTGTCCAAAAATTGTAAACACAGTATAGGTATTTTAGTAATGTACCTACCACTTGCGCTTGACTCTGTCGAGCTGCCTCGCGTGCCTGTAATACAGACGAAAATCAATGATATCTACCACTTTCCACAAAAGAAGACGAAAGCCACAGGTTCAGGAACGTTTCATGATAACGCGTCCGATAACGAGCAAAGTCAATCAATTTCATATGAATGCCATCACGTGCTTTTACTTATTTATTAGATTTTATTTATCTATTTATTAATGATAGGTTAGGGGATAAGTTATATTGTACCAATTTCGTCTTTTGCTCCTAAGTAGTGTTCATGCGCAAAAGTGACAGATTTGATTTTGAAACTACGTAGATATTGTGACTTACTGTCGAAGTTGCTGGCTCCCTCTGTTCGTGGAACACTGTCGGAACGGCGTCAAATTTCAGTTATTTCCTTTTTTGTGTCAATCCAAGTTGCACTTGCATGATGTTCTCATCCAGATACGCATCATCGGCGAAATGCAAGGAGCACACGCAGACACCATGAACACTAATTTAATAATTGGGTGTTTACGTCCCGAGACAACTGAGATCATGAGCGACGCCACAGCGGTCGGTCTGTGGATTGCTTTTGCCCACCTGACTGTTCTTTAACGTACGATGAAAGCTCAGCATGAATACTCCTTGCTTCATCTGGATACGTGCTAGTGATATAGCTGCTTCCCACTTTCCCTTCGTCTGGCTGTCCCTAGGCGTGCGAAATCAACGTCGAGGTTTTCGAAGGAAGTTTTCCAGCAGCCGGGAACGCTGCGTCGGTTTCCGGACGGCATCTCACGAAACGATGCAAGCGCAAATAGTATCCGTGTCAATAGAAAGTGAACCTTATATGTGAACGCGGGCGACGTGCAGGAAAGAACAAATAGCTCCAGACTTGGCGGCAGACGACAGCGTCCTTGACCGCGGATTTGCCAGATTCGACCTTGCGTCACACGATGTTGTTGGCGCTGGCGCTTTCGAGGATCAAAACGAAAGACGATCTTTTAAATTCTACCTTTTAAATTTCTCATCACCCGGGCAGTTTTAGGAACAGAAAATTTGGCAAATAGCTCGTGGTAGTGTGGCGAACAAATCGGTATTGGATTCGTAACCACAGTTCCGGATGCGACAGTCCTTTAAAGTGCAGCTCCGCTGCTATTCCGAAAGTATGAAGACGTTGTGATATTTAGAACCGTGGTCCCAACTTCATTCATAAACGCACATTGCTTTCCAAATTTCCATACTCCTTCGTGAGAAATTTGAGAAAAACTACCGGGCGGCGGTTCCACTTGTGACGTCATACTTGGAACTGCGCGGATTGGATAGCCACACCTAGCCAGCTCTGCCTGGCAACCAGTTTGTGTTTACACTCCGTCATGGCCGCTGTATCGTGCTGAAATAGCTGTCACGAGCTATCGGGGACCACCGCACCGTTTTATCACGTTTCTTATAAGAAATACTTCGTCTTCGAGCACGTTCTCGTTCTCAATAGCTTTGGTGGTGCTTTCTGCACGCGCAGCAAGTCCACGCATAGTGCGCTGCCAAAGTTATTGAGAATGCGTACGAGTTCGTCACACGTTAGGTGTTAGGTCTTGTTGGTAGCATGAAGCACAGTGCGGGCACAGAATGTCCGCTCACGACGGCCGTCGTTGCACAACGAGGCCATCCTGTAAGGCTTGTTAAAGAAGACCGGCAAAACTATCTTTGAGGCTATTAACGACAGCAATTATCACGGAACACACCCAAAACATTCACCTTCTATGGCGGGCTATCTTCGCCCATAGATCTCCGCCATCGCATCGACGATTTGGCGTTAGCCAAGCCACGAGCGCGGCTAAGCCAGGACGAAGCCGGGATTGGTCAGGGTTTGCCGACCACAGGACCGCCGTGCCAGGGAAATTAAAAAAATTGTTTTCTTAAAAACTACAAACAAATGGGTGAAAATTTTTCACATGTATGCTCCCTGTGCGGAAACGAACGCACAGCCCAAGCATGGCTCCATTCTGTCGCAGTCGAAAATCGGCGGAGCTGAGCTTTAACAGTAGCTATCGTTCTTTTACGTTATTGACAGCTGTCATATGACCGAATAGTTTATTTCAGTGCCCATGTGTTGAGTGTGGGTATCGATGACAGTACTAAAGCAGGGTAAACATGCACGCATGCTAGCTCTCCTTCTTTTACGTTGTTGATAGCTGTCATATGGCCACATAGTTTGCACATGTGCTCATGTGTTCAGTGTGAATATAGCGCTAAACAAAAAAATGGTGCCCCTCTTGTCTCTCCTGAAGCTCAAGGCTTTTCTTTCAGGCAAGAATGTATGCATGCTATTCTGCATCATTTTGTGAGCACGACTGTTACAAATTACTCGACGACACTGCAACTTTACACTGGCGTGATTTGTGCACTTTTGTTGTGTAGCCTCATATCCTGTACATGCAAATCTTAAGAATGGAAAAACACATCCCTATGAAATCATGCCTCATGAATTATCATATACACCTGCATCCACATTGCAATCATGCTTCTATTTATCCCGAGTGCCACAATGCCTCTAATTTGGCTGTGTTGTGCCTGTCTTGAACGTGTTCTGAATAGCTGACTTCCAATATCCACTTCTAATATGTATATGTGTATGTTACAACTTGTTCTCCTTACACTAACTCAGATGCATGCTTAGTGTCCACGGTTTTTTGTGTATGACATTTCCTGTACATTACTTACGCAGAACGGGTACGCTCATTTCACACCAGCTATCCTCTGCCTTGACTTGCACTCCATCCCTAAAGGTACAGTAGTGATTGGAGGTTGACCAGAATATGGGCATATGACGGTCACAAAGTTCTAATGTAATTAAGGATGTATCATCAGCATCATGACAAATGACTCTAACATCTATTGATCAGTCACTCAAAGCATGCCTGAGTGCTGTTGCAATACGAGACACCATGACATACATTTATTGCTGGAAAGCTTCCTTCCTCCACATCATCACCAGGAGAATATGTGGCATCTCATTTCTCATGCACACTACTTTCACTGAATGACTGGCACCGAATGCCTGTAACGTATGATTGTATATGTGCAGAGCCGTAGCGAGGCGAGTTTGCGCCCAGGGGGCTTAATCGCTTCATCGTCGTTACGGTCGTTACAAGATAACGAGTGGCGGGAAATTCAAAAAAGCGGCCGGGAAATTTAAAAAGGTGGGCACGTGATAAAGCACGTGCAGGGCGCTCTTCGCGCGATACGTGAAGGCCGTGGTACACGTCACGCGCAATGTGTCACGTGCCCACCTTTTTGAATTTCCCGCCGCTCGTTAGCTTGTAACGACCGTAACGACGATGAAGCGATTAAGCCACCTGGGCAGAGTAAATCTCAAGCGCCCTCCCCCCCCCCCCGACCTACTGCCGTCAGAAGCCCTGTAAACAAAGAAATGAAAACGCTTATTTGCACTGCCGAGATCGTAAATTCAAATTTTCTTCGTTCCCGCTTCCGCCTGTCCAACCAACCTGGTAGGGCCTGCCGTTCGGCACCCTCACTCGCGAACGCGCCCGAGGCGGCTGCCCCTCTCGCACCCCCGTTGCTACGGCTCTGTATATGTCTCACACCTGGTTATTTATTTTGTTTCAGGTAAGCAGTACTTCAACGCCATATGTGAAGAAAATTTATTGCTATACAAATACGTGGCTGGCATTAGCTTAGGTTTATGGCATACCATGCCACCCCCAAGAAAACTAACCGTTATGAAACACACGAAAAAAATGTTTGTGTAAGAGCTCGCTTCACCATAGGTTCAGAAATCTTGTGTTTGTGTGTGTGGCAGTTTTCATTTCTTTTTAACGGGGAATTCACACTATTTCTGTTTCTTTTTAGTACTCCCCTTCTCCTCCCACATTTTCTATTGCATCCATAGGGGTGCATAAGGTTGAGTAATGATTACATGCTCTTCTTGTGTGCCAACGTAATGCATTTGCCCAGAATCTGTGAAACTGTTGCTTTGGGTGCTGGTATCTTCCAAACCATCTCCCCATACGTCATGTATTAATTTCCAGAGGTTGCCTGAAGACAGTGCGTGTTCATCACTTGTTACTGAAGTTAGGTGGTTAGTCATGCAGAGGCAGCTATTTTATTTTACTACATATTCAGCACTGTTTCCCACACATCTTCTCCCAGACTTTGTCCTTGATGATGCAGTACACAATGCTCACTACATTAAACTGTCCGGTTTCATAGATTTGTGCTGACACAACTGGATGAATATGTCGGCTTCTGCAAAGTGACAATTACCAAACTGGCTAAAAAAATAACTGAAATTGGGGAAGAAAGATATACAATCACTTAAATTTTAATAAAAATAATACAGCACATTGTAGCTAAGATGTACTTGATTTCAAGTTGCATTCTTTTCTTTGTATGAGCTTATTGGCATAGTGTCCATTTGTCCATTGCAGACTTCCTCCTACTGTCTGCTATATAGATCAATACAGAAAGCGAGCAGACAATGATCAGTGCTGCTGCTTGCGGTGGCATAGAGATTTCATGCTTGAATGAGCACCGCTAGGTGTGCCTTGCTTTGATATTCCACTGTCTTGTTTCTCAAGAAATAGCACAATCTCTCACTACAAAGCTGTACAGTCGCTGGCACACCTAACTGCATAACCTACATAACCATAACTGGAACTGCATAACCACACAGTGCAGAAATGCAGCCTGCGCAATAATTTTTCAGAGCTTTATCATCTTTGCAAACAACGAGAATTACTCGAGGCAGGTCACAAACATGAGCGATACAAACATGTAATCCTCGAATGCCCAGTTGCCTAGTTGCTTGAACTATCATCTGTATTTCAGGATGTCTGCAATCCAGTAGAGCATGGAAAACTGAGAAAATAGTCCGAGAACTATTCCATGACTGGAAAACTAAAAGAAATGTCAAGAGAGTGGTGAAGATCTGCTGAAGTAGAAAATCAGTAAATAAGTTTACACAATTGTACAGCGGCAATTATCTTTCTCATGACATCACACAGGCCTCTTATATCATTTCTAACAATCTCCATCCCCGACTATCTAAACACCAGCCTACCATGCAGTCAGCGAACTTTCTACGAACGCGAAAACTCATGGAGAAACGTAGCCGATACCTACATCATCTACGGATCTACACCCACCACCTGGCTCACAACACAGTACCTAAAGGTCTCACCCCTAAAACAGTTCCTGCATTAGGAAAACTGACACCTGAACTAGAGCTAGAGTGGGCATCAGCCCTTAACGCTTCTAGAAATATTAAAGAAACAATGTCACGCGCAAGTCGCTACGACCCAGGTCCATATAAACAATATCAGTCTCACCGACGCGGAGGCAAACACTCTCGAACTACACATTCAACAACTCAACCGCGAGCTAGCTAACAAGGAACACTCAAAACTCGGAAAACCTAATTCCAGCAACGACACGGATACCGGACTCACTAACACAACACACGCAGCAGCCGAACAAATCATTTCCAGCACCACAACCACAACTCTCCGCAACATCGCTGAGCCACCCCGAGAAAACGGTGACGCCAGCACCGTAATAGATATATCACGCTCACTAACCAGCGACGAACTACAAGTCCTCTCTAGGGGGTTAACATTCTGCCCTACACTAAATTCTGTTAACGAATACGAAATCCACAAAGACATATCAGACTTTGCGAGACGGCTACGCCTTAGAGAATTCTTCGCTGATACAACACAAGAAAACAACAACGACCTCCGACTACCATCAACCTGGACACCAAATCACGGCCGAGAACCCGCATTAGACCTGTACATTAAACAAGTAAGCAACGACATCCTTCGCGGTATTTACCAAAGCTCGCGTGGTCACAACCTCACTAAAACACAGCGTGACATCATCAAAGCGCTAGCTGACAGAGATGATATCATTATCAAGCCCGCAGATAAGGGTGGGAGTATCGGCATCTGGCCCACAGATAAATATATTTCTGAAGCTCATAGGCAACTCAACAATACGCAACACTACCTCAAACTGGACCATGACCCAACAAAGGAGTACACGCTAATTACCCATACCATACAGGACCTCCACGAACGAAAGCTCATCACACGTGATGACCTCAGATATCTCACCCCATCAAACACAGGCGCAGGTCGTTTCTATTTACTGCCCAAAATCCACAAGGTACACGCCAACGAGCTCTATACGGCTGACATCTCCGGCAGGCCAATTGTATCTAATAACAACACACCAACAGAAAGACTCTCGAAATTCCTGGATTTAAACCATATTCCAACAACACTGCCATCGCATGTACAAGACACACCCACCTCCTCAGAATAATCAGAGATATAAACAACACTCGTACATTTGGTAGGGACACAATACTAGCCACGCTGGATGTGACATCACTGTATACTAACATCCCACACAACGACGGAATCACAGCCCTCTGCAATACCCTTTCTACAACAAACATCAGAAAATACACGGAAACCATACTCGCTCTAATGGACTTGGTCCTTAAACTGATGATGATGATAATTAGGGGTTTCATGGCGCAACGACAACAGGTCCTTAAACTGAACTACTTCGAGTTCAATGGCGAATACTACCTACAAGTACACGGTACAAGTATGAGCACACTTGTTGCACCCACATACGCAAATATCTTCATGGGTTCAAGTTCTCAGCGCCCTCTCATTAAAACCCACCTTCGATACATCGATGATATACTGATATTATGGGAACACGGGGAACATGAATTTCAAAACTTCGTAGATCTACTGAACACCGCGCATAGCAACATAAAGTCCACATCACAACAGTCAACTCACTTCATTAACTTCCTCGACACCACAATATCACTAGACAACGGCAACCTCACCACAACCCTGTACAAAAAGCCAACTGACAAACAACAATACATTCACTTCAAGAGTCACCACCCGCGTCACTGTAAGGTTGGAATTCCTAATGGGCAGAGTGTAAGACTACGCAGAATTTGTTCAAACGACACAGATTACGCTGAGAAGCTTGACGAACTCTGCAGTACGCTTGCCCAAAGGGACTATCCAGACTCCCTCCTAACCGAGTTTCGTCGCAAGGCACTCACACCCGATCGAAACGAGGTGCTGGAAAACCGGAAAAATCCTGACGCGTGCTAAATAAGCTTCATTACAAGATATTCCAACGTACTTCCAAACATCAAAGCCATTCTACAGAAGCACGAGCCCCTCCTCCAAAGCAGTGACCGACTTAGCAACATATTCACAAATCCCATACAGGTGACGATACTGACGCGCAAAGAACCTAGCAGACTCCTTGGTCAATGCCAAAATCAGCAAAACGAGCACCCCGTACACGGGAACACGACCCTGCAACCTCCCGCGCTGCAAAACATGCAAGCACGTTCAAGACGCTAACTCCGTCAAAAGCACTGCGAGCAATTACACCCACCCCGTTAACGACGCATTCGCATGCACAAGCTCCAATGTCATATACTGCATTGAATGCGGTGACTGCTCTATGCAATACATCGGTGAAACCGGCCAACAAATGAACAACCGCCTTACCGGACACAGAACCGACACGTCCAACAAACTCCCCAAAGCAGTCGCCGAAAACTTTAACGTTCCTGGTCACAATTTTGACAGCATTAAACTATATATTCTAGAAACCAGGTTTAGATCCACACGTGACAGACGTGATAGGGAGTCTTATCTCATATACAAGCTCAACGCTCTTCACCCGTCCGGTATCAACAAATCATAAGGCACCTTAGAAACACTTCACAAATAAAATATGCTTTTCCCTTCTATCTCCATTATCATCTGTTATGTTCTGCATGGCCACTGCTTTCTGCTTACTTTATTGCATGCCACAACTTTGTATTACTAATATTAAAAAAACAAAAAAACAAAACCTTTGCTCGTTCTGGAATTTTCCCCACGTAACCACTGACCTCCTCATCTTTCGCTAAGCTTGCAAATTCTTGTCTGTTGTCCCGTTTCGTCCACGTGTCGGTGAACCTCCCATTTTTCTGTAACCGGTCTGGAGCCTAGATCACTACGTTCACATAATCCCCTCCACACTCTAACAAAGCGGCCATTCACTCCGGCCGTAGAAGCCCGTACAGACCCTTTCTTCCCTCAGTTGACCCACAATTCGCACGAACCTTTAAACACGTCACACCTAACCCTTTAAGTACCATGCCAATGATGAGGACGGTGCCCAGAAGAAGAACAGTCTCTGTTCGGAATATCGGCGGCTTCTGTCCTGAGGCAACTCCCTTCCTACATCTCACTGGTTCGCTGGATTTCTACCCATCTTCCTTCCCCGACCGTCTGTTCTACGGCTTCCCCAGGCCGTATGATGAGCATTGAAGTCACCCAGTACAAGAGCTGGGGGTTCCCGTGAACTGAATAAGCGGTGTAGGTCAGTCCACGGAACCTGTACCGCGGGACGATAGATACTGACGACGGTTAACAGCATGTGCCCAAGGCGGATCTTACAGGAGACATAATCATAAGATCGATGACAAACTGACCCTATGGGAACAGCAACGAGGTCATTACGAATGTATAACGCTGTGCGGCTCTCAGAGGATTGATGAGATCGATAGATTGTATAACCATTAACGGGGGATGTGCAGCATCCGTGCCATGTTCGCATACAGCTATGAAAGGAAACTTGTACTGGTAAAGATGATATTTAAAATCTGGGAGCTTGTTACGTAGGCTGCGAGGATTCCACTGCCTCGCGATGGCCTTTCTATACAGTTCCATCATGCGGAGATAGCGATAATGCCTCCGGGAGAGTTTATGACTCCTAAAATTCTTCATCGTTCCCAAGGCAACGGCAGGGTGGAGGGTAAGAGAAAGAATCGTGAACAATGTTTCTTGAAGCGAATACCGTACCTCAGACACACCAAGCCACAATATATAGTACACGATTTATTATGCAATGCCAAAAGCGCTTGAACCTCAGGCAGTTGCGACGCACCAGGAAAGGCAGAGACAAGTGCCTTCACTGCCGTGAGTACAGCAGAGAAGAGTGTCAGAGAGGGGACAGCTTCGGTGGTTGGTGGTGTTAACTGCCGTCTCATGACTGATGGGTCTGTTACACCGGCGTAAGTGCGTGTAATCTGCCTTGAGGGACCTGGGTGTGTCGGGTGGCTGGTTCTGATGGGCTTCGTCGCGGTGGCGTTCTGCAACCTCCGTTCGCCTTGTGAAGACTTTTGTGAAGACGCAAAGAAGGTGCATAAGAAGACATGACGCTACGCAGACTGTATTGTATGCTTTGTGGACTGCACAGTGCGATTGAACGCACACACTTCCGTCTAAGTATACTCGGTGTGTGCCCCATATGGTCGCAGAGTCACGTTCTTCACCGTGCAAATGCAACCGTGCAACTTGCAAGCTTTGGAAGTTTTTGAGTCTGGAATAGTTTTTTCGAGCCCTATGATGTGTCGAAAGTAACGGTCAAAGAAAGGCGTTACCTTTTTAACCGATACCTGATTACATTATTAACCGAGTAATTTTGTAACGGTAAAAATACTTTTGCTATAGTAATAATTAATAATCAGTTACTCTTATCTAGTATGTGCACAACTCTGGCAATTATACATATGTTTCATATATAAAGAGGGGGGGAAAGCCATTAAAAAAATAGGTAAATGATGCTAGACGTGTTTGAAATTCAAACTTACAGTTAAGATGGCTTCTATGGCTGCACGTAGAGAAACAGATACTCATTGAACGATGCGACAGCACCAGAGGACATGTGTTTCGCAGTGTTGGCGGCTCGTCGGCCCTGGGTAGCTGCGCATCGTTCGGGATTGGCAAACCAGGGGTCACTCAGCGAGCGATATACACCTGGGAGGGTGACCGAGCACTCCTCACTCACCCTCCCAGGTGTATATCGCTCGCTGAGTGACGACACCGCGATGTCGTCTGCTACAGAATATCTTCTGACTGAGCTGCAGGATATTCCACACGGTTAGATGAGCACGAAAACGCACGACTCCCATAGCAGACGACACCACTGGTGCTGTCGTCTGCTACAGAATATCTTCTGACTGAGCTGCAGGATATTCCACAGGGTTAGATGAGCACGAAAAGGCACGAAAATGCACGACTCCCATAGCAGACGACACCACTGGTGCTGTCGTCTGCTACAGAATATCTTCTGACTGAGCTGCAGGGTATTCCACAGGGTTAGATGAGCACGAAAAGGCACGAAAACGCACGACTCCCATAGCAGACGACACCACTGGTGCTGTCGTCTGCTACAGAATACCTTCTGACTGAGCTGCAGGATATTCCACAGGGTTAGATGAGCACGAAAAGGCACGAAAATGCACGATTCCCATAGCAGACGACACCACTGGTGCTGTCGTCTGCTACAGAATATCTTCTGAGTGAACTGCTGGATATTCCGCGCGGTTAGAATAGCGTGAAAAGGCATGACTCACATAGCAGACGACACCACTGGTGCTGTCGTCTGCTACAGAATGTCTTCTCACTGAGCTGCAGGATATTCCACGCGGTTAGGAGAGCACGAAATGCATGACTCACATAGCAGAGGACACCATAGGTCCTGTCGTCTGCTACGGAATATCTAGTGACTCTGCCACAGGATATTCACTGCGGTTTGAAGAGCACGGAAAGACATTACACACATCCTGCAGCTTAGTCACAAGATATTCAGTAGTAGACGACAGGACCAATGGTGTCCTCTGCTATGTGAGTCATTGCTTTTAGCGCTCTGCTAACCACGCGGAATATCCTGCAGTTCAGTCAGAAGACATTCTGTAGCAGACGACAGCACCAGTGGTGTCGTCTGCTATGTGAGTCATGCCTTTTCGCGCTCTTCTAACTGCGCGGAATATCCTGCAGTTCAGTCAGAAGATATTCTATAGCAGACGACAGCAACAGTGGCGTCGTTTGCTATACTTCCACTCCAACTCCCAATATCTGAGCGTCGTGCGAATGTTCCATATAAGACAAGGCACAACTTCAGTTCCATCTGCAGTTTTTTTTTTTTTTTACTTTTCCTTCCGCTAGAATACTCTACAGGGATGTCCCTCGTGTGAACACAAGGTTATAGTGCTTAAAAACACCGTGGATTAATTCAGATGGCACCCGGATTAAATTGCATAGCATCTGGATTTTTTTCGATGGCGCCCGGATTAAATTGAATGGCACCTGGACTAATTCAGATGGCACTTGGACTAAAATGGACGGGAAACCTGTAGATACGTTGGGAGAAGGAAAACTCCATTCCTTCTTACACTCAGATGCTTGTAAGATGTTTGACATGAACAACTCTGCCTTTTTTGTTTTTGTTTTTTGGCATTTACGTATTGATTTGATTGTACTATATTCTTGAATAGGAAGACGACTTGAAGACGCATATGGCGTCTTCTTCCTGGTGTCCTCCTCTTCGGCACGTTCCCACGTCTACAAGTACGTGAGTGATGAACAGAAAAGTAAAATTGGTTTATGATGCGGAAGACGGATGCGGACACTCTAAGACAAATGTCGGCACAGTTCCCTGTCAAGTCGGCCCAGGACGCACGGTTCCCCCCTGCGATAGTCGTGATGTTGCCCGCCTGAGCGTGGCCGACTACGGCAAGCAGTTCCATCATCGCCACCACCAACAATGATCCCCCCCCCCCAGGGGAGTGTCATCTGACCCAGTCGAGTATTCAAATCAAGCTTTGATGTTTACGATGCCTACAGGTTTTGAACGTTGTGAGTAAAGCATAAAAAAGTAACAGCGGTTTAACGTGGTTACACCGGATCATCGTGCTAGAGTACGGTGCACTCGGTTGATCACGTTGCTAAATGTGTGGTAACTGCAGTGATGGCCAGTAGTTAACTACATGTAGGTAAGCTACTAGTTAAACAACCTGATTGTAGTTAAAAAGTAGTTATCAACTACTTGCAGAAATGTAGTGGCAACTACTAGTTAAACTACTATTTTAAGTAGTTAACTACAGTAGTTAGGTTACTGAAGCCGCCAACTACTTCCGATTTTGCCGCAAGCTTTACGGCACGATTGTGCTTCCGACGTTTACATTGTGCTACTTGGTTGATGAGAACGGAGGTGCAGAGCAATTGTGTCGTGCATCTGTACTAAAACTTCACTTTTAATGCTTGTCTAGTGAAGCCTCATTTGCTGTGAAATAATTCTGCAACTTAGTGTATCGCGTAGGCACAGAAAGAATCTCGCCGCAAGCTTTGTATTTGACGATCGTAGCAATGGCTTGAGCCAAAGTTTATCATTGCTTGTGATTCATATTTAGGTGCACAAGAACACTACAAGGGACTGGTGTTGATGGACAACGTTAAGTAGTTATAGATGTAGTTAAACTACATTGCAGTAGTTAGAGAAGTAGTTTTAACTACTCCCCTGAAAAGTAGTTGAACTACTAGTTAAACTACTCAATCGCAAAGTAGTTAGTAGTTACAGTTAAACTACTGTAGAAGTAGTTAGTGGCCATCACTGGGTAACTGTACTTGTGAACCAGATATACAGGAACGAGACCGTGTGTTTTGCTCTCGCACTAAAAGATTGGTTTCATGAATGGTTCTATGAACCGAATACTCTGCATAGATCGTTCGCAATTGCTTCCTGAGCATGTTGACTCTCTGATAAAGATCCATCGAAGAACCACAGATTCAGCGACAGCAGGTGACGCCATATGGCAGCGCCGACAAGTACCACAAGTTAATAGATAAAGCTTTTGAAAAGTGGGTTCGGAAACCAAGGAGGCTATGAAGGGGAAACTTACCGCTTCACATGAACAGAACTGCTCTGCGTCATTGTGTGTATTTGCGTTTCTCGTTACCTGTCCTCGTTTTGTTTCTAATGTCACACAACATTTTTACCAGAAATTAAGATGCTCACAACCCTGAACTACCTAGGCGGTATTTTGAGAGCAGCAAAACAATGTTCACCATAATAAAGCGTTACTGTTTGAAAATTGAATGTCGCTACATTTAGTCAGAAACACAGTTGTTAATGGGCAAGTCTTCTAAAGCGCATGTGTACCCCCATTCCACTCCTTCAAATCGCGATTCCCCCAAAACGGAAATCCTGGGAAAAGCCACTGGGTCACATCATACGTGACGTCATAGGTGGTCACGTGGCTGGAACGTCATGCGAGACCGTCACGTATTATGTCGCACCCCCCCCCCCCAGAAGAAAAATCCTGGGAAAATCACTGACCACTACGATTCGGAAACAGTGTGGCACACGTCAGTGTATTAACTATGCATAATTGAATTACATTCGAAAAACAGAGTAATTACCAATCAAATTGAAATTGACAAGCGAATAAATATTTCAAAAGCTTGCAAGTGAATTACATGTGCCATGTAACTGGCAGAGAGACGAAACCGAGGTATGAAGTTGTCTTCTCAATAATGCATCTTTTCCGCCATCACTCACATCCGCTGCTTAATTCATTGCACACAGGCATTACTAATCATATCATTAGGCGGCGCGGATGACACGGTCCAAACGTAGTGCGCTCCTGAAGTTTACTGAAGCGAAAAAGCTTTCGGCTCGATGTTGACACAGAAAGACTCCATAGTAATGATAGAACCTGCTTTTTGAAACAGCTCGCACTACGCGTGTTGATATAGAGTTCACGAATGGAGATATAAAATGTTGCTCTGAGCTAACACGTCGACGAAAAGTCTCTTCGGAGCCCAACCAGCGTGATAAAAAAAGAAAAAGAAAAGGGTGAATCGAAGTAACTGTGTATTCATTACGCTTCAGTGTTTGCGGGGGTAGCGAATGCCTTTCGAAAAAGCGAATAAAGGAGTACGTCCTCGGCAGTGTTGACGTTCCGGCACACCTATAGATGAATGCCTTCGTGCATCTCGCATGACGTAGCTCCATTTGCGTCGCCTAGCTTAGCTCTGGAACCTTCCGTAATAACCTTTTGAATAGTAAAACTCTCGAAGTCGATGATGATGATGATTCAGATTTTCTTGGCACATAAGCAACGAAGGCCATAATAACTCTCGAAGTAACAACTTCCTCGCCGTTTGGTTCCTTCTGAAGTCTAGCACGGCACAGTCTGTGTGTTTTTACGTTGATGCATCGCATAATCCGTCTCCCGCGCACGACACACCGTTACAGTACACGACGTTCGAGA
This sequence comes from Ornithodoros turicata, assembly GCF_037126465.1. NCBI lineage: Eukaryota > Metazoa > Arthropoda > Arachnida > Ixodida > Argasidae > Ornithodoros > Ornithodoros turicata. Next base: position 54,590,229 of record NC_088205.1, on the reverse strand, counting down.
ACAGTTGGAACCACGTCGAATGATTGTTTAACGTCGATCAACAAGGCATAGAGAGATTGCGACTTCAACAGTAAACAGATAAACGTTACCAGTGAATTCACAAAGCAAACGCAAACACCGAAATTTCATTTCATTTCATTTATTATACCTTAAAGGCCCCGTGGGGCGTTCCATAGGGAGATATACAGCAATACAAAGTAGAATAGTCATCTTCTCACAGACAGCTTGAAACTGAGGCCCATCACACATTGAGGCAACTTCAACGGGAAGGCTGTTCAATTCGAAAAGTCCTCATTGCAATGTGAATTATTTATGGCCAGCAGTGAGGCTGTGTGTGGGTTGCAGTTTATGTGGGTGGACAAGACGAAAAAATGAGCCGAAACAATATATGGTGAATGAGAATGGTACAGCCTAAACCTCAGAACAAGCCATAAGAATTTGCGTCTGGCAGCTATAACAAAAGAATCGCAAGACCGGCTTTCACCTCAGTCATACTCACTGAGCGGTCATGTATGTATACTAAAAGCGAAAAAAAAACCCCAGTGCGAGGTGACAACGAAAGGGACAAAGGACAAGACAAACGCAGTACTGTACTGCCAACCAAAGACTTTTATTTGTGAAGAATGCCCCATTGTAATACAAAAATACCCTCTCCCTTCCTTCTCCTGTCGAACATCCCAGGACTGCCAGGCAGCACCTAGGTCACCAGTCTGGGGGGTTTTTATCGCTTTTAGTATGGATCACCAACACGCCCGGATTTTTACTTTACTTCATGTATTTATGTCCAGGATAAACATAAATGCGTTATTCCCTATACGCTCAAGTTTGTCTACAAGGTACTTGAGGTGTGGGTTCTAGATCACCGCAGCGTAGCTGGTGCATACTACAAAATTATAGGCTAATAGTTCTATTTCTGCTGATGCCATCTATAAAGTGCGTTCAAAAAAGGAAAGTACAAATGTGCGCGAAGCCCTAAACAAACTTGTTCAATGTGGTGATTCCAGTGAACAAACATAACTTAGACGTGGACAAGAGAAGTAGGCGTATTACGTGGCCTCATAGGGCTACTAAAAGTTACAAGTGGACTTGTAACTTTTGGAAGCCCTATGAGGCCACTTAATACTTTTGTCCTGACGAAGGCGGAGCCTCCGCCGGAACGTAGACTGAATGTAAATTCCCCTTAGCGTTTTTTAATTAACTAGTTTAATTCATAATAAATCCCCCTTTGTTCAATTAATACTCCCACTTCTGTTGTCCACGTCTCGTTTACCACAACACCACAGAATATCCACTGGATGCACGATTGATGGTGGGTCCATGGTGGGATTCGTCTGTCTGATGCATATCCCTCTGACATCCAGCGTGGACGAAGGGAGAAAATAAAGCGCGGAAATGATATCCTCAGGATGTCCAAAAACGGACATACGGTGTGATCTATGCCCCAACAACACATGGCAGTCCTAAAGATATTTGATGTGCGTCTGAAGCTGGACGTTGGAATATCCTGGGGATAACGAGTTATGCACGCTCACAGGTCCAAGTGGAGAAATGAGTCATCTGTGACGTCCAGCGGACATCCAGTGTTCCGCGCTGCTTTCCCCTGACATCGTTTTCTTTTCTTTTCTTTTTTTTGTCTGTGAGATTCAAGCGCTTGATGTGACATATTTAGTGAAACTAGCCTTTTTTGCACTGTTAATGTGGATCGACAGTTAAGAACTAAGGAACAACGTGCCGTGACTGAAACCGGAATCTGGAATAACTGACAAAAAAAGTGATGGTAGCTGTGACAGTATAATCCCCCCTGCCCTACTATTATTGTACCCTATAAACGCGCCTTTCTTGTTTTGGAATCATCATCAAAGAACAAGCATAGTCGTGTTTCTCGCAATATTCCAACTTGGCCCATGCGCACAATACGTCAACAAATCGACACAAAGCGAACAATGAACGATGAGAGCCGAGAAATTGAGGAGCTGTTCCGTTGGAGAAGTCCGCGATGTTCTGGGTGTAGCATTTACTGTGTTCACCATTAATTTAATGTAGTCCAACAATTTCGTTTGATTAATTAAATTATTCACATTAGTAATATAGCATGTGTGCTTTAAAATTAAGAACATATTATACCTGTTTTATTAGGAGCATTAGCTGGAAGTAATGTCCATAAAATGTTCCTCCTTCCTCCGCTTAACGTCCCTATGGATATCTCACGGACGTCCCAGAGGACTCTTTCTTTCTCTCACTTGGACATGTGAGCGTACATATAACGGACTAAAACCCATTGTCCCCAAGATATTCCAACATCCAACTTCTGACGTACATCGGATATCCATAGGACAACTTTGTTTTGTTGGGGATATTTTGTATTTATATCATTTCGTGCCCATCCGACATTTCATCTCCTACTATGTATATATGTACTATGGTGCGATATGAATCACCCTAATACTTATAATGCAGAACTTTCTCGATCACAACACATCGGAATGCATAATTAAAACCAACGCACATTTTTGCTCTAGTTAAAGACATCACTTCCGTTCTCGTTCGTTTGATAAATTACCAGTTATCACCATACATTCGTACTTTCCACTTAAGATTCAGGGGCACATTATTAACGTGAATTACAAACAAAAGAGAGCCAACACTCAGCCCTGTGGGACGCCAGACAACAAACACATTAGAAGGACTGCTCACCATATCTAAGAAAAAAAAAGAAAAAAAAATCAAATACCCATGTGATAACCTGGAGGATGCAGTTTAAGGGAGCATAATTTACTGATAAGACGACTGTGGGGTACACCACCAAAGTCATTTTTAATATCTACGTAGATGGCATCAACCTGTAACTCGTCATTTGTTATTTAAGAAAAAATCTGTAATAAAAATGTAGCCGCACGGAGAGCACCCAGTGGAAACCACATAATAGAGCTTGGGCCTTGGACTTCGCGGGGTCTCTGGGAAAGAAACAGGTGTCGCTAGTGCCACACGTACGTATTATTCAAGGTCAGCGTTCCTTTTGTTTCATCTGTCGTACGTGTCACAGTTCATCGGCTGCGTGTCACGAAAAGGGCATGTGTTGGCGCAACGACAACACCGGATGTATCTGAATTCAGCACCGCCGGAACGATGCATCACAGCATAAGAGGCGACAACAACGTCAGCAATGGCACGCTCCAGAGCCCATAGCTTTTTTTCTATTTTCTTCGTGAGTAGCCTCACACGAGCATTAGAAAACAAGCCATAGTGCAATATAACACGTGTAGACCTTATTTGTTTCGCACATAAGTACGAAATGTAAGCTATAGGTCGATGTAACCATGAGCGCTAGGCTTGACGTGAGCTAGAAAACGCATCGAGTTGATACTTGTAGGTGCAAAGTACTTGGCAACTTTGGTTCACTCAAATGGTAGAAAGGCTTCCTTAGATTTTCTGGTCAGGACGGATTGTAAAAAAATCTGGAGATTAAGCCTTCATTCTTCAGTGACTACGATTCATAAGGGTGCGACCGTTCACCGCTTATGCTCGTAAATAAAAAGTGGAATATATTTTTTATGTATCTCAAAAATGCAAAATATATAGGGCTCAAGAGAGCAACTAAAAAGAAAAGAAGAACAGGGGCGATAGGTGATTAGAACGGCTGAATTTTGGCCCCGCTTATGCATTCTATTTTGCCGTGGACTTTATATTTTTTATTTTGGGGATTGGAAATGTTGGAAAAATTTTTCCATAACCGAGAGAAAAAAATTGAAATCGTTTTGTTTCTGCCAATTTTCCAGTGTTTTTCACGAGGCCTCAGATCTCCAATTCAGGCATATGTCTGACGATCCTCTTCGATTTCAACTACTCCCATAGGTTGTGCCTCGTCGAATATAGAGAAAAATCGTACAAATATGTGATAATATCTCAGGACATGTTCAATTACATTTTCTTGCGTGCATTCGTGTGTGATTTTCAGCGTCACGCCAACCGAATAGCAGAATGTGATACAAAGTAATTGAATTTCATCTATTAAATCTATTTTGTAGTTGCACATGTGACTGCAAAGCTACTGTATGCGTGTTACTTCAAACTTGTCACATGAATTGCATTTTCGTGTTCACAGCAGGTAAAAAGTTAGTTGTGCAGTCCCGAATAGGGACACTGACAGATACCGGACACTATGAGAAAATGTCTCTGTAGCAGTGTCACGGATAAAAGCCGGGGGGGGGGGGGGGGGGGGGGTTATTGCAGTATGAAAGGAAGTGATAACATGAACAATGTCGGCTTGCTATTCTTTGCTGTAAGTGTTTATGGTTTAGTACGATGTGAAACAGACGCCGGTGAAGCATTTCTGTCGAGGGTAAATACTATTAACTAGAGATGAGACGAATACAGAATTTCCCGAATCCGAATCCAAGGAAGGTTCTGCGAATCCTCAAATCTTACGAATCTCGAATCTTTCGAATCCTTTCTTTAAAAAAAGGTTAAAAGCCTGGGTCAAAAAACACTTCTACTGAAAATGTTTTGAAGCAGAATTTGATATATTTGTTAAATGAAAAACAAATTAAATAATGGCACCGGGCGAACGTAACTCGCGCCCCGAACAGGGCCCCTCTTGCGGCGGATTGCACATTTCCCACAGGATACATGCCGGCTGCCGGAAGGCCGGAGGCAAGTAAATAGTGGTTTCCTGTGCCGAAACAGAAGTATGTCAAAGTCACACACAAATTGTGGTGTCGTTGGGTGCAACAGCACGTACCGAAACCCACCAGGGATCAAATTTTACAATGTCTCAAGCGAGCCGGTCGAAGCCGAGCGACGTGAACGGTGGATCACGCTCGTCCGACGTCAGGAGGGAGTTGTGATCTACCAAGGCGGACGTTCTTGCATTTGTTTACGCCCTAATTAATTAAATAAATTTCAAATACAGCGAAGGTGGCACACAGTGGCACCTCACTCAAGAATATGCAGCATGCACTTCGTGGGCAACTCCAAGTCGAACGAAGATGGCCACCCAGCTCATTGCCCTCCTCGATATTCCCAACGGTGTATAAAGCTGCAACTGGACCTCTCTCTGACGATCGCTATGCAAGGTATGCAAAGTTGCCTCTTTGTTGCTGTTAACGACATTGTAAATTAATCGAGCTAGGGGAAGGTAAGGGTGGATACAGGCAGTGAGGGGCAGTACTTGGAATACCAAGTACTCAACTAATACTTTAAGTACATTTCTGTGTACTCGTAGTTTACTTTAAGTACATTTTAAGTCGTGTACTTTATACCGTAAAGTACTTTTTTCCGAGTACTTTCCCATCAAGTACTCATACAAGTACCCAAACTTGGACTCGAGACAAAAAATCACAAAAGAGTACCAAAAATACACCCTGCTAAAAGCGCTAAAATGACAAGAAGAAAACGAAAACACACAGATAGCGCCCCATTCATCATCTCGTGATAAAATTGTTGTTGCACACAAATAGCGCTATCTGTGTGTTTTCCTCTACTGGCCGTCATTTTTGCGCTTTTTGTGGGATGCAGTATGATGCAGCTACCAAGATCTTCAAGTTCGACAAACCCAGTGGAAATAATAATCGGCACATTCTGTGTTGTCATGTATGGACAGACTTAGACGCCGAGAACGCTGCACGAAATTACTTTCACTTTGACACAATACAAAGCGTGGACTAAGTCGTCTGCTTGTCTCCCGCAAAACCTGCATGCGCGCCCCCTGCTCGCGCTGCCGCCTAAGCGACTAGGGCGGGATCTAGCCTGTGTCCGGCGCCTATACTACTTCTTAAATGTAATTTATTTAACATATTGTTCATCGACTACAGGAAATACATAAACTCTCGTGTCTGAATTATTGCCATAGAACGAAGAAACAATCAAAAGCAAAGAAACAAACGAACGTGGTTGGTGGAGTCGAAAGATTCGATTCGCCGTCTTGGGCACTGGGACTCGGATCAAGCTTTCGGCAGACTCAGGAGGCGTCAGTATTAAAAAGGAACAAACGAACCTGTTTGGTGGATTCGGAAGATTCGATTCGCCGTTTTGGGCACTGGGATTCTGATCAGGCCAATCAGGCTTTCGGCGGACTCTGAAGGCGCTATTTTTAAAAAGAAACAAACGAACAAGGTTGGTGGATTCGAAAGATTCGGTTCGCCGTCTTGGGCACTGGGATTCGGACTCGCGAATCTCGAATCCCTGCCTAGGATTTGAGGATTCGCGGTTCCGGTTGGCCCATCCCTACTTTCAACTTATTGTATATGATCACTGTTTCAAATGAGACCTGTAAGTCTGCAGGTAATGAGCTTCGCCTTCTTTGACGATTCCCTTAGTTGTCTTGTGGCAGGGGGGCTTGTGTTCGTCTGCTTGTGCGTGATTTCCTTGGGCTTTGTTGCATTCCACCTAACATAACTGTGTCTTGTGAACATGCAGATGAAGTAAATACAAGAGGTAGTCAGCGTCCTAGATGCATAAGCATGGACTGAAGCTCTCAAGTGGTTATTGACACAAACTATCATGCACACTATCATCAGGTGTAAAAGGAAATATAAAATTATACAGCCAATATATAGCAACAGGTACCGACACGTGAGCGCTGTGGCAGAGGATGGCCGGTGAACGCGCATGCGTTAAAAAAAAAGAAAGAAAGAAGAAAACACATGGGAAAACTGCATGTGACCGATAGTTGGAAGATATTTAACCGTGAGGGGTGCTTGTGGAAAGGGGGAGAAAAGGCATACTAGTGGCTGTCCTGACACACAGTTGGTAAATCACTGCTAAAGAAATGGTATCACTCTGTCTTTACATCAATATGTGAGTATTTTGGGGAATATGCGATATATTTAATAGAGGTAGACACAAGGAAAATCAAAGTCAGCCCGTTGGCAGTGTTGAGAGAAAGTGTCAAAGGTGCATGGTAGAAGGGTTATTAATGATCGATTAGGCCAAATGGTGAAGGTGAACTGAGGAACTCAGAGTTCTTCTCGCGCTGGTAGCGCTGAGATACATCGCGCGCAGGAAGGTTGTGGCTGATGATGCGGCTGCTGCAGGTAAGTAGAATGAAAAGGAGTTGGGAAATGTGCTGCGTACGAAAGGTGAAGGTGTGAGACGACATTGGGTGCGTTCAGTAGGAGCCCCAAAGCGCTGGTGTTTCAGACAGCACTCAATTAACGCGACACAAGCGACATTCACGCACCCGGGAGTGTGAGACTCGGAGCCGCTTTTCGCGCTCCCGTTTCATTTGGGTGCATGGAAGCATAGAAAGAGACGACAAGCTCCCGGGTGCTTGAGATTTTCTGTGACACACTTCCTGTTGAGCGCCGGCAGGGCGGGCTTCGAAGCGTGGGTTCGGAAGCGAATACAGACTTACTATGTCATCCAATGCTCCCTTTTCGAGAAACTATAATATTTTTTAACTGTTATCATGCTTTTCTATTAGCGGACAAACTGCGCACGGATATTGGCGGTTATTCGCGGGAAATACAGTACTTTAATGCAGACACCTTCACAGTAAACAGCTCCTATGACGTCTGTTACAAATTCCCATATTTTCATTCATGTAAGAGAACCGTTCTGTTACGCAACGGCCTCGAATCCCTTTATTCTCCTCGTGTTCCCTCGTCCTTCCGTTGATGGCTACATAGGCGGGGGGGGGGGGAAACTTGATCATCACTCCTGTGATAATATTTGAAGACGTTGCCGATGGTAGCTAGACGAAAGTGCCCATTGGGATGGTTGATGCGATTGTCTTTAGTATCCCTTTTTTGTGTACAGTCTGCACCACTTTTACAGGGCCAATTAACGATGTCTGGGCACCAGGAAGGCCTGTCCGAACCATGACGAAGTCCCCGACTTGCACGTCTGGAATCTTAGCGCTGTGGCGGCGGTCGAAGGATTTCTTTATATCCTGCCGGTATTTCAGCTCCTGAGTAGGCGTATTCCGCTTTTCTGTCAGGCAGAGGTCGTCGCTTATTACAAGTTCTTTGTCTGCCTCAAGGATAGGTGAGTCGCCATGTAGAGCGTAGTGCGGTGAGCAGCCTATTCCTTTGTGATGTTAGCGATTGTGATGTTGCGTGGCGCCAGCGAGACATGGTTTCCATCTGCAGGAAACTTGGGGTACAAGTGGATGAATTGCTTGATGTCTCGTATCGCACGTTCGGCCATACCGTTTGCTGCAGGATGGTATGGAACAGTGAACTTCAGGCGAATGCCCATTTGTCTTTCCATAAGTGTTATGACGCTGTTGCTGTCTTCGCTCCAGGACGGGTGGCGACCATTCTTATGCACTGGTCTATAGCGAGGAGAACGACCGCGTCTTCCTAACACCTTCTGCCTTTTTCTTTAGCTCGGCGAAGTCAATGTGCACTATCTCGAAGGGCTTATCCGAGTGGTCCGGTAAGACCATCTCGTCCGTTCGCTGACGGTAATGAAATTTATACCGCTGGCATCTGTCGCTGGAGCGCACGTATTCTTTGACGTCCTGCTTCATTCTAGGCCACGTGAAGCGTTTGTTAATCGTATAGTAAGCCCGCCAGACTCCATCGTGGCCACCAGACGCTGCACTGTCGTGGTACAAATGAAAGATCCTAGGGCGAAGCGTTTCTGGGACTTCAAACCGATGGCCCTTTTTACGTAGATGTTCTGTTCCTTCCCACAGGCGGATGTTGTCAACTGCATTGGTCAGGTGGACTTCTAGGCCCAAGCGAGATAGGGCGTCAACTTCAGTCAGCTCCTTTCCCTGCTTGTAGCGTACGTCCATGTCGAAATGCTGAAGCTCAGATGTCCACCGTGCTAGTCTCCCTTTTGTGTGTGCAGAAGTAATGATATGGGCTACCGGCTGATGGTCGATGTATAGCGTGAACCTTCGTCCCTCCAGGAATGTTATGAAATACCGGACTGCTTCATGCTGGAAGTCAGGGATGGAGAGGACGGGATTAGAAGAAATGGCTTTCAGTATGTCTTTGTACGCGGCGTCACACGCGCTGGTCCAGTTGAACGGAGCGTCCTTCTGCAGAAGTGTGGTCAGACATTTCGTCCGTTTGGCATAATCCTTAATGAAAGCTCTCAAATGACCAGCAAGGCCCAGAAACACTCTTAGAGAATGGGTGTCATGCGGCGTTCGCAGGCTTTGGATTTTCTGCACGGAATCTTGCTTTGTTGTTTTAGTGTGCCCGTCAAAGACCCTGTCGATGAAGACAACACTTGATTGAAAGAACACGTTCTTTTTAAGGTTCACTTTAAGTTTGGCTGTACTGAGCAGGTGGAGGACTTGTGTCAAATGGACGTTATGTTCCTCCGGTGATCGGGAGTAGATCAGTATATCGTCAATATAGACATGAGCGAACTCTCCGATGCAAGGTTTCAGGACACAAGTCATAAGCTTCTGAAACCAGGCCGAAGAGTTCTTCCACCCGAAAGGCAGCCTGTTATACTTGTACAGGTCAAACGGAGTGATGAAAGCGCTGAAGCGTTTCGTGTCCTCCGTTAGCGGAACCTGCCAAAAGCCTTTACAAAGGTCTATGGTGGAGAAAACCGTGCTGCCGCCCGTGTCGTTAATGATATCGTCCACACGAGGCATGAGAAATGGAAACGGCTCGGTTTGCTTGTTAATGAGTCTGTAGTCCGTACACAAGCGAAAAGATCCATCCGCTTTCGGGGCTATAGTGATAGGCGACGCAAAGGTAGAAGTCGATGGTCGAAGAATACCTGCGTCTAGCATCTGCTGTAACTCACATTTGAGCCATTCTTTCTTCTCTCGTGTCATGTTGTATGGCTTTCATCGCACAGGCGTTCAATCGACCAACTACAACGGTACGTGCAGTGCGCGTGTCGCCGTTGGATAGCCCGACAGTGAGATGAGCTCAGGGTAGTGCTTAGCAACGTCTTCCCTTGTGCGGACGTGAGGGGAAGCTGATGTCGTTTGGCATTTCGATGGATCTTCGTCTATGCCAACTGTGTCGTCCCAGTATACGTTGAGTCGAAGTCGCTTCATGTCGGGACGGGACAGCAAGAGGTCGTAGTCGACTCCTTCAATGACGAACGCCTCCGTTGCTATCTCATTGCAGGATAACCGAAGTGTGACTTGCGCCCACTGATTAAAAATTCTAGTGGTACCGTCAAACGCTTTGATTTTTACATCCTTTCCTGTAGTTAGCTCTTGTGATTGTAGTAGGCGACGGTTCACAATCGTAACAGATGACCCACTGTCTACAAGTGCTTGAACTTCCGTGTTGTTAAGCAGAAGATTGAGGTACAAGAGTTTGGAATTATTGAGGTATACAGTGTCGGTAGTCAGAGGTCAGATGTCTTATTATTCAATCAGTCAGAGGTCATTATTTTGTGCAATATGTAGAAATACAGAATAAACAGAACCACAAGGCAAGCCTAACAGAACCACAAGGCAAGCCTAGACCTCTGTAGTTGACCTAGACATAGGTAGTTGTCCGAGGGTGGAGACCGGCACACTCATTTATTAGTTGTTGTTTTTTTTTATCGTCGTCTGTTCCTCGGTCGCTGCCATTCTGATCCTCAACAAGGGCTGCGGTTGGATAGCGTGGCTGAGGGACGCGCTGCGGCTGAAACCTCCTGAAATCTTGAGAGTTTCTGTGATGATCCATCGAACCCGACGGCGGCTGAGCTGGAGGCATTTGACTCCTGATGCCGAAGTCCCGGATACATTGCAAGAGCTCTTCGGGGTTCTGGGGCGCGCGAATTTGTGTCAGCTGTCTGAGATCCTGAGGAAGACCATGTTGCACCAGTGCCACAACAGAACTGTCTGGGAGGTGGTACTCTGCTCGTTGAAGAAGACGGACCTTCTCAAAGAAATAGTCGACTATTGACCCACTGTGATATTTATGCATAATGGCGTCGTTCCACCTGTCTACTATGTTCTCACCGAACGACTTTAGGAAGCTGTCCTTCCATGTCTGCCATGTGGAGGTCTTCTTTGCGAGAATACGAAGGTCGTACCAACTTCTTGCAACTTCCGTCAGGAACGGCCGCAGATTTGGCTGTGTCAGAAGTCCACTGATTTCGGCTGCAGACGTGCTGATATAGGGAGATCCACGTGTCAGGACTCTGCGAGTGGCCGTCGAAGGCCTCTGGTCCGAACATTTCGCGCTGAAGACTCCCGGCTCCAAACGCTCTGCACAAAAGCTCGGTCAGTGCTTGTTGTTGTCGTGACAACTGGTTTTGTTGCTCCTGAATGAGGGTTATGACCGTCTTCATATCTGACTGTCCGTGGGTCTCGTGAAGCAAGGAAGGCTCTCCCTTCTTCTTAGATGCCTGCAGGATGAGCTGTTGGAAATCATCTGCCTTGACGCTGAAGGAGATCGTGTATGCTCCCCGCCTCAGTCTTGTTCAGTAGGTAGCGGACGAGGCCGGCCTGGCTGTGGTCAGGTATGGTTACCTGTTCGCCATCGGTAGTGGTACACCTCGTAACGAGTCGTAGGGTTTCCTTCTATGCAGAATTCAACCCACATTTCAGTAAAGTCGACTGCACAACCGCTCTCTTCGAACGGTTCAAACTAAGCGAACGTGTCCTCCGCCTGTGCACTGCATGAGCAGACAACTGGAAGCGGCATCAGCGAGCGAGCAGTGCAGAGCTCCAAAGTTGCTTTCGCTATTAAGTGGCCCCTCCGGTTGTGTCATGCCCGCGATTTGAGTGCGCCTACTTAACGCACGCATTGACTGCAACCTGCGCCGGACTTTATGCTGCATGCTGCCTAATTCGACGAATCTAAATAGTGGCACTGTGTTGCTAGATATGAGTGGAAATACACGTATATTATCTACTCAGAAGTGGTAATTTATATTACAATTAGAGTCACATGACTTCGAAAGTAATTTAGTTAGAGGAAAAGATACCGAAACAGAACTGTAACTCAATCACCGTTACAGTTATTTATGAAATGTAATTGAGCTACTCATGAGTTACTTCAGCAGATGGTGTCCGTTTATAGTGCCAGACATTACGTCTCCCGTCAAATTTAACAATCAAATTTTTCGCACCAGAAGTTCGTCATTTAGACAACGAACTACACTTCAGGACAGGTCAACTCTTGCTGGTGAAGCCCGATCGGAAATGTTGAGAGGTCTGCGATTGGCTTAGGTGGCGCATAACGCCTGCCAGTCACAAAGGAGAGTGCCCGTATGCTTCAAACTGTTGCTTTTACACTGATCACGTTGTAAGAACATCCGTCGGATACGTCTTACTTAGAGCACACTGGCATGCTTTTAAAGCGAACTCGTAAAATATTCGCGCTAACAAAAAAAGATGTGGATCGGCTTCCGCTTCCCCGACTGCATGCCCTCCGCCACCTTCTCGTACGCACCACTCGCAATGTGCGGAGTACATACTCCGCTCGAGTAGATGTGCGGAGATGTACCAAAATGCTGGTCGTGCAAAAGGATACTCAAGTAGTTATTTATCGTATCGCTGTAGCTCAATGGGACATTGGACAGACGGTGACCTTTTGGGGGTCGTCATAATAAGCATTCTGACGACACAATAGCGATTTGAAAGTTCGAGATGAGATGTAAGCCCCATTCCTCATTCCTGTTTCTGGTGTTTAATTTCTGAAATTCGGTGTGAAAAATCGGTGTTTTTTTCGCAATCGACGGTTTTCGGTGGTGAGATAAGATAAGAACTTTATCACACGCTCTGGACAAAAAAGCCACACGACTTGAATATTGACGGCTGGTAATATTTGAAATGTGAAGACAGTCGGCGAATATCGGCGAGCAACGACACTAGCGTTTCCTACGCGTACGGTGGACGCAGCACTTTACACACATTTTTTCGTTACAGCGCCAACAGCTGAAACCTGAACGTGTCGAATAAAAAATTGTCAGATCCATGTTAAGAGATTCCGGCAACATTGCACACCGTTCCTTTCGTTACAACATGGTTATATAACTTCGGAAATACTCTCTATACATAACCGCTTGATAAGGGTAGCGATTGCAAGCAGCTGTAGCAGAAAGAACCGGCATGAGTCGTCCAAATCCTAATGATAGAAAGCTCGCTTGTAGGAGGTGCATACTTACGTCGTTTATTAACTTTATTATTAGTCATCGTTAATGCTTACATTCATCATTAGGTAGGGTAATGTGAGGCACAGTGAGGCATGGGCTGCTATCCCTTACAAAAATTGGTTTGTCCTTTCTCTAGACGCTCTGTATCCTTCTTGTATACCACATTCTGTGTGTTATGCATAGACTTTCTGTATACTAGGTATTTGGACATTCTGTGCATTGTCTATAGACGTTCTGTATATTATGTATGTAGGCATTCTGTGTATTATATATATATATATATATATATATACATATATATAATGAGGGAAAAAAGCCATTAAAGAAACAAGTAAATGACACTAGACGTGTTTGAAATTCAAAATTACAGATTAAGATGGCTTCTGTGGCTGCACGCAGGGAAATAGATACTCATGGAACGATGCGATAGCACCAGAGGACACATGTTTCGCTGTGTTTGCGGCTCGTCAGCTCTGGGTAGCTCCGCATCGTTCGGAATAGGCAAACCAGGGGTCGCTCAGCGAGCGATATACACCTGGGAGGGTGACTGAGCACTCCTCAATGCCACAGTGCAAGCCAGTGAATTATAATGAGGGAAATGGCCATTAAAGAAACAGGTAAATGACACTAGACGTGTTTGAAATTCAAAATTACAGATTAAGATGGCTTCTATGGCTGCACGCAGAGAAACAGATACTCATGGAACGATGCGGCAGCACCAGAGGACGCGTGTTTCGCCGTGTTTGCGGCTCGTCAGCTCTGGATAGCTGCGCATCGTTCGGAATTGGCAAACCAGGGTTCGCTCAGCGAGCGATATACACCTGGGAGGGTGACTGAGTACTCCTCAATGCCACAGTGCAAGCCAGTGAATTATAATGAAGAAAAAAAAAAGGCCATTAAAGAAACAAGTAAATGACAGTAGACATGTTTGAAATTCAAAATTACAGATTAAGGCGGTCCCCTCCGCTTGTTGTTTGCTCGCTACCATCGAGGGATGGCAGCACCGCCGCGAAATTGTTGTCTTCATATTTTTTCCCCCTCGGCGCTGGGGGCGGAGCATCCCGCTTGCGCATGTGTCGCAGATCGCAGTGGCTTTGGAGGAAATTGTCCTCTGTCTCTCGCGCGGCGGTCTTTTCAAAACCATCGCTCGGAGGGAACGTGGCAACGAGGCCGGTTTCACACAAGTTTTCATGGGCCGAGCACGGGCATATTTATGTGTATGGGGCTGTTCACACAACTGCTGCTCTCAATTCCATATCTTCCAATGGGATCCGTGTTGCGTCTGTGAGACGCACAGACGAGAAACTCTCCTGACGCCGCTATTGCACCGAAACCTTTCTCGTTTCACTGGCGCCTTTTCGTTTTCTGCAATATGCAGTCCAAGTTTGCGGACTTTGTTTTCGTCGACCATCACATCGTGCATGCGTCCAGCGTGTTACATCGACCCTGGGTTCGTAACCCAAGTTCGTGCTCTGCGCATCACATTCTCATCATGATCATCATTACAGATCTCATAACCCCCCTGTGAGCCATGGGGTAGTGGTCCAATATTGTAGTGGGGAATTTCCTTAGTCATCATCGTCACGTATGTGTTGTTGTGGCTGTTTGCAGACTTGAAACGCTGGAGTTTGAATAATTCGGGAAAAATTTTGGTTTTTAAAGAGTGGAATGAAATGATGACAGTATCAAGAGAGGGGGAGAGCCCTCAAGCCTCAAGACTTCAAGCCCTTCGTTTCGCGAAGGGCTTGAAGTGATAATCCATTTGGACTTGCTTACAGAATGAGGGACGCTAATTGGGGAGGAAGGAACTGAGCAAAACCGAGCGACCAACTTGAGTCTGATTTTTCGTTCTTCGCAATTTGGGTGATACCATTGTGCACATTTACAGTATGCGGATTACGCGATACAAATCTATCAAGTAGCTATGCGTGATGTATTACAGCGTAGCACAGTATTCTGTACCTGTCTGCTGCAGTCCCAGTTGGAATCACACCTATATGGCTTTATGAGCAACGATAAAGGTACGAACGGACATAGTCGCTGGTCATGTCTCCTTTCTATGTTGGTATCCGGCTTTCTCTTCTACTGCCCACGCGTTGGAGATAGCGAATTTGGGGAACCAAACAACCACTACATTCTGACTATGGCTGGGGACACGGTACATGCTGCACAGCGGCGCACTATCGCTATGATTTCACGTGCCATGCGCCTCACCTCTTTTTGAGTGTGCGTGTCTGTTTAAGAATAGTGGAACACAAAACAAATAAATAAAAAATAAATGATGAAACGGAGCGGCCTTCTTGCTTTGCACATACACTCACGCACACACGTAATAATGGAATGACGATGGAATGGGAAGTTCACGGAATGTGTGAACGTTTTCAAGTGCACCGGAGAATGAGTGAACATGAAGTAATCTTGTTCTTCCGTACTGTTTTTGCAGTAATGAAAGGCATAAATGATTGATATGAGGGGGTTGAAGAGGTGGAAAAAAATAAGCCCACTTCGCATATGTAACCGTAAGATCAGAATGGAAAAACAACAGGCGCCTGCGACAGATTTGTATCTGTTCCCGCGGACAGCTTCTGCTTTCAACAATGCATTTTGGAACAATGTACAGGGTGACCTCTTCTATTCCATACATATTTTTATATTTTTATATTATATTATTTATACTAATCGTTTGTTTTTCTTTCTTTCTTTTTTTTTTTTGCCTTGAACCACCAGCAAAACTCTCTATATTGTGGTGAGATACAGTTGTACAAAGAAGTCAGGGTTGGACTTATCGCCACTCTGGAGTATCGTTGTTCCAAGTCACCTCTCTGCAGTTTCACTCAGTTCATGTCGATGGGATCGGGTACACGCAGGCTCAAGAACGAACAGCATCAGTCGGCCTCCCATTCCTGTCGCGTAAGCTCTACCAGAAATGTGAGAACAAAGTTGGGGAAAACCTTCAATCAGCGACATTAGACTCCATGAAGAGAGCCGCGGCCGAAGAGGTTGAGCTTGCCAAACAACGGAAGGAGTGTCGCGATTCCAACGACTTTGGGAACATCCCAGTCATTGTAGATGGAGGATGGATGGAGCAAGCGATCTTTCGGCCATGGGTACAATGCGAATAGCGGGGTGGCTGTCATTGTCGGTCGTTACACGCACAAGATTCTCTCCATCGGAGTACGCCACAAGTTCTGCACAACTTGTCGACGCGCTGAGTCGGAGCATAAGGAGCCTCTACCCCACGAGTGTTCTTGCAACTGGAAGTCGTCTTCAACGTCCATGGAGCGAGACATTATTGTACAGGGGTTCAACGAAAGTGAAGAAATGTACGGCCTTAGGTACACTACATTGATTGAAGACGGAGATAGCAGTGTTTTCGTTGCAGTTCAGGAACAGGTTCCTTACGACCGTTCAGTGAGAAAGGTAGAATGCGTCAATTATATGGTAAAAAAACTATACCAAACGGCTGCATAACCTAGCAAAGGATAATAAGACATTCGCCACAGCTGAGAGCAAAGACGCCAGGAAGCGATTGTCTACAGCTAACATCAAAGCCCTAGAAAGTCTTGCCAGATCCGCAATAAGACGGCATGCACAAGACAACACTGCAGTATATCGCCTGCTGCGGTTAGTAGCCTGCGCTATCAACTGCAGAACGGCCCATACCACGCATTTGGTATCCAAAGCAGCTGTCCATGCGAGCACTGCTCCGTCAAGAGAGGCGATGCGTGGAACTTGAAAGCAGAACGGAAAAGGGCAATCTTCTTCTGAGATCCCACATGATGACTGAAATCCAGAAAGCAATAGACGTACTCGCAGACATGTCCGATATGCTGCTCCTCGATGCAACAAGTAATGCCGCTGAAACCTACATGAGCATGGCGGCGCGAACAGTCGGTGGCAAACGCGTTGACTATGCAAAGGGTAAAAGTTACGGTAACAGATGTCGCGTCGCAGCACTTGCATACAACATGAGAGGTGCAAGATGGCACGACTTCTATCTGCGCAAGCTCGTCGCGAAAAGTCCATCATCCGCTAGGAAGAAACTGATAACATAAAGACAAAACCGCAACGAACGAAAACGCAAAAGAGCGTTGCGGTTCGACAAGGCTCCAATGTCGAGAACACCCAAATTCGCAAGCACCGTTGGAGACAAGGACTATGGAGGACAGTCTCAAAGACCAGGACAGGACGATTCTTATTGAGAAATCCAAAGACTTTGTGCGTGGCATACAGTTGACCAGCCAGGAAGCTGACAGTCCGCAGAACTCTACACTAGAACAGAACAAGTCTGACCTATGGCACTCACAAAGAAAGATGAGGATACCATCAACCTCAATACATAGTATATGTCGCCCACATAGAAAAACATTCAAGCACTCTTCTTTAGTGAAGGCCATAATGTGTCCCAAGTCGTTCCGCAGCAAAGATTGTCAGTACGGCGTCGACCACGAGGAAGACGCAGCATCAGCATTCCCAGCGACATACCCAAACGTTGAAGTGAAAAAATGTGGCCTTTTCGTCGACCCTGATATAGCCTACGTATGCACCACTCCTGGCCGCCTTATCGACAACGACGGAATCCTCGAAATAAGATGCCCTGCAAAAGCACAGAATTACATGACCGTCGCAGAAACCGCTCGCAACCATTCCATCGGCGTAAAAATATCGAAAGACGGCAGCCTATATCTTTCAGAATCACACAAGTACTTCTATCAAATACAAGCTCAGCTAAACATTGCGAAGAGGAGCTAAGCAAACTCGCAGTGTGGTCGCCGACGGACCTGAAAGTTGTAACCATCAAGAGCAACCTTGCATTCTGGCAAAAAATATTGCCTGACATTAGGGACTTTTATGTAGGATATACGATTCCTGATCTCGTTGATCCATGAGTCACGAGACACATGGAACTACGGGATAAAGCAGTGGACATGAGCGAACTGGACGAACTTTTTAAATTCTGTAGCAACTTCATCATCCTGGAAACCTGCATAAGAATGCTATTCGCGTGCGGTGAGTGTAGATATCGTGTGTGTATACGGTCAGTCAAGACTTGTACGTATTTGGAGTACTGTATTTAAAATACTGTCTTTCAAATACAATTAGCGGTATTTTGGCACTCTACCTAATACGTTTTGTTTTCTGTATTTGTATGCTATTTAAAATGCATTTTATGGTATTTTCTACTCAATACCCTAATTACATATTTTGCATCTCTCTCTCAAACTTTCTGTGTCTCATGTTTCATTTTCTTGCTTTGTTCAGTGGAAATTTCCTGAGTCCCTCGGACTTGACCCGGACATTTGCCCTTCGGGAAGTCTCCATTTAGAGATCTTCCCCTGTGTGTACTAATCCTTGGCCAGTGAGGGGAGCGATCGAGGGGCCGTGGTTCAATTATGTGTGCCCTGATGCGGTGACGCCAAATTCTGACCTCGCCGAGCAGGGACCTCCTAGAAGTTGGCTTTGTTTTGGGTCGCATGTACTTAGTAAAGTTATGTGATATATCTTTGTCATCTTTTTGGGACTTGTGTTTAGATGACTTCTATCACACAGCGGCTGCTAGCGTAGTGCGCTGCGTGTAGGTTATTCGTGTCACATGGCGGCGAGTTGCCTCATTGACCAGTGACTTTTTGCGTTCAAGGATAAATAGTATCTTAATTGTATTTCAAATATTTTTGTAGTGTTTTACTCTACTTTAATTACGTCAATTTGCATGTACTTATACTCTATCTTAGTTACATTCTAATGTGAGTATTTATAATATTTCTTAAATGCATTTTTGAGTATCTTGTACAAGTCTGAGTCAGTCTACATGCAATGCAAGGCCGGGCTATGCACAACTTTATACGCTACTGTTGGTGAGGGCATTGCGGAAGCCATCGGACTGAGCATGGCTGGCGCTTCCCTTTCATTGTTTTTGTAATAAATATATCCGGGCCCCCCCCCCCCCATCCCCCTGTCGTTGTGCTAATCACACCATGGGGATACGGCGACGGCAGGAACATCCCCATGACTTGCCTGCGTTGTTATTTCATTTATCATAACCGCTCAATTCAGCATAATTTCACGGCCGAAAATATTATGTGCTGGCAAACCAGGGGTCGCTCAGCGAGCGATATACACCTGGGAGGGTGACTGAGCACTCCTCAATGCCACAGTGCAAGCCAGTGAATTATAATGAGGGAAAAAGAGCCATTAAAGAAACAAGTAAATGACACTAGACGTGTTTGAAATTCAAAATTACAGATTAAGATAGCTTCTATGGCTGCACGCAGAGAAACAGATACTCATGGAAAGATGCGACTGCACCAGAGGACACGTGTTTCGCCGTGTTTGCGGCTTGTCAGCTCTGGGTGTCTGCACATCGTTCGAAATTGGTAAACCAGGGGTCGCTCAGCGAGCGATATACACCTGGGAGGGTGACTGAGCACTCCTCAATGCCACAGTGCAAGCCAGTGAATTATAATGAGGGAAAAAAAGCCATTAAAGACACAAGTAAATGACACTAGACGTGTTTGAAATTCAAAATTACAGATTAAGATAGCTTCTATGGCTGCACGCAGAGAAACAGATACTCATGGAAAGATGCGACTGCACCAGAGGACACGTGTTTCGCCGTGTTTGCGGCTTGTCAGCTCTGGGTGTCTGCACATCGTTCGAAATTGGTAAACCAGGGGTTGCTCAGCGAGCGATATACACCTTGGAGGGTGACTGAGCACTCCTGAATGCCACTGTGCATCTTTCTTAGTGCAGTGTATCACAGTCAATCTGTAATTTTGAATTTCAAACACGTCTAGTGTCATTTACTTGTTTGTTTAATGGCTTTTTTTCCTCATAATAATTCACTGGCTTGCACTGTGGCATTGAGGAGTGCTGAGTCACCCTCCCAGGTGTATATCGCTCGCTGAGCGACCCCTGGTTTGCCAATCCCTAACGATGCGCAGCTACACAGAGCTGAGGAGCCGCAAACACGGCGAAACACGTGTCCTCTGATGCTGTCGCATCGTTCCATGAGTATCTGCTTCTCTGCGTGCAGCCATAGAAGCCATCTTAAAGGGACTCTGACCAGAAGTTCAACAAATCTTTCGTTTGCATCTATTACGAAGGTATAGTATTCCTCCAAGCCACACGCGAAATATTTTGGCTATGCGCGGCGTCAAAGTTTGCCAAACGGAGAGCTGAAAACCAGCTTGGCATTTGCTCCTCAACTCGTGCAATCGGCGAGGAGATCGAACGCTTGTGCTGCAAAGAGCTCGAAAGCGCAGCCGAATGACAGCAATATGAGTGCATTACAACACACGAAGATTTCCAAGTTCTATGCCTCAATACGACTGTCCTGAAGGTGGTATATTTTCAATTCCGTGGGCAGCGCGAACCTATGAGCGACCGTATTCACAAGTAAGTCACATGTGGCCCTGGCGAACGATGCTAAAATTTGGGCGCTCAAAATTGGTTTGGTCCTGCTAAACCTCGCCAAATAAAGTCGTTAAAAACTCCAGTACAGGGCGCAGCACATAAAAGACGACACAATACAGAACTGTGAATTGGAGAAAATCAATATAGGCAACTGTGTAATTGCCAGTGTGCTGTGTCTTAAGTCACCTTTTTATGTATTGCCCTGTGCTTATAGGTTTTTAGCGTAGGCTTTTAGCGATATTGAGTGTTCTT
Organism: Ornithodoros turicata; assembly: GCF_037126465.1. Lineage (NCBI taxonomy): Eukaryota > Metazoa > Arthropoda > Arachnida > Ixodida > Argasidae > Ornithodoros > Ornithodoros turicata. Next base: position 54,569,547 of record NC_088205.1, on the reverse strand, counting down.
ACTTTCGATTCACTGAAAAGTAAAAAAAAAATGTTGGTTTCTAAAAGAATGCAGCATGTGCAGTAATATACAGGGTGTGTGCAGATAAATTGCAGTCGCTCTCAAGTACATGTGGAAATGCCACGACACACACCCTGTACTGTGACCGGTTACCTATTTGCTAAACTATATATTTTATGTACATCTGCGTAGACGATATGGATATACTGCGTATCGCCAGTTGGCAAGGCGTTTTTACCACAAGCTTGGGAAAAACAAGAGCATGGTCATCCCAGCCTGTGCAGTGGATCTGGCGAACAGGATCTCTCGAGCCTTCCACACAGAAACTGCCACAGGCTTCAAGTACCCAACATCTTAACTGGAGGTACCTCTTCGCACAGCTCGTCTATCGCATTTAGAATAATTCAGCATCTCTATTTAGGATGACTTATAGCTCTGAAGATGATGTATGGTTCATGAGTTCAGTATGTTGTGTTGAAACACAACACTAGTCCTTTTTAATGAGTCTTGCGGAATGATAGATGATCAATCCTTTCGTGACATTGTGTACCGTTGCTACACTGAACAATTTCTTGAGCACGACTGATGAACAAATGAAAAGCAGAGTCTGTCTTACAAATAAGCATGTTCCTTGTAACTTCTCTGTTTGTTGAGTGACCCATGCTGATGTTCCCCCGCATGTAATGCCCGCAAGGGCCTTTGAGGTATATTCATGAATAAATATATATCAAAACCACAAAAAGATTTAACATCTATTGTATACCTATCCTCGCTTTGTGTGAATGATACATAAGCATTCTCAGAAGGTATGTTGTCACACTTTGCCTCATTGTGCCTAAAGCCTAATTCCACCTCTTACATCATCTCCACATCCTCAATCTCCAAAGCTGTACAAGGCTAAAGTAATCAGGTACGAGATAAAAAAAGGGGGAAGGAGGAAATTAAAAGGTGACACATCTAAAATTCAAAAAGTCCTAGTGCTTTCTCGGGGCTACTCATGTCCCAGTCCTGGATCAGATCCCCATAGAAAACAGCTTGTTTGAGCCTCAGTGATTGATTCCCTTGATTGCCCTGACTGTGAGGCAATACTCATCGGCTTGGTGGCAAGTGGGCTTGCGTCTGATAGTGTGGTTTGGAATAAAGGTAGCAAGGAACATTTCCCTATAGTCTTAAGAAGGATATCAACATAATCTGTCAAGACATAGCATTTCATATTGCTTTCAACACTGCTCATAGAAGTTGCGACCATTCATGTTGGGAAGGCATGCTGAAGTTACCTCAGGCACTGCATCCAGAACTGGGAGTCAGGTTCATAGAGAGCACCTTATGAGAGGAACAGCGACAGTGCCCAGTGAAGACACTCCAGGAATTTTGTGCAGGTTTATGGGGTCAATCCTTTTAACAATTTCGATGGAAAGCAGGGTGTGTGTAACACTGACCTCTGCTGTATCAGTTCTTGTTATCTACAATCAGGTACCGATGTTCTAGTAATCTGGAAAAGCCTCAGCTCTCTTGCAGGGAACTGCTAATGAATCTGAGTGTCTTCTGTGGAAACAGGTTGTAACTGTCTTTCTATCCACACTTCTTAGTTGCCCTAGCAAAAGCAAATATGCAATACTGCACACAATAACTAATGCCAGCACATGGAACCAGCTCCCGTGGCTCAGTGGTTAGCGTGCTGGCCATGTCACGTCGAGACTGGGAGGTACCCGGGTTCGAATCCCAGTGCCGGCTGTGCTGTCTGGGGTTTTTCCTGGGTTTTCCTCAGACGCTTTCAGACGTATGTCGGCACAGTTCCCTTAGAAGTCGGCCCAGGACGCACATTCCCCCAGGGCGTCAGTCGTGACGTTGCCCACCTACGTGAGGCCGACAACGGCAAGCCCTTTCACCACCCACCACACCAGCACATGAATGTTCTCAGGCTCCTGAAATGGAGCTACCTCGTGCATATGCTGTGCCATGTCGGCAAGAACATAAATCAGATTGCCTTTACTTTCGAAATTAGCCCTTCAGTGCTTCATGTGACTGCAAGAATGGTGTCCCTAAACAATAGGCAATAAGAATGATTTCTACAATGTAATGAGCTTTCTAAAATAACAACTTTATTTGAAAATATATTCAAAATGCCGGGTGACTGACGACCTCATAATGGAACATCCTTTACCGCAAACGCCGCTGAACACAACAATTAAAAACAGAGCGTAAACGTTTTGCCACCTATCTGGGCGGCATCATCAGTACAACAGAGGCCAAAGACGCGCACATCAGCCTGCTTATCTAAGAGGGCGTCTTACACATCCGATAGGGGGCCACGGTTTGTATTACAGGCTGATGCATCACGTCTGATAAAACAGGACTCTAAGAACTTCCTAGGGCCACATCGCTGGTCATATGCAACGGTTACCGCACCATCAAAATTAAATACATGTCCCTTAGGCCAAAAATGGTAGACTAATTCGGTCCTGGTTTGAGCAGCATTAGAAGCCTTGGCAACGCCCCTTGTGTGCTCTTTTAGTCTTGTCCCACGTCTTTTGTCTGTCTCGCCAATGTAGGTGGCATCACAGTCTATGCACTTAACTTTATATGCACAGTCTTAATGCCTGGTGGGCAGAGTGCCCTTTAAATGGCGTATGAAACACCTTGGATGAAAGGAATGCTCACCACTGATTTAACTCCTTCGATGTTGTTTTTGACTGTTCTCTGTTGTAGCGATGATGCCACCCAGATAGGCGACGAAACGTTCACTCTCTTTGTTCTCAATTGTTCGGTGTTTTCACTAAAGGATTCTACATTATGAACTTTGTTTGAATGATGATTAGTGGCGAGCTACATACGCTGGGCTACTACTCTACCACAATTGGGGTAATGTGGTGAAATGGGGTAATGAGCCTTGTACACAATCTACTTGGCAATATATTTATTTATCTGTCATAGGTTGAAGAACCTTGTGGTCTTACATAACGGAGGGGCGTGTAATTACACAAGACCGATCACCTAAAGGCCTTGCTTCACACTAGATTAAAATGTGAGGCAAATGTAACGTGACAAACGCTACATGGTGGCGATATGATAGGTCCTCCTCACGAATTGTTGGCACGGTTGCGGTTGGTCAAGAAACTGCATATCCAGCTAATGGTAGCAGGATCAAATTTTAATAAGGCTAGTTTGGCCAACAAGCTACCATAAAGCACAGTGTCAAAAGTCCTTACAAAATACAAAAATACTGCATCTACGTGGACCCAGAAACCAAGACAGTTTAAAATGCTGTGACCGAATTATGTTAGTTTTGCCTAAATACCCTTTTCTAAAGCCATGCTGGAATTTAAAAAAAGAAATTGATAGACTTAACATGGTTAACAACGTGCTGGTATATGATGTGCTGCATTAGTTTACAGGGATCCCTAACAACTGGAGCTGGCTAGTAGACAGAAGGAGCATAGTTGACACCTCTTCTGAAGACAGAAATTAGCTTGTGACCTATGCCCTCGACTCAGATACATACAAAGCACCTTTCACACAGATTAACGCATCTTCGTTCCAGCACTTCCACCTTCAAATGTTCATCGCTGTTGAGTGGTCCACACCACCGCGTCATAGAAGTTGCGACCACTCATGTTGGGAAGGCATGCTGAAGTTACCTCGGGCAGTGCATCCAGAACTGGGAGTCAAGTTCATAGAGAGCCCTTATGAGAGGAACAGCACCTCTGGTGTAGAATTGAAATGAGTATCTGTTTCTCTGCGTGTAGCCATAGAAGCCATCTTAATCTGTAAGTTTGAATTTCAAACGCGTCTAGTGTCATTTTCTTCTTTATTTAATGCCTTTTTCCCCTCATTATAATTCACTGGCTTGCACTGTGGCATTGAGGAGTGCTCACTCACCCTCCCAGGTGTATATCGCAAGGTAGTAGTAGGTAAATGTGGACAAGGTAGTAGTGAAAACACCGACTTAACACAATTCGTCATCTCAATGCTTCAGAGCGGCATAGCCTAGCTAGGAGCCATCAGAAGGGTCACATAAAGTATAACTGGGTTCATGAAGCGGAGGGTTCTGTGGGATAAGTAAGAAAGCATACGTGTTACAGAACAACTACGACAATGATCGGATGCACATGCATGGTTTTGAGTGCAGACCTGGAACTGAAAAATACATGTGCTAACCTTGTTGAAACTGCTTTTCCGTCAGAACCACACCAGAGCACACTTGGTTTCTTTAGATGAAGGTTCAAAGAATTCAACTTCAGCATTTGCAGTATACATCATCAGGTCTCGATGCTCCTTTGATATGCAGCAGACAGAATTTCGCTGGGGCGAGTGACTGCCGTTGCGGTTCGTTGCTTCGCAGCAGATCAAGAACAGTAGGCCGTAATGATAGGTAAAACGTTCAGAATATGACGAACAACTCCAACACCAATCCAATGACCCGAAAAAGGCAGGATGAGCCGGGAATCACACAAGTTCGCAAGCTCGTCATATGGCAGCCATTACAGCTGACCGGATACGGAACCATATGGAACGCAAGACAACAGAACGCAGATTAAAAAGGCAATCGTAGAACTTACTGATATGTTAAATATAGTGTATATTTTTCTTTTTGGAACTCTGTAACAAAAACATATTAACATATAAATGCCATTTCATAAAAGGAATTGACAAGGTATTGTGTGACCACGTGACGCGTTTGAGCCAATGGTGGGTGTTGCCAGTGGCCCTCATGTTGACGTCATTTTGATGGTGGGCCGGGGTGGATATTCTATATAATCGTATGTTTTCTCGGTTTGACGCTTGGCGTGCTGCACTCGGATGAAGTCGAATGTTTAAAATTCCAGTTTAGAGAAACCGTGGGGTTTTAATGCGTGAATTTTCGCATGGAGAGTCATTGTTGGGTGCTTTATCGACTGCAAGTACGAAACAGCTTCCACAACTTCTGGTCAGAGTCCCTTCAATCTGTAATTTTGAATTTCAAACACGTCTACTGTCATTTACGTGTTTCTTTAATGGCTTTTTCCCCTTATTATAATTCACTGGCTTGTACTGTGGCATTGAGGAGTGCTCAGTCACCCTCCCAGGTGTATATCGCTCGCTGAGCAACCCCTGGTTTCCCAATTCCGAACGATGCGCAGCAAGGGGCGCGAAGCTGCAGTAGAAATATATTGTAGCTGAAAACTCACGTGACCTCCAGAGCTGGACCAATGACTGAGGACTAGCCACCCTATTTTTTTGTCTTTTTTTATTATGTCGCGAATGACGTGTCATCCGTTTCTCTCTCACTACTTTCCTCCTCTCTGTTCTGCTTCCCGTCTTCTTTTGTTGGTCCTTTTTTTCTTCCATGCACTGTTTTTTTGGTTCGCGTTTGTCGGAATGCAGTGGGAGTTACAGGAATACGACGGAGCCTTGGTTGTTTTTGTCACATGAAGTATTTTATTGTGCAACATACGGTTATGCAAGCAAGACGTACACAGGATGACATTAATATTGCTCCAGAATTTGCTTGAAGAAGCCTGATAAAGTCGGACTGCCTCTGGCAAGGACTGCTACTGGGAACTGGAGCTCAGTGGCTGCAAGATGAAAAAAAATTGGTATCAGATATACAGTTATGCATGTGAAAGTTGCAATGCAAATAGAAAGAACAAAGGTGCTAATGAACGCGAAAAATAAGAACGGTGGTAGGGTTGTGAGAAGATCGCAGCCATGGGGTGTGATGAGCGACCTTAGTACAAAAAATACCTTTTATTGCGCTACTTCACAATGACATATTCAGACCGATTAGCCTGACAATCTTGGCTTTGGCGCTACGTACAGAACAGCTACTAAGTCAACGCTTCGGACGAAACTTGTCGAGCGAAATCACCAAGAATCAGACTTACAGTAGTGTCATACCTTTATACAGTACGACGTGAACGGGTATTTAATCATAACATTTACATAATATTGTTTCACGAAAAGAAATATATTCTACCATCGTATTTCAAAGGATACGCTGTCTGCCTCGGTCACCGCGAATTCCGGTAACAGTTAAGCAAGCAGTGAGCAGGCACAGTCGTACTCCTCGTTTGTTTTGTTTGGGCACTTCTCTTATGAAAATGGATTTTCCCTTTCTACAGACTTCTTATGTACTATTTATTTCCTACATTGACAATCTGTTGACTTCTTGTTCATCAAGTCAACAGTTATTTCTGTTGACTATATGTGCACTACCTGTGGGATACATACGGTGGGATATATATACTTTCTGTGACGGAACTTCCGTTGACAACGTGTACAAAACTGTGGACTATCATTATATGTGCATTCTGTAGACGGATTATACAGCAGGCCCTGTTCAAATTCTCTTGGCTTCCTGTGCGATTATCCAGCAAAGCTAGGGTTGGTCCTTGCTGTTGTTTTTTGTTCACAGTCAACAGACCAGAGCCAACAGAAACAACATATCACCTTTAGACTTTTTGTTAACTTTCTGCTGACATATTACTTTCTGTTGAATTAGAGCCGGTAAGTTTCTGTGTACCACTCACAACAGAGAGGCACTATGTTTTTCTATTGAATTTACACATCTTTTTGCATATTCCTTACAAAAATGGCGATTGCTTTTTTTTACAGTCAACAGACCAGAGTCAACAGAAACAGGAGATTTTCTTGAGACTTTTTGTGAACTTTGTGCTGGCATCATATTTTGACTTATGGCGTTTAACTTTCTGTAGGCCACTCACAACAGAAAGTGTTTTTCTTTTGAACTTAGCAGACTTTTTGTATAGGGAAATTTAACCATTTGATTCACTGTTACATAAGTATAGTTTATTCTCAAGCGAGCAAAGCCACTTTGTGCCACGAGTGCCTTTCAAAGAGCGAGATCCTAGCTGCACACGTCCCGAATGAAAATGAATTTTGCCGGTTTATTGACATTTTCTAATATCCGTTGGCCTCTTTTTCATTTGTTTCCACCTTGATTTCCTGTAGGTTATTGTAAAACAAAACGGCTATAGACGCCCTTTGCATTTCATCTTTTCAAAGTGCCCTGGGTCCACAACAAGAAGCTTCTAAATTTTATTTGGATTTCCTTTTTCTTCATTTTCAAAAGACAGCATGAAATAGAAAATTAAAAGACGTGCCTTGTTATATGATAATCTGTTGTGCCAAACTACAGAACATCAATAGAGAAAATGCGAGGTACGGTATCGCCTGCATATAAACTGTACATACAGATACCCTTTGAACAGGTGTAACTCTATTTGTCACGAACTTTCTATAGACATCTGTTCGAAAGAAAATCGATAAAATATTTGTCGTTTGGCTCTCCATAGAATTTGCTCTCCCTTGATGAAAACTGCTATGTAAATTCTGTTGAAGTGTCTATAAAGTGTTGAAGCCTATAAATTTGCTGTTGACAAAAAATAGATTTTCTATTGCTGGAGCTATTCACATATTAATGACGATGTTGAAATTGGCCACCGGGTACCTCTATTGAGTTCCTGTTGTGTGAAAGTGTATTGATGGGTTGTTTAATCGTGTTGAAAAGCTACACGTGGCCATAATTGCCACACGTGTGGGGATCATCGGGGATAATCCTCAGCGCCTTTCGCAATAGCCTAATTTACCCAGTGCTTTCAGGATGTTCATCTCTGAGCACTTCGCATGTAGACTGTATTGTCACCAAGCAGGAGAGCATGTAGAAAGACATACTTCTTAACGAAAACAGTACTACAGCTTGTCTTGCGAGCATCCGCAAATTCGAGAGTCCTGCTTGTTTCCGAGTGAGGTGTGAGGTGAGGTGTCTCAGGTTAATACATTACGCATACATACAAAGCTGAAGTGGGGAATTCCTTGAAGTATCAACTCACCATCAAGATAACGTCTGAGTCTCTAACTGCAAACTTGCACATCACCGCGTAATTTCCCTTCCCGGTTCACATCGATGCAAATGGCCATCTCACAGCGCAACAACAAACAAGCAACAGCAACAACTCCATTTGATAATGACGATTGTGTTAGAAACACAGATGTTATCTTGATGGTAAGTTAATCTCCAAGCAATTCCTAACTGCGGTGTTGGCTGTATGGGCAATCCAACTAATCTGAAACACCTCACCCTTCCTTCTGACTCAGAGGTAAGCAGTGCTCTCGAATTTGCGGAAGCACGCAAGACAAGCAGTATAGTAAATAGTATTTATATCGCCTAGGAAGGAAATGCCAGTTCTAATGCTACGTGTTCAGAGGTGGACGTCCTGAAAGCACTGGCAAATTAAGCTATTGCGAATGACACTGAGGAGTGTCCTCGATGATCCCACTCGTGTGTGAATGATAGCCAGAATGCCAAGGATTTGTTCCTTAATTTGCTACTTTCTCCCATACTGCTGCTCTCATTTGTTTCGAATTTCCGCATAATGCCCCAAACAGCTAACATAGCAATGTCCATAAAACATGCCTACAACGTCAATAGTAAGTTAACAGACTAGCTTCAGAAAATCTGTACACTGGAACCGCTTGACTTATGCAAAAAGTAGAAATCATATAAAAAAGTAAATTCAATACAAGAAACATTGCCTTTCTGGTGTGAGTGATCTACAGAAAGTTAAAGGCCATAAGTCAACAGAAAGCATATGATGTCAAAACAAAATTAACAAAAAGTCTGAAGAGAATCCGTTGTTTCTGTTGACTGTATTACGCAAAGAGGCTGTGTAAATTCAATAGAAAAATATATTGCATTTCTGTTGGGAGTGGTCTACAGAAAGTAAACGGCCATAAGTCAACAGCAAGTGGAGATATGATGCCAGCATAAAGTTAACAGGAAGTCCTCAGAAAATCGGTTATTTCTTTCGACTTTGGCCTGTTGACTGGAAACAAAAGCTCAACAACCACTTTCATACGGGTTATGCTGCTTGTTTTAACCTTATACTCTGTCCACAGGGTCAGCAATGATGGTGCGCCCCTGCGAGTAATATCAAAGAATGACCAGACACTCGAAGAAAACAGACCCACAACGGTACGGCACGGCACGGTATGTACCTTAGTTGAGCTCCCTATCTAGCTACTGCACTTCTAGTCCGACCGCCCTTTTGTGAAGCCGTTGTTCTGTTGCTGTGTGTGCAGATGACGCGACAGCGACATGCAAGTTAGCTTTGGGGTCCACCCTGTCTCGGGTGCTTTGTCTCGCGTTACCATTCCGTCGCTAAATCAACACCCTCTATATTGTAAATGCCTGAATAGTTTTTGTGAACTTTTGATGCTTCGTTTTGTGACACTTTTCTATCACAAGGAGTGCCACTCCTCCATACTGTATTTTGCGTGTTTTGTTGTTCTTGGTTTGGTTCCAATTCTCATTGCCTTTCCCGTACAGAATATATTTGCACCAGTTTTATTTGTTCGGATTCTGCACTGAATAAAAGCTGAAGTGCCATTCTCCAAAAGATTGGTAATAAACAGAGATAGAGCAACAATAAAACAAGTAAACAACAAAGCTAAGTTGCTTGAGATATTGCTGTTTTTCCCTTCTTCGCTCTTCATCCGCATCTATATCTCACTCCGCGAAGCAGGACAAGTGTGTTTGTGTTCGTCCCTCGGAGTGATCCGAGGCATGGATGAAGAATACGCAAGAAAGATACTGTGTAGAACTGTTGTATGGTTTCTATAGTTTCCGGCTACTTTCTGTTGTCTTCAGTCACATGTTGTCTAAAGACTTTTTACAGTGAGACGGGCATTCCTTTGACAAGCGTCACCACTTGAGAGTTGGCTTCACCTAACACTTCCTGGTATTGCGGGCAAGCCCACTTCAAGGAACGCAAGCGTTGCTTAACTTTTCGTTTCTTCGCTGTTTAGCGTGATTTTTGCATATTTCTTCGCCATTTTTGGTACGAAACCAGATTGTTCTTTCCAGGTTGCAGACCATTCTGCAAGGCGGCTTCACCTCATTATTGGAACAGATTTGGAGGTGCAAGGGAAGCCGTCATGGCCCCATTAATCTAACTTATCACTAAACTAACCAAGTTGATGATGTCTTAGGTTAGTTTTGTGAAGCTAGATTAGATTAATAGGGCCATGGTAGCTTGCCTTGCCCCCAAATCCGCTTCGATAGTGAAGTTGGGAGGGTCAGGCAAGCTGCCACAGCCGCACTAATCTAACCTAACCTATCACTAAGCAAAGTCTATGATGTCTTAGGTTAGAGAAGCGTATACAAAGAGGGGAGTCAAGTCATGTAGATCACATCAACAAAATACAGAAACCGACACTGAATAATTTTGTTAAAGTTTAATTGATACAGCTTTCGCTTGGAGGTCCACGCTTCTTCAGGTACAAAGTGAAGTGGTGACACGCATAAGTATATATAGTATAGACATATACACGACTAAACACAATGCTGTACAAAGAAAGGGAAAGGAGACATGGTGCCACATGTCTGCGTACAATGAATTGCTGGGCAGACGGATAAGTGACCTCTAACAGTTTAACAACAGTAAAGGGTGTTATTGTGAACAAAAATGCTCGCCAACCTAGTTTTGCGGAAAGGAGGGGGGGGGGGGGGGGCATGAGCGTGGGAAACGAGTGGCCCAGAATGGACAAAAGGGAAGGTTGCGGATTATGTAACTGAGGGACGGTGACTGATGCGAAGATTCTAGAATTGTACAAAATAAATATAGATATAGAACTATTAAATTTACATAAGCTGGTATAACGAGCCAGGACTATAAGATTCAGGCCATTTGGTGTGAGACACTTGAATTGAGAAATTAAGTAGGACTCTCTGTTCTTACGTTTAATGTCGGTGCGGAACCCAGATTCTAGCGATATAATTTTCAAATCAGTTTCAAAATCGTGATTATGTTGATCGAAATGAATGGCGACAGGAGTTTGGCGGGCATTTAGGATATCAAATTTGTGGCCGTAAAATATTTTTCTCATTGTGTTGGAGGTTTCACCGATGTATTGTGAATTGCACTTGCAGCAGAATATCAAGGAACAAATATTGGGTGAATTACAGTGAAGTGAATGGCGAATTTTCAAAACGAAGTCACCCAAAGTGCTACGGGCAATGGTGGACGGCGCGATAAATTTACAGGTCTGGCACCGGGAACCACCACAAGGATAAGAACCCGGCGAGCGCTTCATCATGCATGATAACGTGAGGATGTTGCGCAAATTTTTGAATCTACGGAATGCTACTAATGGGGGAGTCGGAAAAATTTCTTTTAATTGCTTTTTTTTATTTATGCTTTAACTGAGCGGCGTACAGATATGGACAGACGGAGAGAGGACAGCAGGAAGGAGTGGAAGGAGTGGGGGACAAAGGGACCTTTAATTGCTCATCAGCATGTAAGATATTGAGATGGCGTCGATGAATGGAATTGATATTTACAAGTGATTTATGATATGTGGTGGATAAAACTACAGTACTAAGTCTTTGCATTTCGGGGTGAATAAGGACTCCCTGGGCAGGCTAGATGATTTGGCAAACCAGACATGGATGAGTTCAAATGGGTAATTTCTTTTTTGAAAATCAGATACCATTTGCTCAGCATATTTCACAAAATCAGTCTGATCTGAACAAATTCGTTTCAGGCGCAAGAACTGACCATATGGAATGCTCCTTTACTGGTGATTAGGTTGATGGCTTTCATAGTGGAGATATTGGCGCTTGTCCGTTGGTTCCTTGTATAGTTCAGTGGTCAGCCCACCGGATTTACATGACACTGTCACATCAAGGAAGTTGATGAATGACCTTGGATAATTACAGGTAAATTTAATTTTGCTGTGCAGAGAATTGAAGTGATCAAAAAATGACTGTAGAGATGCCTCATCACCAGACCACGGGTGTGATCAGAGACGGGTGTGATCAGAGTTTTGCATCATATTTATGCAACTATGAAGGCTTAATGCTCATTGAAAAACTCTTGCCCCAGCGTATGCATCGGATATGGCATGCCCAGGTACAGATTACTATATTTAGCACATCAGGGACCAGCGCCTGTTGTTTCTTGCAAGTGGGGCTCAGGAAGTACGCCTTCGCTACAGTGTTTCATATGCTTTGTTTAAATTTTATTGATAGGATTTTTTACTTTATTGGAGCCTGGTTATTTATATTAAATTTTATTGAAGCCTGGTAGGCTCTGCTTTGCGACAGGGAATTCTCCCTTCATATTCCCAGGTCTCCTTATTTCCTCACAGAGAAGTTGAACCAGATACGGCAGATGACGGGCACCATGCATTACGTGACCTAGCTGACGAGCTTGAAGAAGAGCAAATCGCAGGGAACGTACAATGGTGAAATAGACTAATGATGAAGCCGTATACGGCGAACTTTTTGGGGTGAAAAAAAAATACAATGTTAATCTTCCAGATGGGCTTCCACAAGCCCTGCACTATTTTCGACAACTGTTAGCTCAAGATGAGGATCGTGTAAATTTTCCCGTTTCTGTATAGCCTGCAAAAGAAATTATAACGCAATTCTCTTTTACCTTTTTCACAACCATTAAGCCCGGATGCACTATGTTTAGTACATGACGCTATATTCTATAGCCAAGGAATAGTCAACTCGTATTTTGTATTTCTCGGTTCGTTGGACAGTGTAGAAACCAAATAAGTTAGGGAAAAAATGAACTGAATATTTAAAACATCCAGGGCCGAAAGGGACATTACAATATAGTAAGAGCTTTAATGTGGATTTAGGACCGGAGGAACATACCCACGCAAATACGAACGTGGAAGAAAAGCCCATATATGTGAACAAAGCACATATACTGTGCTGCGTTTGTTGCGCATGGTCAGCGAAGAAAAGCTCGTATTACATCATATATTTCATTGTTGTGTGTACCGTCGAAGCCATTAGCCTTAAGGAACGCGGAGAATCGATGAAGAAGAGAAAGCACGCTTTCCTGCCCATGCAGCAATGGCTACATTGTTCCCCTGACTGCAACCGGGCAGAATACTTGCTCTTTGTTCGCTGTACAAAACCCATCCCGCTGATTGCCACGAATTCTATTGCGTCCATAGATCCGCAGTTCCAGGCGAAATAGCCCTCCAGATAACGAAGATCAATGCAAAAACAAGGAATAGACGGAATGAATGCTGTAATCCAAACCCAGAAGACTCGTATGAAAAGATGTCCAGCGAGATGGCTCAGCTTTCGGGGTGTTTCGAAGTGCTGTTTCGTACGACAAATACATCTATAAGTAACATGTACGTTTCTGGATCGTATGTGCCAGGATGAAGAAAACTACTAAGGGAGAAAAGTACACTCCGCATCTTTTGAAAGAGCACTCATAACGAAGAAAGTCGCTCATTAGGTCCAGCTGTTGGGCATTTCTCGTCACGGCAAACGACTTCGAGAAGAGGTGGTTCTTTCTTGAGAGGTCCTTCAAAGTCTGAAATTTCCTTCAGTGACAGTTCCCTCAAGGACTGAAAAGTAATATTTATTTGATTTCGTGTTATCAATTGAACTGGCTCAAAGTCTGAGTGCACAAAGATCCATGCTGTCAGTGAACATTTCGCGCCCGGAAAACTTCATAGCTTAGGATTCGCCACTATCAGGCGTCACTGCGAGCTTTGGTGTCTTCTTCCTAGCAAAAACAACAACAACTTTATTTTCGACCTTGGAGAGTGGGGAGTTTCATCGCCACAGGCGATACTCTACCCCATTGCTGGATGGAATGGGGGGAATAAAATAACGAGCCCCTTCACAATAACGATCGAAGTCCGATGGTGTCCAGAAATGTCAGAAGAGCTTTGAGCACAGAGCGTTGCTGGGCTGGATTGGGCCAGGGACCAAGCAATTTCGATAGGGAGAAAGGGCGAGAGTCCAGCTGACGAAGAGACTCGGAGAGTGTGGTTCGGGAAGGTTCGTAGTCAGGGCAATGAAGAAGAATGTGCTCCAGATCCTCAAGAGCACCACAGTGGCAGCAGGTGGGAGAGTCAACTTGCCTCAAGCGGTAACGCCACTGAGCTGTAAAGGCCACATCGAGGCGCATTCGGTGGATTAATGCAGCATCTTGACGAGAGGTGTTTCGTGGCATGCGGAAAGCGAGCGTGGGATCAACTCTGTTCAACATAGAGGGGGGAAGAATGTCGGTTGTCCGTTGGCGGGAAGCCAGGGGTGTCACTAGGCGTCGCAGAATGGAACGCCGGTCTCCTCTCAGCAGTCTCTCTCTCAGTTCTTCCTAGCAAAAGCCAGTCCACCTTCCTGATCTCCGCTCTCCACCCAATGTTGGAAGTCTGCCTGCAGTTGTGGTGAGGAGGCGGAAAACTTCGAGATCCAATGTTGCCAGACGGGTCACATATTGCGCAACCTATGATGCCATACAACCCAGACAACCAAGGCGGCTCCTCCTGAGTCTACTACTGGAGAGGACTCGCAGCCCGGGGCTTCCACGTTGCCAGAGCTGTTCACGGGCAAAGCTCAGCTATGCTCCATGATGGCAGAGCAGTTTGAACCCGGATCTACTTCGCCGCAGCCAAGGAACCCCTGTTTATTTATTTATTTATTTATTTCATCACACAAGTGATTAGGAGCAGAGGCTAAAACGTCACAGGAGACTTGACAAGGCCTCTACCACCTACAGCAGCACATTAAATAATCACAATGTATCAACACTATGCACAATGGTAAACAAGTACAGAAATGTCACTCTATCATCAATTATAGAGATCAGCTTCGAACCTTACTCATGCTACAGCAATGTAACGTTTATATACAGTAGTGATTATTCTAAATTACAAAAGTATGTTAGCAAATCATTTCTATGTAAAGACAGCAGATCGCATGTATTATCATTGAGTAATCTAACTAAATTATATTGCAACCTGTGGAACCCATACGACGTCCGGCACTGTGGAACTTTATATGTTAAAGGGTGGCGGTAATTGTAAACAGGATTAGTAATTTCTAAGCTCGCTACGTCCAGGAGATCACTTAAGTTTTCCTTAACTGCCCTTCGGTACGCCAGGATGAGCCTATAGCAATAAAGGTTGTGAATTCTGGGTATGCGATACTTCTCGAATAGCCCCGCTGTTGTATAGCTGTAGCTTACATCTTCTAGAATACGTAAGAATTTCTTTTGGAGAACCAGTAGTTTCGAAAGTGAATGCCTGGAAGTTGTTCCCCAAACTAACAGACAGTAGCTAAGATGCTAGTTGATGTGCGCGTAGTATATTGATTTTAGTGCCTGACGTGAGAGAAAATATTTGCATCGATGCAGTATTCCCAAAATGGAGCAAATCCTGGAACCAACGTACTGTATGTGGGCATCCCAAGACAATGTGGCTGAAAAGTGCACACCCAGAACCTTGACAGTATCAACTATGTCAACCGTTCTCCCATTTAAGTAGAGGCAATTCTGTACATTAATCTTCTTATTTCTTGGTCGGAAAACAATTGCTTTTGTTTTGGTGGGGTTTAGTTTCAGCATGTTCGCTTCAGACCACGTCAACAAATTGTGCAGCAACGAATTCGCTCTTGCGATTAATTCGTTAATATCCGTTCCAGAGAGAAACGTGCTGGTGTCGTCAGCGTAAAGCACAAACTTGGTCCGGGAGCAGAGATTAACGACGTCATTAATGTAGATGTTAAAGAGGAGGGGTCCCAGCAAACTACCTTGCGGAACTCCACACGTAATAGGGCGTGGTGATGACCGAAGGTTGTCAATAACTACGGTTTGAACTCTGTTACTGAGGTAAGATTGAAGTAGGGACCGTGCTGAGCCCCGTACACCATAGCACGAAAGTTTTTGTATTAAAATACTGTGATTTAGACAGTCAAATGCTTTGGTGTAATCAGCGAAAATGCCAAGTATGAGGAGTTTATTTTCAATATTCTGCAATATGACCTCCTTAATATTTAAAAGCGCCATTTCAGTGGATTTAAACTTGCGGAAACCGAATTGTGCAAGTGTTAACATGTGGAAGCGCTCGAAGAAATCTACCATTCTGGTGTATATAATTTTCTCGAAAACTTTCGAAAAAACTGGAAGGATAGATATCGGACGATAATTTGACATTATGCGCGTATCATCATTTTTATGTATAAGGCACACATTACTTGTTTGCATTTTGCGTGGAAAGACCCCAGATGAAATACAAGAGTTGAATAGCCATGAAAGCCAAGGTGAAATATCTTTTGCTACCCTTTTGATCGGTGTAATTTGCATATCATATACGTCAGTACTTTTAGTATTTTTAACAGAAAGAATACAAGAGGTAACTTCGTGTTCATCTGTTGGACCAAGAAAAAGTGAGTGAGGAGAGCTGTAAGATACATACGCAGAGGCTGCTGTCGTTTCATTATTGGACAAGAAATGGTTCGTCAAAAATATATTAAAGCTTTCTACCATTCCCTGTCCGGTCACAGTCCTGTTTCCGACAAAGACACTGTCAATAGATTTGCGTTCAGCAGTCTTGCCCAACAAAGTATTAACATTTTTCCACAAGCACCTAGGTGAAGCAGTGGAAAATAGCATCCCATAATAATCCTTCTTTGTGCGTTTGATTTCAGATGTGACATAATTTCTGAACTTCTTGTACTCGACAAAATTGCTTTCATTTCTGTCCCTTAGGAATACCTTGTACATCTTGTCCCTTCGGCGTATAATTTTTAGAAGGTCAGAAGTCATCCACGGTTTACGATGTCTCTCATGCTGACTTCTAGTAATCATTGGAAAAAACGAATGATACATATCTGCGAATTTCAAGAAAAAAGCATCATATGCATCTTCTGATTGAGATATGTGTTTAATGAAACTCCAATCGGTATCAGCTACCGCAGCATGAAAGCGAGCAAGGTTTCTTTCATTTAATTGCTGGAACGTGTGTTGTGCCTTTCGCTCCCGAACATTAATTTTCTGTGACAGAAATATGGGAAGGTGATCACTAATGTGGGTACTGATAATGCCAGCTGTCATTGTAGATAAGTCGCCGTTAGTGATAAAAAGGTCGAGTAAAGTAGACGTTGCAAGTGTCACACGTGTCGGTAGCGAAATGACATTGCAGAAACCATATGTATCCATTAGACACTGAAATTCGTCACTACCAGTAGTGTGCTTCAGCATGTCGACATTGAAGTCTCCGCCTAAGTAACATACGTATTTCTGTAGTACTATAAATGACAGAAGTCCTTCTAAGAATGAGAGAAAATTAGTAATATTACCACTTGGTGGACGGTAACATACAGCAAAGACGAACTTAGAAGGCTGTAGTGTTAAAAATTCAAAATCTGGTGTCATAGCACAAAATTCATCAACGATTTCACAAGAAAGTGCGTTTCTAGCTAAAATAGAGACACCACCACCATTTTTATCCCTGCGGTTTAAGGAAAATGTTTGGTAGCCCTCAAGGCTAAATACTTCGTGAGAGGTTTTACACCAGGTTTCAGTGAACATGACAACATTGAACAGTTCCTCCAAGCGCGCAAAGAAAACTTCCAACTCGGAGGTTTTGTTTTTCAGTGACTGCAGGTTTATGTGGAGTAAATTAGGACATTTGGTAGACACATGTGTTGCAATATTTTCAGGAAACACAGTCATATTTTCAAGCATACAGGAATACAGAAACTAACACGGTAACTAACGTGAAATGAAAAGCAATCTCAATTTCCGGTGGCATGTTCACGTAATCTTATCAATATCACAATGGCGGTCAATTCGTAACACGGGACTATCACCTATTTTCGCACGAAAGTCACCCCGTTTTTATGCCAAGTGAACTGGTACAACATTTCCTTTGCCCTTTTCCTAGCGTCGTTGAAAATTTTCCTGTTGGCTGGCGTTAAGTTTTCGTCGAGGAAAATTTCGTAATTTCCAAGCTTCCGTTCACGAAGTGCCTTTTTCTTTTGCAGCCAAAGATCTCGTGTGCTGCACTGAGTAAATTTAAGAAGGATCGGGGGTACCTTGCCGGACTTAGATGGAATTCTATTTATAACATCAATCGCCTCAGTAGATAACTTTGGAACATCTAAAATTTCTGACAATTTATCAAGTTCCTCCATCAGGTTTTCCTTGCCATGGTAAGGCAGTCCGTGTATTTCAACTATATTTCGTTGACTGTACTGTTCCAAGTTATTCATTTCTTCCCTTATTTGTTCTGGTTCTACTAGCTTACTACAGTCTGCCTCCAACGTGTCTACGCGGCATTCCAAAGTCTTTATTTGTTTGTCTTGCGTGGAGAGCTGGGCAAGGACTTGATCGTATTTATCGGACATGTGCTGTATAGCTTGCTCCATATCATTTATTGTTGACTTAAGCGAGAGAATGTAGTCTGCAACGCCAGTAAGCGGCATTAGTTTCATTAACATTTTAGTGATGTTTTCAAGCCTCTGGTCGATTGTCAGCTCTGAACTGCCGCTCCGTTCCCTTCTTCAATGGACTTGTCTATTGTCGTAAATTTTACAATTCCTAGGGGACGCTCATCACAATTTCTATCGGGATTTGCAGTGGCTCCCAACTGGTCATCTGCTACCCGACTACGCGAATCCTTAGATTTACAGGTTTGACATTTCCAGTTGGGGCGTTTTGTCCGAAGTCCGGAGCAAGTGTTGAGATGGTATGCATTATTGCACTCAATGCAGGTGATGATAGGTTCATTCAAAGACAGCACTTTGTAGGAAGAAATACATATGTCATTATCGGACATTTTTGCGGCAAAGCTTTGCAGTCAGCAGCAAACGAAAGAACTACAATATTGGTACTGACGTAGGACGGACTTCCTCACCTGTATAACAAAAGAAGCTTTCAGTGATACACTCAGAAAGTTTGCTGCTGACTGCGGCGGCGCTCTTCAGTTCAGGTCGTTTATAGCAGAGCAGGGCGTTGCTCATAGGTGGCGTAACCGCGCAGAATGTCTTCGAGTGATAACGTATCGCTCGTAGCGCTGTGGGTTGGTAGATAATCCGGCATTCACGGTTCCTGAGGACTAGTCGCGGCTGCCACGTTCCTCGTGCCTGTATAACAGAAGAAGCTTTCAGTGATACACTCAGGACTGTTCGGTTGAACATTCCTGTCCCGTTCTACGGCTACACGGATCCGAAGTCTGTGCATGATTTCTTCGACGACCTCGACGCCTATCAGGTCAGCATGGGATTAACTGACCTAATCACGCGCGTCTTGCTGATTTGTTTGCTCAGGAACGCAGCCCGCTGATAGAGACTCCAGCCTGCTTTCAGGTTTGCGCAAAGAGGACATGAAACGGCGCTTCCGGCTTCTTCTTCCGCTTGACTAGCTGTCCGGGATCTTGGAGGAACTGGACCGACGGACTCCACATCAGGAGGAGAGCTTGGTGGAATTTATTCGATCCCTCCAGGACCTCTTCAGGCGGGCAGATCCCACCTTCGCCAGCAACCCAGGTAGCACGTGTCATTCGACTGTGTCACCCACGCTTACGACCGTTCCTGCGGGCTCGTCGCTTCGACGATTTGGAGGCGATGGCCCAAGAAGCTACTACCACACAAGGAGACCTCCTGGCGAAATTGACTTATCAGCCGCTGCCGCCTGCTCACTTCGCCCTCGAGTAGTGCTGTGCGTGGTCCTCGAGCCATCTTACAGGGTCTGGCTGTTTCGTGGCGACTACCTCGTATCGGAGCCAGTTTCTGTCTCCCCCGCAGCACCTGGAACTAATCGAGCCTGATTGTTGCGCGCCGGTTCCCTCCCAATGACGGACACCCACACTCCAGGACGCAGCAACAAGTCACAACACCTCTCACTGACCTATGGGAGGGGGGGGGGGGGAGGGCGTTCAGTCCCTCACTGGGTGTGCTTGGACTGTAGACAGCCTGGCCGTTTTCGCCAAGAATGTCATTTGCAGTCACGGAACACCCGTCCACAACCGCGTCTTCGACTGTATCCGGGAAACGCCGAAGTCAGCTTCCACACACATAAGCGGGTGTTCAGTGCATAACTATGCCTCTAACGACATTTCCTGTATATCTCTTGGCAGCGCGCCGGTCACAGACGCAACCCAGGCAGTACCGATCGTCACTGTAATCATCCCTGAATGTTGCCCTCTAGATTTGCCCAGACATCGCTAGTGTCTGCCGTGTCAACGTTATCTGCAACACTTATTTTTAACGTTGCGTCAACATTGAAGAATACTGTTAATGCAATGTATGCCTGCGCAACATTCCAGCAATGTCAGGTGCCAATGTTATGGTAACATGAATACTGTAATGTTACACTATATCTAACGCGTACTGGTAGCATGCAGCCAGCATGACAAAATGTGCATATTAAAATGTGTACATAGCACGTGGTGTGAGAACAGGTAGAGCACCATGTCCACTGGCTGTTCTGTCAGAAACCTGTTGGCGTAATATTGCAGAAAGCACTAGCCCCGTGTGCTATGATGCACTAAGCTACAGCACTAAAGCTAAGCACTAAAAGCACTAAATTTTACATAAAATTTTAGAACATACATCTAGAAGTGTCATTCCTGAGAGTTTCTCAGGGCCCCAAGGTTTGAAAGAGTTGGAGCGTTTTTTTAATTTTTTTTAATTCCGTGTTAGCGCCGTGAAGCAACTGTGGCTATGAGCGGTGGACAGATGGAGAGAGAACAACAGGGACAGGCGACGCTTCTGCCTGCTGCTTCCTTCACATATCCCACTGCTATCCAACTGTTTCTTGCTAGAATTCCTTCGCAAATGTCACCGACATTGCATTCGCCCCCTTAGCACGCACACACGCAGAGAATATTAGCAGTATTAGTGTGACAGAACGAATAAAGCGCCGCGTTCCTGGTCTAAAGCTTCGCCGTGCTGTTGGCGCCAGTTGGAGTAAGCGGATGTACAACCATGTCGATGGTGATCGTGAATTCGTGATCGCAAAGTAGCCTGTTGATATCAAAGCACATTACTTTGTTTGCCTTCGTTTTTTGCACTTTTTTAACACTTCGTGCTAGGATGACTTAACTGATATAGTGTTTTGAAATTAATTCTGAAGCAGACGATGCAGCTATAATACCCCTGTCAGACGGGCGCACCTACGGCCTTAAAAGGGCCGTAAACAGCTACAAAAGGTGCACATTTCTTTGTGTTATATTATTGAAAGTTATCCAGTGAAGACCCCTTGCAATTACTAACGCTCAAAAACAAAAGGCGCTTGCACACGGATGAAATATTCACTGCACTCTTTCGCATTTTAGCTCCGCCCCGCGCTCTAACTTTACGTCATTTTGACGTAGTGCTTTCCTCACCAATTACGGTCAAGTGTTCCACGTATGGTCTTATTTCAAATGCGGAATCGGACTAGATGAACGTGAATCGTTTTCTATTCAAAATCTAAACAGTTACAGCCTCAAACTGAAAAAGAAATGCGTTTAATTTCGGTATCATACGCGCACTACGTTTTCTGGGCAGTAGCACGCAGCACACCACGAGCGCTAATGAATATCCGGGACTACAGTTCCGGAATCTTAGGTAGGTGCGCGATGGAACATCTTCGTCATCTTGGAATGGTTCCTACAACTGGGCTGCCGTACTTTGGTTTGAGCCACGCAGCATCGCGTCACCAGCTCGCGTGGTACAGTGGATAGCGTGCTGGCCATGTCACGTCGTGACTAGGAGGAACCCGGGTTCGAATAGCGTCTTGTGATAGCAGCCCAACTGTTGACGTTTGCACCAGCCGGAGATGTTGAAGATGTCATGACGTTGAATTTCGGAACCACGGAGCGCAAAACGTCGTTTCACACAAACAAACTGAGCGCTCCGACTCACAGCTGATAACGAAGTATGTTTATTGGCTGGTAATTTGAAACGTCATGTGGGCAGCTCGCCCCCCCCCCCCCCCATTGGACGGCAAAACGCTACGTAGCCATGTGACGTATGCGTGGTGGAGAGAGGCTCGCTGGTTACTCATCTTTGAAAGCAGTTATATGGGTCAATGAGCTGGCACGAGCCGAACGAAATGTATATTTGGGCATTATGATCTGCGTTCTTTCATGGGGTATCATTATTTCAGAAATGTTGGGTGGCCTGTTTACGGCCCCTTTAACAGTCACGGCTGTAAGTGCATACTGTCATTAACTTCTTGCCAGACGGTCAGCAATGTGGCCTTTGCGAGAAAACTGAGATAGAAGGGCAACAGCGTTCCCGCAGGACAGTTTATGCGTTCCATCGAAACTGCCCAAGCCTCGTCACCAAGCGCCATAAGCAGGATTTCGCACATTTAATTCAATTCGAAATACAACATTTCTTACGCGACGTAATGTTCTGTCTTCTGCTTTTTTTCGCGTTTTTCTGATGCATTTTTGCACTTTGCTTCGCTTTTTATCTTGTATGTTCAGGTGTTCAGGTGTTCAGTTCGTAGTGACACCCTCGAACCACTGCACGCGGCATCACAGTGCATGGCGGTTTTGCGGCATCACACCGTGTCGTCTGCATCCACAAAGTCGGACGCCACTCGAAAAAATAAAAAATAAAAAAAAAAGATCCAAAGCACTTCAAAGCAAGTGTAGTTTGCTGTTGTATTTTCAAAATTTTTAAAATACCAACCAAACGTGGTTTTCGTGTACTTTCAGTGAGAGAAAAAACAAACAAAAAAAAAACTTGACTCCACTACATTACAATCAACGTCCGCAGATGTGTTTATCGATGTGGCCATCATCGACAAAATGCCTTCACGGATACCGTCTGGCAGCTTCCCAGAGCTTAAGGCCGTATCTTCCCTCCGGCCACTTCTTAATGCCGTAACCCTAAAGGCCGTATACGTGCCCGTCTGACAGAGGTATAAGACGTCAAACTTGATCGATAATTGTAGGCCGCGAAGGGGACGGGGCGCCTGTCGCCTGCGCATCTGCTATCTGCAAGAGGAAATGTTATATTAAAGGGACCGAAAAGTGAATATAAACCTATCGAAACTTTATGTTCAGCGAAAAGCTTGAACCTTCAAAAGTTCAAATGTCAAAGAACTCCGCTGAAATCGCTGTAGTTTTTCTGTAATCGAATTTTCCATAATCGCATGTCCAGGGACCTAGTAGGAAACCGAGCAGTCTGTCAACAATGGCATGACCCCGCGCCATCTGTCGAGGACGCATGTAATACGCGCACTTCCGGGCGCTAATCCGGCGAAAACGAAAATGGCAGTGGGCATTTGTGACCGCTTTCTACGTCGAGAATGTCGACCCTCTTGGACATAAGTGCGCTTGAATTCCGCGTTCGAGAACTGTCACTCACACAGAACTGTTGTTCGTGCGTTAGCGTGCTGGAAAGTGTGTTCTTCGCAGCAGAAGATTCCTCGTCCAGAGATTAATCGGAGTCACATTCGCAGGAGTAGCTCACCGTGCCGTGAACATGGACTGATTTGTGAAATTTCCATGTATCAGGGAGAAGCACTTATGTAAGCCGAAACAAGCGCTGTTTTTTCGTCGTGCAGGTGTTCATGTGTGAAATGCAAACCGACGGATACTACGGTGGATACTACGGTTTTTGCTGCCGAGAGGTAGAGAATGCGTGTGAAAAGCAGACAGACGATTGCATCAGAACTAACGAATATTCCGAAATACTGTGCTTTGACACCGAAGTACTGCCAGTGTCTTTTACATACATCCGAGAAACCGAAGAGCATGGCAACGTACACGGCAGCGCCATGTGGTCTTTACGCGCTACTTGAACGCCAAACTGGACGGAAAACCCGCATTTCTGCAGGAAATTCCGTTTTACCACCCGTTGGCGATTCACAAGGATATGGGGTGCTCCGTGAAAATACAATAGAAAATACTCCACTGGATCTCGATCTGCGTCATGCATGCTATTAGGGATGGTTTCCCATCAGTGCGCTGACCTGTAGAACCGTTGTCAGCACATTTTCATTTCTTGTTTGCTGCAAGTTTTTCTCATTGCTTTTTCTTTGCTGTCACAGAATATTATAATTACTAGTTTGTACCTGGAAGGTTAAGTAACCTGTGAGCATAGATGTATTTGTAGGTTATACTCATGTCTCACTTGTATATGTGAGGAGTAAGTAAGACAATTTTCATCAGTGTCATTTAGCTGAATTGTGTTCATAACCTTCTAGTATACTTCTTAGTGACCACGTTTCCAAATGTTAACTAATAATTGAACCAAGATTGGAATTTAACACTTAATTAACTCTGTTTTGCTAAACGGAGTACTTGTAACTGATTCATTATCACGTCGCCAACTAACATTTGTAAAGAATGACTTGAGGGCTGACTTCAACTATTATTAACCCTTGATCTGGGTTCAAAGTTAACAATGCACCATTGGTGTGCATAGTACTCCAAAATGGCTAAATAATTTATTGCATAAGTTCTCTGTTACTGTAATTGAGATGTACTTTTGTAAAGTACTTTTGACAGCCCTGCAAATTGAAACTGGCTTCACTGTACACTACAAATGCATCGTAACAATTAATTGAAATATAATATAAGAGCAGAAGCAACATTTTGTCTCAATTGTTTTGTCCCAACAACATTTTGTCCCAAACTATATCTTTCTTTTTTATTGTCCAGGGATTTAGGAAATAGAGTAGGACTTCCTGCCCTCTGATGTTTTGACGTACTTGAACGTACAGTTGTAAAACCTACAACAAAATAAACAAGAGAAGGATAAACAGTTTCGTCTTTCCCTTTTGAATTTAACAAGCTAGTTATATTTTACCATTTGTTCACTTTTGTATTCTCTGTTGGTGAAAAGATTACAGGAAAAATGATGCTGCAGATCAAACAATGACCTGTCATCTTGATGAAGATCAGAACATTTCTTCAGTCTTGCTAAGTGAGACAAAAGAAATGTACAATGAAGGTTGTACAAAAACAGCAAATCTCCGTCGACTATAACTTTATATATGTGGATGTTACCACATCGTGTAGTTTCCACCCAAAAGTAGGACTAGGCAAGGTTGTTTGGAAGGTTGTTGGGATGTTGATGTGCTATACCGTTAGAGCACATCAATATAGATGAGGGGCAAACACAGTAGACAGCGTAATGGCTGCAAACTGAAGTGAAGATTTATTCAACAGAATAAGAAACCGAAAGCATGAGCAGAGAAAGGCAGTGCCCATGCAGTGTATGGTGAACTATATTCATTTCTGAGAAGGTAGGATCGGAAGAGCAATAAAGAGAAATGACAGTTGCGTCCGAGATAGGGGAACTCTGCAAATTTTGGGACCAATATGATGTGGTAACCTTGCATGGCTCAGTGCAGTTCTGACACACATTGAACAATTCCAGTGGTTGTGGCTTCAAAGGCAATGAACGTTTGCTGTTGCACTGGGTATTCAAGTGTAGAGGATGCATCTCTAGAAAATTAATTTGTGGTCCTTAGTCATAAAGTCATAACTCCATCTCAACAGGAACTATTCTCGTACCCTTCAAACAAGCTAGTAGTTCTCATCGGTTTCTTCTCCTCTTGTTGACGTCATACTAATGTTCTGCACCTGTCCAAAGACTTAAAAAAAGAAAAAATGTCACAAAGTCTGCAACACGTAACAAATCTAGTGCTTCCATCTGTGGACTTTGCATACCTGCTTTCAGTTATTTCTGTCATGTCAACTTGAGTGCCTGGATCACACATACGAAGCAGTCTTGCGCCACTTCAACACTGGAAGGCCCCTAAAATCAAATTTGTTGATGTTGACAAAGTTGAGTACAGGACAAGTAGGATAACATAAGTTAAATGGAATACGTCGTCGCTATATTATAACTTATACGTGTGTGACGCCTGTACATACCTAAGACGTTGTGTTGAACTCGTCACCTCGGTGAAGCAAAATCACTGGATACTGAGCATCAGTGTGCTTCGGACGTCTTCGCAATTCGCCTTCTACGGCATCTTCGTAGTCATCGGCAGCAAAATGAGCTCAGCACATACCACACGACTGCTACATCTAATAACCGAGTACTTTGAACCACATTCGTTTTCGCGCACTCTCCTGTTGAATCTTGTGGTAGAAACGCCTGCCGCCGATGGTGAACGAACATGATTTTTGCATGCCCGAACACAAAAACCACACCACTCATATGTAGGTCTCTCGAATAATTGCCACAACAACCACGAACATGTCATTCACTTCTCTTCGCGCGACCAACACGACCGCTCACGACGTAAACAATAAACGCGGTAACACAGACGGCCTTGCAGATGGCGCGGCGGATCGTAGCTCGTAGCGGCGAAGTAGCTGAATGCTTTATTAACGTAAAAGCTATGGAAGTGAGCGCCATTTTTAAAATAGTGTTTAGCTGTAAGATAATGTGCGCCAGCTTCGTTCTCTACAAAATTAGCTCTCACGTGGTAAGGGTTGACCAATCCCTGGGAGCCCTGAACCTGAAACCCAAGTTGCTCTTTTTCGCCGTTCGCTGGCAGCACCGTCCACGTTCCGGCAATCTTCAAAATATTTATACGTAAAAAATATGCAGAATTGAGAAGTAATGCTTTCTGTGTCTTATCAAACAACGATGTTGTGCACGACAGTGGGCAGAAATATGGGGGTTATTTTTCACTTTTCGGTCCCTTTAAGGTTGGTGTTCGCTGGTATTACGTCTCTTTGACTCTTCTCCGTTGGCTGCTCTACTCGGAGCTCCGGGTGTACGCTCTCCTGTGCACGGTTGTGAGTGGCTTGGCTCCGACGAGGGACGCGTGGTGCACGACCAGTGGTGATGAACTGAACGGGAGTAAGCGTCCGAGAAAAAATCCAAATTTGAGAGAAAAATAAAACTTTTTTTTAACGTTTTGATCTTCTCAGGCATTTTAAGATGTCCCCGGACGAATAATAATGCACTTGCCAATTCATTCATTAATGGGGCACATAAAGCGATTTTGGTACTTCAATCATCTAACCCGCACACTACAACTGTTATCTCAGTAGTATTATTGAGATAAAAATTATTTTTCGTTGCTTGCTGCGTCGATGCTTTACGTGTTCATCCGTACTTTTACTGTAAAATTTGCCGTGTAGGTTCACATAGATGTGTGCTGGATAAAAGTTTACGGAACGCGAGCGGTGTATTTTCTCCTCGGTGCGACAGGCTAGCGGCGACAGCAAACGGGCGAGTTCACTCATTCAGAGGCACAGGCGTGCCATCCAATGTATTGCTCCCAAGACGAAAGTGTGCTGGGCGAACGCAATGCATTCTGGATAGGTCATGGTGACACGTCACAGCAAACGTCACCGCACACGTGACCCTAAAGATGTGCGCGCCCGTGATCGGCGGCCAAACCGTTTGTAAACAACGCGTTTGCTCTTTCTGTGCGGCGTTTTGAACGTCTTTCGATCCCGGTAATTATTTTTATCCGATAATCTCGCAGTAAAACCCGCTATTTTGTGCATGAGGACTCGTACTGTTGACCACTTCCAAAGATGTGATGACGACTCACAGTAAGACACACTGAGCCGGTGTGATGTACTTAAACTAAGGAGAAATGGGATACCATGTCGCGGAAGAAGCACCGTATAGCTTACGCTGGCAAAATGCGTTCATCTCTTGACTTTATGCCAACGGGGATATGTCGGCAAGTGCTAAAACGACATGTAAGGTGTAATGTAGATGTTCATTATGGTGATAAATTTTATGAAAAAGTATAAGCCTGGGTGTTTTCCGCCTGAGACGTAGACATGAAAGCTGCACGTTACGTTTCATCCCGGTCACATTCGAGGTTCGACCATAATTTCCGTACATAAATCTGCTGGCCCTGTTTTGGACACTTTCCAGAGCTTTCTGTAGTGACTCTTCTACTGGTTCCCAAACATTCCGTTTTGGGAAGTAGGGGAAGGTGGGGCAAGATGAGAGAGAAATTTGCAATTGAATATGGAATTCTTATTTTTCGTGTTTTTCGAAAAAAACGAGCCATAGGCACATTCTCAGAGGTTTAGAGCTTCTGATCTATAACTCAGAACGGACGTAGCCGGTCCTAAAATAAACAGAGAAGAAATTCAAAATTGCCGATTGTCTCATCCTGCCCCAACCCTCGAGGCAAGACGAGACATCACGTGGGGCAAGGTGAGTCACGCCGTGGTCAAGAAATATACAAATGAGCTTTCGCAATCCAAGCACCTACACAGCCCCCTTGAGCTCACCGCCCACATGATGTGCAATAAACCCACACAGAACCCGGTGCTATTTCCATCCGCCGTCCTTTGCAAACACGGCACCGCCGGTCTGATGTGTCGCTGGTTGCTCGCTTTTGAGTGCGCTTCTGCTTAGCTGGAAATATGCTAGGAAACATGCAAAAAAGGAATCTCTGAGGAACAACAATAAAGCCACCTGATAGTTGAGTTCTAAATTACATTAAATTTAAACTACATTAAGTTGTCGCGCCCTGCCTCGTGCTTATCATCGGATGCATTAATTTTTCAGTTGAACACCGCATAACCAAGAGCGCCCATATTTTGCATATATATAGATGAATGAATAAACAAATAGGATGTGGACTTACATTGACAGAATAAGCCTGCAACACGCTGCTGCACAGCTGACAAGAAAAAGGTCTAGAGAAAAGCGCGGCTTTTTTGCGGGTCTTTAGATTCCAGGCAGAAGTAACCGATCTTTTTTCTCTTCTTTTTCTCTTCCAAACACCAATCCGGACAATTCTCATATGCAATAAAGCGGACATGCAGAGCCACCTAGAAGTAAAGTTTGAAGCACATGGAGCAACGCGTCTCAAGGCAGGCGGCGTCGAGCAAGAAATGTCGCATCTTGCTCTGTGTCTCATCTTGCCCCACCTTACCCTAGTAATGTTTTATACAAAGTTAGTTTTAAGTCAAAGGGGTGCCATTTGGTAGTTGCATCTGATGTAACCGGGAGCGCGATTAGCTTTGTTATAAACGAATTCTACATGTGATTTTCATGTGAGATCGTAGTTAAGATTAACTCAACTTAATTAACTCACATTCAAGCGGGACGTTGTCAATGTGGTATGCTGGTGAAGTACTGTTCTTACGTGTTACTCGCACGGATTTACATTTGGTGATGTTGAGTTCCATTTGGGGGGGGGGGACCAAGTTTTACAAGTTGCATTTTTACATTATGTTTACATCAGTGTTGTACATAGCGGCGCTACTGCATTCGTTACTTTTTTCACTAGCGGAGTAGCGATCGTGCTACATTTGAAATTGGTAACAGAAGAAGTAATTCCGCTAAAAACATGGGTAGCGGCGGACTGTTTCCATTTCTCCCACCTGCTACCGCTGTGGTGCTCTTGAGGATCTGGAGCACATTGCCCCTACTACCAACCTTCCCGAACCGCACTCTCCGAGTCTCTTAATGAGCTGGACTCTCGCCCCTTCTCCCTATCGAAATTGCTTGGTCCCTGGCCCAATCCAGCCCAGCAACGATCTGCTCTTTTGGCATTTCTGAACACCATCGGCCTTCGATCGTTATTGTGAAGGGGCTCATTATTTTATTCCCCACATCCCCACCAGCAATGGGGTAGAGTGGGTAGAGTATCGCCTCTTGCGATGAACCTCCCCACTCTCCATCTCAAAATAAAGTTGTTGTTGTTCTTTCTCCGCTACCGCTAATTTTCATAATATGCAAGACGTGGAACACAGAGAGAGAGAGAGAGAGAGAGAGAGAGAGAGAGAAAAAGAGAGATAACTGCGAAGCGAAATTTTTTCTTGTCATTCGTTTTGGTTACTTGTTTATCGGCAGATTGATGAGACGATCTCCTTCAATTTCACATAAGCGCAATCGAACTTTTCCAGCTAGGCATTTGCGAAACACAAACAGGTATGTATAACATACTGCATAATATGGGCAATGAAGGTGGTTTCCGCCATACAATCAGTTGCAAGACTATCGTGATGGTGATGTGGTAAAAAAAGGGGGGATGTGAGTCGCCACCGAGCGACTGTAAAATGTCAAATAAGCGGAGGAGACGCTGGCGGCATACACTTAGCAAGTCATAGAATGTCCATAAGCCCAGTTGTACTGCTTGTGACACGGTTGTCTGAAATCAGCACCCTGCCATCTCAAATCTCGAGGTGTTGCAAGATCATTTATTTCGAGTAAGAAACACGTGCAGGATATGTTCCAGCTTTAAATACAATATTGGAACAACATTTTCGATGACAAGCAAGGAAATATGGGCTGCAGGACTACTGACAGACGATTTCAGACAACCGTGTCGCGAGCAGTACGTAGAAACTTTTCAAGTGCCTTCAGCGCCTTGTCGGACGCCTGAGGACCTAACAGTTTCGATGTCGAAAGCTCGGGAGTCTACACGAGACAGGCTCATCTCTAAAACCCATCGAATGTCAACATACTTTCGATGCCTGAGATGGATTTTTTTCCCTCTTTTTTTTTTTTTGTATTTCATGTTAGCGCCGCCAAGCAACTTGAGATGGACGTGTTCTGCGTCCTTTCGTCACTATCGTTCGTGTTGGTAGCACGTTTAAAACTGCGTCTTGAAATGTTGTTGTTCGGAGCAGATAAACAGAGCGCATTTTGGAACAGGAATACGAAAATATAATCGCAAATGCAACGAGATATTGCAATAGTCATTGCAATCCAAACGTACCGCCGACTTTGCTTTAAAGGGACCATGGAAGGATATTTGACAAGCCTACGATCACTTTAAATTTGTTCCTCTGCACTAAAACATTCGCCCTGTGAAATGTGAAGTTGAAAATCGTTCACATAGCGAAAATATTCTATATTACCCACGGCCGTGAACGGTGGCTGCTACGACCAGCCTGCGAGGCGAACTGGCCGTGACATCATACACAGAGGATGTTGCCGGCTCGCGGACGGTATTTTTGCGAGCAAATTGTAAAATTTGGAAGCAAGCTTGCATGCAAACTTTGCCATGAAATATGTTTTAATTTGAGCTGGAGCTAAGATGGTATCTAATCGTTGACAGAGAATCCAACCCGAAGTGTAATGTAGTGGTTGATTGTCAGCATGGCTATCGGATCACGTTTTCCTCTCTGAGCTGCTGCTTCGTCAGAAAATGTCTGTCGGTGGCCTTTTGGGAGCTGCTGCGTACGGAACGATTCCTAGACGCTCTGTTCGCCGCATATTCTCTTCCTCCATCGCTGACAATTTGCGTTCCGCCATATTTCTACTGATTTCGACGGCAGATATACGACGTCGTTGTTGTCCAAACCGAAACCGTGCACCCACGTGGTCCTGCGGGGTGTGAGCTCCAGGTCATCCACAATTGGCTGAGAGGACTGGACGTTGACGACGCAAGCCCGCTTCGAAGGGATGTATCCGGCGGTCACGCCCCGCTATTTTTGCGTGGTAACTGCGCCCCGGTGCACCGAATACGATTTAACGATTAACTTTAACACTAATTGTTGTTTAAATTGTCTACAACGTTTGACATGCTTAGGGAAAAGTTACATGATATTTTTCTTTCGTTAAATGTTTTACTACGGAGGTGATCTTACACGCGTAGACTCTCCTGAGGCCTTCCTGAGGAACTCATAGTCGCAGAAAAAAGCATTGTCAACGTCGCTTTTCGTACATTCAAACGCTTTGTAAGAGAAGCCGTCATGTGGCTGGATGAATGGAAGCAGGAGGTAGGCAACAGCAGTAACCCTTAATTCCTGCGAGACCCAAACTTTAGTGCAGTATGCCAACAGCACTCAGAAGACTCTCTATTCTTCTTGGCGAGAGCAAACATTACGTCATTCGTTTGATATTTTTACCACCTGGTAAGCACTTCATGACTCGGTGAGTGGTCGCTTACGAAGGCAGTTGGGCCACTTGACTACAGGGAAAACTAATATCCGTCAACACTAAGCAGGCGTAAAAGTTTGAGATTTGGATTCGCGGATGTCGGAAATACAGTCTTGTATGCGAAACATTCTCATGGGAAAATTATTAAATCACTTATGCGCTATGTGCATCAAATCATGTCTTAGTGCGCATCATCTCAAGATCAATCTGAAATAACATGTCTTGTCTGTAAGTAGTTGTACACCAAGCATGCTAGCTATGATGTGACTGAACATAAATATTGTACCCTCCATCGACACATTCGGCAAAGAGACGGCATGGTGTTGCCTAGGGAAGGGTCTGGTAGCAGAAAAGTAGCAGCATAGTATATACGTTACTTTTATTTGGTAGCGGTAGAGGTATCGCGTTACTTTTTCAAATATATAGCAACGCTAGTATTCCGCTACCTTTTCGTGGAGTAGCGAGTATCGGTATGTCGTTACTTCATTTTGGTAGCGGGTATAACACTGGTTTACATTGACCAAGTTGCGGCAATAGAAATTCTAGTGTTCTGCAACATAAACTTTATAGGATATATTGAGAAATTTCAACAAAATTGCCCACTGAGAGCCACGTGTTGCTTTTGAACACAGGTTAAAGAAAACATCAATACGGTTTTACATAACGGGGCCTCAACAGAATTCCAAGAGGTACGCGGTGGCCGATTTTCAACACCTGTCAATAATACGCCAATAGCTCTCGCAATAGAAATACTGCAGTTTGCAACACAAAAGTTTGTAGCCTATACTGCGACAGTTCAACAGAATTTCAACATAATTTCCATAACAGTTTTCATACGGGATATATAGCTTCAGTCTCCCTGGATGCTACGGTACAGTGCTTTACTGCATCAGCAGCACTTCAGCACTTCTCAGTCAGCGGCAGCTCCTGTTTGTTACCACTTTGCGCACATTGGCTTGTCTGTTATCGCAGGTTTACCTAGCGCTTCTTTAGTCTTGCTGTTATCTCTGAACGTAGCCT
The DNA here is from genome assembly GCF_037126465.1 of Ornithodoros turicata. Lineage (NCBI taxonomy): Eukaryota > Metazoa > Arthropoda > Arachnida > Ixodida > Argasidae > Ornithodoros > Ornithodoros turicata. Next base: position 54,536,930 of record NC_088205.1, on the reverse strand, counting down.
GCTCTACGCACGTGTGGTGAACTTACGGAAGTGCACTGCTAAGCCACCCTCTGGATGAAGACTTCACATATGGCATAAAAGGCAACGGAATCTGTTCTGTGCTTCAGTCAGCGGCAGCTTCTGTTTGTTACCACTTTGCGCACATTGGCTTGTCTGTTAGCGCAGGTGAGAATGCTGTCATGTTTCTGATGTGCTTTTTATTTGCTGCCGCTGACTTTGTCATTATCTAGTATTGAGTTAGTACATATACGGAAGTGTATGATCACCAGGAGTGTTATGACTGCCAAATCTGAAAAACTGCTCGCTGAGACGTCAGCTAAGCTAGATGCATTACCTGCCTTAAGAAAGGACATGGATGAAATTAAAGAATCTATTTAATTTGTGAGCTCAATGTTTGAAAAACTCAAAGGTGACCTATCGCAAATGGCTGGAAATGTACAAAGGGTAGAAGAAAAGAATAGACAGCTTAAGGCTGAGGTCAAAAGTATCAAGGCCCAGCTTGAACAAAACGAAATTGAGCTACATGAGCTCCAGCAATATACACGCGTCAACAGTATAGAGATAAGAGGCGTTCCACTACAGCCGAATGAGTCAGTTCTTTCAATGCTCCAACAAATGGCTTCCTATATGAAAGTACCATTGTTGCTTGATGATATCGATGCCACGCACCGTGTACCCACGTTTGAACCTGAAAAATCAAACATTGTTTGCAAATTCATAAGCCGTGTGAAAAAGGAAAGTACATTAAAAGCAGCCAAGTCAACATGTCCTACGGTAGCTACCAGCTCCGGTGGCGCAGCGGTAACGCGTGCGCTTGGAGACTGGGAGGTCCGCGGTTCGAATACGCGGGCCGGCTGTGCCGTCTGGGGTTTTTCCTGGGTTTCCCTCAAATGTGTAATAGGCGTATGCCGGCACAGTTCCCCTGAAGTCGGCCCATGGACGCAGCTATCCTCCCCCCGAGCGGATTCCGCTCGGTCTTCCACTTCACCCTTTCCTCTCCTCCTCTCCACCACCTTTCCCTTCCCGAGAAACATGCCGCCTAATCAGGCAGGCAGACCTCTCGGGTTCCTCCCAAGGACACTCCTCCTCCTCCTCCTCCTCCTCCTCCTACGGTAGCTGCATTTGGTCTTCAAGGAAACGATCCAGTTTTTGGAAGTGATCATCTTAGCCTGTACCACAGGAAACTACTGCGCCAAGCCATACAAAAAAAGAGGCAGTGTGGCTGGCGCTATGTGTGGGTTAACCGTGGATCAATTTTCGCAAGGAAAGCAGATGGTACAAAAGTTATCCCAATTAAAACAAACGGTGACCTTGCTCATATACACTAGGATGTTGCTTGATGATGTTGTACGTGTATAATATGAATTGTGTGCAACTCAGATTGCCACATGTAAATATACGAAGTCAGAGAAAAGAATTTTGATGCATTATGTTGTTTCCTAACATCACATCCCTGCGATGTTCTGTGCCTCTGTGAAACATGGCTATATCATGATGAATATTTTGCTTTGCCGGGCTTTGAGTTTGTAGGTATATCCCGGATGACACGTGGCGGAGGAGTCGGTATCTATATAAGGAACAAATACAATGTTTCCATTCGAACAAATCTAAATTTCACAATTGATAACAGTTGTGAAACGTTGTTTGTCGAGTTAAGCGGAACACTTATTGGAGTTGTTTACAAATCCCCCCATTTGTGTCATCACCGGGTTTTGGAGAAGCTCGAGGATTCTATACGCATACGAGTCACCACATGTCACCACACGTCACCACATGTGTAAGCCTTCTTATGACGTCATAAGAATGCTAACATATCTGGTGATTTCAATAATGACTGGCTAGATCCCAACTCCTCCAGCACCTATACGCATCTTATAAACTCGTATGCGTATAGAAATTTAGTCTTAGAGCCCTCGCGAGTAACCAGCGATTCCTCTACTTTAATAGACCACATCATAACAAACATGAATGACAATGACGCATGTTCTGAAATAATTAGGGAGCATGTCACTGATCACTTTCCAATAACTACTGTGATTACCATTGGAAACTCAATAACATTAGGAAGTAAACCAAAACCTTCTAGACGGTTACATTACCCAAGGCTACGCCAACTGCTTAGCAATTACTTTTATAAGCCCCGAAAGCAGGGCACAGTTGATGAAACGTGTCATTCGATTGTCTCTAAAGTTCAGACAGCCATTGGCAACTCCTATGTCAGAAGCTGCGGTGGCTACTACGAGAATTCTATCTGCCCTTGGATGACAAATGACATCCTAAAAATTTTAGAAGAAAAAAATTATTGGTCTCGAAAATTGAGTCGCGACAAAAACAATAGTTATTATAAACGTAAGTTTAATCATTCCCGAAACAGTTCTGTCAAACTGATTCGCCAGCGGAAACAAGAATATTTTTCTCATATAATTCGAAGTACAACTGACCCTCGAAAAGTCTGGAAGATAATTAATGAAGTCATTGGCAAAAAAACGCGTAAAATTGTCTTGCCGGACATAAAGGATGACCTTAATGCCATATGTCGCATGCTCAATGAAAGGTTTGTCAACGTTGGGTCTCCAGGTGGTGGCGATATTACAAAGTCCTTGAGTTACATTAAGTCTCCGGTCACTAATAGCTTTGCGCTTTACGAGGTGACTAATGGTGAGGTCATAAAAACTGTTAAAACGTGCGCTGGTACCACCGCTCCCGGTTACGATAATATAAGCATGATGGTCATTAAAAATAATATTGATGTACTGTGCCCGACATTAGTTGATCTATTTAACAGCTGCTTAGTCGAAGCTAGGTACCCGGTAGCTCTCAAAACGGCCAGGGTAGTACCAGTATATAAAGGTGGCTGTAAAAATACTCTAACTAATTATCGCCCTATCTCAGTACTTAGTGCTTTAAATATAATACTAGAAAAAATATTGTCCTCCAGGCTCTCTAGCTTCTTGAAAAAAAGAAAGTAATTAGTCCCACACAGCATGGTTTTCGTAGCTCGCGCTCAACTGCAACCGCTGTTCTCTCTATTACGGAAGCTATAAACAACTACCTTAACAAGGGAGACGTTTGTGTAGCATCTTCCTAGATATAAAAAAGGCATTTGACACAGTACGTCCCGATGTCTTGTTAGGTAAGATGTCCAAGTATGGAATTGGAGGCCACTCACTTGAACGTTTTACTAGCTACCTCGGTAACAGAACCCAAATTGTATCCGTCCACGAGTGCTGCTCGCCTCCTCTTCCCGTGCACATGGGAGTCCCACAGGGTTCCGCTCTGGGCCCAATCCTTTTTCTTCTTTATGTAAATGATTTTAGTGAGGCCATCCACTCTAATAGTATCATGTATGCTGACGACACCGTGTTACTTTTTACTGGCCCTACAATTGATGTCATTCATGATAAGATTGCTAGTCTAATTCCCCAGCTCTTGGAATGGCTTGAAGGGAATTCTCTGTCACTAAATATTTTGAAAACAAAATATATGGTATTTAGGCCATAATCGTAACACTGTTTCGTTAACCAATTTCATAATAATAATAATTGGGTGTTTACGTCGCGAGACAACTGAGATCATGAGCGACGCCACAGCGGTCGGTCTGTGGATTGCTTTTGCCCACCTGAGGGTTCTTTAACGTGCGATGAAAGCTCATCACACGGCACCCCGTATTTAACGTCCCTCGCGGAAGACGGCGTGTCTAAGCAACTTGTACCCTGTGTTAACCGATTTCAATATAGTTATTGCAGGAACAACAGTTGAACGTGTCGACACCATTAAATACCTTGGTTTAATCTTGGACTCCCACATGCACTGGAAGCCACATATAGAAAATTTATGCACTAAACTATCAAGAGCAAATGGAGCGCTGTTCAGAGCACGTCGGCTGTTCCCAACTGCTGTCCTGAAGAGTCTGTATTTTGTGCTCATCCAATGTCATTTGCTTTACTGTGTAGAGTCGTGGGAGCACACGTATCAATATTTTCTTAAACCGGTTGAGGTCTTGCAGGATAGAGCAGTTCGCATTATATCCAATACATATAACAGGCAATCTTATTCATGCATATATAAGACGTTACGCATTTTACCTTTCAATTTACTATGCTTTGAGCGAACTGTGTTAATGGTTAATTTTTGTATACTAAATGAGGGAATAATCGATGGTATCAAGTCAGTCTCAGTTACTCGCACAAGCCGTACTGTATTGGAACATCACTTTATTGTACAGTGCTTCTCAAACATATATGGTAAGCGCCTTCTCCAGCACCAAGGGGTCATAAAATGGAACTCCTTGCCCCTAGATGTCGTTGTAGCCAAACACTTTAAATTAGCCGTCCGGGGGTTTCTGTTCGATTCTTGTTGGATATGTCGATATAGTGATGTCAGTAAATAGGATTGCTGATATATATTTATATTTCTGTTATTGTGTAATCTTGGCGCTCGTATAAATGTATGTTTCCTCAGCCATTCTTTTTCTTAATGTAACTGCCGCGTTTGAACACGTAAATTGTTGAAAAATATTATCGAATCGCACTAGCTTGTAGCTATGATCCGACTGGTTTGCAGTGCCTTACCGTGTACATTACGATGTTGTCAGTTCAATAAAAAAAAAAAAAAACTTCAAGTACATGCCACTACAACATACACAGGTTGATCTGCCCAGGAATTGATTTCTGTCTATAGTAAATTTACGACCCAAGTGAACTTCGTTGATCGCTCTTCAGAATGCACCTTCTACGTCGTACAGTTTGGCACCGCTATTCTGGGCCTCCATATTCCGCATGCGCTGGATATTAAACTGGAGGTCGCACAACAACGATGTTTCCAGGTCTCCGAAGCCAACACACGTACGACATGTTGCTTCACTGAAGAATTCCATATCTCTTTTTTGATGGATTGGGCCTCGCCAAGGGGTCCTCACACAAGGTCACCGTGAAATCTTCTGCTAGCACAAGTTAAGACAGTTGCCATTGGAAGTGCACCAGAAGGTCTCCGAGGAATGAAAGAAGCTTGAGCACTCGGACATCACTGAAAGAGTAGATGCATCTGAGTGTGTGTCTCCGATTGTGGTTGTATGGAAGAAGACGGGAGACCTGGTTGTTGTTGACTTACGTAGGCCAAACAGAGCAATCGTCGTTAGGCAGTCACCCACTTCCACATTCAGGTGATCTGCTTCATCTGGTGGCTGGTGCCCACTTGTAGTCCAACCTTGGCCTTTCATCTTCATACCATCAACTAGAGTAAGCCGAGGAAAGCCGGAACCTTACCGCAATTTATTACCCATGTCGTCTTATTCCGCTACAAGAGAGCTTGTTTTGCCCTAGCTCCGTCCGTAGTCGCATTCCAAAATATGTTGTCTACAATGCTGAAGGATTGCACAGGTACAACTCATTACTAATAGTATGGACTGGACACAGACTGCCGCCAACTCACAACTTCGTCTAAACACGATTTAATTAGCAATTAGAGCTAATTGGGACCCCCACATTAATCAGCACCCTCCAGGGTGTCACCACACTAATTGGGGAACATCTATCTCATGTCCAGACCAAGCTGTGAGTTCGTGGCAACCTGTGTCCATAAAAAATAAAAAAATAACAAAAAGAGATAGAAATAGAGTGGAGAGACACAATTTATTCGAAAATCAATGACGGCGTGGCCAAGAAACTGCTCCGAAACGGCCGAGTGACCAGCGCCCGCCATGTTGGTAGTTGGCGATGGGCAGTTGCAGAGATCGACGACAGGTGGCCACTTAGTTGCAAGGCATCACACCACATGGCGCCACCATCATACCTCTATGCAAGAAAGACAGAGAACAACAAGATACTAGCGGCAGGTAAAAATGGCAACACTGCTAAACAAGTCAAGGCATGCGAGAGAAAAGGTCTAACCGCTACTGCTAAACAGCACGGAGAAAACAGTACACATCGGGGAAAAGGCTTAGCGGGCGATCGGTTAGGCCTAACTACAGCGTCACAACGGTATTCAGCTAACACAAGGCGGGAACCACTGGGCACACATCGCTAAACGTGCGTCAACACGAACAAAACGCTTGCTCACTGGTAACCATGTGCGTACGGCAAACATGCGAGAAAAGGCTTACCACGAGCGCGGTCAAACAACACGTAAACATCGGCAAATCACTCACCTTTTCCCTCCGCGCGACGATGCGACTGCTTCATCCGAGAGCCAGGCAGAAACTGAGCGGGCGCGGGGACTGCGGAGCAACCGAGCGCACGTCTGCTCTCCGCGACAGCCAGCAAGCAACTGACTGGGGCGCCGCGCCGCGGCAGCTATGGATGCGCACGCGCGCGCTTTTAGCGCGCTCCCCAGACCGACGTCCTAAGGACATCCTCGCATGATCCTGAGGTCCTTGTCCCTCATGGATGTCCTAAAAATGTCTTTAAGATATCTTTAAAAATGTCCGAATTTTATCCAGTGGGATGTCCAAGCAGTACGTCACTGGGCCTTCCTGACAACATCCTACCTGGATGTCAAATTTAAATTGAAATTCATCCATATATTTGTGCTGAAACTATTGCAGCTTCATAGTACATAACACAGTTTTGAACAGTATGTTGGAAAGGCAGGTCCATGGTGATTTTGAGCATCGAACAAAAAAGTATGAAATCATTATTGAAGCGCACATGGCAGGTAACACATCAAATAGCCAATATTTCACGAAACCTCTTCCTCATACCATTGTTCATATCACCTGTTCACGAAACCAACATTGCAATGCATGGCCCAAGCTTACCTGAATTGAATGAGAAACTTTACGAGAGAGAAGCGAATTACTTTTGGAATGTAGAAACACACATATTTCATGCTTCACTACACAAAATTCTCGTACTCTGATAAAGTGCACCTATATAGGTCAAGTGACCAGATGTCCCTATTTGCGTCCCGGCGTCGGGAACTTGGTGCCCCCATCGCCTGGCAGCAGCCGCAGTAGCCCCCTCCTGCACCCACGGTTGGGTCGCCGCAGGAGGGAGACCCCCACATATAGCTGTGCGTGGCTGTCCCGTGTCTGGGGTAAGGGGGATCCTGGCGGTTGAGTGGACCCGGAGGTTGTTTAGGACCTTTCGGGGCCCCTCCGGGAGAGCAACACACCGCTTTGGCCCCTGCTTCCCATAGACGGGTGGTCCTGGAAGGCCCGGCCAGGACTATTCAGCTAGTCGCCATCTCCCTTTTCATCACTTTCTCTTCCTTGGTCTCCTTCTTTCTCTCCTTTCCTCTTTTCACCTTCTTTGGCGGCAAGGGTCAACCTTTGGCAGTCTTTCACTCTCCAGAAGCTGCGCTTGGGTATAGTGTAGGCGTACCTGCTACTGCGTGAAACGCGGTCCCCTGGTTGGGCTCCGTGGTGGGCGGCAGGACCCTTGCATCGAATTGTATTGTCACCTTTATGGCTTCCTCTTCCTTAAAACCCCGAGATCGGAATCGGAAACGGTTCCGCACCGAGTACCAGCAAATTGATTTAAATACCTCAACACCCGAACCATGGTTTGCAAAGTTTCTCGTTGTCCACTCGAATGACGACGCAAGACCACTGTCAAAGGTATCTCCTTTTGTAATAGCGAAAGCACTTGAACAGCTGATAGGTAAAGAATACAATGCCAAGAAACTGGGCTCTGGAGATATCCAAGTCCACGTTGAAAAGCGAGAGCAAAGCAGTGCACTTCTTTCACTGACAAGCATCAATGGGATATCTGTCACAGTAAGTTCACACCGGAGTCTCAACATTGTTAAAGGAGTAATTTCTGAAAGCGACCTTCTTGACTGTTCGGAATCGGAACTTCAAGAAGGCTTACAACAGCACGGTGTGGTAGCTGTAAAGCGAATAGTCATGCGTAGGGATGGGAAAGAAATCCCAACAAAGCACGTAATCCTTTCTTTCAAACTCCACAAGCTGCCAGACACAATCAAGGCCGGTTACCTCGGTTGCAATGTGAGGGCTTACATCCCCAATCCGAGTCGCTGTTACAAGTGCCAGCGGTTTGGCCACGGTTCTCAGGTATGCAGTGGGCAGCCCGTCTGTGCTAAGTGCTCCGGCAAAGACCATTCGTCAGAGTTGTGCAGCAATGATTTTCAGTGTGCCAATTGCAAGGGTAACCACCCTGTTTACTCCAGATTATGTCCTTGTTGGAAGGAGGAGAAACAGATCCTCAAGCTGAAAACTGAGCAAAATATTACATACAGTGCAGCAAAGGCACAATTGGCGTTCCAGAAGAAAGGAACCTTCTCTGATGTGGTGCGCAGGGGAGTGGCACCACTCAGAGTATCGGTGGAGACCCAGACCTCTGGGGCTCTCCTCCACACTCCCCAACACAAAGAGAGGGACACTGAGGGTTCTCCTCCAGTGGGCTCTCAGACGAACAGCCAGGGAGATGCAATGTTAACCTCAGAGGAGGTTGTTGCATCCCCTTCCGTTTGGGACGGGATTGCCATGGGCCTGTCCCAAAACACGAGTCAGAGCATGGATCTCGATGACGACGACTGCTGCTCTCAGAAGTCGTCTTCGAGTCTACCAAGCCTTTCCATGGGCAAGGAACACTGAGGGAAAAAAGCTGGCCGAGGACGAGGAGGAAAAGCCAAGGAACAACAACAAAGGGTTCCTCCACCGAGAATACAAGCTCCTTAATCCCTCCGCATTCATGGACACGGTTGTTCCACAAGGTCTTTACGCCTTAGAGTAGTCGTTCAGTCCATATTCTTTTTCCTCTTCTGTGTATTTCTTATGGGTTCCCAGAGCATTATTCAGTGGAACTGCCGGGGTTTGCTGAAAAATCTTGATGATGTCCATGATTTGGCAGACAAACATCATGCTGTCTGTTTCTGTCTCCAAGAAACAAAATTGATTCCGGACACCCCTTTCCACCTCCGACGGTGGAACGCTTACCATAGGGACCGAACAGACACGGCACGTGCTTCCGGAGGTGTGGCCATTCTCACGGCCAGAACACTTCCCACGAGAGACGTTCCACTTTCCACAAATCTTGAGGCCATTGCTGTACAGATCTGCACTGACCGTGTAGTGACGGTATGCTCTTTATACCTACCGCCATCAGTCAGGGTTGAACAGAGACAGCTTGAAGACCTTATTAATGAGCTCCCATCGCCTTTTCTACTACTGGGAGATTTCAATGCGCATCATTTGCTCTGGGGTTGTTCCAGAGTTGACACCCGAGGCAAAATGTTTGAGAAATTATTAGCATCCTTGCCAATCTGCCTGCTCAGGTTGTGTGGGATCGATTAAAGAAAATAAAGGGCAGTTACACAAGCTTCTCTATTCCTCTCTTGGAGAGGAATGGTACGGTGTGCCAAACTTTAGAAGAACAAGCAGATGTGTTGGGAGAACACTTCCAGAGCGTTTCTTCCTCCTCTCACTACACTAGGGATTTCTTAAAAGTCAGAGATGATGCTGAGAAATTCAAAATTAGATATGGCACCAATGACAGACATGCTTTTAATAAACCATTTTGTTTGATGGAGCTGCTGCGTGCTCTGTCGTCTCCAAAACAAACAGCACCAGGGCCAGATCGAATCACGTACAGCATGTTTTCAATTCACAGCACTTTTTCAATTCAGTTTGGAATCAGGGTGAACTCCCATCTCGTTGGAAAGTGGCGACAGTCGCTCCACTTTTGAAGCCAGGGAAAGATCCTTCCAACGCATGTAGCTACAGGCCTATAGCCCTTACAAGCTGTTTAGGCAAAACCTTCGAGCACATGGTTAACTACCGCCTGATGTACTTCCTCGAAGAAAATGGATGTCTCGACAGGATTTAGAGCCGCCCACTCAACCACTGATCATCTGCTGCGGCTGGAAACTGTCATCAGGGAAGCGTTTGTCAGAAAACATCATTGTATTTCCATATTTTTCGATCTTCAAAAAGCGTACGATACAGCATGGCGATATGGTATCGTTCGCGACTTGTACAATTTCGGTGTACGCGGTCGTATGCTCCGCTGCATCGCAAATTTTCTACAGGACAGAACTTTTAGGGTCCAGTTGGGCACATCACTCTCACGTTCTTTTATTCAGGAGAACGGTGTGCCACAGGGTTCCGTTCTGAGTGTCACACTCTTCATAGGCAAAATGAACTCTATTGTGCACGCTATTCCGCCATCCGTCATGTACTCACTATACGTTGACGATGTTCAGATATCTTGTTCGTCTACAAGCATTTCAAGATGTGAGAGACAACTCCAGCTCTGTGTGAACAAATTAGCAAAATGGTCATCTGAGAATGGGTTTAATTTCTCACCTGAGAAAACGGTTTGCGTGCCCTTCTCAAGAGTAAGAGGTATGTTTCCTTTGCCAGAACTTAAAATGAATGGCCAAGATATTACGGTCAAATCTGAGCATAAATTCCTGGGTATACTTTTTGACCGCAAGCTCACTTTCAACCCTCACATAAGAAACCTAAAAAGTAAATGTGGGAAATCGCTGAACATTCTCAAGATCTTGTCACATAGATCCTGGGGTGCAGACCGTGAGGTTCTGCGTCGCATCTACACATCTTGCATCCGTTCTAAGCTTGACTATGGATCTGTCGTGTACGGCTCTGCACGAAAGTCCGTCTTGAAAGCTCTAGACCCTGTCCACCACCAGGGACTGCGACTGGTCTTGGGAGCGTTTCGTACATCGCCGGTCGAGAGTCTCTATGTGGAGTGCAACGAGTGGTCATTAGAAAGGCGGAGATTTTACCTTGCCTCCACATATGCACTAAAAGTACGAAGTTATCCACCGCACCCAGCTTTCTCTTGTGTTCCTCAGACACGCTGCAAACAGTTATTTCTTAACAAACCGTCATGTACACCTCCTTTCAACTTGCGAATCCTTCAGGAAATTGAAACACACAGTTTTTCAGAGTACGATTCTACGCCTGTAGGAACTAGTGGGAGGATTGCTCCTTGACAACCACCGCCCGAACACAATACATCGTTATTGCAGTACAAGAAACACGAAACCCCCACAGCCGTACTCCTGCAAGAGTTTCTGTCTATAAAAGAAGGTTTTGGGGACCATGTCGCATTTTACACAGATGGTTCCAGAACGGACACCGGCGTCTCATGTGCAATGGCTACAGACACATCTTGTAGATCGCATCGATTGCCAAACACAGCTTCCATTTTCACCGCAGAAGTCTATGGCGAAATCTTGGCACTTAATCATCATCTTTCCATCAGGTCATCAGTTGTGTATACTGATTCACTTAGTTGCCTGCAGGCTATATGTAGCCTGCAGCCACCAAAAAACCTGCTCGTTCTGCGAGCAAAACACCTGTCTAGCCGCATAATAAACAGAGGTCTTTCCTTGGCACTTTGCTGGGTGCCCAGCCACGTCGGGATACCCGGTAACGAGCTCGCGGACACAGCGGCTACCAACGCACTCTCAGGTGACATAACCCCCTTTGACGTACGAGCACAGGATCTGAGGTCTGCCTTACGTAGAGCAATTAACTTAAAATGGCAACGCGACTGGGACACACAGACAAATAATAAATTACATTTGATCAAGTGCAACGTAGGTAAGCCTGCAGGAGTTTTCAAAGAGAGGCTTTATGAAGTAGTCATGTCTCGTTTGCGTATCGGCCACACATTTCTCACACATGGGTTTTTAATTCTCCAGAGGGACCCACCTCAGTGTGTGCACTGTGCTGAGCAGTTGTCTATACTTCACATTCTCATCAGCTGCCCTCTTCAGGAACATCATCGCCAAACTCATTTTTCTGAGTTCTACTGGTATAGAATTCCTCTTCACCCAGCCCTTTTGCTGGGCGATGAGCCGCTTGTAAGTTTTAGCAGAGTTTACAAGTTTTTTAGGGACACTGGATACCTAAGAGATATCTGAATTCACATAAATTTTTTATGTATATATCAGTTTTAAATTGATCGTTATCTTTTAACTGGAAAAGAGATCATATATCACAGTATTGGCGCATTATAGCCTTAGTTGCTCATGCGCCATAAAAACCCGAATCATCATCACCTATTTGCGTGATAACATCCCCGGCTTTTTGTCCATTGTTTCTGTGTCCGAAGTTTGCAATGACCTGCTTGTTGGTCTAACAAAAATACAGGGCCTTTATTTTTTTCCTTTACAGCATTTTCTAAAAGGCTATGAGAGCAGCACAGATGCCGTTTTTGCAATTGAGTTATACGGCCATGCGGACATCACCTGGAACAGAGTATGTCAGTACGAGATGAGTAAATACCTAAAATCCATTAATTAACTCTCTAATTAGGGAATTTTGGACAAAAGCGAGATAGCAGAATAGGAGTCAATCCTCGTTCAAAGCCATTCTGTCTTTTAAAAATCCAGAACAGAGCGCGTGCCGTGAAATATTCATCGCTGGATTTTGGTATGTAAATGAGCAAAAACGAAGAACCGCGCCTCAGAGCGCATCACCTACGCCGACGAAGGCTTATCAGGGCCGGAAAGCGGTTTATCTGGCCAGCATATCGGCCAACTCCAATCATCTCCGTCGCTCCAAATCACGTGGCCTGACATGAAATGAGCGCTGTGCTCCCTGCGTTCCAGTCACTGCGGTTTCGTGTCAAAATTCAGGCATGGATATTTTAACGCACGTGCGTGTTTCAGGATTTTCCTAGACTGGTTAGAATGGCTTTTAACAAGCATAGTCTCTCATTCTGCTATCGCGCTTTTGCCCAGAATCCCCTAATTAAAGAGTTAATTAATGAATTTTATGTAATTAGTCAACTTGTAGTTTTATACATTCTTCGAGGGATGTCCGCCCGGTCCTATAATTCGAATGCAAAAATGACATCTGTGCTGCCCTCATAGCTTTTTTAATAAAAATTCTGCAATGCATCAAAATAAACACCCTGTATAGTACTTGGGCTTGTTGGAAATGGAATCACGCTAAAACTTTTGTAATCAATCTCACGAAGCTTGTCTACCTCCAGCTCGGACGTGATTACTTAGTATATGGGCTGTAGTTCCACAATATGTGATAGCAATTAATAATGTTGAAATGCCTTGCGCTGAGTTGAGGGAAGTATTTTGACTATGAAACTACCCGCCTGCCAACTGCTGGAAAGATAGTGCAAGCATGAAACGGTGGGCCAGCACAAACCCTGCTTACTAAAATCATTGCTTACTACTACTGCTTCGAATTCAGAGAGTTCTGTTGACGCCACATATATGTGTTCGATGTTGTACATTGCGCTACAGCTCTGTCAGGTCGCACAAAGACGGTGAAAACATATTGAAAGACGCACAGTAAAAATATATGAAACAACCTTAAAGATCACAATGGTGGTTACGGTGGGTGATCTCCCCCAGGTGAAAATCTGAACTGGAATCCGAAGTGGTTCCATTTGTATGCCAAAGTGGTTTGAAGTGGAATAAACCGTCTCTGGTTCAGAGTAAAGTGCTTCCTTTTGATTGCCAAGAGGTTTCCAACTGTTTGTTGGGTCAATATACCAGAAACATTCGCGCAGAGTACCGAAATCGCACTTTGCACAATTTTCACTTGAGTTTGAAACCGAAACTTTAACGGCCTCGTCGTCGACACGAGGAGCAAGACCGAGCGCCATCTGCATCAGTACGTGTTTTGAAATGTCGTTGCGGTTGGTCGTCGGGCTCGTCGGGTCGCAGTTTTCGTCTTTCAACTCTTCAAAACGGGCAAAAACGTGAATATTCAGAATCTCTGTCGTCAGGCACTGCATTATGTACAACTGCTTGTGTTACAACTTCTGCACCAGCTCAATCGGAAGAACCTACAAGCGATGCGCAGGACTGCAATTACGCTGGTAAGTAGTAGCGATTCGATATTGATGTCAATTTATCTCAATGTATGGTTCTACTCCCCGTTATTGCTATTGTTTAAAATATCGTAAGTGCAGGCTACCTGTTGGGTAAACTCCATGCCCTCCTGCTCAGGCTTCTCTCCCATGGGGTTACTATTATTTATCTGAACTTTGTGTAGCCTGCTAGTGCTTGAATTGGCTTTGTTATGAATTGTCTTGTAGCTGGCAGTTTGTCATACAAACGGAGGAGACTTGCAGGATGCTTATGAATCATGCAGAACAAGGGCCAGCGACTGAAGTGAGGTATGTGGCATATGATTGTTGCAGGAAAACATTTACGTGTACTTTTGCGAAATGTTTTTCTACAGGGTTTCTCACTGAAACTGAATTCCAAGTTTATCGCTTCAATATGCACCACGTTTGTGTAATTTTGTCCTTGGATGAGGCAAGAATGGATCCAGTCTCATCTGCCACGAGGTGTCCTTCAGAATCGAGTAGGAACAGCAGCACTTCTTACTGGCTATCAGGCTTATATAAATGTTGTAAACTGTACTTTTTGCACGAAACAGGGTTGCAGATACTAAATTAGCAATGTGGGTAGTTGGTGCTGACGGACACAGGACAAGGAGCACGAGTGAAAAAGCAGTAAGTTCTTATCACTCGTCGTTTCTGTCCTGTGTTACAGCTTCGAGATGAACAGGGCTGCCGACTGTTGGTAATACCACATTATCTTCACGTAAAGCAGCATTGCCACTGGTGTGAATTTCTTCTTTTCGGTGATAACAATACATTCGGGTACAGGTGTCGTAGTACAGTTGGCTTGCACTTTTTCTATCATTGACTCCAGACATCATTTATGCCCGATTAACTAGCATACACAGGAGTGTTATGAGAAATGATCTGAAAGTTGCCCTGTTTCACAGATGCGGAGAAAGATCACTTGCGCCACTCTCACTGCACAGCCGAATTTTATGGCAAGTCGAGTCCTTTCTTTCCAGTTATGCGGCTGTCATAATGAACGTCACTTTGCCAGTGCTTAAGTTTTTTCAGTAAGCAAAGCCAATAGTCAGTTGTGACTTGGATAGGTGAGCATGCGGATCTGGCTAGCAGTGATGACCAGTAGTTAACTACATGTAGTTAAACTACTAGTTAAACTACCTTATTGTAGTTAAAAAGTAGTTATCAACTAGTACTTGCAGAAATGTAGTGGCAACTACTAGTTAAACTACTATTTTAAGTAGTTTACTACAGTAGTTAGGTTACTGAAGGCGCCAACTACTTCTGATTTTGCCGCAAGCTTTACGGCACGATTGTGCTTCCGACACACACACACACAAATAGAGATACGATGATGAGATGGGGCTGATGCCGGCCAGCAGGCTGGGCGCTGCCCCAGTTCCACTTGTACGTGATGAGAGATGATGATGGATATCATAAGGGGTCCGGTAATCAAAGCAGGGTGGAGAGGCCTGTTGATGACAGGAAGTCCCAAAGGTGACGCAGACCTTAGCGTGTATGAGCTGGACTGGACTATGGGCCCAGCACCTTGCCTATGGTAAATGGGCGATGATCGATCGCATGCAGTTTGTGCTGCAAGATCGCGCGCTCCTGCTGGTAGTCCTGGTAGTCCATAAGTAGGTGGTGCAGGTCTGCACGCACGCTGCATGCTGCACAAAGGTCTGAGGGCGCATGGCCTCATAACTGGTGTAAATGCAACGTTCAGCCGCATGCGGTGAAGAAGGGATGCGGTGTGCTTCCGACTTTTACCTTGAGCTACTTGTTTGATGAGAACGGAGGTGCAGGGCAATTGTGTCGTGCATGTGTACTACAGTCAAACCTCGCTTTACGAACACCCTTCGTTTCTCAGAAAATCGTTCGTAAATCGAGGTATTCGTAAATCGAGGTCCGAGGTGTGCAGTGCACAAATACCTCACAAAACCACGGGAAATTGATTTGAATAAGTTTTATTTTTGAAAATACTGCGTAATTGTGCTTTGCACCATACTTTCTGCAGGGTCTACCGTGTTTAGAAACGATGACAGAAGTCTGACACTTGACTCATCCACCCGGTCCTCAAAGTACCGTATCCCGCGCGGGTGAGACTGTTTTCAACGGCAAATATCACGCTTGTCACCGGCTGTCAGGACTGAACGCCTTCTCTTGGAATGGGAGCTAAATTTAGATAGCAAAGAAGAGCGTTTATTATTATTTTTTGTGTGTGTGTTGTTGTTGTTGTTCTACTCTGACAATTACGTCCCCCGCGGGGTGCAGGTTTGACAGGTATTTTCTCAGTCCTATTTTAGGCCCCCTTACTTTTCTCTTTTTTAGGGCGGGAAAGGGGCGGAGCACGTTCAACTGTTGGGCTTCGATCTCTGCTCGCAGAAGACTGATTGAAGTCAAATTCACTAAACGAGTAATCGATCTTCACGTGTTACGTACAACTCGGTCGTGACGTTGTCCGCTCCACTGAGGTAAACGTTGCAGCTTTCACAGAGGCATAATTCCATCTGAAACATGTCTACCTCATGCTACTTTCGAAAATAAAGATACCGTTCGAGGCAAATTTCGCCAGCATTCCAATTCGAGAAGCGACATGAGCAGTGCGGCAGACACCGCGTTCAGGGGTGCGTGCAAAATCTCGCCCTTGGAGTATGGAGCCAGGGCACCTCATCACGACAGGTAGCTGCGGGTCAACTTCTTCGCTTCTTTTGTCTTTCAAACACGCTTCTCTGTTGGGTTCAGTTTGCTTTCTCTTCGTTTCCTTGTTTGCAATTACAAGGTACCATGCTCCCTTCTACCCCTCCCCACCCTTCCAGAGAAAAGAAAGAGAAAGAGCCGTCCCCCTGTCATTCACGAGTGCGCCGTTCCTCGCCAAGAACAAGTTCAAATTCAAGAATCGGGTGCTCCAAGAACCAAGATAAAATTCATTTCGTAGACAAGGGGACGGCATGGTGTTGCAGGCATTTTGCTGTGAGGAACCTTCGCCACGCGAGGCTGTTTTATTTGAAATCAGTTTATGGAAACCAATTTCTTGAACTAAACTCTGAAGTTTACATGAGGGATCCTCTATTCGCTCGCAAGAAGGACGATCACTTCAATCACTTCACTGCAAACTAACGTGGTGGAAAAGACTGAACTAAAGTAGCGAAATCGGCGACTTGACTCTGAGAAAGGACACACCTCTTACCATCACATAGAGCAATAACTACACCCAGTACCAAATTTAGGTAGCGGACTACTGCTACCCGCTACTCCTCTAAAAAGTAGCGCAATTACAAGCGGCGCTACTTATTTCTAAACGATAGTGTGATATATTACTCTTCCTAATTACTAATTATGTATTCGCGTTGTGGCGAACACGTATCCATTTTGACTACATGTTGCTATAATCAGGAGCAATGAGCACGAAAATCGTCGATACCAGCCCTGAAACCAGGATTCTAGACAGAATAGGTTGGCGTAGAAATTGAAAAATGTCACCATATCACCCGATCATGTTGAATTGTGGGGCTAAAGACACGGCTCCGCCTTGTCGAAGTGGAACGCCCTGAGATACGGTGTACTTCTTTCCATTTTTCCCACTGAAATAGCGACAAAGTAGCTGTAGCAGCATTGAATCCGCTGCAAAGCTTTGTGGCGGAAATTACTTTTCCGCTAGTGGTTAGAAACGTAGCACATCCGCCCCTCAGCTAATGAAAATCATGTATAGCGATTAGCGACTACAGAAATTAGAAAATGTCACTTTGATCATGCCGGATTCTGAGACTTCAGACACGGATACCGCCTTGTCGAAGTGAAATGGCGTGGAATACGAGTTACGTCTTTTGTTTTGCCCACTAAAGTAGCTTGTACTAACATACCTGAAATTTGACCCGTACACTCCTTTAGTATCACTATATGTTCTTGTCTTTTTTTTTTACCTTCTCCAATGTCCTGCGGTCTCATGAAAAGTTATCGGATAGATTGTTCTCCCACAAAAGTCTTCTAACACTTGGAATACGTTATGCAAGAGCAGGAAATAGACCAACTTGCACGAGATTTCCGACCACTGACGCTGCAATCGGGTTAGCATGGCACACGGCTAGAGGAGGACAGATGACCGAGACAAATAATGGGAAAGCGCGCCCGTTCACATTCCTTCGGTTGTTGTACCACCTGTCTAATTGTAAAAGAAAATCGGGGGGAATGCATAAGGCTGTTATTCGAAAGGTGTCTCTTGTGTGCTTCCTTGTTTGTCGTTCTCGCATTCTCGCAACGTGTCCTCGGCCTAACATATTGGCCTTGGCTCATAATCGTTGTTGTGAACGAACTAAAAATCGTAGAGCCCTATGTTTGCGACTAGAGAGCAATACCTGCGTGTAGTGTGCCTGTGGACCAAATCTAGCGGTACAATGAACGACTGTAGCATTTCGTGCAGCACTATCTTCGGTACGCAAGCAGCCATGGTCTCAAGGGAATATAAAACTGAAATCGGTATCATCAACATAATTATCGTAATGAACCTAATTATCGCAATATGTTTGAATAATAGCAATTGCGCACCTCGCCGCTGAATCATATTCGGTTGCTGCAAGTGTCACTGCCACCCTGCGTGTTAGATAAAGCTGTTGGGGGCAACAAGCAGGCTCCTACAAAAGAATTGTCACTGGTAGGCAATGAATGTGACGGCACACAAAAGGCTACGAGCTAATTCTCTTCGTCTCCCAAACACATCTTCTTCCTTTATTTTTCTATTTTTTGCTTTATTGTTTCTGTCAATTTTGTTGCTTCCCCCCATTTTATTTCCCTCTTTACACATCACCGTGCACGTCGATCTGCGCACTTCTAAAAAAGAACTTGACATGCTCCTGGTCATTCCGAATGACGTCTTCTCTCCTGATTTGTTGAAACTGGACGTCGTACTACTTTCTGTGACACTTCACATTTGTGCTAATTAGCAGAGAAAATGTTTTTCCGTGTTAGCGCTGCGAAGCAACTATTGCTGTACGCGGTGTACAGGCGTGGACAGAGGACAGCAGGAGGGAGGGTGACAGGGGGCTAGTATGCGTCCTGGGTTGACTTCAGGGCTAAGTGAGCCGACATTCGTCAGGAAAGTCCGACGGAAAACCCAAGGAAAGCCTCATAGAGCACACCTGGTGACAGGATTCGAACCCGTGTCACGTTGTATCAACGAACGTGAAATTGATTGCAGTGTATTTCCTACGAGAAATCGCAAGTGAAAGTAGGTCGAGCTTTCAAAGTAAAAACCCTTAGTAGGTGGTTAGGAATTTTAGTATCTATTTTGAGCCGGAGGACTTCAAGACCTTCAATATCGCAACCGGGGATTTCGCAAAAATTCCACGCGTACCAAAAGTGGATGTTTCTCGAGGGCACATTTTTGCCGGGGGACATATTTTCCAGGTGACATTTCTTCCGAGAACATTTTTTCCGGGAACATGTTTTCCGTTTCCCCCAACCAGCACGCGCGTCTTTGTCTCGTTTCTTTTTCTTTCCAACTAGTTTCTTTGTTTTCTACATGTGGGGGAACTGAACGAAGAACCGGAGCATGGAAGGAGGGGGCACCACGGTAAATGTTTATTATGTAGGAAAGGGGAAGGAGTGCTGTCGCACGAGGAATTTTTGTCGCAAGATAACTATCTTGCAATGCAAATGCAATTTCTTGGATTGAACTCTGAAATCTGTAGACGGATCCTCCGTTTACTCACAAATACAACGATCGTCTCACGGCAAACTGTGGGCAATCAGCGCCGCGTAATGCGATGGAGACGACTGAAATAAACTAGTGAAATGACCACATTTCGTGGCGAAAGATCACACCTCTCGTCATCTCACAAAGCGATAACACGAATCGCAGCCAAATAGAAAAAAAAAGTTATCTTCACCTACTAGTCACGGCCGCTACTATGCGGAATAGGGACAGGTTACATAGCGCATAATTGTCGACTTCCCTATTTTACTTCGGTTATGCCATTCCTTTGATTCTTATCATTTTGTGTGCGTACTGTGAGTTGAACTTCTAGTTTCAACAGAAGTGGTAATTTCATACTTCATTTCAAGAAATCCTGTTTCTGTAAGCTGTAGTGAGATAAAACTGCTACCGATCGGCACGTGAACAGACTCTTCACAGCTGACTGCAATTATTTAGTATTTGCGTCCATTTTTTATGACGGTTGTTTGTCCATTTTGCATTTGAGGTATATATTTTTATATGTCTCAAATATATTATATTTTGCACAGTCTTCGTCACACGCTACGCGCGCGGCAGCTGATCCGCTACGTGGAAAACGCCATGTGTGGTTTATTCTCCTGCGTTTCTCGTCGTCAAAAAAAAAAAGAACTTCACGAATTTATTCGCGGCATCGTGGAGGAAGCCTTTCAAGTCCACCGCCTGGAATGGTTGCAAGCACGTCAAGAAATGTGTCAGGACAAGATGAAGACGCTCGACCGCATCTTAGCGGCGGACAGACTCACGAAAAAGAAGTCCAACTTTAGCCTGGATAATCTGTATTGGGAACGCTGTTCCGATCTAGAGGACGACGACGGCGTGTAAATAAAAGCTATGCATTTCTTTTCGAGTCTCAGTGTCTGCTTTTTCTTCGTGCAACGTTTACGCCTGCAACATGTCATCCCCCGAACCTTTTCGTTTCCGTCATCCTTTTCGCTGTATCTTAAGCGACCCCTCCATGTGCGGCAAATCTACTTTCGTTGCGAACGTGCTGAGGAACCTGAACGACGTGGTGAACAAACCTCTCACAAATATTCCACGTACAGAAATATGCTTCGCCGAGCATGCAGGACGAATTTGGGGACTCCGTAAAATTTACGAAGGAGCTACCGCAGAGAAGGACAGGTCGCGCGCTACGCTGATCGTCGTCGACGACAACATGACCGACGCTGGTTCCTTGAAGGAGGTGCCTGATCTTTTCATTGGGGGTTTTCACCACGCCAACGCGACGATCTTCTTACTCGTCCAAAACATCTTTTTCGACAGTAGCCATTTTAGAACTATATCCTACAACGCCAGTTGCGTCGTCCTGTGGCGCACTGTGCGCAGCGTGCACCAGATGGAACATTTCGGGCAGCAGCTCTTTGGCAGAAAAAGACTGGAGTATTTTCTGGACGCATATAAACAAGCGATGTCGTCGCCCCACGCTTATTTACTCGTGGATCTTCACAACTATACACACGAAGATCACAGGTTGCGTAGCAATATCTTTCCTGGAGAACGTCAATATATCTAAGCTCCGAAATGAATCTCCGCCCTCACCTCACTTTACTCAAAGTACTCTCCACTCTACCCCCTCCGCGCCTTCGCGACGTCTTATTGAGACGTTCTTCTTCGTCCAACTTCCTTCGAATCCGGAGACGCGCCTAACATACTGTCCGCCCTGCTTCCCTGTCACTTACGAAGACATTACCCTGTGGGAGAGAAAAAACAAAATCTCCATGTACATCTACGTGTTCGATGAGCAGACGAGCTCCCTATCTACCGGACGGGTTCCCTGCACGCTCTATAAAGATAAAGTCCACCTGCTCGAGGTTAGGGAGCATTTCTATGGAATCGGAAAATTTACCACTTTCATGAGATGAAGTGACTACTTTTATCGCGAGAAATGCACGAGCGGTTATGGGGACTAGAAGGGCGTTGGAGGAGCACGAACGTCTGTGTCGAGACGTAAACGAAGTAATTCTCGAAATGTCAAAAGCGGGGGAGAGCGTCACCTTCAACAAGATACAGTACATGCATCCCTATCCCTATTGTGGGGTGTTGGACACGGAGAGCGTTTTGGAAAAGGATGCGCTCGTTAAGGACGCCGTGAGTGTGCACAGGATGAGCTTGTACTGCATCGTTGCAGTGAGAAGTTACGACAGAAAAATAGTAGGCCTAAATGGCTATTTGGGACCCAATGCGGCAGAGAAATGCTTGCTCGCGCTCAAGCGATTTAGCGATCAAATCGATAGGTTCAACTGCTGTCCGTCGCCGTTGGTCATGAGTATGGAAGACCACTTTCGACACGAGAGCGTGACGCACTGCGAATTTTGTGGAATTGAATTTAACCGGCATACGCGAAAGGTGTCGCATCACGACCACACTCGGTTTGTAGAGCCCGGTTGTTCGAATTTTGTAGCGACGCTGTGATACGTGTAACCTTATGTGTCGTAACACAAATAACTCGTCGTGTGCATGCACAACTTCCAATACGATTTGAGCGATTAGCGATTTGAGCTCCCTTCTCCGCCACATGCACGTTCTAAATCTGGGCGAGCCGTGGATCTTAGCTTCGAGTACGGAAAAGATAAGAGGGTTCAACATTGGCGATCTCCATTCCCGCGATACCACGCAGTTTTTCAACCTCTCCTTGTCTAACCTGGTAGAAACCCTCCTCGAGGTGCGTTGCATTGTACCCGTCAAATGTATGGTGACCGTTTACGGCGCCTCCTCAGGAAGGGCATTTATCGGTACACCTTCGTCGACAGTTTCGAAGCCTACAATATGCCCGCACTACCGCCAAAGGAAGCTTTCAAAAGTGACCTGAACGACCAAGAGATCACGGACGAGGACTATCAGTACGCCCTCGACATTTTCGAATTGTTCGAACGTAAGAACCTCGGCGGTTACACGCGTCTCTACGTCACACTCGACGCCTGTCAGCTCTGCGACGTCGTGCTGTATTTCAGAAAGATTGCGCTAGAGACGGATAGGTTAGATATTCTACGTACCGTGTCCCTCGCCAGCTACGCGTGGGGCAGCGCTCTAAAGCTCACCAACGTCAAACTCGTGCTCATGAGCGATCGCGAGATGTACGAAACGATCGAGAAGGGAATCAGGGGAGGCATTTGTAACAGCTGCCACAGGTACTGTCGGGCTAATCACGAGGGATGCGACGATTACGATCCCCAGCAAGCAAAGACTTTTATCCAGTACCTCGACGTGAATAGTTTGTACCCGTACGCGATGACTGTCCATCTCTAGACAGGTGGTTTTGAGTGGGTCAATCCTTTGAGGTGCAGTGAGATAGATTTTCTCAACATTCCTCATGATTCGGAAGTGGGTTACGTGTACGTGGTAGACTTGTCGTATCCCGAAGAACTGCACGCGCTCACCAGGGATTTTCCCCTCGCACCCGAACAGAAGTGTGTGGCGAGAACGAACTCTCCTCCTACCAGCGACACTTGAAACACGCGTTGGCGCTGAATGCCCCTCCCACAAAGATACTCTTGCTAACGTGCTACGACAAAGAACGCTACGTCGTTCATTATGCATTGCTCGCTCTGTACGTGAGCTTGGGCATGAAAATAAAACGTGTTCACATCATCCTCTTGTTCCGCCAAGACAACTTTTTGCGAACCTTCGTGCAGAAAAACGTCGCGTTGAGGAATGCCGCGACCACGAAATTTGAGCGACTTCTCTACAAAACCATGTCGAACAGTACGTTCGGTAAGTCGATACAAAATGTGCGACGTATGAAGGGGTACGCTATAGCCTACGACAACGAAAGCGCACTCCGAAAAGCTAGCTCCGTCGACAGTCAGCATTTTCTCATTCTGAGTGACAAGTGCATCTGGTACGAAATGAAACAGCGTCGCATCAAATGCACGCACCCCCTTTACGTGGGCTTTGCCATTCTAGAGATATCTAAAGTCCGAATGTACAGCTTCATCTACGAGTCTCTCTTTTCTCTCTTGACGTGCCCAGTGCAATTGATCTATAGCGATACGGACAGCATAATTTTTTCTCTCACGTGTGAAAGCCTGGAAGAGCAGCTGATGAAAATTGAGGACGACTTAGATCTGTCCACCTAGCCAGTGGACCACCCACTTTTCAATGACGAGCACGCGAATCAAATGGGGTACTTGAAAGACGAGATGGGAGGCGGAGTTATTTAGGAAGTCGTAGCCGTAGGCAGTGCGCGCTGCCTTTATACAGAGGAACGCGCGCAAAGAAACGAGAGAGTAACCAAAACGAAGAAGCCAGCCATCGCCGCCAGGAGCGCGCGCACTGGGAGGAGCAGAGAGTGAAACCGAAACCACCCACGGTCGGGCGGGCGGCGCAGAGGGCATGCATAGCTGCCGCGGCGCTGTGCCCCACTCAGTTGCTCGCTGGCTGTCGCGGAGAGCAGAAATGCACTCGGTTGCTCCGCAGTCCCCGCGCCCGCTCAGTTTCTGCCTGGCTCTCGGATGGAGCAGTCGCACCGTCGCCGCGGGGAAAAGGTGAGTGATTTGCCGATGTTTGCGCGTTGCTTTACCGCACTCCTCTTCTCGCATGTTTGTCGTGCCCCGTGTTTGGACTTGTTTAGCGGTGACCAACGAGTGATTTGCCAATGTTTGCGCGTTGTTTGACCGCGCTCGTGTTAAGCCTTTTCTCGCATGTTTGACGTACGTGCATGGTTAGCAGTGAGCAAGCCTTTTGTTCGTGTTGACACACGTTTAACGATGTGTGCCCAGTAGTTCCCGCCTTGTGTTAGCTGAATAGTGTTGTGACGCTGTGGTTAGGCCTAACGGATCGCCACCCTAAGCCTTTTCCCCGATGTGTACTATTTTCTCCGTGCTGTTTAGCAGTAGCGGTTAGACATTTTCTCTCGCATGCCTAGACTTGTTTAGCAGTGTTGCCATTTTTACCTGCCGCTAGTATCTTGTTGTTCTCTGTCTTTCTCGCATAGAGCTATGATGGTGGCGCCATCTGGTGTGCTGCCTTGGAACTAATCGGCCACCTGTCGTCGATCTCTGCAACTGCCTGTCGCCAACTGCCAACATGGCGGGCGCTGGTCACTCGGCCGTTTCGGAGCGGTTTCTTCACCACGGCGTCGTTGATTTTCGAATAAATTGTTTCTCACCACTCTATTTTTCTTCTTTTTTTCTTTTTTATGGACACAGGTTGCCGCCAACTCACACCTTTGTCTGGACACGAAATAGATGTTCCCCAATTAGTGTGGTGACACCCTGGAGGGTGCTGATTAATGTGGGGGGTCCCAATTAGCTCTAATTGCTAATTAAATCGTGTTTAAACGAAGTTGTCAGTTGGTGGCAGTCTGTGTCCAGTCCATACTACTATTACTTGGATGACATACTCATTTTCGGCAGGACGCAGAAGGATCACGACAGTAACCTGAACCAGGTCCTTCGTTGGTTGAAACGATGCTGCGTTACGCCTGGATTAGAAATGTATTTTCGGTGCTTGAGAGGTTTCAGGGCCAACGTTGGTAGATGGTATTGTGAAGCCGTCTCAGGACGCACTCGAGGCCATTATGGACGCTCCTGGTCCGCGTGATGCCACTACTCTTCGATCACTTTTGGGCCTTGCCAGTAATGATGTCCGTTTCTGCTGGGGCTCGAAAGAGCAAGATGGAGTCTAAAGACTCAAGTCGCTCATCAAAAACTACGTTCCACTAGTGCTGTGCGACTCGTCACTTCCGACGATTGTCACCATTGACGCATCCAGTTACGGCCATGCGCTATTTTACAGCAGCAGGACCCTCAAGGCCTTCGAGCAGTCCGTTTTTGATCCAGAGTGTTACCTTCAACAGAAGTCTCCTTCTCAACAGAAGAAAAGAAAGCTCTTGCGTGTCTATAGGCTTGGGAATAATGGTACACATACTCTTTCGAAGACGTTTTGTCTTACGGACCTACCACCAAGTGCTAGTCACCATTATTCACTCGATATCGGCGCCAGCCTGTGATGATTCCGAGGTTGGTTACACGTTTGTTGCAGTATCACTATGAGGAGCAGTATAGGAAAGGAGATGATAACATGATGCTTTATCCCTCCGGCGTCTGGATAGCGAAAAAAAACAAGCATCAATCGCCTCCGATGACGTATCCAAGTTATATTCAGCAGCTTCACTTATCTCATTTGTCGACACCTGACTTCCAAAGGAGCATCAATACAGATCCAAATCTTTATACACGCCAAATATTAAGCAACGGTTTGGGAAAAAATGGTACATCAAAACCACTTCGCGAAGGGGTTGTCAAGTGTGACTATCTGTCCCGATAACGGGGCAGGTTGTCACACAGGCTAGTGCAAGTTGTCTCATGTGTCCATGTTCTCTCGTATATTGCGGACATGTATCGAATACAGCGCCTATTGATAGTGCACTTCAAAAACAAACCGTACGAGATGTAAAGAAGCTATTATCTTGAGGCTCACATATTCTACAGCGTTTGCCAAAATAGAAATATGGAATAGAAATAAAAATGGAGACTAAATACAGTGTAGGGAAGCTAAAGCAGATGTTAGAGGACGTATTATGCCACAAAATTTTATGTAGATATTGCCACTTGGTCTGTTTCCCTGTGGATAAATCATAAAAATGAAAAAACCGCCGCTGCCTAACATTTCTATCGGCTATACCTGTTATTCAGCTACTTCTGTCAGATGGCGACACGGTCGAACATGGCGTTGCAGACGTATCGAAACCAAGTGAACAAGTGGAACTGAATGCAGAGGACGACTGTGCGAAGTCGTCTGCAACGTCGCGTTCGACCGTGTAGCCACCCGTCTGCAACTCCCCATAGAGGCCATAGTAAAGGAAAATTCACACAACACTGGGCACACGACCAATGAGAATGCATCGATTGCTCCCTTAATCCTCCAATCAGAAGTCTTTCCGTCCGGCTCGCAGCCTGACCGCTTGCTTCTTCTTGCTGACTTCTGCTTTCCATGCTGGAGTAGGCCATACTGGCTTGGGCTCCATGGGCCCACTGGAAAGTAGCCGTTTCTGGTGACAGGCTCGTACTCTATACGTAGAAGATAGACGGAAATATGACATGATGCCTAAGGTGTGCCTTTTTTGCGAAAAATTTTGCGGAAACTTTTGCGACACTAGTCGCTCTGTCAGTCCCGACACGTGATATAACTTACCCCACCTTACACCGACTTAACCCAGAATGGCTATAGTCTCGCAATAGACTTACCTGCCCAACATATTCTAGTGAAAACGCAGTTAAAAGATTCCCAGAGGACGAATAAATATTGTCACGGATGAAAACGGACGAGCGAGACGGCGAATAATCGGCGAACGCTTTATTAAGCGGCTTAGCTGATTAATACAAGAGCGGTAGTTCTTAAACTGAACTAAGGTAAAAGAATAATGCTCCGACTGGGAGCTCACAAGCTTTTATGCACAGCGGCGAACGTTGTAAAAAGCGCGCGTCGGTGGAGAGAAGGAAATACAGAAGCCTCTCCGAGGTCGTCGGCCCGTCCTTGAGATTGATGTGAGCGAAGGAGCAGATGCTTCCAGAAGGATCGCTTGCCATGTAGCGCGACGTGTGGCGGGCCCCTGCCCGTCGTTCGACGCCTCGTTGCCTGCTGTTGTTGTTGCGTGTGGTCGCTTCAAAGATAATACGTGGCATTATTACGGTTATGTGCATCTTTCAGAGCATTTCTACGCGTCCTGCAAAATTGAAATTTGGAAAAACGGAAAATTTTACTTACTAGCGCCTGAAACACGTTTTATGCTGTGTACTCGCAGCCGGGCTTCCAATCACCGCCGAAGTTTGTTCACTTACTGGTCAGCTCACTCGTGCCGCTGACAAACGGCAGTGAAACGGCCAAGCTGTTATGCTCCGTTCTATTTTAGTAGGCAGTGTGACAACTTTCCCGGATCTTCCCTAACTTATGGTATACATATTCCAGATTTTTTTAAAAGTGCATAATGCCCTACTGAAATTCAGAGTTCACCAAATCTACATGCGGACAAGTAGACCTCGTCACAGACGTGTGCTACCAAAACAGTGCTGTCCTGCCAAGGTGAAATTAAAATTTCGTAGGCGCGCGTTCTTGTTCTCTGTCGGGCGTCAGCGAGATGTCGACTGGATGAGGGAGCGACTGATGACGCCCCTACAGCTTAACGAACGTCGTTTTAAAGAATATGCTACAGATAAGAAAGTTCAATTATAACGACGAAAAGAGCTTGTTTTAGAGATTTCACGTACAGATCATGTTCTAAGTAACTGAGCTAAGTAACTGAGGTGGCTGAGTTGAAGGTCGAGACAAGGGGATGAATAAACAAACGAACAACAGAGGACAACAATCAAACCAGCAATGAATCCTTAACCCTTGCTTAAGCTGGCTTGGGCTGAAGGCTTAACCCAGTACAGGAACTGGGTACAAAGGGTGAGGGTAGAACGGAAAGCCGGAGCATCGAACATCTCAACATCGGTCATCCGTCCTTGATAGAGTGGTTGCCTGCGCTCAAAAATGCTCGCTTCAGCTAGTCTTTGCTGAATAATTACTTTCATGTGACTCACAAATGCTCCTGGATTTTACGCTCATCTTTAGTTCAGGCCTTTGCTGGGAATTCGACCGGTACAATCCTCAGCGTCTTCTCCACCGCCAAAGGCCAATTAAGTCTCTCAAAAATGGAATAATCAAGTCTCTCCTAAATGCTGCTCTGAAAAGAAACAAAAATGAAGAAAAAAGGCATCCCAGCAAAGTATCCCACAAGTAACATGTCACACCAAACAGCCGAATTTTTAACCCCTTCCCATAAGTATCCCAGCAAATTCCAGGTCTACTAATATTACCGGCTAGCAACTGGAGTTTACACAGAAATGCTTGTGGTACTTTCTCATAGCCCAAGTACGCTCAACTACAACCCTCAACATTGGCCGCCCTGTTACCATCCCCCTTCTTCCGCATGATCTCCACCTTCAGAAGTCCTACTCAGTCGAGTCTCCTGTACCCTGTGCAGTACCCAACAAGCTTTCAAATGTTACTCCATTTCATCCTCCCTTCTCCCGACAACAAATGCAGTGTACCACATGTCACATGTGCAGTGTGTCACATATTCCATCCCACTAAAATGTGCAGCGTCCTATATCACCCAAACAAAAGCATGCATAAGCGATCGTCT
This sequence comes from Ornithodoros turicata, assembly GCF_037126465.1. Classification (NCBI taxonomy): domain Eukaryota; kingdom Metazoa; phylum Arthropoda; class Arachnida; order Ixodida; family Argasidae; genus Ornithodoros; species Ornithodoros turicata. The sequence continues at coordinate 54,508,300 of NC_088205.1, read as the reverse complement.
CAGAGAATACAATAAAAATGTTACCCAGAACGCATCGCCTTCTAAATTATTGCTACATTTGAACAATTGTCAGGTTTCTTTCCAATGAAGCAGAATATGTTATTGCCTGCGAAGATGACACCTTGGGAGCCCCTCTGGAAATTGCATCGATTAATCACCACCCGCCAGAATGCATCATCAAACCTTCTTGGCTCATTGCCTCTATGGTCTTTCTTCTTCTTCCCTATCGTATTGTTCAGTTTCCGTTTTTCTGCTTTTTATTCATTATAAATACCTCCCTTTCCTCCATGACAGAGTTGTGTTTAGCTTAACGAGCCTTTCAGCTACAAAACGCTAGCCGTTGGTATTTCTGTTCACAGCATTTACCGTCTATCTGAGACGAATAACTAGCATACTAAAATAGAATGTAATAAATTAAACTGTACTGTATGTTTGTTCTCACGCCTTGCACTCTGTCCTCGCCTCGGTTGAAAAAAATTCGGATATTCTTAAAAAAGTCCTCTCGAGTGGTCTTAAAACCGGATGTTTTAAGTATTTTTGGATACTGTGGAATGCACAGCAGTGTGAGGAGGGCAGGCTCTTAATGTGTTTTGCCTTTGCCCCTCCCTTTTTGGATCATTTCCTATAGTTTGAGATTATAAATCCCTCTAGCAACAACAATAGGCAGGCAGTATGGCGTACACGCAGGCCAGCTAGTGGACGAACTCCATAATATGATAACCTGAGGTTTTCAGGATTTCGTCTTATGGAGCTAGGCAGACATTTCTTCGATCTGTAATGCTCCCTCAAGTTGCAGAGCAGTTTTAACCGGGAAAATAGTGAGAGATCATGGCGACGCTGAATAACTGTCTGCGCCTGCCTTATGCGACTTTTGTGGCAGCTCTCTTTTGTGCCCGGCAACCGCAGCGCCTACGCAGACTTATTGCTTCCCGGACCTAACTCAAGTGGCGCGTTGCACTTCGTGGGAGACCCCAAATATTGAGAGGGTGTTTATAGCGCAGGCGAGGATATAGAGGGGTTAGGATGTCCCGACCCTCTTCTCAAGCTATGTCTTCATATAGTGTTTGATTGACCCTAGGTAGAGTACGCAGCGTGCTATCCAAGGCTGGATCCCCCTCCCCCCAGGAAAATTCCTCGGTTCGCTTCTGGTAGGGTTACCACCTGCCTGGATTTCACCCGAACGGTTAGGAAATTCGAGACTTGCGTTCGGTGTACGCGTCAGGTGTAAGCCGGACATAAAATGTTCGGATATTGGCAAGGTCGGAGTGAAAACGTCACGACTTGGGTTATTCGTTTGCAGCAACGTCGCCAGATATTGAGCGATAGCTAAAATGAGCCATAGGTTGAGCCACATGAATGTACTGTAGACAACCTCTAATCTATTATTAGAACCCTTGTTGCAATTGTGGATCCATGTGGTAGCGTAGCGGAAGGTAGCCAGGCAGGGGTCAGTCTAACGAAACAACAGAGGTTTATTGCATGACGAAGTCTCGTGGAGAATAGACAAGGAGGCCGTCCAGGGCCTCTTGTTTTATACAAATTTTGAGGGACATGTCCTTCCAGACATAACATGTTTCTTCGATTGATGACCATTGTCCGAAGAGCTTGGCGAGACGTCCTGGCGCGACAATGAAGTATTCTTGGTCCAGAGGGGTTCGTCTTGACCGGGGAAACAACTGGAGGCTCAACGCCTGTTGACTGGTTTTGTCCCACTGCCGAGAGGATTAGATTAATTGTTCGTACTCGGGGTTTTGTGAGACGGCGGGAGTTCTGACGGCCAAGGGAGGAACGAGTCGCTTGGCCTTCTTTCGTGCCCAAGTGGACGCCGAATACAGAGACGAGGCCACGTGCATTATCCAGTGGCAACAACGCGTCCCCCGCCGGGTTAGTCATCTCGATGGGGAGCAGTTTCGCCGCTGCTCCGCTGAGGTGATGATGATTATCCAAGAAGTTTAGGACCCGACCAAGGCAGATTTGACGACCTCTGGCTTCCGACCGGAGAGATGTCGTCCTGGGGTGGTCGTTTTAGCTTGAATGAAGACTGCCCAAGATGGACACAAGCATGGAGAACAACAGAAGGGTAGACACACGAAACCGCACGCGCGCACAAACAAGTGTCCCTCTTCTCCAAGCATGATCGCGCCAGACTGTGAACAATCTTTAATCAAGTCATCTGCTATTTCGCCCCCAGATGCAGCTATCTAACGCTCAGCATAAATACAACACTCCAAAGAGAAAATACGCACTCAACAAAAGTTGTTGGCGCCAACTAACACTCCAAATGGCGTCAGTAGTAAAGAGGGGTTGAGAAACACAGACAAGTCCAAACTAAGGCACCCCTGCCCCTGAGCCCTGAGCGTATTTTCCCTGCGCGGCGCGTCCCTGCGCGTATTTTTCCCCGTGCGGCGCCAGTGCGGAGGCTTGTCCTCGCCCTTATAACATGCAGAGACATGCAAAGAAGGGTCATACACAAAAAGTACGAGTGAAAATATATTTATTAATGCCAATTGTAATGCCAATCAGGTTGCGATATATTTATTAAAGCCAATTGTGCTGGGAATTGTGCCAATTGTGATGCCAATCAGGTGAAGGAGAAAAACCCAGCCGAAAAACCTTCACGACCTGTAACAGAAGAAACACAATACACATAATAAAGAATACATACATTTATTGCTCTCTAAATATTTCCATTAGTGTATTAACAATTACATTTTTTAAAAACTCTTTTGTTTCAGCCCCTGAAAGAAAACATAAAATTAACATCGTCACATTTGCTTACCACACGATAACTCACGTTGGACACAGCACTGACCTGAAAAGTAGATATTGTTATTATGCGAAACCACACTTATATTTCAATAATACATACAATGCTGTGGTGGCAGACCCCAGTAATCTGTAAGTGAATCTAAATTAATATCAATTTATACATTTCATTAATACATGCACTGTGGCGACGGACCCCAGTAATCTGTAAGTGAACATCATTTATTATGCTATAACTTTTACTTACATTCAGGCGCTGGTCTTAGTACTGGCGTGTATGCTGAAAAGATATTATCAATTAATAACACACACACACACACACACACACGACACAATAATACATACACATCGGCGGCGGCGACTCTGGAGCTGAAACAAGAAGTCAAATTTAAACATCTTTTTCATATTCTTTATAATTCCTTACCATTTGGAAAAAATGACGGACTAGAGCTAAATACTGAAAAAAAAAGACAACAGCCATGAGAAAAAAGAACTACACTGTAAATCAAAAAAACTTACTGCTCTGATCCGATACTGGCGTGTATGCTGAAAAGACATTATCAATTAATAACACACACACACACACACACACACACACACAACAACAACAACAACAACAACAATATACGCGACACAATAATACATACATATTGGCGGCGGCGGCGACTCTGGAGCTGAAACAAGAAATCAAATTTAACCACCTTTTTCATATTCTTTATAATTCATTACCATTTTCAAAGTATATCGGACTCGATCTGAGTTCTGAAAAAAGACAATATCCATGAGAAAAAAAAAGAACTATGTTGCGGATCCAAAAACTTACCGTTTTCGTTGGACATTTTTTGGAATATGTGTCAGTCAAGTGAGGAAGAAACTTTTAAACGCGCGCATCCTCATTATCATACAACCTCCTCTCCACTCTTTCCCATTTATTACCGTTCGAGCGAGCCCACCTCCTCATTCTCCCATTCGTTCCCCAGACCAGGAGCTCTCTCTCCCAAAATAATTATGTGGAAGCTCTTTCGTCGCTGTTTCGGAAAGAAATGTGAAGAGGAGGAAGTTGAGTCTACCGAAGACAGGAAATGGCGTCTGAAACAAGAAATCCATGAAGCAAAAGCTGAAGCTATCAGACGCGTTTTGTCTCACGAACGTCTCCTCAGGATCAAACGAGAGTCTGCGAAAAGTCAATTTGATCAAATCGACAGTGGATGGTAATAAATCTAGTTATCAATACACCTTATTATCAGTTTCACTTCTACCTCTGCGACACAATGTCCGACGTAAGACCGTTTTCTTTCATCCATCCTGCACGAATTATTATATGTGGACCTTCCATGTCAGGAAAAACTTACTTAGTTCGTAACATCCTTAGAAATCTATCAGTATTCAGTGTAGTCCCAGAACAAATATTTTATGTTAGTAAATATGACGCTAGCTGGCAAAATGAATTCACTAAAATTACATTTAGTAAAGAATTACCAACGACATGGGATGAGAACATACCAACACTGATTATAGTTGACGATCTCATGACTGAAAAGAATGTTATGCAAGATATGGTTCACCTCTATACAAGAGCGTCCCATCACAAGAATGCATCAATTATTTTTCTTTGCCAATACTTATTCCATAACGATGTAAACTACCGCACTCTATCACACAACAGCACATATATAATATTATTCAATAATTTAAGATCTCGTACGCAACTCGAACTTCTAGGACGACAAATCTTCGGGAAATCACGGTTGCCATACTTTCTGAATGCATTCGAACAAGCAACAGAGAAACCATTTGGTTATCTAGTGATTGACCTACACCCACTTACCCAGTCTGATAAAAGATTGCGAACAGGTATAACCAAGCTCGAGCCACAATTTGTTTTCATACCAAAATGAAAAGTCTACGTCACCATTTAACTTTCCTTAAAGTGCTTGCAACCTGCACTCCAAAAGAGCGGGAAAACATATTGAAGGAGGCTCCTCCGCACAGCATTGAAGCTCTTTCCGAAGTTTGCAAGAATATATTGAATGGTAATGTTAAACTTTCACCGAAACTATACAAAGATTTAAAGAAATATAAAGCTACAATTCGATACATCGCATATAAAACATTGCACAAATCACCGAAGAAGCTACAAAAGTTTTTATATCGACAACGAGGAGGTTTGGTCCCATTACTCCCACTATTACTGACAGGCTTGACTAGTATATTAGGTGGTGTAGCAGGGCGGGCTATAGCTAAGGTAGCTGGTGTTTGAAAATGGCAACAAAAATCGAGGTATTAAATCCAGTGGACACTATTTTGGAATCTAATGAAAGTGAAGATGTAAAGGTAAAGCGTATGCTAACAGCTATGTACTACACTATAAAAAATCAATTGAAACCGACAATAGAATCAGATCCGCCAATAATAAAACCATTACAAATGGAGGAAAGTATTAGCAGAAAGTTCGATTATGACGCTCTACCAGATAATATAAATATTAAAAAAGTTAGGCGCATAGTGTCAGCGATACCGAGGAGTTTGTCATGGAATGAAAAAGGAGAAATCATTCATAACAACAAAACCATTCAGGGCTCTAGTATAATGGAATTGGTCTTGTACCTATCCGGTCATAAACGAGTGAGGCCCGCTTGGTTTCTAAAGGTGTCAAAACTTCTACCATCACACAAGATCAGACAGAAAAGAAAATCAAAGAAGAAAATATTGTGGGAGACCTACAAGTCGCCGCAAAGAACAAAGTTGATTTCATCTTCGGATGAAGAATATTTCTCAGAAGAATGAGCTACAGATCACCTGACGGTGGGCTCGGAGGGGTCAAACGTTATCAAAAGGCACGGAAAATCACAAGGAAAGAAGCACTACAAGAATTACAACGCGATGACGTCTATACTCTCCACAAAGATGCAAGACGAAGATTTAAGAGAAGGAAAGTCATCTCACTCCACCTGAATGACCTACATCAAGCAGACCTCATTTCATTCATCCAATACAAGAAATACAATAAAGGATTCTCATACATACTGCTTGTGATAGACTGTTTGTCGAGGCAAGTCATGGCCACACCTCTCAAGACCAAGCGAGGTGAAGATGTGAAGAAAGGATTTATGAAGATATATCAACAGAGAGGGAAAACCCCCAAGCTAATCCAAACAGATCAGGGGTCTGAGTTCTTCAACAAACATGTGCAGGCTTGGTGTAGGCGACATGCTATAACACTCTATCATTCTTTTTCAATTACTAAATCTTGTCTAGCTGAACGCGCCATTCGAACTATTAAAGGCCGCCTATTCCGCTATTTCCGCAGTAAAGGACATCACAAGTACCTTAAAATTCTTCCAAAGATTATAGAAGATTATAACAATTCTTACCATAGAACTATTAAAATGGCACCGAATGAAGTGAATGAAAGCAACGAAGTTGAACTCTTCAATAGACTAAACAGTAAAAAAGATGATGACATCACAATACCATTCGAAATTGGCCAGCAAGTTCGTGTTCTATTGAATCGATCAATATTTGACAAGGGGTACACAGGACACTGGTCTCACGTTATCTATACAATTTCGAGGTATAAGAAAACAGATCCACCTGTCTTTTACATTGCAGGCCCAGATGGTGTAGAAGAAGAGGGCACATATTATGCAAACGAATTGCAACGCGTTATTAAAGAGCCTGATGACCCATATCCAATTGAAAAAATTATATCCAGTAAGAAAATTGATGGAGTCACTCATTATAAAGTGAAGTGGGCTGGTTATGACGATTCATTTAATTCGTGGGTTCCAGTGCACGATGTTGCCAGGCTCTGAGTTTTATATGTACCTCCTATCCAATGATTGTACCGAATTATATCCAACAAATACACTGGACAACTTTACAATTGCTTTGAATGCACCCCTACAACTGAGTGGAAAGTATGAAGTTGGATTACAAGAACTATCGATCTGTAATCTATTCTACAATATACCGCGGAGTGATGATGGCGTCATGCAGGTTGATTACAAAGAATTTGCAGAGGTTCGCAAGACTATTATCGTTAAAAAAACTATCGAAATGGCCCTTCTAGAGCTTTTCAAAGACTTGAACAGTTCTATCAATTATATTGAAGGGAGATATGTATTCCGTTTACCACATTCTGTTCGGTCAATTAAATTTATAGATGACAACTTGCAAGAGACTATTGGAGTGTCAACCATTCAAGGCAATACTGTGGTAGGTTCTAAGGTGCCTCGTCAGGACACATTCCTTCGAGAGGAATACGCTTCACAGCTATGCATACTAGAAGAAATTTCTATTCTTACTTCAAATGGCTTGATCGCATTCATTCCAGGTTGTTCTATCAAGACAACATTAAATCGCTTTTTTAAAACACACAAAATTGAAGCAAATGTAACATTCCGGGAGAATAGTTATAGATTGACACAGCCATTACACAGTCTCTTTGCTATTCCAGAACAGCTCAAGAATCTCCTCAGATTAAATAATTTTAATACAAAAGATGATACAGCCTACTACTATGGAGATCCATTTGAACGCACTTATGACCTGATTATAGAGAAAGAAGTACTTGTTACAAAAAGAATAACTATTCCACCAGATCATTATGAAACTTCGAAATTACTGCTACATACAATCAACAATCAATTAGAAGGCAAAGCTCTACTCACATATAGTAACGAGAGAAAGCTCTGCACTATCAACCCAATTCACGGTGTTACTATTCATCTATCAGAATACCTCTCTAATATGCTAGGTTTTGCACCACTTACAACTTTTGCGAACAGTGCAATTGGAAACACACACCTCAGACTTACACCATTATTCCATCATTTTATAGTTTATTGCGATATTATCGAATCATCGCACTTGGGTGCAAAGAAGTTTCCCATATTAAAATTAGTTCCATACTCTGCAAAGGAAGACAGTATCATTCATTATGCTTTCCAAAACATACAATATTTTAAGCTATTGCATAATGAAATAAATTTCATTTCAATTAAGTTGTGTGACGACTCTGGTCGACCTCTCCACTTCAAAGGACCGGGCAAAACAGCTCTAGCTCTACATTTTAGACATGTATCTTAAAGAAATCCCGGAAATCCACTACGGTCACGGACTGGACATTACGCCGTACTCAGGTCCGATGTTCCAGAGGGGCAGTGGATTCTTTAAATCATTGCGCAAGTTTGCATTACCACTCCTGCGACGAGCACATCCATACGTTACTAAGACTGCAATGAATGCAGCAAAAAACCTGGCACGAAAACTATCAGATGGTCAACATCTGAAAGAAGCCATTAGAAACAGTGCATCCGAGCTTAAGTCGCAAGTGTTAAAAGATTTTGCCGGCGGCGGTGGCAGACGTAGGAAAAGAAGAAGAAAAGACGTCTTTGACAAGCAACCCAATTGGAGTGAGGAATAAATATTTTCGTCAACGCTGGCGTCCGTTTGTCTGACTGGGTAGTAAAAATGTGGGAAATAAGGCAAGATTGCAGTGGGGATAAGTGCGACTGTCCACTTAAAAAAGCCATTAGAACCGGCGCATCGACACGGGAGGTCGCGACGATAACGGATTGCGGTGGGGGTAAGTAAAAAAAAAAAAAAAAAAAAGCCGTTAGAACCGGCGCATCGACATGGAGTTGTCCAATTTGAAAGAAAATCGTTAGAAGTGGTGCGTATCGGCGGTCTCGACACGGGATCGCATTTCGTACTCGTTACCATAGGTCGTGGGAAGATGCGATAAAAAGCTGCTTAGGAAGAGTCGCGAAACGACGCCGGAGGTCTCGACACGGGATTGGATTTTGTACTCGTTACCATACGTCATGGGAAGATGCTTAGAAAGAGCTGCGAAACGATTCATTTCTTCTTAGAAGCGACACACTGTCTTCCAACTTGAAAGAAGTGGAGGGGCGGGAAAAAGGGGCTACAGGTAAACAATCCTAAAAAATAAAACATGGGAGAGGGTGACAATTGTATTCAGTCGCAAACATGTCACTGGTCAACGTAGTCCACGCCCAATCCGAATTGGTTTTGAAGGGGGAGTGTGAGCTTTTTCAAATCCCACCCACTCAAATTTCTATAGAATCATGCGAGAATCAATTATTCTACCCTGTATCAACAATTACAGGCGGCGAATCTACGATTGAATGGAATATAAGCAACTTATCCGATCTCTATCTCGATGTTTCTAGTATGTACATTAAACTAACTATGCAGATATTGAGAAGCGATGGGAGTGATCCGTATACAAGAACGGCGGATGGTGTAGTCAACGATGTTGTATTCCCCGTGAATAACTTGGGAGCTGCAATGTTTAAGTATATTAATGTGTATATCAATCAGCGATTGGTATCATCAAATTGTTTGAATTCCTACCGATGTATGCTTGATACTTTGCTCCACACCAACACGCATCTTCAGAATACGGTAGATGATTGCGGAATGTATATGTATGATTCAGGTGAACATGCCGCAAACGATCCAAATTCGAATGTTGCTAAAGCACTCATTTCTAGAACAAGTGGTGGCAAACTATTTGAAGTTGTCATGCGTGTTAATACGGATTTGACAGATCAAATTAAGCTATTATTACCGGGATTGGATGTTAGGGTGTCTGCCGTGCACGCCAGCGACATGCATCGCTTATTGACTGGTCCAGGAGAAACTCATCAACATCAAATCAAGATACACAATGCAGTACTGTCATTACGTAAAGTCAAAGTCAGTAACTCAACTTTCCTCTCTCACCAATCTATACTGAAGAAACATCCAGCGTGTTATACTATGCGAGGTTTGGAAAGCAAAATTAAGACAATAACTGCTGGGTCAGTGGATGGTATTTTCGACAATCTATACACCGATCGCATTCCAGATCGGATCTCAATGGTTATGACACGGACCGACGCCTATCAGGGTGACTTCAAACTGAGTCCTTTCAATTTTGAACATTTCAACGTGAGTTCAGTAACACTAACAATTGATGGACATCGAAAACAACTCTCATACGACTGGGACAATGACCTATGCAGAGGAAGCTATTATGATTTCCTATCTCAACTGAATGATAGAAGCGTCGAGCTGCGTTATCAGAATTATAAAACTAATTCATTCATATTGCATTGGAACCTCAGTGCAGACGAGTCCGTTGGCGGCTACTTTAATCCGATACGTAAGGGAAATTGTAGAATTGAACTTAAATTTGCAAAACCATTGCCTCACGCTGTGTCGATTATACTTATAAGTGAGAGCCCCAAGATATTGACAGTCAATGCTGACCTTGCAGTTCACTTGGATTAAATCATGGACGTTCTAGATCTTGAATTATTGTTTTCAATGAACCCTCAAACTGTGAGAATGTATCGAGGAACCTACGCTGTCGACAGAGTTTCGCCACTTCAAGAAGAAGGCTTCATTGTCATTAATACGCATCCACACGACGGCCCGGGAGAGCATTGGTTGATGTACATGATGGATCGAAATGATAGATTCATCTATGTGGACAGCTTTGGTCTACCACCAATTGAAGAGGAACTGTTAGATTTACCTGTTGACGAATATTGTGACAAGTGTATACAGAGTCTCTACAGCTCCCACTGTGGCCTATTTGTTTCCGTATTTGCTTCCCGTCTTTGTAAGAATTATTCACTCAAAAGCATTATGTCATTATTTGACAATAACCTTGTACACAACGATCTCAAGGTAATAAAAATGACTGAAGAGGAATACCTCATTTAAGAAAAATTCTCTCATTTATTCAATGTACAAGCACTTTGAAGATAATCCTCCAGACTCACTATCTTGCGAGATCCGTCTTCTTTTCGTTGGACGATGTAGTGCGAATGCTGAATGTAATAATTCCGAAGGATTGGTCTTCTCAAACCGGCATTGATAATGGCCGGTGAAATCTGTTCACCATCACGGTATCGTCTTAACAAGTCACATTTCACGGCGACAAACTTTTGTAGTCTCTTCCTTAGTTGTCCGCGTCTTGTTTTGAGTTGATATGGTAAACATCGCAATATGAGTGTGAAGTCACTCTCAGGTCCGTTGCAATTCAAGTACGAGTTTAATTTCATCAGGTCTTTATACATCATCCACTGTATAGTCAAGTGAAATCTCTCTGCCGAGTTCATACTCAATCCGAGTTGGGATGACATCCGAGATATGGTCTGATGTTAGGATCTAGCCAGTCTGACGATTTCGATGAAATCAATCCCCCGCAGCGACATTGTCTCAGATGATCACCATTTAGTATAAAGAAACTTCTGGGTGGTGTCTTCAATGTTTGCACAATGGGCAAGTCGCCTGTCAGAAGACACTCATAATCTAAAACAAAAAAATCTCCTTAAGTCAGTGGAAAGAGAGGAGAAAAGCTGTAAAAAACTCACAGTCCTCCAGGGAGAGTGAATAGCACTCGTCTGTTTCCATCGTTGATTTGGGAGAGAATGAGATGGAAAGGATGCCTATTGGTTTTCTTAGTATGCCATTGGTTAACGATTTTCTATATGCAATTTTCGGTTCCGCCCACATTTACTATAAAATAGTGGCTGGCGGGTTGTTTTTTCCACCAAGTTCTGTTGCCCTGGTTGCAGTGCTTGTTTCCTTTGCCAAAAAATTTGTTTTGGTGTGCTGCCGAGATCTTTGAAAAGTAAGTCTGCTTCTTGCTTATTGTTCTTATTTTAATTTATGGAATGTCTGTTTCTAGTGCCTCGCTGTGGAATCTGTGGGTATGATTGCGTTGAGGAGGTACTTCGTCGTATGGAGGAGGATGCTAATGTTCCAAATTTAGATCCTGCTTTGTTTGATGAAGAGTGGGGATTAGAATTTGATCAGGTTTTGATGGATGGAGTTTTTGATGATAATACGCCGGCAGATGCCGTGCAAAATCCTGATAGCCCAGAGCCTGTTGTGAACAATCTCGCGGAACATGTTTCGGTGGCTCATCCTGGTGTTAGCGTACCATACTTTCCGTTCTTTGAAACCGCTGCGGCCTTTGAAGGGTACCTTGGACGTTACGTCCTGTTCGCGTCACCGTATGATGACTTTGTCGAGGATCCGTTCGAATACCTGGTACATTACCAGCACGATATAGTTTCCATATTACAACAACAACATCCCATACCTTTTAAATTTTATATGCGCGTGAAAGTATTGATGGTAAAGCAAGTTGGCGATTCGATGAGTAGCCATTTTGCTTTTCTAAGTGCCGTGTCGCGAGAAATTCATAGTCTCGCGGATATAATGGTTGCGCTAAATGAAATGATTAGCGAGTTAGCGCGCAACCTGGAAAATTATCAGGGTGAAGGTAGTGGTTACGTCTCACGAGACGTATCCGAAATCGAATTGAACATAAGCGCGATTGAAAAAAAGAAGATTGGCTGTGACACAGTAATTCCCGCCGAATTGAAAAAAAGAAAGAAAACACTCACAAATGTAAAATGCCCCAACAATGAGTGTTTCAAATATAATACTTTAGCGCTATTGCATCCTCAAAAATCGCATGCAACTGATTGGAAAACATATCGTAAGTATCTGGTGGATCTCGATTCGAATCCATTGGCACGAGTCAAATGGTGGCCCGACGGTCCGGTATCGTATTCGGAGATTGCAGAATTTGAAGAACGGAACCAAATTGAAGTGTATGTGTACTCATATCAGGATGGGAGTATCCACACTTCCCGTGTTCCGCGTCTCGCATTTGACGATAAAGTGCAATTATTGGAATTCGATAATCACTTTTTTGGGATAAAGAATTATAGTACCTTGTTTGGTCGCAAAGAAATGTTTTTTTGTGAAAAGTGTACGAGGGGATTTATAGCACAGGAAAACCTAGTGTCACATAGGAGAGTGTGCAGGAATTTTGAGGAGCTTTTGATGGAATTCCCTGAGCCAGGTAAGAATGTTCTAAAATTTAACAAGTTTGGTCACATGTTTGCATTTCCATATATTATTGGACTCGATACAGAGTCTGTCCTCGACCCTAATACGAACGTGAAAAGTGCCGTGCAGAAGCATGTTATGAGTTCCTTCTGCTGCATTCTAATAAGAACATATGATTCGAAAATACTGGCAAATGAAAAATATTTAGGCCCCGATGCCGCTTCCAGGTGCGTCGACTGCCTGTTACGTTTTCATAACAAGGTGGTCGATATCAGTCGTTGCCCTGCCCCCATTAAACTCACAGAGGAAGAAACTCGTAAACATGTCACTGCAACACATTGTGAGTATTGTGGTGTGTTATTTAGTGTTGCCAGGAAAAAGGTTCGTCATCACGATCACAGTCGTGAAAGCAGTGTCAGCAACTTTTTGGCTACCATTTGTAACGAATGTAACATCAGTTGCAGCAATCATGGCAAAATTCCCGTGCTCATCCACAACCTTCAGTACGACATCAGCTCCTTGTTACATTGCTTCCATGCTTTGAAGTGGAAATGCCCGCCCAGGCTCATCGCGACGAGCTCGGAGAAGATTCGCAATTTTGAATATGGCAATCTCATATTCAGGGACACCACACAATTTTTAAATAGTTCCCTTTCTTGTTTGGTGGATAGTTTGAAGGTGTCGGAAGGAATTGAGGCATTTAAGTGTCTACAGCAAGTGTATGGTAATGACTTTGCCCGTTTAACTAGGAAAGGTGTGTACCCATATTCCTGGATCAAAAGCTTTCAAGTCTACAATGAAGAATGCCTACCGGCCATGGATGGTTTTTATGACGATTTGAATGGAACACACATCAGCGAAGATGACTATGCTTTCGCTCGGGAAACATATGACCATTTTGATTGCAAGTCATTGAAGGATTATACATTGATCTATTTGGAATGTGACGTCCTGCTCCTTTTAGATGTTATGCAGCATTTTAGACAGCTTTCTATGAAGACATATGGATTGGAAGTGCTGCACTTTGTCAGTCTACCTGGATTCAGTTGGCAGGCTGCTCTCAAGTATACAAAGGCTGAGATCGAGTTGCTTACAGATGAAGATATGTATCGAACCATCGAGTCTTCTATTAGAGGTGGTATTTGCCAACAAGGATTGAGGTATGCTGCTGCCAATAACAAATATTGTGCAAACTTTGACCCGGAGAAACCGCAAAGTTACATCTCCTATTGGGATGCAAACAGTCTGTATGCTGGTTGCCAGACATTGCCATTGCCTATTGGAAGATTCGAGTGGGTGCCCGAATCCGAATTTTCGAGTTTGGACATCATTAACCATCCTCAGGATGCAGAGTATGGCTACATTTACGTGTGCGACCTCGTCTACCCACCGGAGCTACACCAGAAGACTAGGTATTTCCCACTAGCTCCAATGAAGCAAAAGGTTGACGAGAGCTGGTTGTCTGAGTATCAGTTGGCTCTAAAAGACCAATTGAATTACAAACCTGCAGCACAGGGTAAGTTACTTCTCACTTGTAATGATAAAACAGAGTATGTTGTACATTATCGTTTGTTGAGTCTATATTGTAAGTTAGGTATGCGCGTGAGCAAAATTCATAGAGTGTTGAAATTTCGTCAGGGTGTGGTCTTTGGTCCATACATTGAAATGAACATTAAGCGACGCATTGCAGCGCAAACAGACTTTGAGAAGAAGATACTAAAACTAAGCTGTAATGCGCTTTATGGCAGGACGCTCCTTTCCCCCAGGCGATTTAGATCAATTAAGATAGCATTCAGCAAAGAAGAGGCCCAAAGATATAGCTCCTCGAATGACTGCATTCGATTTGAAATTTTGTCTGAGAATTGTGTGTTGTATGAGATGAAGAAAAGGAAGGTAAAGTGTAGCTTTCCATTGCAGATTGGTTTTTGTATTTTAGATTATAGTAAGTTGGTAATGTATGAATTTGTCTATTGCACTCTCTTGGAAAAGTTGAATTGTCCCATCACCATCATGTACTCGGATACCGATTCTATCATCGGTGTGTTTCATACGTCAGAGTATGAAGAGGAAATCAAAAAGATTGCAGATGATCACCTCGATCTTTCATCCTATCCCACTGATCATCCACTCTATAGCAATAAAAATAAGGGTGCATTGTTCCACTTCAAGGATGAGACTGGAGGTAGGATAATTGAAGAGGTGGTTGCTCTGAAAGCAAAAATGTATTCTATCCGATTGAGTGACGATAGTCAAATTGCTAGAGCAAAAGGTGTTAAGAAAAGTATTGTTCGTAAGGAATTGTATCATGATGTATATAAAGATGTTTTGTTTAATAGTGTGAAGGTAAGTCATCCACAAAGGACCATATGTAGTAAGCGCCAATGCATGTATACAGTAGAAACAACTAAGCTTGCACTCATGCCATATGATGATAAGAGATATCTCTTTAATGCTATTGAGTCATATCCATATGGAAGCTGTGAAATTGGTAATGAGTAAGTATATTCTTTATTATGTGTATTGTGTTTCTTCTGTTACAGGTCGTGAAGGTTTTTCGGCTGGGTTTTTCTCCTTCACCTGATTGGCATCACAATTGGCACAATTCCCAGCACAATTGGCTTTAATAAATATATCGCAACCTGATTGGCATTACAATTGGCATTAATAAATATATTTTCACTCGTACTTTTTGTGTATGACCCTTCTTTGCATGTCTCTGCATGTTATAAGGGCGAGGACAAGCCTCCGCACTGGCGCCGCACGGGGAAAAATACGCGCAGGGACGCGCCGCGCAGGGAAAATACGCTCAGGGCTCAGGGGCAGGGGTGCCTTAGTTTGGACTTGTCTGTGTTTCTCAACCCCTCTTTACTACTGGCGTCGCAAAAGTGATATGTACAACATTTTACAGATTTTATGACGACTCTTGAGCTCACCCGCAGAACCAGAATCCTCCGCTGAGGCTGTCAGCGTTGCCGTTGAAGCGCCCTCTTTTGTAACGTACTTCAAAGTTATATTGTTGGAGCGCGAAGCACCAGCGTAACAATCTCCCGTTCTTTGGAGACATGTTTTGTAACTACGTGAGAGGACAACGATCTGTCTCGTTGGTTAACTTCGTACCTGCAAGGTAGCAGGCCAGCTTCTCTACTGCCCAAACGAGACATGCGCACTCCTTTTCAGATGCGCTATACGCCTCCTCGCGTACTGTTAGCTTGCGGCTAATGAACAAAACCGGCTGCTGTTGGCCAAGATCGTTGTGTTGACACAAAACTGCTCCTATTCCGCGGTCGCATACGGTAAAGGGACGTCCGTAGTCAGGTGTGGCATGCACTGGCTTGCTTGTCAGTGCTCTTTCTAGGGCTTAGAACGCTTGTTCCTTCGCATCGTCCCATTCAACGTTTACAGAGACTTTTTTTTTTCAAATCATATGTAAGTCGGCTGGCTATCTGGGAATAGTTGGGTATATAATGCTGGTAATAGCCAGCCAGGCCCAGGAACGCTCGCACATCCGTCTTAGTCTTAGGCCGCGGAAAGTCAAAGACTGCTTTAACGACTGCGGTTCACGCCGACGCTGGCACACCTAGCGTCAAACCAAGAAAACGTACATATGTATAGAAAACTCATCTGGTCATCCCACTGGGATGACGTCAATCGCCCATGCAATCAGCTCGCAGAATGCCGTCACGTGATCAAGCACTACAACAACAACTTTCAGCAAGAACCAACATTTTTACGCCGATCTACTGTTGTCACAATGTCTGGAAAGAAAAAGTATGTATATACTTCGAAATCTACGACCTGTTTTATAACTGCGATAATCCAATTAGCGACTTCCGTGGAAAGGGGAGCTACGAGGCTACGAGCTACGACGACTTTCGGGATCCAGCGCGCTATTTCACAGCGTTAGCGTAGTGTGTGTATTTCCAAGTTTTCTTTATTTATATCTTTTGGAACAACGACCAATTTATCGAGGTATACAGACTTCATTTGACATGCCTCGGTTGTGTCGTCAAAGTGAGCTTCTCGGCGGGCATTCAGTTCCGTACGATACTGCGCGTTCAACCGCAGCGGCAGGTATGGTTGGCAGCGGATTTTGCCAATCGTATTTGAAGAATGCAGACTATCAGACGGACCCCTCAGTTTTAGTACAAAGAACCTCCGCTATAGCAGTTCGCAGTGCTTTCCTTGAATCTATCTTCCAAGACTGTTGCATAATGGACGTGACGAGGTTAATTTCTTCTGTATAATTTATACAGTGATTACTCTCCTTGTGAGAATTACGTTGTGGCATGCAGATGTTAGGAGACCATTTACGCAACAAAGAAAAATACGGATTAAAGAAAATGAAGTTTACGCACTAAATCAAAAGATTACTGTACAATTCCGAGTGTTGTTGAATGCAGCCATGCCAATGCAGTAAGCAACGTCCACAGTACGTAAAATGAAGCTGTGTATTCCGCACCTAGGTGCAACATTATAATTGTCACAGCAGTGTGCACCATGTAGTTCATGACTTCCTTGGACAAGATGTGGAACCAAATGTTGGAAATACAAGGCAGGGATCAGGTACAAATTTTCTTCTATTTGTTTTCCTTATAATATGCAGCATACTGCACATAGTAAAGAAGGGCTCTGGATTCTAAACCAACGCAGTTGAAATGCTTAGTTTACCCCAAGCTGTACTTTTGTTGTCTAATCTGGGGAAACACCACATAGGGCAACTACGATAAAATTGCAGTGCACGAAAAAAAGAAAGAAAGCCTGCTGTACGACAACCATGTCTACAGGTGCAATGTACTGGAACCTCGTTGCAAAGAGGCCCACCAGGGGTGCCACTACAATGCATCCATCCAGCCCCTCAGCTCCTTCAAGACACGCAAAATACAGTAGACAAAGTGTTCAATTGGAAATCAGACATTTACACAAAATTGCCTTGCACATTCAGGATCTTTTAGCGCCATCCCAAACACTTGCATTACGGTATGTAATCCATCACTGTACCACCTTACAAGGTTCCACTGCTACGGACCAACTACAGAAATCAGCAGAAACCGTTTCTCTTCCGAACAAATTTTTGCAGCTGATTGGAAATGGCCTTCCTGTGTCCAGTTTCAAAACAGAGTTACACAAACTTGTTGAAGTGTTATTAGAGACAGGCCACTCTGTTATGTATTTGTGTGTGTGTGTGTGTGTGTGTGAAAATGTGCACACCTCGGTGAAATTGTGTATTTTATTTATGTGGTTGTGATTTGCTGTATGCTCGTAGTGGTAATATCACAGTCATCGCATTTATATGGCTTTTTTTAACAATGTTAGGGTGATGACTTCATGGAAGTGGAAGGAACAGGGGAGGAAGACATCTGGCAATGGTCATGACAGTTGTCCGTCAGGTACGGGACCAATTTCTTTTATAAATGTGGTATATAGCGTGAAGTTGTTACTAACAAAAAGTTTTTTGTTCTCTTTAAAGGAATCTACAGGTGGTGAGCACGCGTAAGGAATTGACATATCTCAATACAACTTAGACCTGCCTGTTGCACATGAGATGTGTCACTCTACTTACACACACAAGCTTCTGCAGGTTCGATGCATGTATAATTTGAAACATGAAAGACCGAGTGCTAAAAATATATCTGAGGTGAAAAAATCAGCAGTTCACTGCAGTAATTCTATCAATTTATTTTCAGCATTTTAGGAAAAATATAGTGATGGCAAGATTACATGTGTTGTACTGCCGGACCATCTGCTATTGGAGTTCCATGTCCCAGTTATTATATATAATAGCTGTTTGAGGCTATTACATATTTATTATGGAAGTTTTGTGCCTGTGAGTTCCTGTAAATGTGCTCTGCGGTGATCATACTGGACAGAGAGCTATGCCTGTATAATAACAGTGACTAATGTTCTCCTGCCCATAAACCTATTCCTAGGCTACATCTGTACCCTTGGAAGTCACTGGAGAGGCGTGTTAGCTTAGTTCAATTGGTAAGGGCCTTGGATCGGTAATACAGAAGATGTGGGTTCAAGTACTACTACTCGCTAACCTTTCCAGTGACCGCCTTCTTTCATTATTCATTTCTTAGGCACTTGATGCTTTGTATGTACTTGTATTTTCTATGTGTTCCAGTCTCAGAACACCAACTGCCATGTTCAAAAGAACTGGAATATGCCTCTGCAATCTGGGACCCATCCCAACATCTCTTAATCGACAATGTAGAATTTGTACAGAACCGCACGGTTTGTTGCTCGTGATTATCATCCTTTTTCCAGCGTCTCAGCCATTAAAGCCAAACTCTTTCTTACTCCTTTGATTACCAGATGAAAGGTATCAAGCCTGGCATTCTTTCATAAGTTATATTACGGTCACACTCCTCCCCACCCCACTTACTGTCAATCCCCTCACAAGTTACTTCCAAGACTTGATGACCCGCACAAAGTACTTGCTCCACCTACACAAACAAAAAAATTCCTCTACTCTCCGCACCAGCTGATGGTGTCAAACTGGAATGACCTTCCTGCCCACATAGCATCAGAACAAAATGTATCGTCCTTTATTTCCAAGTGCTATGATCGTTTTCAGATCGAATGAATTTCTCTGTGGTGAGTGAACGAATTTTGTATACATCATTTTGGTATTTGTCTTTTTTGGATAAAAAACCTCCCCCTTTATGTAAATACCTTCACAAGGGTCTTTAAAGTAAACAAATGAAATGAAGAACTTCGTGATACTTTCATAGTTGGAGCATTTTTAATGCATATTTTAAAACAGTGGCTGCTAAAACTGTGTCAGACACCGTTACAAAAGCTGCGGTCTGTATCAGGTGAATCATGATTTTTCCCAGAAGCCCAATAAGGTATGACGCTGCATCACATATGCTATTTTGGAGCAATCTCTGCAGACATATTATGAAGATATTATCTGAGTGCCACAATAAACTATATGAACCACATTTCATGTTACATCATCTTTGACTCCATCTTTGACAACATGCCTATTTGAGTATTTGAGCAGCCCAAGATACAAAGCTTGGTTCCTCAAGGTCTACATCCTACTCGAACTGGGTGTGCACTTTGCACACAAAAGGAAGATTGAGAATGAAAAAATGGCTAGGAAGCAAGCGAACTGGGGTTTTACATCATGCACGGAAGATTGATGTTTTCGATAGTCAACTTGTGTAGTGAGCACTTCTGGAGGACTGAGAGCAGGAACCGGAGGTCACACACAGGGTAACCTGCATTTACAGTCTGATTTACTTCCACATAACGATCATTAAAATACTTGTGGTGCTTAAACAATACTATTTGGGTGCTATCAGACAGTAAGAGTTCGAACAACACTTACGACATATTGACTGAATGGGTGGACAAAAGGATGCATCAGAACAGGATTGGATTTGTGTCTGTGGTGGAATTGAGAGCCCAATGTAATTCTTACCAGGCGGAGCAGGCTGATGAGATGGTGCTTTGTGTCAGGGGTCAGCACAGTGGTTTATCAGAAACCCAAGCATGGAGGAGTGTTGAAAAAAGTTCGGGGGGAGGGGGGTCATTATTATAATTACATCATTACCGACATGTGTCTACAGCTGAAATTGCACGGGCACCCCCTGTAGGGGTTACTTCCACCTAGTATCTGGGGTATTTAAAGCATGTAGTAGTTACTATGGGAAAGGCTTTGCGTATCCCGTTTACCGCGCAGACTGGTATAACCATCCTCTTGTTTTTTTTTTTTCAAGTTTGTGCAATACCCATCTCACGAACTCTTGGTATGTAGTGTATATTGTAGTGTCCTGTATGAGACACGCAAGCTTTGAACAAAGCTAAAGCTAGTAGGACGCCGAGTATTAATTCAGCTGCACTCTTTCTGAATAAGTGACGAACAACGAAAAGTTCAGAAAAACTGTTTTGTATTGAAACCAACCAGCATGATTGTGCATGAGACACGTACGCTTCTTGCTTGTGAATATGAGCGCTAGGTTCGTGCTGCCCTCGAAGTTCTAAATATGCTACTTTAAGAGCAGCTCCTTGCAACATAAGCACTCGACTTCTTTCGGCATTATTATGCATGAACCACTCCGGCCCCTTTACACGGCGCCGTCAAACATGAAATTTACACAAACTGTTCATGTGCTTCATCATGATGGATGCCGAAAGCTCATCTAACAGTCTGTCGTTGGAACTTCCTCTTCATGCTGAAGTCGATTTGCGGCTAAACATTTCAAAAGCAAGGCCTCCAAACTCTGCTGCACGTAGCAGGTGCCTCTCAGCTACTGAAAGGTAGCTGAAAAGCTCAATTGTCGACTCCGCTGTGCTTCCGCGTCCATATCGAAAAAGCACCCAGCAATACGGAAGTTGTGGAAACCACCCGAACTTCCGTTGTGGACTTTCCACCAATAAACGTCGCGGGCGTTTGACGTCATACACATGGGAAAACCACTGCATCATAGCTTGAGTTTTGCGCTGATCGCACGAGTTCAGAGCAGAAATCGAAACCACTTTTCGGCTCCTTGTTTGGAATACTTGGCGGCTCCGCAGAGACGAAACGTTTCAGTTGTAACTTGGAGGCACCATGTAGGTTCGTTATCCATACAAACAAAGACATTGACCAGGTTCTGGTCAGAGACCCTTTAAGCGTGAACTTCACGATGCAATGTGAATATCTGTAACATGAACCCATTCATTGGCAAATCACTGTCTAGTTACAACTTCCATGGTGAGGGCATCTTATTCTCCGTTTCAATATCAATCTGCATTAGTGGAATGTGGATTAAAGCATGCAACAGTGTTCCGTAGCAATATCAACATTTATTACATGTCAAGTACAGGCTCTCAATGTAGCTACACAACCATTACACTACAAACAAACTGTAATATGCTCAACTTATGTTAACGGCCTAACTGGAGCTGTGTCCCGATTTTTGCAGATACGACAGCAAAACGTAAATACAGGTACTACAACCAGTCTGACGGGATACACAGGAAAAGTAGTACTCAAAATGGAGTATTCAGCCTTGTATCTGGCTCATTGCACACATATACACAAAAGTCTCATACGAAGAACCTGCTTTTTTGGCAAACTCAATCTCCTCTTTCAAGTAGCCCCTTGTGAAAAATTGTTTGGTCAACCAATAGACAAGCCATGGACAAAACGTCCATTGAAGCTATAGGCTGTCCATTAGATTCCCATAGACGACCTTTGGACACCCCCTTTTTCCTTCCTATAGACAGTCAATGGGAGATTGGCAGCAACTGTCTATAGACACAATGCCATGGCCAGGAAATTCAGCTGGTCCATAGACTGTTTATGGACAGGCCATTTCCACTTTGCCCATGGACAGGCCATTTTCACCTAGTCTGTGGTCGGGCCATTTCCACTTTTTCCGCTGTTATCCGCGCATAGCAATTGTGTTAGGACTGCACACAGCATGCACATGCAAATACTTAGTCCCTGCAGTCCATGTGAAGTTCAAAGTCACATTTTATTCAGTGTTTTCAACATTGCTTTTCTTCATTTTGGCCAGCATCGTAGCCAAGCTGCCCTTCACAACTTGCATTTCGGGGTTAAACTTCTTGCCGACGTAACCTGGAACATAGAGAAAGATATGTAAAATACAAGAAATACAAGTCTCATTAAAATGAAAGAACACAGGAGTAATGCAGAACACACATATAATCAATCTATCGGCGATAATTTGGTGTCTTGCAAACAGTTTCCAAAGTGACAAGCTGCTTAGCAGAGAATGACGTCAGGTTTCGTAGCGCATGGCTTACAATGGCTGCTATAAATTGTATGCGAACTTGCCCATGCCCTGTTTCATTCATCACTGGCGAATGCAAAGGCAGGCAGATGAGAAACAAAATAGCTGTTTGCCGTACAAGTATCTTCCCCACAAAATACTGTCCGAAACAGTGAAAGGCTATGAGCTATTAACTTTTAACGCATATGCCCACAACCCAGACTATGCCACCACTACAGTGTAATTTCACTGCAGGGCATGACGTTGTTTGTTCACTGTTTGCTATTGGTGCATGCAGGGCAAAATGTTATGTTGAGAGGTGATCTCAAGCCCTTAGAAGGTTGGCAAGCTACCAAACGACATTCCCTGCAGCTTACCAGCAAGTGAGAATACCATGGATTGGTTAATACTGTATATCCGCGCAATACCTCATCTGATGGATAAAAATTCATTGGTCGGGAATCCGCGCAGAAAGGTGCCTAACGAAACATGCTCGAAAAGATCTGCTTCCACATCTCGCAGTGAAGCAAACCCAGCTTTAGGCCTCCTTTCATGATGGTACCCTTCCAGCACATGTTTATTTTCACCGAAGACACGATGTTCATTTGCGCGGATGCACCTAGTAACCGTGCGGGTCTGGATAAGCTACTGCTTTCGTGGAGAAAGACGTCTAAAGTGACGCGGATGCGATCGTGAACGCTATATCCCCCACGCTGCACGCCTCTGCCTACCATGTCATCCATTAACTGGTGCAATGCACTTGGTTCATTAAAAAGACATTGCACTTACATGAAAATATGTATAGTGCTAATTATGAAAGCAAATACATTTCACTATTATGTCACAGCTGTGCCAGTTCCCTAAGTGTTGTTCCAGGTAAATAAACAACCTGCATTTGCCCATGGAGGTGCCACATCCAACATGTTTCTTTGTACAGCAGAGCAGCCGCTGTATCATGATGTAAAGCCGTACACTATTAATGGCTGAGCAACATGACGACCTTGCAAAATGATACCAAATGCTCTGTTGCACTTCTGGGCAATGGGAATAAAGTATGCTACCTGGTTGCGGCTTGTATGCACCACGGTCACAAGGAAGGCAAACAAGGCACATCACAAAGCGATTTCTTTGTACGTGTCCTCCTCTGTGGGACATTTTTCAGGTTGCAAGTACAATTTCTGGGAGGTATCAGGAACCTATCGCTTTGACACCCCTTTGATAACGAAGGCACAATAAGCTTGCAATTGGCTATGTGAGGTGCACACCTAGCATGAACACACGGTGGAGCAATTCCAAAATGACAGACTTGATATCTATTGGATCGTGAGGACTTCAGCATGAGATGTCCTCAGCAAGTTGCTACTTGCAGAAGGTGGCAACCATATTTCAACTACTACTTTTGAGAAGCAACCCTAAGTAAGTCACAGTTTACAGTAGATGTGTGACATACCAAGCACCGCTGACACCCTTGTCTGGTCCAGAGCAGGTCTCCGAGAAAGCTCACGCTTTGCGTTGCAGCTGTTCCCAGTCAAGGTACCGCCGCACAATTCTTCTGTTGTGAAGACTGCACGCATGAGCCCCCGCGCATACCTGGGGAATAAACGCGTTACACATTACAAGAATGTTGAAACAAGTAGTAGCAACGAATACTGACAATAAACACATACCTCTTTGGACAGTTGCCAGACATTGATCCTATGCGATGCAAAATTACTTCATCAACTAGAACACCAAGGCCTATGTCAACCTGGAAAGAAGGCATGAACTAAAATGTGCATGTGACAAGGAATGGTTAAAAAGATTGAGTGGCTACGTGGGTGTAGATATACTGGGTGCTTTTTAGGTGCCACAGATTTTTCAGTGAAAATCTAAAACTGACAAGGTAACTCTGTTTTTGCACATGACGCAGCAGGATGTTAATGGTCAACTTTATGTACCTGCCATGCAATTCAGTAACTAAAATTTGATAATTTAGCTGTTTAAATATCAGCTTCTACGAAAAATTGCAACAGCATATTTGTAACCCTTTTTTGATGTGCGAAAACAGAATTAGCTTGTCATTTTTGGATTTTTCATGAAAAATCTGGGGTGCCTAAAAAAGACAGCATGCATATTCCAAACATCCATCAGGGGTTATTATTGCTGTGACTTTCCCTAACAGTAATGATCGCAATGCTGGATAAACATGTGTATAAGTCTTCCCCTCTTTATTGCAAGGGTATCTCTCCCTACGGTAAGCAGTCATTGAACTGCAGTTGCAACTGCGGAATTGAGAAGAAATGTTAAGGGGTCGACAAGTTTTCAATTTTGGCGGCTTACCGAGGAGGAATTACATAACGTGGCGGCTTCCATGTGAAGTATCAGTGCATAATACTTCTTGTGACGGCAGCATGACACACAAACACTATGTTGTGTCCCTTTATCTGAATTACAAATTAGAAATTTTATCTTGGACAACCCTGTATATCTGAAACTCCGTATAAATGATAGGAGAAACGTTAATTCTACAATAAAGCCAGATCTCCCCGAATTTAGTCGGATGAAAATCTGTCCACCTGAATTTGCGCGAATTTTCGACTTAAAGCTACAGACCCAATTTTTGCCCCCAAATATGGCAACAATAAAAACCAAAAACTTCAGGATCTATTGATCGGCAACTACCGGCCACCTCGATGCACTTGACTTTCAGTACATTTTGCTGCTTGAGCTAACACTGTACGTACTGACCTGATGAGACAAGGGAAAAGACCCTAAGCTAATGTGGTAAAGATGAGAAGAGGTAGCTTATGCTGTTGTGTGTGCAAAAGCGTGTCATGCATAGAGCCCGTTACTGGTTCGCGTTCATTACGTAGTGCATACAGCATCATTCTTAAGATAATTCTTGTAAAGCTATCGATACAATGCAGTACCTTTGGTGACGACACAATAGCACTGGCTCGTTCCTGGGTAGCAGCTTCCACCACTTGGGACATCTGGGTGACCATGTTCTGCATATCTAAGTAAAAGGTAGTGAAAAATATTTCATGTTACTAAAAGTGGACCTGTGCAAATTAATTTTTGCATAACATACCACATTTCTTTTTCGCTTTACTGAGTTTACGCTGTAGCCTCTCATTTTCCCTTTCAAGGTCTTCAACTCTCCGTTTGTAGCTGTCGCAAGATCCACACGCTGCAGCCTAAAACAGTGACAACATGAGAACAAAGGCCATGGCAGCGACACGTGCTCGCGTCATTTCGCAAGCGTGCAAAATAATGGCATTGAAGCATGCCCGACAAAAGATCTACTAGCTTAACTTCATGCAATGATCGTCTGCCCAAAATCAAAGTGAAAAACTCACAGCACTGTCAAACAATCCTTCAACCAGCCTCATTGCTTTCAGGACACGAGAACGTTTCTTCTCCATCAAATCAGCAGACCCTGCAAAGACAGGTGAAAATATTTTGATCAATAATGATTCCAAGCTTCCAGTGATCAATCCAATTTTACTTTTAACTTCCTCGAAATGTTTTAAGCCGTCAAAAGTAAAATAGCGGTGCAATCTGATTAATACATCGTATTCCCAGCCTAGGTGAGAAAGTCAACACATAACTTGCCAACTGCTAACACGTGGTAGATGCGAACTGTTAACACGTGCAGGCGCCACGTAACTTATAATACGAAAGAAAGCGTTACTTACCGACGTCCACAACAATCGCTTCCGCAGGCTCTGCATTCTTGTCCCACGTAAATAGGAAGTTTTTGTGTCTGACTTCGTCGGGGTAACCGCGATCATTGATCAGCTGCAAACCTACATCAACGTCTACCATTCTGTCCACTGGATACACGTCCAGTTGACAGGACCCGGGCCACTTCACTAAAACATGCAGGATGTCACACATTTTGGTGCAAGCTGTCCCACGTGTAACGCAACAGTGACACAAACAAGCATTGAAAACACGGAAGACGCCATAGCTTCGTTCATAAACTTTGCAACTAGAGCGCCACCTCCGGTAGATTCCGTTTCAATGTTTCTTAAATGCATAATTTACAGATGACCATCAGTATAACTAAACATGAAGATGACAAAATTGCATTTTATTAAATATTTCCTTGTTATTATCATTGATCAACGTGATAATTATTATGTTAACATAATATATCTTGATAACATGCTTCCATGATCATGCTCCTGTGCTGCCGCCCCGCCATTGCCACTTTTACCTGTTACATGACATGGCTGACATGGCGCGCGGTTTTGCGGTGTAGCCATGTAGCGTGGCAACAAGTCTTGTGGGCGAAGGAAATACATACACAATGACGCCCCGGAAAAGATATTTTCAACATATCTGCGACCCCAACACAGCAGTTCCTGAAAGATCGAAGTACAGGTTGTTGGCCTCAGAGAGACTCGCTGTGAATCCCCGACATAGCGACAATGAATATTCTGTAACACCTTGTCCTGAAAACAGCGCTAACACTGTTAGAAGACACGCTTCAGTAGACTTTCACGCTGACGTGGCTCCCGACTTGCAACACTGCTGCGCAAATGTCGACAGTGATACCGACAGCGACGACGACAGTGATACCGAAGGTATCGAAGAACGCGCTTCGGATCACGACACCGGGGCATCGTCCGACGACGACATTACAACAGACGAGTCGCACTCTGATTCGGATACACCGTCGGATAACGAAGATGACAGAAGTGCAGAGGCTTTACCTGAACGCGCTTCAATATTCGACAGACAGGAATATGTAAGTGCTGGCTTTGTTGTGGTCAGAAAGTGTTCTATGTGAAACGCTTGTCTACAATTTGGGGCTCGTTCCTTTACGCTTCCTCGAAAGAATGGGCCCGGGAATGGAGTAATAAACAGACACATCAGAGCCTGGTTAAACTGTTACTACATCATTCCTGTGCCCGTTCCTTCCAGGAACCAACATGAACACCAATTTAGTCTTGTGTGATCCATGCTGTAACTGTGCGGGTTGGAAAACTCAGAAATTTGTGATCCCCTAATTATTATGGTGATTGTTTTTCTTCTCGGATATGCTTATTTCATTACATGACTTTTGCTGTTTCCCTCCAGGAAGAACATGTTTTCGAGGGATCCCGCCTGACTCTTGCAGATAGCCTCCTCCTCATCATGGCTCATAACCTGAAGTACCACAATTCCAAAGAGGCAACCGATAGCCTTCTGAAGGTCATTGAGGCACACCTGCCGGAAGCCAACAACTTTCCAACCACAAAGCACCTGTTCTACAAGCATTTTAGTAATGGAGGTAGCAACCAAACATCCCACTTCTACTGCCCTAACTGTACAGAGTACCTCCAAGCATCCTGCGATGATTCATCTGAAAGTGAACTGCATTGTGCAAGTTGTAGGAGCAAATATGCAAAGCACTTTCTCTTGGACAACGGCCACTTTTTTGTCAGCGTGGATATTGTTCCCCAGTTAAGGCGTTTGCTTGAAAAGCATGAAGCGATTTTGAAAAAATGCTCAGCACCATCCTTTGACGTTGGGGACATCACAGAGAGCCCAGCATATCGGAAGCTCCCTTTAGGCAACTGGGACATCTCATTCACCTGGAACACTGATGGTGTCCCTGTATTTGAGTCTTCTCAGTGCAGTATATGGCCGTTGTTGCTCCAGGTGAATGAGCTGCCGCAACGCTTAAGAGGGCAAGAGATTGTACTTGCAGGGCTGTGGTTTGGCTTGGGAAAGCCAAACATGAACAGCTTTTTGAAGCCGTTCGTAGATACGGTTAACTCATTGTCATCAGTGGGATTTTCGTGGGTATCGCATTCTGGTGAAGCCAGGCGTACCAAGGTGTTTGCTGGGCCGTGCAGCCTCGACAGTGTGGCACGATGCCAGGTCCTTAACATGGCACAATTTAATGGTAGGCATGGGTGCACATGGTGTGAGCAAGAGGGTGAAGTTGTGGAAGCAGGACATGGACATACAAGGGTGTACCCAGTGAACGATGAACCTCCTACACTCCGCAATGATGCCAGCATCAGGGAACACGCAGAACGTGCAGCTGCTTCTCATTCTCCCAGTTGTGGGGTTAAAGGCAGCACAGTTCTGTTCCTGCTTTCATTTTTTAACATTACATCTTTTGTGGTGGTAGACTACATGCATGCTGTTTGCTTGGGGTTTGTACGAACAACAGCGTGCATGTGGTTTACCCACAAGGGAAAATGTCCATACCACATTGGCAACAAAATTTCCGAAATAGACAGCCGGCTTCGAGGTCTGAAGTCCATCTGGGAGATATCTCGTCTCGCTCGCTCAGTAACCCAGTGGAAGTACTGGAAGGCTTCAGAATGGCGAAACTTCCTTTTGTTCTTTTCACCTTTTGTACTGAAGGGAATCCTGCCTCGGAAATATTTTAAAAACTGGATGAAATTTGTACAGCTCATGCATGTTCTCCTTGGGGAAACTGTGCCAATCCATAAGCTCTCTGTTGTGCGAGCAGAAATGATCGAATTCCTGAAAGAATATCAGTCTCTGTATGGAAAAAGAAAAATGACATACAATGCCCACCTACTCATCCACATGGTCGATAATGTCAAGGATTGGGGACCGCTTTGGAATTTCTCTGCATTCGGATTTGAAAGTATGAATGGGAGGTTGCTTAAGTATGTGCAAGGTACCCGGTATGTTGGACAACAAATATTGGAAAAATACTTTACATATCAGGTTTTGCGTCACTTCGCAGCACGAACACCAGTGTCTAGTGTTTTTCAGGATGTCTTGAATGATTTGACAAAAGGATACAAAGCCCACAAATTTGTGCACACATGTGGCAGCATTATGCTTTATGGAAAGCAGTCATTGGCAGGAAATAGCGCTGCCTTCAAGAAAATGTCATGTGGTTCTTTCAAGTTCTGTGTTGACCTGCTTGACAAGTCGCGTCGCAGCAACTCTTACGTGAAAGAAGGGGGCATCCTGGGTCGGGTTACAAAGATAGCAGCAGCATGCAAAGATTTAACGCATTCACATGGTTGCCAGTGTAAGCAAGCTGTGAGTTTGCATGTGAAACCCTTCAAGGTTGTTCGTCATATATTGTCCACGCTCAGTAAAGAGATTTCTGTTGACACGTTAGTTGAGGTAGAACCTGTTGAAGACAATGTAGAAATTTCAGGACATGGATTGCAGAAGTGTATGTTTTTTGAGATTGAAAGCAAGTTTTACATGTGTTTATTACATGAGGGCCTTGCTGCTGAAGCTGTATGAAGTGGATGCCTGAAAGCCTGTGATAAATGTTTCTAATGTCTAATGAAATTTTAGTTTCAAGTGCACCACCCTTTACAATATGTAAATATAGAATGCTGGATTGTCTAATTTTCATCATGTTTGGAAATGTAAATGTACAAGTGAACCACTGCATGAGCAGCATGTAAGATGTACTGACATTTGCTTTTTAGTATTTATGCACTGTATTGACTGTGCTCCATATGTTACTGTAATGTATGACTGTAAATAGTGCAATATTTTTCTGTTTTCAGTACAATATTTGTCGTCATTAGTGCAATATTTGTCCATATGGCGTGTTGTGTCTGACTGACACATTATTGCCACCAATTGTTTCTCTCAGAATGGTTGGAACATTGTGCAAGCATGAAATTGTGTGTGTGAAATTGTGAAATTGTTGAGACAGCCGTGTCACAACCAGTGCACGAAGTTACATGTATAAAATGACCATTTTGAGCTAGAAATAATAGTTTCTTTTAACAGGGTTTTCGCCTGTCTTGGTTTTTGTAGTGGACAAACACACACGATGGCACTTACACACTGCGGGTTACACACGATCACAATTTATGAACCCAGAATGCATTCAAAAAGTGTGGGGACAGTTTGGATTGGATCACATTTCTGAGACGTGATTTGTATTTGGATCAAATTGTATTTCCAAATGGTAGTGACCAGATGAAGCTCCAACTTGGGACAAGACTATTAGTGGTCGGATTCTCATGCAAACCCAGACACTTTCCTTCCCATGGATTAGCCTCTACACCAGTGGTTCTCAACTGGTGAGGAATTCTGCCCTGGGGAGGAATTTTGCAATCCGAAGTGGCGAATGAGGGATGACCTGAGGTCTATATCTTTACATGGGACATGTCAGAACTGTTTTACTTGTCACCAAGGCCATTGAAAAAAGTCCTGGCCTTCAGGCAAAGTGCTTATTATCACTCCCTCTCTGTGTCACTAAATCAACAGGGCCGTGAAGCGGGCGGAAGCAGCACCTTGCCAGCCGCAAAAGGGGTCCGGGGGGCGAAAAAGATTGGGAATCATGATATAAACATTTGCGTGCTGTCTCAGACAAGCTGGCTGGGGTGGCTTGTCACTGTCTATAAATTAGTATTTCGGGGTGGCCGAAACTTTCAACTGTGTTTTTTGCACTGTGTCTGTTATCCATGTTCAGTTCAAATGAGCGACAACCAGATGAAGTCCCAACATGAAGCACGATCAATTGTGGTCGGGTTCTCATGCAAAGACATGTTTTTTCTTGACATGATTGAACGTATTTCAGCATTGTACATATTTTCAGGGATTGAAACACATTTATATGTGCATCTTCAACCAGTTTTTTGTGCATATAAATCTGATGTCTACTGACAACAGTCACACAGGTGGATAAAGAGTGAACCAAAAGCATTAGGCTCGGCGAATGAATGCACCTCCATAATACTTCCATATTAGCATTCGCTTCACTGTGCAGCCAAAGAAAGCCAAAAAATTGTCCATGCTTGTGGCACGGATATTTTTCCAAACATGGTCCATAGACCACATTTGGAGGAAAATGCCATGGACAGGAAAGCAATAGGGAGGACAAATAATGGCTATAGACCATATGTGGTATTTTGTCCAAACAGAGGAAATGTCCAAAGACAGGCCATACAGGAAATACAATGTCCAAAGGGGGTCTATGGTCTGGCCAAACCTATTTTTGTAAGGGGTGTGCAACGCGAGAGTAATCCACCAAAGCAGGTGCAATGAACGTTTGGGCAGACAGATGAAACATAATGACAACCGCTACCCTTAACCATCATGCATTAAGAAAAAAAAAAAAAGAGAAAGGCAGGTACAAGGCTCTCGATACATATGTTAGCGTGGCTGACGTCCATTTGGCTAAATAAGTATCCTAGACATGATCATCCAAACCACCAATCAAAGGAAACAAATGATCTTATCAACATGTGGAATCTGTTTGGGTGACCAAGTATAGAATACTTGTTGGGCCATTAGGATGATGACAGATGTACAGGGTTCGCCAAGATAAACTTCGGGGTTGGTAACGAAGATAAAACAAATTAGAACAGTGTCGGAAAGCCAAAGTAGATGTTAGAAGACGTATTATGCCCCAAAAATGTATGTCGATAATGCCACTTGGTCTGTTTCTCTGCGGATAAATCGTGAAAATTAAAAAATCGCCGCTGCCTAAACGGATATACCTGTGTTTCAGCTTCTTTCCGTCAGATGACGAAAAGGTCGAACGCGGCGTTGCAGAGTACGATTCTGCATTCAGTTCTACTTGTTCAGATTTCGATGTCGTCTGAAACGCCGCGTTCGGCCGTTTCGCCATCTGACGGAAAGGAGCGGGAACACAGGTATAGCCGACTAGGCAGCGGCGGTTTTCTAATTTTCACAATTTATCCGTAGAGGAACGGACCAAACGGCAGTATCGACATACAATTTTGGGGCATAATACGTCCTCTAACATTTACTTTAGCGTCCCGACGCTGTTTTCGTTTGTTTTACCTTCGTTAGAAACCCCCGAAGTTTATCTTGGCGACCCCTGTATAAAAAGCCTTGTAGCCCTATTTTTCGTCACATGTAATAGTAAACCATGGTTCAAAGTAGCGGTTGCCCATGTTTTGTCGCCTGTCCCAACATTACATTCACCGCATATATTAGAGTACGCACCAGTCAGTTAACTAGCTAACTAACAGTAATTCTGACAATGCACTATAAGTTGAGAGCAATGGACTACAACTTTAAATGACAAAAGAACCTTTCATAGTATACCGACTCGTATCAGCAAAGACAAGAAGTTTACCATGCAACTGAACACTTGTGATGTGTAACTGATTGGTCTTCTCTCTTGTTTTTTGCACGTCTGGCATCATAGACCAAGGCCATAAAACAATGAACTGTTTCAAACTGCTCATGCCCTACCATGACACATGAAAATTGAATGGCCATTAGTTACACCAGGCAAAAAAAAAAAATGATAATTAAAAAATTCTACATACTGACCTTATGAGTACAAGCATACTTGACACCACTGCGAGTTCCTACAGTTCCTCACTGCTCACTACTTGCAGCTTTCACTAGCATGTCTTTGCTACCT
Source organism: Ornithodoros turicata (assembly GCF_037126465.1). Classification (NCBI taxonomy): domain Eukaryota; kingdom Metazoa; phylum Arthropoda; class Arachnida; order Ixodida; family Argasidae; genus Ornithodoros; species Ornithodoros turicata. The sequence continues at coordinate 54,475,582 of NC_088205.1, read as the reverse complement.
TTTGTCGTTTAGGAGGATGCCTCGAGGTCTGAAATGACCCATGACACGAGAACACCATTCTTCTTTTCGTTGAGCCCAAAAAAAATGTTCCAGGAGGTTCAAACTCCTCCGAAGCAATGGTGCATACATTAAGTTGAAAACCCAGTACAGTTCAAAAGCAGTGGAAACAGCATCGATGGTGTCCTCGACATCATAGGTAGCTCCCTCGACGGTAACACTGCACGGTTGAAATTTAAAGGGGTCGTCCACAATGATGGCTGGGTACAGAGAACTTTGCTGCTGCATGGAAGAGAATTAAAAAAAGAGAGCAGAATATAATTGATGTTCAGTGATGTCTTTTTACCCGTTTGTAATTGTGAAGAAATCATCCCTTCAACAAAGTCTATTTCTTTGTACACGTACAGGTGTGACACTAGTGCAAGATATGTAGCAAGTAGGGTTGCCACCTTTCGGAGTGAAAAATACCGGCTGAGGGAGAGGAGGTGGAATAGAGGGAAAGGAGGAAAGGCTCGTGGGAAAGGGAAAGTGGGTGAGGAACGTTCTAGCTGGCTCGACACAACCACCAACAGCTTTGCACAACCACTGCTCTTGTCCCCTCCGAACACAAGACGTAATGAATAACAATGATAATAATAATAACAATGAATAATCATAATGAATAACTAAGAAAACGACTGGAGACTGCGGAGTTAGGTCTGTGCTCCAGATTTATTCAAGCTGTAGTGGAACGTTGAAGGAAGAACCCCGTAAAAGCCCTTATGAAAGGTCTTGAGCCACAAATACCGGTAAAAGGCTGCCGGTATCGCCTTCTTACCGGCAACCGGCAGAGCGCGCAAATGACCGGCCGTGCCGGTATAATACCGGCCTGGTGGCAACCCTAGTAGCAAGAGAGGTGCTTAAGACTTTTGTTTTTTAATTATGTTAATTATTTAATTAGTTTAATATGGTAGCTGGATGGCCACCTTCGACATTATGCCCTAGTGTGTCAAAAACACTGTTGTGCTTGTACAGAGTGCACCCGTAAGTCTGATCTGAATTTTCCAAAATTCCTCGATTTGTTTTTCTTTCCAAAAAGTTGTTCAGCATATCTATTCTCGATGGGGGCCTACTCAAGACTTGGTAGTGAATCAGTAATTGGTGCAGCGTTGTTCTCTACAAATTTGCAATTAAGCCATTAACTTATTTCACTAATTATAACAATTATGAAATTAATAAATGGCTACACTAATTATTGACACATCACCACTACTGGGTAGATCACATCTCGAATAGACAAAATAAACGACTGTTGTAAAGAAATTAAACTACGAAAGAAAGAAAGAAACTGCAAAAGTTAAGAAAATACTGATCAGTCGTATGTGATACACCCTGTATATTCCAAGGTAGCATGCATATATATTCTTGAGAGAAGCCAAACTGAAAATTCAGCACTGCTTTGCCAGGGGAACACATTAACAGTTGGTCGCACAAGCCTGAGAGAGTGAAAGCCCACTGACTGTGTTCCTCACCCCTTGTACTAGAGCCGACAAAACAGAGGCAGAGCCAAGGACTCATTTCGGCTTCTGCCTATTCATTTCACCAATGGTCGTGACGTTACAGGTCCGAGGAACCCATTTCCGCAAAGAAAACATCAGGGTGACTTGAAAAATTTCGGAGTTCAATTCAATAAGTTATAAATTTCCATTGATTGAAATGAAATAAAAATGGTTCTAATGTGGCAAATGTTCCTGGTAGAAAAACAATCCCCTGACCTGATGTCTCTCTGTTGCCTACATTATTTACGGTGCATTTTTATCACGGTTGCTGGACTTCCCTGTATAAGAGAGCACACAAAAAATATACTTGCAGTAGTCAACATTTCCGATGCGTTCTCCTTCAGAAGGTGTGCAAGTGCATAGATGATGCCTACTAAGTAACAATCCGCAATGACAAGCGATGTAAGAACACTACTTTCGGAATTCACACGCGCAGTGAGACAACTCTCAGCTTGAACACCCAGGAATACTACAGGATGGTCAACGATAAAGTTTGGAAGCCAAAATAAGCAAAAGAAAGGGTAAGAAACATTTGCATAATTTAATAATTCTTTGAAATGATTTTTCGGTACAGCATATGCTACTGTTATTCCACCTCAGACAGAATGAAAATTGGCCAAATACTTTTTCACTACACCAAAACATCACTGATGAAAGCCTGTACTGTCAATGTTATTTTGTTATGGAGGCAACCCTGGTCCTTTCTCTTAAACCACTGCTTCATGTTTTTACTGCAAAATCTTTATACTGAACAAACCCTCTAGATCAGTACCAAGGATCTCTGTAAATTGGTATTGGTGCAGTATACTTACATTTTTGCTCATCGACGCTTGTCGTCTGAGAGAGTTTCCCATTTATCAGAGTAAGTACTTTACTTGCACTTCTCTTCTTTCGTGCAAGCTGCACCACACTTTCCCCCTTTGTGTTGACAAATTTGAGCAACTCTTTTTCTGCATTTTTCCCTCTGATGCGGGAAAACTCTTCATGCACCTGAAACCATGAAAGGAATCAAAGCCCTGTCAACAAGAAACACAATTCAACATTAGCACAATTTGGAACAAAGTACCCACGCCACTGGTAGTTGCCAAGGTGGGATATTTCTCCACGACTTCCTGCACTGCAGGCTTTTCATTCCGCAGCCATGTGAGCCTCTCGGAAAATGCATCATCATGTACAGGGCGTTCCAACGAATCCAGATTGTGCTGTGATAACATTGACAGGAAATCAGTATATCAGGCCAAATGCTTAGCCACAATTGTGAGGCATATTTTATGACCAACAAAATCATCAAGGACATTTTTCACCCTGATCATGGTGAGCATGCCCATGAATTCGTGTGCTACATTACAGCTGCAGAACAACTATAAATTTTTAGCACAAAGTTTTGTATTTGTGTTTTTGTGTCATACAGAACACTTTTTGCGTCAGTGGCAGATCCAGTGGGCACCTCATGATGCGCTTAACAAAGAAGCCCCCCCCCCCCAAAAAAAAAAAGAAAGAAAAGAAGAACACAAAACAAAGGAAAAACACTGAGGGTCATTATCCACCACAGTTTTACGTATTGATATGCACAATTATAAACTTAAACAAATTATGCAAAAATATTTATGCGTTCAGAACGTTTGTGGGCAAATATATGGACAGATGAGGAAGTGCAGGTAAGTGGATTAGATCTCTCAAACTGGCATTATCGGCATTGCTGTTAACATACCAGGTAACGAAAGAAGGTTCGTCTCATTTCGTTACAGCTAGGTAGCGCGCTCCTTTTCTGCAAATGCTTTTGCCGCTGCTCCTTGACTTCTGGAACATTAAACAACTTCTTTCTCTGGTTCGTCGTGCGGAACTCCAATGCTCGTTGCCATGAGTCCAGCAATTCAATACCATGCCTACTTATCCTGAGGTGTAACATATAGATCGCAGCGTTCGGGATATAAAGAAACAAATCAGATTTAAATCAAATCTGCTGTTTGCAGAAGGCGGTAAATCAAATCCAAATCAAGTACGGATTTAAATTTATCCAAATAAATCAAGTCACTTTAAATCCAGATTTATTTTCAGCACGCTAAATCAAATATGGATTTTTCAAATCCATCGCTATTGCGGAAGAGGAACTAACACTGCTGGACAGCTATGTAACGCCTTCAGAATCGACCGCAGTTTTCAAAGCCTGGATTTTTACACAGAATACCTAATTACTAACAAGAGACCGTAACGGTTTTGTAACTAAGAAAAAGTGACGGAACATATGGAAGACGACAATTTCAGTGGATTACTGTGTGCTTATTATTTCCTTGTCGCTGGTTTTGGTACGGTACACCTGCCACACGATACATTTCTTGCTGTACAGTGAACGAATGCGTGAAATAAAGAGATGGGAGAGTGGGGCAGCATAATGATAAAAATTGGTGGGGAGTGGAAAGGATAAGATGGGTCGTAGCGCTTTTCTTTTTCCAGTGCGTGAAGTATAGGCCGTAAATTGATGTAAGCAGCTTGCAAAACCGTCGTTGCAGTGTACTGGCAATATCACAGAAAAACAACCTTTTATCCTATGAAGAATCGCCAAGGTTTTCTCAGTGGCTTATTTGTTGAATATTGAACTGTACTGGTTTACTTCCAGCATTATACTACAAAATACAGCAGAGGCAACCTGAGCCGGAGCAAGCGGCCACGGTCGCGCTAGCATGCTTATCGCTCATGCGTAGAGGCTGAATTGCATGGTAAATGATGTAAGTCCGAATCCAAATCTTTGAGAAAAAACGTGAATAAAATCGACATATTTGATACACGCCAAATCAAAATCCCTAAGCAAAACGTGATGGAATTGAAATCCTGTTCATAATGGTGTTGCCAATCAAATCCAAATCAAACACACCAGTCCCTTTTGCGGATTTAAATTCAAATCCGGGATAGCAAAGCCCCAACACTGATTGGGAGACAGGAATGTAATTAAAATGAATCTAGAATTGTGGTACAAAAAAGAAACAGGCTCCATTATGTACAATAAGTGACTGAATATCAAATAAGTATATGTAAATACACACACATTACAAAGAAAATGTACCAAGTGGGTGCAAAAAACTTACAAAACCACTGCCAGCTGCATCTTTCAACACTGGATACATGTACAATAGCTGACGAGCCGCTTCATAGTAAAGGTTCTTTCGACCTGGGTACCTGTTTTTGGATGTGGGAATACAAAACCATTTGCTGCAGGTGGAGTTTCCACAAATACAATTCAACAATGTACGCCATTCATAAAATACAAGTGTTCATATTTAAAACATTACTTGCTTAATCTAATATATGGCTACTGACTAACTCCATCTTGTACTATTCTATGTTCTCTTCACTCAGCACTTACAAGTCATACTGTAAAATGTCGGCATGCAGTCACTTGACGATTCTGTTACGGAGCTCTGAAGGAATGTTGTCAGACTCGCGTAACTGTTGGATGCTTTGTACAACATCATATGTGGGCTCAGGAAGCCTGTACATCCCTTGTAGTTGTCTGATAGTTGGTTTCCTTCACAAGAAAACATACGTCAGAATTACAGTTCATTGTAAGAAGTATCAGGAAACATGCACAGCCTCAAACACAACTGGGGCTGAAGCACCGTCTGTGCAAGCTCTATATTCATTATCATGCATTACTTTTGCACAACCAGCTGGCACATAGCTATTGTCAGTGTAGTGCAGTGCTTCGCTATTAACTGCTCACGCGACATGAAGAGTCTCAGCAGGACATTCAGGCTCTTGATGTGAGGAAACCTTCACTACAATATTAATTTTGTCGAGATTTTCGACACGGTCCGTGTCCTCCATGTCCACGTACTCTGCAAACTTCCTGTTGTACAACTGTAAGAAGTAGGACTCTGATTCATCTAAAGATATCTGGACATAATCAAGACTTAACGGTCGTTATCCGTTGTAGCGCATCTGAATACCGGTCCAAGTCAAGTCACGGTCACGGTCAAGTTGGAAACTTAATCGAACACTATTACCAACGCATTCTGCGACCGCAAGTGAAGGCTGACGACTGGTCCCACGCGCGGTTTTCTGAACGCACACGGTTTAGGTTGCTCTCAATGCTGTTACTTTTACTTTACTTTTACTTACTTTTCTTCGCCCCTTTCATCAAATCGGGTGGATAGTGAATGGAAAAACTGAAAAACCTCGGCAACGACATCATGGAAGCGTCCAGCACTAAAGGCAATCTGCGCTTCGTTATTTTAAATGCTGTGATTTGCCGTCTGAGAGGCTTGCAATGATAGACTTGAGGTAGCAAAGCTTTTCGCAAGAGAAATCACACTGCACATACCTGTATAATTAACGATGAACTCTGTCCTGCGCTTCTGGCTGAGATAGGATCCACTGGTCTCGGTTCAGCATTTCCGGTACAAATGGAGTTCATGCACAGATAACTTTTTATTTTTTATTAGCTTATATTTTTGTAACTTGATTCGCCCTCACTATAGAAAAAGCAGCCAGTGCATTTTATGGAACTGTCCGTGAGATATAGACCGACGTAGACGGAGCGAAAGCCAACAAAAAGCCAAACGACCAAACGTCGACTGTTCTCGTTTGTGGGAATACACCAGCGTTTTCTGTATGCATGTCACGCAACAAGTGCAAGTATGTCGGTATATTATTGTTCGAGGTGCCCGTTCTTTGCGTCAGATTATTCAGATGTGCTGCGTCGCATTGGATATGTTCATTGACATGAACCTGGGTTCGCTGTTACGTGCGGCCTTCGTGGATGCTCTGAGTGTTCAATAAGTACAGGGCACTGATGAAGAATATGAAACGGGACCACAGATTGGATGAATGTGCACACGGACAAGGTGCTGACAGTGATGGGGAAGAAGACTGTGGCCACTCGGCTGATAATATCGATGTTGATGAACAAGTACCGCGAGGGGATGGACAAGCGCAGACCTCGACGAGTAGGGATTCGCCGCTTCATCAACAGAGAGAAGAGGACGTTTCGGATCTGAGCTCGTTCTTTAATGACATGCAAAAACATCTCACTATGTTGTTCATGAAGACAACAGAGGCGCACAAGTTGCCGCGCACTGTGATCGTGAGTATCTTCAGTGATTTTCAAATTTTCCTGCAACTTTTTGTGGACTTCTTGCAACGTCACTTACGAAAGCTGGTGGAAGAGAACGTACTGCATGATACGTACAAAACACTGCTGACGTTTCTTTCAAGCGATATGCTGGATTTGTTGTGGACTCCAATTAGGAGCAACCATATGTTCATGAAGTACGTAAAGCAGTCGCTACCATATACAGAGCCCCAAGAGACTCGTCTCAGTGAGGGTGTGACTACCCGAAGTCCTCTCTTGTACTACGTGCCCATGCGCCAAGTACTGGTAAACATGCTTTCCGCAGGCGATGCTATGGAGCATATTGTGGGTGCATGTTGTGAATCGAGAGACACCAAAACCATCTGTGACATTCTTGATGGTGACTTCGCAAGAGAGAGGGCCATCCTACACAGATGAGCTGGACCTTGTGAATCCACTTGGATCTGCTGCTGGTGTGCACAAGATCTTGGCTGCATATTTCTCAGTGCTCAACTTGCACCCCAAATATGGTGCATCCCGAGCACCCAAGTGGGGTGTTCGGCATCGGTCGAATGTTGTTCCCTAACTTCTTTGTCTATTTTGCACAGATTGCGCTCTTCTCTGGTTGTGCATCTCCATATCAGCTTGCTGATCCTATGAGCAGCGCAGCAACCGGTTCCCACTATCAGCCGTCTTCGTTTTAACAATGCGCTACCACTATCGACGACATTACGGTGTGGCCCATGACGACGACAAACACCGGAAAAGGAACCATGTCAGAGCCGCCTGCGAGTCTTCATAAGCACCTTTCACACGTAGCCGACTTCAGTGGGGTGCTCGGCATCGGTCGAATGATGTTCCCTAACTTCTTTGTCTATTTTGCACAGATTGCGCTTTGCTCTGGTTGTGCATCTCTATATGAGCTTGCTGATCCTATGAGCAGCGCAGCAACCGGTTCCCACTATCAGCCGTCTTCGTTTCAACAATGCGCTACCACTATCGACGACATTACGGTGTGGCCCATGACGACGACAAACACCGGAAAAGGAACCATGTCAGAGCCGCCTGCGAGTCTTCATAAGCACCTTTCACACGTAGCCGACTTCAGTGGGGTGCTCGGCATCGGTCGAATGATGTTCCCTAACTTCTTTGTCTATTTTGCACAGATTGCGCTTTGCTCTGGTTGTGCATCTCCATATGAGCTTGCTGATCCTATGAGCAGCGCAGCAACCGGTTCCCACTATCAGCCGTCTTCGTTTCAACAATGCGCTACCACTATCGACGACATTACGGTGTGGCCCGTGACGACGACAAACACCGGAAAAGGAACCATGTCAGAGCCGCCTGCGAGTCTTCATAAGCACCTTTCACACGTAGCCGACTTCAGTGGGGTGCTCGGCATCGGTCGAATGATGTTACCTAACTTCTTTGTCTATTTTGCACAGGTGAGAACCTATTATTACGTTAAAGGTTTCAGAAGTGACGACCTCTGTTTGGTTGTGATGCCGTGCACCCTCACATTGTGTCAAAGAATGTACTGATATTGTACGAGCTTTATTGATCATGGCTGGCGACGTAGAGTCAAATCCAGGCCCGACGACTGAGGAAATGATGAAAGAAGTCTTGAGCAATCAGAAACGTGACTCCAAGCTAATGAACGAAATACGTTGTGACCAAAAGAAAACAAGAGAGGAGATTTCCAGGAATTCAAATCAACTTGCGAAGCTGATGGAACGCGTAAAGAGAGTTGAGAGCCTCGGCGATGAATTGGTACAATCTAATCACAAAGTTGCTGAACTTCAGCAAAGTGTAGCGCAGTTTCTTATTCGAGTTGATGACCTTGAAAATAGATCCAGGGGAAATAATTTAGTTATTTACGGTTTGCAAGAATCTGAAGCGGAATCCAGCTCCTCTCTTCTTAATACAGTTCAAAATGAACTGTTGTCTTCTAAGTTGGGCGTGGAGGTTTCTAGTATCGAAAGGATTCACAGACTAGGAAGGATGGTTGCGGGGAAAGTCCGTCCAGTAATCGTCAGGTTCTATGACTATCGAGAAAGGAACCTGGTTTTGAAAAATTGCCACAAACTAAAGGGAACAAAGATTGTGATTTTGGAAGACTTCTCTCAGCATGTACGTTCCGTCGGAAGAAGTTGTGGGCATCTTGCCTCGGTGAGCGACAGAGAGGGGATAAAGCTCGTTTGTTTTACGATAAACTGAAAATTAACGGCAAGCGTTACTTTTGGAACTGTGACGCAGAATCTAGACAGGAGATGGAACCTATTGTTAATGCGTCTGCTTATCGGCCTCCAACGAGGTCAGTCACAAGGGCTAATACATTGTTGTCCATGGGACAAGATAGTTCAGTATAGGAATTATGTTCAGGGAGCGATATTGTCCGCAATTCAGTTAAAAGGTACATGCAGATGTTAACAGTAAATTGTCGGAGCATTAAAAACAAAATTGATGAATTGGCTGTGTTGGTTGGATGTGCTGATCCCGACATAGTTGTAGGTACGGAATCTTGGTTGGACGATAGTATTCATGATGAGGAAGTGTTTCCAGCTGGTTTTACGGTGTATCGAAAGGATCGTCATGCTCATGGTGGAGGGGTTTTCATTTTGGTTAGAAGTTCAATTAAAAGCTTCCGCCTTGACATTGATACTGCTGGCTGTGAATCAGTTTGGTGTGTAGTGGAAAGTATCAATGCTTCTCAAGTTGCTGACATGTGCATACTACCGACCACCCAATTCCGATTGCTCTTCATTAATTTCTTTATTCAATCAACTGTTGTTGGTACGAACAAACTATATGGTACTTACGGGAGATTTTAATTTGCCTAATATTGAATGGAAAAGCGATCCTGTGTTTTTGTGCGATGTTGGAGTCTATTGTGAATTCCAACACATTCTTAAGGTTTTTGACTTATCGCAACACGTGAAGTCAGCTACTAGAGGGGACGCCTTTCTTGACTTAGTCTTGTGTAATACCGACTCGATCATCAAAGACACTATTGTTGACCCTGGTCTTAGTGACCATGATTGTGTGTCGACAACTATTTCTTTACCACAAACATGTATAAACAGAGGGACGCCCAGAAAAGTGCATTTGTATGACAGGGGTGATTATCTTGGTATTTCAAGAGAGTTGCAGGCGAACTTGCCCCGTTTTGCTGAGACGTGTCATACGGGGGACGTCTCGAGTCAGTGGGTGGTGTTTAGAAGTTTTTTAACTCGCTTGATTGACAGGTATATACCATTTAGAATACTTAGATCAAAGAAAAGATGCAACAAACCATACGTATCGTTAACCATTAGAAAGCTCATACGTAAAAGAAGTCGTTTGTACTGCCTGTATAAAGCTAGCAGAAGTGAAATAACAACAGCCAGACTATCAGCGGTATCAGGTCAGTTAAGAGTCGATCTAAAGCAAGCTAAAATTAGATATTTTCAAATTCTTAATGACCGTGTTAGTAGTAGCCGTGATCTGTGGAAGCACATTAGATGTAATGGCAAAACACAAGTCGGAATATCTAACATAGTCTATGATAACCTAAATCTCAATGGCAACGTTGATATGGCGACTGTTTCAGTTGTTATTTCAGTTCTGTGTTCAGTACTCCTCGAGTCCAAGTTGCCAACCCTGAGTTTGTGGCTAACGTGGAAGTGCCCATGGCCCCGCTTGTTCTTTCAGTTAACGGCATTATGAAATTATGCAATAATCTGGCTGTAAGAAAGTGTTCTGGCCCTGACATGATACCTGCTATTATTCTTCAACGCTGTAGTTCTTCTGTCTCCGAGTATTTGTTCCAGTTATTTGACCTGTCGTTAAAGACATCATCGCTCCCTGATGAGTGGAAACATGCAAACGTGGCTGCAATATTTAAGTCAGGTGATCGACGTTGCGTCGAAAATTATAGACCTGTGTCTCTCCTGTGTATCGTTTCAAAGATCCTTGAGCACATTGTTTACTCCAACGTTGCTAAACATTTAACTAATAATAACTTCCTGTCACCTTTTCAACACGGTTTTCGGTCAGGCTATTCAAGCGTTACTCAGTTGATTTCCTTTCACCATGATATAGCCTTGGCGTGGGATGAGGGTATCCAAACTGATTGTGTTTTTCTTGATTTTCGGAAGGCGTTTGATTCTGTGCCTCATAGTTTGCTATGTTATAAGCTGCAAATGCTAAGATTAGATCCAATTGTCTTTAGGTGGTTATTAGATTACATGATGAATAGGTCACAACGTGTTGTAGTTAATGGTGCTAATTCGTGTCGATCCTTCGTGACCTCGGGTGTCCCTCAGGGGTCCGTTCTGGGGCCCTTGCTCTTTTTAATATATGTTAACGACATTACAACGAATATTCAGTCGAAAATCCGATTATTCGCAGATGACTGCGTTGTGTATCGCAAGGTATCAGGACCGAATGACGTTCTCTTACTTCAGAGAGACCTTGACGCTATTGCTGCCTGGTGTGCTACATGGGGCATGACCCTAAATACTAGTAAATGTAAAGTTCTTCATTTTAACCGCACTAGTCGCACAAGAATACATTCGTATGTAATAGGATCTGTCCCTCTCGCGCTGACAAATGAATACAAATACTTTGGTGGTGTTTTATTCCAGTCTAACTTACACTGGGAGAGTCACATCAATCAGGTTGTGTCCAGGGCAAGTCGTACTTTGTTTTTTTTTAGACGCAACTTTAAGCGGGCGCCGCGTAATGTAAAGGAAACTGTTTTCAAATCATACGTTCTCCCCATATTAGAGTATCCTTCGGTGGTGTGGGATCCCCAGCTGGAATATTTACAGAAAATGATTCAGGGAGTTCAGAATATGGCAGCGAGGTTCGTGTCGGGTAATTATTCTTTTCTTATCCGCTCTCATGAACTTATTGCCGACTTAGGGTGGGACAATTTAAAGAATAGAAGGCGATATAATCGATTGAAATTGCTGTATGATATTCATAGCGGAAACACTGGTCTAAATAAGGATGAATTTCTTCTACCACCTGTGTATGTATCGTCCAGGATGGATCACTCTAAAAAAATTGAACCATTGCGTTTTTCAACGAGTGTTTTAAAACAATCCTTCTTTTGTTCCACCATCCCAGAGTGGAATTCTCTGCCCCAAGAAGCCGTTAATGCAGCCAATAATACATTATTTATGGCTAAGATTAGGTGTCTTATGCACTGATTCTTAGTTTTTGTTGTTACTCTTCTTTTTTTTGTGTGTTCGTTTCTACCATGTAATACTGTGTGTATTCAGTGTACAATATTGGTGTGTTTTCCTGAGAATGATGCAAGTAGCATCACCATTGTACTTCCTCACTCCTCTGCTGTAATACCTCACGGCGCTGCAGAGCTCTCTGAATAAATAAATAAATAAATAAATAAATATCGGTCGCGACTGAACGCCATTCACATTGTCATGCTCGTGAAGTACTCACATGTTAAGACATACGGAATTAAAAGAGTTCTTGACACTGTCATCAAAGAAACTATAAGCCTACATGAGAGTGGACTCGAAATCTCATGTGGAGGACGGAAAAATACACTAAAGGTTTGCCTTCTTGGCATTGTTGGTGACAACTTGTCGCTCAACCGCACTGGTGGCTTCAGCAGCTCCTTTGGTAGCGGCCACTTTTGCAGGTTTTGTGTGACAGACTCGAAGGACATTAATCAAGTCACTACTGAACGCAATTGCCTGATACGTACTGCAGCACTGCACAATTGCTGACATCGAAGTTGACCGTTCAAAGTGTAAGTTATATGGCGTTTCAATGGAGTCGCAATTATTGCAAGTTCCAGGTTTTGACGTTACACAACAGTTATTGCCTGACGCAATGCATGACATCCTTGAAGGCGGTATAGCTTTTGTTTTGAAGCATGTGCTCAAGTCACTTGCATCTTAAGGAGCAATCACGGCATCAACTCTAGCCGTGGTGTCTACGTTCAAGTATGGCTTTCATGACATGAGGTCTAAGCCAGTTCCCATTCCAGAGTCCTTCATTTCATCGACTGGAAGTCTAAAAGGCACAGCCAGTCAGAAGTGGTGTATTTTTCGTCTCGTGCCACAAATGATCGGTCACCTTGTGCCCGAAAAAACCAAGCTTGGGAAGTGTACTTGCAATTTAGGCACATTGTTGACATTGTGCTGGCAGATAAGGTTCCAGTGGACATTGTTGCATATTTGGAAGCTAAGATAGACATTTTTCTCCAGACGTTTGTACAACGTTTTCCTGGCCAAAGATTGATTGTAAAAATGCACTTCCTGGTGCACTACCCGCGCTTTATCCGCATTTATGGGCCTCCAAGATTGTACTGGAGCATGAGGTTTAAAGCGAAGCATGTAGAGGGCGATGGTCTTCCTCTACATGAGCCCCGACCGGCGATGATGGTATGCCACGGAGAGGCAATGACGGTGGCCTATCTCCATGTCCGCGCCGGTGGAAGTGAGAAACGGGTGCTCCATGCGTGTGGCCATCCTTGTCGTTGTCCAGCGTCCGCTACAGGGGTCCCCCTGCCGTCAGATGCGTTGCGGACGTATCGCAAGAGCTGGAGTCCAGGTAACGCGCCTGGGAAAAGCTGCAGTTGAGGGCGACCGTGGTGTACGTGCATGGTCGAACAGGTGCATGGCACGGCACACGTTGGCGGCATGTCACAGATGGTGAGGACGGGAACAACGATCCGTCAGGTAGAGACGAGCGAGCGAGAGTGAGGCGCTCGGTGTCGTGGTCATGGGGTGCCGCGACCGGCACGGGGAGCCGAAGCTCGAGAGTCCCAGGTGAAGGGAGTGAGGCGAGGCTATGCGAGCCGTGGTGAGATGCCGAGACGGGCTGAAGCGTGCCGTGGCGTCGGCTGCCGCGACCGGCAGATGAGCGCAAGGCTCGAGTGTCGCGGCCGGCAGTGAGAAGCGTTGGGTGCGGTGAAGAGTGCCGAGATGCGGCAGGAGTGAAGGCGGCTCAATCTGTGAAGCGCGTGTGTGCCGGAGGTAGTGCAGCTCGATGGTGTCGTCACAAATTTGGGATGGTGAAGGGCCGAATTGCTCCGGATGTGATGTTCCTCGTCCGGGTCACCAAATGTAGAGGGCGATGGTGTTCCTCTACATGAGCCCCGACCGGCAACGATGGTATGCCACGGAGAGGCGATGGCGGTGGCCTATCTCCATGGCCGCGCCGGTGGAACTGAGAAGCGGATGCTCCATGCGCGTGGCCATCCCTGTCGTTGTCCAGCGTCCGCTACAAAGCATTCTTACTTCAAGAACATTGCCACAAAGTCGAAAAGCTTTGTGCAGTTTCTGCAGTTTTACGAATTCTCGGCACTTACTTTCCCAAGGCTACTTAGTACGAGTGCTCAGAAAGCTGTAGAGTGGTCGGAGCTTCCGGATTCAGTCAAAGCACTCTTCCCTGCTTGTGTTGCCCAGAATGAAAGTCTATGTAGTGTACGGTCTGCCAGCCTTGATGCTAGCACGTACAGGGTTGGTGATGTATTTTGTGTTGGGTGGAAAGAAGAAGTGCACTGTTTGCGCAAGTGTTTTTAATGATTCTTCACCGAGGCACACTCCTAGTATTCAATGAAGTACTTCACACACTCCAGTTCAACCAACATCGATATTGCTACGAGGTACAGCGTTCAGGACTTTACAGCCTGCTAGCTCCAGGGCAGCACTCTGAGTACAGTGCATTGGACTTGTATGAGTATGAAAATGGATATGAGGTGGTTCCACACTTTGAGTTTTATGAAGAAAGCGTCGCCGCTACTAGTGGGTGACTGACAAACAATGGCCTGGTAAATGTAAATGTTGCAGGTACGAACTGTGTCGATGTAATTTTATGAATCTTCAGCTTCCCACTTCCTCTTTTAGAAGTTGATTGCTTTCACTGTGGGTATTGCACATCTTGTGTGGAAGTCAGTTTTGGTGCAGCACAGATAACCTCCAAGCTGCTTTAGCTGCAGGAAAGTATGGTTGTAAAGACAGCCATACATAAAGGTACCAGCCCGGTGAATAATGGGCGTATGCTTATAAATTTGCAGCGTGGAGATAGCCGGGACAATCACAACTGTGGGCGACGTGCTTGCTGGCCGACGGCGTGTTTGGGTGACTAAATCGTGCCAAATTGTCTCGCTCGATGCCGTTCCTTCCCGCCATACGTTTGACATGAAATAATTCGGTAAAATTCAGTTAACTCAAGACACCGAGCCCAAAACGTGGCGACTTACATTGGTGTTGGACGATGCATGATTGAGGCCATGAGACGCCACACGCCAAGAAAGTGTCGGTTATCCCAGCAAACGCTTGGCAGTTTGCACACGACACCACAAACGTGCACGCGCTCCCAGACAGCAGGGCTTGTATAACATTTGAAGAAAAATATGCGTCAATATAGCCGTAAAGGACTGATATTGCAACGCAAAGCCTAAGTTTATCCGTCAAAGCGAAATCTTATGCGTCAGAATACAAGAGTAAATCGTGTTCCCCGTGCCATTTACGCATAAAACTTTGACCTTTACCGTTACAGCGGACACGTTGACGGGTGCCATGAATAAAACTCAGCTTGACGGGTACGGCGTCAGCCGCTTTGTCGAAATTTACGCTTAGTAAGGGTAAAATATGATGAAAGCGTAATTTTATCCGTTTCGTTTCTGAGAGTGTATTTAGTGGCCCCACGCGTTCAACATACCCCGGGCCTCATGTTGTGCGCTCTTCCGGAGAAGTCGAGGCCTGAAACACTTTCTCAAAGTTCCCCTCGACCACTACATTTGTCTCAAATTTCCCGAATGATCGAATGTTATGGCCTTCCTTTTCCGCTAGAACCTTTTGCCCCTCCTACATGTACGAAATTTTACTACTCGAAGTTTACGAGGTTTTTCCTGGTTTTAGTATTGCCCTGTGCTGCTTGTTTGATCTTTTGATCCCCTTGCCTTAGCCCAACACTCAGGAATATGCTGGTTACGTCATCTTTACAACAGCTCGCTTACATAATCCTTTAACGGCAAGGTTCCGGTTTTGGTGTCATTAAGGTTGGGCGATATAGCAGCCCGTGTAAAACAGCAAGGTACAAAGTCCCCTGTAAAAACAACCCTCTATTAATCGGAAATGCCCATGAGGTGCAGGCATTCTTTAAATCAAAGCTGCAGCTCTGAAACCTGATCTGAGAATGGAACCTGATACTTTTCAATCAAGACCAAGCACTCATCGTTAAGAGAACGAAAGACAAGAGTATATACCAGGGTTTGACATTAAGTGATGACACGCAGTGGAGCTGCAGCACTAAATATGCTCTATGCAAAGATACGCTGGGGGACGCTGATCATACAAACGTGGGGGCGGAGGAATATGTTTATTGGTATGAAACGAAAAGCTAGTCAGACTACTTCGGCTTGCTATTGCTTTAAAAAAACATGGCGGTGAACGAATGAGTGTACGAAGAAATTACACGTGCCGTTGATCACTGTTCACTTGCTGTTCACTGATCACATAGGTACTCACAGCTGGCTGCTGTCACGCCGCTATCCTGTGCGGGGTCCAGTAACATTGCAAGCTGACAAAGGTTCAAAGGTTCTTTATTGAAAATGCGCACAGAAAAACGAATGATACACGGGACAGTGAGGGCAAGCCCTGTTATACAGTCTCCAGTAGTACACCTTACATACACGGTACCAATGAGCAGTAATACAAAATACACACAATATGAAAACACACACAAAAAAGCTTTCGGTCATGCAACAACATCGAGTGTTGATGCTTCCGATTAAGGATCACATTTCCCTCGTAACATGGTTTCCTGACGTATCATAAAATAGGAGAGCGAAATTAAACTGGTTGGGAGAACGATGGTCCGTGTCACGTATAGTAGGTATTGTCGAACTGATTATAACGTATTTGATTATAACGTATATAATGTATTTGACCCTTCTACGTTGTTCCAGCCTCAGAACATCAGTTCTTTCATGATTATAACGCCCCTAGTGTTACAATTAGCACATGCTTTACCATACACGAATAAACCAACGAATAAAACCCTGCGCTTCGTGCGACTATTGTGTATCATATCAATGATACAGCATGTATATCTACACAGTAGACGCAATATCGAAAATACGAAACAATCAGTAACCGACAACTTCATAACATATATCTAAACAATGTATCTAAATAATGTATCTAAACAAATGTATCTAATGTATCAAATCTAATAATAATTGGAGGTTTACGTCGCGAGACAGCTGAGATTATGCGCGACGCCACAGCGGTCGGTGTGTGGATTGATTTTGCCCACCTGAGTGTTCTTTCACGTGCGATGAAAGCTCACAACACGGCACCCCGTATTTAATGTCTCTCGCGGAAAACGGTGTGTCTAAGCAATTTGTACCCCGCTACCAAGTTGCTGGCGTCCTCGGCCGGGATCGAACCCCCGATCTTGGGATCAGAAAGCGAACACGCTACCGACTGAGACAATCAAAACTAATGTACGTATCAAAATGTAATGTATGTATCATAACTAATATATGTAGTGTATCAAGTGTATGTAAATAATGTATCTAAATAACTGACTTCATTTCTCTTTTATGTTTGTAGTTATCTCTGGAGAAATAATAGCTCACAATACGCGCACTTCGATCGAAGCAAAAGTAGAAGTAATGGAAAAATAAGTCGAAGAGTTCTGTGATTGCTCCGGATGCATTTTCGATGCCCTTATCATGATTGGAATCCCGCCTATTATGTAAAGGGGAAAAGTCGCTATGTTTCATCAAGTTTAGTCGAAGAGTTCTACTCTTCGACTTTTCCCCTTTACATAATAGGCGGGATTCCAATCATGATAAGGGCATCGAAAATGCAGCCGGAGCACTCAGGCATGACACTTTTAAAAGGCTTCCGTAATTACACATGTTCATATTACGTCTGAAAGCCAACAAAAGTGAAACCCCCAAGTTTTGATTACTCCCTGCTCTTCCAGCTTATCATCTTCTTTTGTGATTTATCAGATCTTTCTGGTTTAACTCTCTAAACAGCACTCGCCAACTTCAAATTACTGCTCTTCTGTATCCTCGGCCGTTCATTCTACACAGCATTCATGCTACCAAGTAGACACTACACCTTGCTTTAACGATCTTCTTTTCTCCCGTTTGCAGCAACGCTGCCTTTTTCCTGCTTTTCTGTCTTCTTTTATGCATTTCTTTCTCTGCTTTTCGCTTTAAAGGTTTCATCCCATCTACGCCACTCCTTCCTGTTACGACATTTTCTGTTTAATTCCTTTGGAAGGTGCACGTGTGTGAAACGGCTCCCAGCGGGCACTTCCCAATCTCCCACAGCTGGCAATCCTGTGAACGCGTTAACCTGACGACTGCTACACATGGGAGATAGAGGGAAAAGGTTTCTAATTTGACCGTAAGTCCAATTCGATGCTTCCTTCCGTAAGTTTACGAGGTGCGGGAGACAGCCGTTCTTATTCGTTAGCTACCTGGTTGTTCTGGATTATATAGCCAATTCCGTGTGCCATATCCGTCGTGTTCGACTGTTGTGATAGCGGTGAGATATGTGATGCAGTCTAGTGACAGAGACAAAAAAAGGAAAAAAAGAAAAGGAAAACTCGAGGAGGTTCGACGCTCTGTAAATAGGACAACGACAATAGAACGACTTGTTGTTCCAGTGTGAGCTCAATTTTCCAATGTAGATAAAATTGCAAAGAAAGGAAGGGAGGCTGAGCGATGGACATTGTATTGTGCAACTTCTACTACGTACGAATAAGCTGTAGTGCGTCTGTTCGTCTCTCCGCCGTATTGGCTAATTCCCAGTCACTGCAAACTCTGTTTGATCTATCGTGTACCGATATCAGCTAAGTGCGTGGCAGCGTAGCGCGGAGTTCGGGTTTACCTGAAGGAGAAAGGCAACGCCTAACAGCCGCTTGCACAACGTTCCGGCGAATGAGCCAGGAAGAAGCAAGGGGCTTCCTTTAATTCAATGTCAGGACACTAAGTTCGATACAGCCCTTCGAATATGCAGTCTGCACTTCAGTGAGAGCTTTTATTAATCACCTCCGAACGTTTTTGTCCTACGTCGGCTATGGAACAGCAGCAGATGTTCTCCCGCTCGGTCGGCATGGCGATGCAGTCGGCGCACGTACATTTAGCAAACACATCCCCTTACAGTTCGATTCATATATCGATGTCCAGATCAGTTGTCGCGTCCCAGTGGCGTCACAGAAGACCTTTCGGATGCGACAACTCCAACTCCATAGAGACGAACTGAGGTGTCGCTGTATAACGCACACTGAGATTCGTGTTGCTCTACTCGTTCTTCCCATGGTGTCATCGGACCCAAAATGTCGAGCTCGGTGACGGCCTTTGAATCCTTCATTTCGGACATCACGTAACCGAACAGCATCAAGCCTATGTCCGAAGCGGTAGCAGACAGTAACAGACGCTCCAGCCTCAGCGGTGTTGCTCACGCTTAGGGCTCACCGATGGTGATCATATGACCCCAGAACCAAAGCGGCGGACACGCAAGGCTCCAGATTATTTCGGGCGCTGTGCAGATCAGCCGGACGAAAACCAATAAAGTGCAACGTCGACGAGCCAGCACGCGCAACGACGTTTGTTGTCGTACGTTGCTCGCAGTGTGTTTCAACTTAGACGCGAGAGAACGTATGGCGTAGACCAGCGTGCTCTAGCTGGGGTGGGCGCGCTTTGTGTGGCAGTAGAGCATGGACTACTCTTGACGTTGCGCGACAGCGATAGTCGGCTCATCCACACCACAGGCTCGCCACAACCTCCACAACCTCTCGCGCAACTCAATATGCAAGGACGTTGCTGCGGTGACGCACGTGCTCAAGGAAAGGTACGACGCTCAGTTGTGCTCGTCTATGACGTAGAGTAACACGCCCGGTTGATAGCTCCTCTGATTTAAATGAGCAGCATTTGACCAAGCTGATGCATGTCTGTTCCAGGTGACATTCCACAAGTTCCCTAAAGATGAGGCTCTATTTAAACAGTGTGATAAAGATCACACGGGACCAAGGACGTCTGTTTGAGGTGACACGGCACACGAAGGTCTGCTCCAAGCACTTTGTGGAAGATGATTTTGTACCAAATGTGGCAAGCGGAAAGCGTATCCTTCGAGGCCGTGCTGTACCATTAGTTTTCGCTTTTGATCCTCCAAGACCAAAGCCACGTCGCCCTCTTATCAGGCACGCTGTTCTTCGTGAAAAGCAAGTCAATGTAATGGACACTGAACAAGAGGTTAAAACTGAGAACATCATCCCACAGGGTGGATCCCCAGACAATGTCCCGGTTCCCCAATCACCTGACGAAAAGCTTGCTGTCACCATGCAGGAACTTGCAGACACTAAAGGAGGACGTGCTAAAGAAGAAAAGGACCATCCAGAAATTAACGCAGGAACTACAGGAAGCAAGGTACCAACTGCAGATGAAAACGTTGGAGCTTCACAAGCTCAGCCATTAACTATAACAGTGCAGGGAAAACTCACAACACGAAGCTCGCAATGCTCGTAATGCAAGAAGCTCGAAGACGAAAAAAAGATATTTTGCATTGAAAAGTTCCTGACGAGTGATGACGACTTCCAATTTTATACAGGGCTCCCAAATTATGGCACATTTTGCGCCCTTCTCGCATACCTGGATCCCGGTGAGAACATGGAGAACATTGTGCCCTGGAAATGTGAGAAATCTCAAGACTGTGATGCTAATGAGCTCAGAGACGCCCTCAGAAATTGAACTGTGAAAACCAACTGTTTCTCGTGCTGGAGAAGTTGAGGCTGGGCCTATTTCACCAGCACCTTGGGCACCTATTTTCAGTGTCAATGAGCTACGTGTCAAGGACCATAACCACTTCGATAAACTTCATGTACATACAGCTCGGGCAGCTGCCTTTATGGCAGTCTCGTGAAGTTGTTGACCGTTGCATGCCAGCGCCATTCAAGGAGCGTTACCCGACAACACGCGTCATAATTGAAGCCACAGAAGTCAAGTGTGAGGCCTCTAGCTCTTTCGTGCAGCAGTCCAGGACCTATTCAAACTACAAGTCTACTCACACTTACAAGGGATTAATCGGAATTGTTCCAAGTGGAGTTGTCACGTTCGTGTCAGACTTCTTCACGGGGAGTATGTCGGACAGAGAGTGTGTTCTCCGTAGTGGGCTTCTACAAATGGACTTCAGTGAGAACGATTCAGTGATGGCTGATAAGGGATTTAAAATAGCCGACCTCTAGGAGCCTATCAATGTGCATTTAAACATCCCACCGTTTTTGCGACAGGAGCATTTCTCGCAAGAGGAAGTGCTCAAAACGCAAGACATTGCTTCGCTAAGGATTCACGTAGAGCGGAGAATTCAACGTGTGAAAACCTTTCACATTTTTGATCGTGCAGTACCTGTTTCGCTGGGACCCATTATCAATCAGATGTGGACAGTTTGTGTCATCCTCACGAATTTCCAAACGGCCATTGTAAGGAGTATCGAGTGAGTTGAAGGGCTTTCTGCAACTTGAGCATGCATTGGTGTTACAAATGTTCTAGTCTAAATCTGCTGTTGCATGCACCATGCTTATGTATATCGTGTAAATAAACAAGGTGAAACCCTCTAAATCAATGTTTATATTATAATTTAATATCAATGAGCAAAAACAGGTAGCAGTGTGTTGAAATAGAATTCGTTTAGCTTCTCCTCTACCTGTACCCATTCACGTTTCACAAAAGGTATCCGCTCTATGAGTATAAAGTCCCTTCCGTACACAACAAAGTCTGCCCATTGCAGGTCAGATATTGCCATTTGCCCCAGTATTTGATAATAATACTCATGCTTCCTGTTTAACACTGGCTTCTTGGTTGAACCGGCCATTCGTGGAGTTCCGTCGTCGTCCATGCTCTCAGAGTCCTCCTCTATTGTGATGGAGAAAAAGCTTTCTTCTGCGAGTTCCCCCAGAGTGGCGTTCTTTAGCGAATATGGGCACTTAATCTCCAATATTCCATGGGGAGGATCTTCTTTTGGGTCGAACACTACCCCATAAGGGGATGCTCCCAGCCACTGACATGACGGTGAGACTAGAAGCCCACAAGGACTAACCGTGGCATCGTGCCCAAGAGACTGCAGCACCGCTTTGTACCTGTCACGAGCGACGTTTTCGTTTTCAATGCCATACCTGCAGCAAAGAAAAGATGCTATTGTAGACGATGGTATTCAGATGACATATCATCTTGCTCAAGAAGCACAATGATATATACATACGTACTTTACAGCCTTCACCCTTGATAGGTCCCTACTCGCTGCCAGGCCCTTCTCAATTACTTTACACATGTAACTGTAATTGTAAATTACATCATTTCAGTGACTGTAACTTAATTTCTTTCATATGTCCGTAACTAACTTAATTACGTTTTCGAAGTAGCTTTCACAGTTCATTACATGCAAAGGTCTTGAGAATGTACATACAGGTGAAAGTTGTGTTAGGTTACCATCAGAATTTCAAGCTGTTTCTCTGGGAAGGCACCAATGATACTGCAGGGGGACTGACCGGTGTAAAATGAAAATTCTTCCAGTGGAAAGCTGTTGTTGGAGGCCTGCATAAAATTTGCTGACAGACAGGAACCAAATCCAAATGGGAGCCGTGCGTGCTGGCAGGAAAGTGGTGAGCTCCCTAGGGATGGGCCAAACTTTGTGTCCTTGGCACGCTTGGCATTGGGATGCAGCAGCCCATAAATGAAAGGGTTGTTGCTGTCCAGGTTTTGGAGGGCATCACCCAGTTCCTTCGCTGCTAGCTCCTGCTCCAAGCATGGCCTGGACTCTTTCCTTGGGTCATAGATTCGCATTGGTATAGGTTCTTCTCTGCCTCCCTCTCGGACACTCCGCCAGTCAACAGACTGGACTGACGTGGCAGGAATCTTGCTCCCACGAGGTACCCTCCACTGCTGTGGGACGTCAGTACAGGATAGTTGAGGAGGAGCCTCAGTGTAACCGCTCCGCTGTAGCAGATGAACAGCACGGAGCAAAGCAAACTGGTGATTGCATGCTCATCTCCCAGCAGGGCAGTCACAAGCACCATCGTGGCCAACAGCACTCTGGTTCAAACAAAGCAGCACGGAGTATGGGTCATGTGTCTTCTTCTTGCTCTTGTAGCACTGCGCCTTGATGAAGAAGGCATCTTGCCTGCGAAAAATTGCTGTAAATTATTTGGATGGCTTCTACAGGGCGTCCCAAGAAAATGAGGCCAGACCGCTTCACAAAGAGGGTGGGAAACAAACACCTGAGACTACTTTTGTAGTATTAGAGTTACAAGCATGTGCTACATTAAACGTAGCACTTGTTTTCTGCTCGAGTACCACAAATGTGACGCGCCTTTCCGTTTATCGCCCTCTTCGTGAAGCGCTCTGGCCCGATCTTCTTTTGTTTTTCGAAGTTTTGTTAACTTCGAACTACTGCGTTGCTCTCTCTCAACTCTCTGCGTTGCTCTAGATTGTCACCGACAACTAAGAAAACGCCACGGAAAACGATAATGATAGATCCAATGCACAGTCCACCGAAGGACGAAGCGGCTTTTTTTAGGCTCGCTGGCTGCGACCACGAAGTGAAATCACGAAACATCATGTAACTGACACAAGACAACACTGCAACAACCGCAACTTAATTGTGGTTTACTCACCTTGTGTAGTTGGCTTTTATAGAAGATGGCACTACATACTGCTCTGTGCTGAAGTTGTAGCTTCTACGCGCATTTCTTCCTGACGGATTGTATGACATCACGCTCTCTTCTGACAGTGTCGGTAGCTCTGACAAATCGCTTACCCATCCAGTGATGGGGAACGATTCATTTTCCATGTCGTGCAGTGACAGCAAAATAATATAGAAGGTGGGATTGACAGGATGCGGACGGACAGTCACTCACGCCAAACCGCCGATACGGAAAGACTCCCGCAACATGGCGCCTGTCGCCCTTCACCGCCGCCAGATGGTGGAATTCCTAAAGGGGTCTATACGGGGAAAGGTTCTTTACCCCAACAGCTTGCTCTGTCCAAGGCGAGGACGAAATCATAGCGCGTGTGTTCACCGTCTTATAAAAACGACGCAGTTTTTCGGTCAACCCGGGATGCGCATGGTCCCCGTTGATAGTCTTCCCTTTAAGCTCATGTCGTATTATTTTTATTTTCTTCTCACCTTTGTTATTGCATATTAGTCTGGGGCATCTAAAGGGTTAGTCTAGCAAACGTTACACATTCCGATCACATCGTAAAAATAGAAGGCGGGGTTTAACCAACCCCAAATTTTGCAGACTCGTAGCCAGTTGGATGAAGTTTTGTTGGATCATTTGTGTGAGCATTATGGTCCTGTAGAAGAAGAATTAAAAATCAAGCAAAATCGAACTCCATTGCATTTTCTATGGCCCATCTCACTTATAGGTTGCCATTTTCTCCTGTGTGCGCTTCATTTTCATTTCACCATGTCACACAGGTGGCGCCAACATACAGAAGAAGGGGATTAATGTATAATGCCAGCGTGGGCATGATGCATCGTTATACGCAGCGCCGCCTGTGTGAGGTGATGTGAATGTGAAGTAGACACAGGAAAAAATGGCGGTGTTTCTGTGAGATAGGTCATGCGTGGGGCTAAATTTTGCTTGATTTTTAATTTTATTTCTACATGACCATAACGCTTGCACAAAATTCCAATAAAACTTCGGGGAAATGGCTATCAGTGTGCAAAGTTTGGGGTGTGCCAAACCCAGTCTTCTATTTTTACGATGCGATCGAAATGTGCAACATTTGCTAGACTCATCCTGCAGAATAAATAACTAACCTGCACGATATCCGTCTAATACAAAACGAATTTTGCCCGTTGCAACCGGTTCAAACATTGCAGGTCATGCAGAATATTTGTTTCTCACACGTGAAAATTAAGAGCAAGTTCCCCGTATCAATACTGTTTGTTACAGCTTTACGTAAAAATAAGCCAGAAAATTCATACTTTTCTTTCAGACAATATGTAGGCATAATCGCTCATAAAGGGTAATCTTCTTCCCTCCAGCCTTTCTGTGGGTTACCGGATTCAGCCGCGTATACATCCACTACCAAACCTGATGAACGATAGGGCAGGAAGCAAGCAGTATTTTTACGTGAACCATTTTGCCACGTATTTTTACCTTAAACTGGCATCAGAAAATCATTTCTCTTTTGGGCTTTCCTGATTTTGTACGATCAACGTTTAGAGTTCTTTATTATTTTACATTCATGAGTCACGCTAAGTCTTTGTTTCTGTATTGCGAATATTCGTGATGCGTTTGTATTTGTCGTTGCCTTTGAAATGTAGGGGAGCAAAGGGTGGAGCGAATTTTTTTGCCCTGGAATATGCCCGCAATATGTATGAAAATCGAGTTGAAGTTAAATGTAAGCGAAAAAGGCGGGAAGGGTATGCGGACAAACACGAGAAACACAATTGGGTAAATTCCTAAATTTTACAAACAATAATTAATCTTCATTGTATTCGATGACGGTAATGGAAATTCAAGAGTATCGCCAGACGCGTCTACCCAGGTGACAAGTAAACGAAAGAAATCAGAATGCAAAAGCTCTGTTTTCTCTGTATTTTTTTCTCTGTGCCTACGTTCCCCATTTCATTGCAGCTATTGAATACAGGTTGCGAAAAAAGCGCTCGCAGCCAGCCCAATTTGAGCGGAAATACTGTTTTCCGCTGCCAGTTAGGAAGTGGATAGGACGTGTGCGGGTTAGGTAGCTAACAGTTAGTAGTTGGGAAGTTTGGAAATTAGGAAGCCACTTAGTGGGAGTGCTACTTCGCCAGTTAGGAAAAAAGTATCGAATACGCTAGTGGCGATACTATAAGGGAGCGCCGTTATGTGCAACACTGAAGGCAGACTTTTTTCTTCTTCTTCTTCTTATTTTTATTTATTTTTTTATTTTGCGCAGGGCACGGTCGCGACCGCATTATCCGTAAACCACGGCCATCATCGGTTGCGTGCACGACTCCCCGAAGTCCCCCTCAGTCGTGCGTCGTGTATGTGAATTTATTGCTCTCTCAGGGTCTTTCGGCGTCGCAAAATTTAATAAATAAGATGCGTCCTAAGCGCAATGAATCCGCAATGTGCCTTTGTAATCCCTGTGCTCTTCTTCTGTTTCGTGATCATACGTTCTTTTTTTTTAACTCTTTTGCCCATCGCGTTCTTTTCTCTCTTCTTCCACGAAAATTGAGAACGAAGAACACACGAGGGTGTCCAAAGAATTTATGCGAGGTTCGCCCGGTATCACCAGCTATTCTTCTTCCGAAGTGCTCCTTTATCCTTTTCTATGATGGTTATTATCCATGAGAGGCCCACCTCTAGCTTATACGCCACATGCACCGCACACTACTTCACGTAACTCCTTCACGAGATATTTATGGTGATTGAGAATTACTGCACCGTGCGCCGCTAGTGGAAAGGGTCTTCCTCGTAGCATTCGCGTAAAACTATTTAATACTTTAGGGTGACGCACAGGGATCATATGCTCTTCTCAGGTTTGCTTCATATTGCTCAGTTTCTTTTAGCTGCAGGGTGATGCAAATATTATAGTAGCGCCCAAGATGAAACATGGCTTCAACGGAGGCAGCTGCGGTAATAGTGAGTTTTAGTGTATCGTACGCTGTCGCTTTTGCGTACGTAGGGGATAGCGTGGTGGTTCTGCGCAATGCGCAGAGCTCTTTTTGTGTGTTGCGCGTGCGCAGAACCATCAACGCTAACGCTATCCCTTGCGTACGCAAAGGTGAGAGCGTGCGATATACTAAAACTCACTAGTAACGCTGAAATGCAACAGTTCGC
Source organism: Ornithodoros turicata (assembly GCF_037126465.1). Taxonomy (NCBI): domain Eukaryota; kingdom Metazoa; phylum Arthropoda; class Arachnida; order Ixodida; family Argasidae; genus Ornithodoros; species Ornithodoros turicata. The sequence goes on along the minus strand of NC_088205.1, from coordinate 54,449,164 downwards.
GTGAGGCTTTTCGCAACTATGCATTTTGCAGGTTACTTGTACGACGGTGTGCTCCCGTTACTTTCTCTCTCTTCGTCTAATGAACTCCCGTACTTACCTTTGTTTTTGTTGTTCTAGTAATGCTGTATTTGCCGCTTTCGTTTCTTTCTTTTTCCTTTTCTGTGGTTATATTGCTCCGCCGGAAGAAACGTATAGACGACCAAACATGTGACGTTACGAGAAGACTGGTTCGAGGTTATATTTTGCTGTGGTGGGCAAGAAGCGGAAAAAACGCGTCGGCTGATAGGCTGATAAAACTGATAGTGCCTACCAGCATGCTTTGCCCGACGGCGTTACGTAATCAATGACGTAGGAGCGTAGCTCGTGTATAAACCTCTAGCAAGAAACGTCACCTTGACGTAATCATGACGTTGGTAGACATAGTGAAACCGAAGAGGCCGTAAACAGTTTCACAAAGCCGTATTCCTTACCGAAAGTCAAAGTGAGCTCCTGTGTATAAATGGTACCCAAAATGAGGTCACGTTTTTAATCGCTTTTGTGTCTTCATTCGCGCTCCCAGTCCACCGTGGAAAGAAAAGAAATAAGCTACACCCAAGGGTTGGTTGCATCGTCTCGAAAGTCGTCGTAATCCTGTGCATAATGTGCTTTGTAATTACGATTTAGTTCACGCTTGCTTTGTATACATACACCACGTGCACTCCGAGAGAAACTCGTGCCCTTCAGGCTCCGGAAGATCGAAGAAGCCGCAGGTAGCCATCTTTAGAAAGGGCTACCGAAAAGATAGGGCTACAGGTATAGAATGGAGCAGAACAAGGCCATACAAGTAATAATATGTAAGGAATTGCATAAATATCTTGGAGTATCAGAGGCTATATTTAAACGTGGATTTCTTGTGACTTATTGATTTTTTGCTAAAGTAGTTGCCCTAACAACACAAGGCTGTCCTATGGATATCTGATGTACGTCACCCCAACAACACAGGGCTGTCCTATGGATACCCGCTGTACATCAGAAGCTGGATGCTGGGATATCCAGGGAATAACGAGTTTCATCCGGTATATGTACACTCGCAGGTCCAAGTGAGAGAAAGAAGGAATCCTCTTTGACGTCCAGCAGACATCCAGCCCAACAACACATTGCTCTCCTAGGGATATACGATGTACGTCTGAAGCTCGATGTTAAGATATCCCGGAGAACACACATTTCGTCCAGTCTAAGTACGCTCGCATGTCCAAATGAGAGGAAGAAGGAGTCCTCTGGGACGCCCGAAAGATATCCATAGGGACGTTAAGCGGACAAGGGAGGGACATTTTATGAACATTTCTTCCAGCTAATGCTCCTGATAAAGCAGCATAATATATTCTTAACTTTAAAGGAGCTCGGAAAGCACTTTAGTACCTACCATTTTTTTTAACCAAGCGGTTCGTATGCTTATTAAAACGCACCATGCGAAGTAATTCTATCAACAGGTGCACAAATATTGCAGAATGCGATTTTGAAAATCGCGACCGTGCGCAACGATGGCAATGTCCGGAACGAGCCGTCGAGCCGCTCGCGTCATTTTGACGTCGGAAAAGTCGAGCCGCTGATTGGTTTCGAGGGACGTCGTCTGCTATTTTTCACTCGGAACCCCGCCGCAACGCTGGAAGAAGTTTCTGTTTGCTTTTTCTTTGATTTATCAGATACAGTAAACGAAGATTGGTCTACAGACACTGTTCAAGGTTAGGCCGTGAGATTGTGGAGGCCATCCTACGGCCGACGTCTCAATACGGCCGATAATCCTTTAATTCCCAAGTGTCTCACTACGGCCAAAGTCTCAATACGGCCGAAGGTAGTCTCATTACGGCCGAAGATGTCTCGTAACGGCCAAAAGTCAAAATGTGTATTGTAACGTGCATAGGTATGCAATGTTGCAGCCAGGTATGGATATACATTCCATTGGGTATAAGCCATGCAGTGTGCCCTTAGGGCCCTTATAATATATATACACATATCGTGAGCCAATCAGTATGTCATCATACGACAGCACAAGGCAGCATATTGTGTAATGTGTACACCCCAAAGGCAGTGTTGATGTTGCTGTGCAGCAGCAGGCTACTATGTGGAGTTAGCTACTTGTAGAGAGGTAGATGAACATCGGCTTTGTTGTGACCTTTTTTGGAGTCATCCTACAGTCACTGACAACGAAGGAACACATATCTCAGTCGACGTCGGTTTATTTCCATTCGCTTTACAATGGTACAAATCTTGCTTCTGGAATGAGTAGACCTGCAAGAAGCAAAGAACAACCGTGAATAGGCTAGAATATTAAAAAAACAGGCATTTGACTCTACATGGCTGGTTTTACATACCAGCTGGTTTTACACGGCATGTGCACAAGCTGCATACATGTTGATATGTGGCCGTTATTTCATACAAGGCTAACATAAATCTTTATCTAGACAAAAAAATGACAAGCCTTAAAAATGTGAATTCCAGTTAAACACAATGCATGACCATGGGATGATTTTTTTTTTATTCCGTGTTAGCGCCGCGAAGTACTGTGGCTATGAGCGGCGTACAGACGTCGACAGGTGGAGAGAGGACAGCAGGAAGGAGTGGGGGACAGAGTGGTTAGTATGCGTCCCGGGCCGACTTCAGGGGGAACTGTGCCGACATTCGTCTGGAAAGTCTTCGGAAAACCCAGGGAAAACCTCGGACAGCACAGCCGGTAACAGGATTCGAACCCGTGTCACCTCCCAGTCTCGGCGTGGAAAGCGATCATCCTAACCACTATGCCACGGGAGCTGGTATGACCATGGGATGACTTTAGTTGCATTAGTTCATTCACTTAATGAAAACATGTGAATATGAAACAGTGATACATTACAATTCATGAAATGATGCATGCATGACTTTCCTTTTCTCGTTTGTTTCTTATAAAAGTAGTGCACGAATTAACATTCGAGCACTACTACACAATTTTTCACTTCAGAACCGTATGATACATTTGTAATCTTGACAGCTCACCTCTTCAGCCAGGACTCCCTAAATGTTTATTCTAATCAGATATGCTTTTGCGCTTAGTACGGTACAAAAGCCTGCGCAACATTTGCAGATGTTCGCGGTAAGCAATTCGAAAAGATCAATTCAAGTATGCCGACTTGTGGTTTTATTTTTGAACAAATATGACGACAAATTTTAACAAATGAAATATGGCTCACAATGATAAATGCTGCTGTGCGGTGCGGCATTATCGTTGTCTTAACTCCGAATGGATTTGTTGTTCCTAAACGCGCAACGAACTACAAACGGTGGAAATCTACTATCACATACCGAGCTAGATCTATTACCGGCACTTCGGCTGTTTTGATTCAGTCAAATTACTCGTGTAGATGAGTAGAGAATGCAACTATGTTTGGATAGCAAACTGCTAAGCCAGACAGTCTACGAAAGCATAACTCACCAGAATTCTTGGTTCTCGGCCTTGGTCAACACTGCGCGATATACGTTGGGACTGTGACGATTCATTCAACTCAATCTTCACCGGAACAACACGCGCTGCTCGAAAGACAACGACGGAAAATAAAGAGCCGCTTAAGTCCGCTAATTTGCACGTTACAGCACTACAAATCGATAGATAAACAAGTCGTAAACTACAACTGCTCGCTGACACAAGAAACACACGTTGACACGTTGACACGCTCGTTGACACAAGATACTCAACGTTGCTAGACACCATCTGAAGTGAGAGCGTGAGAGTAGCAAAATAAATAAGATATCAAAACACCAAAGAAAGAGTAATGATCCCCCCTCCTTCTATACCATGCAAAACGTGACTAGCGCTGAGATAAACATACATGTCCATGACGCGAGTTATTTTCACTGATCAAAAAGAGGTCACGCACGGAGGGGTGTTGGAAAAAATTTGTGGGGGGTTCATCATTATAGTTATGTCATTGCAGCTTAACATATCATTACAGACGTGTCTGAAGCTGAAATCGCAAGGGCACCCCCTGTAGGGGGTACACAGGCAAAAAAGTTAGGGGTGTCACTGAACATTTGGGGGGTGTAGGGGGGTCTAGATAAAGCACTGACGAGGGGGACTCCTTCACCCCATGTAAAACCTCATAAAACACCTCCAGAAATATTTTTCTGGCTATGCAGCTGCATCATTATGACGTAATTGTCATTGTTGTCCATAATTTCTTGAATATGTTTTGGATATATGAAAAAAAAAAAAATCTGCTTGACAGCATATGTCTTATGGTCATCATCAAACAAGAGCATATGTAGTTTTGTTCAGCACCTTATGTACTTTTTTTTTTAAATTTCAGGTGGACGTAAATTGTAGAAGGCAGCTAGTGGGGGAAAAGATCGTGGTCATAGTTCATGTGGCTCCTGGAGCTCCCATTGGGCTCCCTTGCGGAGTAACTTTTCAGAACACACACACACAGTTTGCTCACAGAACCAATGAGTAAGACGTTGCTCGAATACTGAGAGAAAATGGCGTAGCACATACAAATATCGTGTGACACAGTATGACAATAAAAACATTTTTCACGAGGGTTGCATGACACACTGTCGCAATATTGTGTGCATGAACCGTTGTGTGTGACACAAGCCGTGGGGGCACACCGCCTCGGACACACTTTGGGAAGCATAAAACACAGCGATTGCTAATATGGTGGCTGCTTCTTTTTTCTTTATGGCCGTGATGAAACATCTTCGGCCGAAGAGACTACCTTCGGCCGTAATGAGATTTGGCCGTAACGAGACACATGGAGACTAAAAGATTTTCGGTCGTAATGAGACTTTCGGCCGTAATGAGACTTCGGCCGTAATGAGATGTTACCCTTTCGGTAGACAACGAGATTTGGTCGAGGCAGACCACACTTAGGGACGACACAAACATGTAAGCCTCATACGCCCGGAATCATCGAAATGCAACAACTCAGGGAAAAGAGGCGCTGACGCCAGGAATCGAACCTGGGTCTTCTGATTTCCGGAAATCAGAAGACCCAGGTTCGATTCCTGGCGTCAGCGCCTCTTTTCCCTGAGTTGTTGCATTTCGATGTTACCCTTTCCCTAAAGCGACCTTCCGGAGTAGGTGGATTATGAAAATAAACTTCAGATGCCAGTTGAACGCTGTTCTGTCCATGTCTGTGTTTTGTATGCTGTTCGTTATCGTGGTGACTGTTTGTTGTGTTGTTGTTGGCGGCAATAAGTATAAATACACAGTGAAGTACTAAGCGCTGCCTCTGTTCACGCCTCAAAATTATCGCTGCATCGCTATGATCACTAATTCCGTTCGCTATGTCACTATATCAATATTCGCTATATCACTAATTCGCTATGATCACTAGTGCCAGTCACTTCGACTAGCAACTTTGCTAGCCATTCAGTTAATTCCTTATTCAGCTGGAGGAGTGTTCTTGCCGATACGTTGTCAGATACAATCCAGTGAAATCTATCGCAATATGCAGTCGCCGGCACGTCGTGGTATGAGGCGTTGAACATTCATTGCCCGAGTTACACACCAACATAGCCAAGCAGTGTCATAAGACCACCACAATTTATTGTCAACTTAATAACCATCGAGCTATACGAGAATTGGCCGATGCAGACTACAAATGTGGACGGCGCAGACACGCAAGTTTGAGTTCATCCGTGCTCGGCGCCTTTTGTTTTGTCACCATATAGTGCATCAGTTTTATCCATCCTATAGTGACCGACAACGCCGGTTAAGTTTGCGTCCGCCGACATATCAGCGTGCACTGAAACAGCACGTGACTAGCGTAAATTTTAGCTGACTATAAAATGCACATGTCGCGCGCGGGAATCTGCCAACTGCAAACTGACTAACCCAGCCATTACAGTGCAAGCACACAACTAACTAACCAACATGCCGCCCTGCTAAGCCAAATGGCTGCTAAAATGTGTCTTTCGTTCGCTAAGACGACTCGGACACATATCGAAAACCTCTGAATTTGAGTGGTTAAATAGTGATGTTATGTTCTTAATCGCGGCATATCATCTTACGAAGCAGCATTTTCCCTGGTTTTCCTTATTTCCAGAACATGAATGGACCTTTTTCAGAGCGGAAAAGCGCCTCTAGCGGGAGGAGTCGGAAACACGGTTGGTGGCTCGCGCGCCGCGCGCTGCCTGTACATTTGGTCGAACTACGTGTGATTGGAGACGTCTGATCGAACTCCGCTTGGCCGAAAGCCTTTTGACCGTAAGCCGGTTGATCGACACCGTTTACTCCAAATACTTTTGTTTGAAGAGAGTTCAAAGGGAGTTCAGTGTGTTGTCCGCACCTCTTGTTCTGGAACTTTTGACGGTACTCTCTCTCTCTGAATGTACGGAGCAGGCCACCCGTGTCCTCTGCTTTCTTTCTTCTTTTTCCTTTGCTTTTTCAGTTGAACAGGGGAGATCACGGGTTATTTGCATATCTTTGTCATTAACGAACAGCACAGTTGAATAGAACAGTGCGGAAAAATCCGGCGGACCAGTAGGACACATCTTGAAGAAAATGGCCTCACTGTTGAGCACAGGCGATAATCTGTGCTTCTTCTGGGCACCCTTCTCATTACTGGCGGCATATTTAAAGGGAACGATCTGGAATGGGATATCCATATATGCGCGAAAGCAAAGTCTGTGGACGCTAAGAGCGAAATTTCGCCATGGTACAACGAAAGATATTGTACAGGCATATAAAACCTTCGTTCAACCATGTTTAGAGTATGCATCTGCACTGTGGGTCCCTACACATGCACGCTATCAAAAAGAAAAAAAAAAGACAGTACAAAGATCTGCTCTCCGGCTTATATTGTCTAGGTGTCGAAGGACTTCTTCGGTAATATGTACGTTGGAACAACCAAATTTATATTCACTGGAACATAGGCACAAAGTAAATAAACCAAAACTCTTCTTTCTCCTATACAATGGTCAGCTAAATATAAACATTAATAATACATTGCTAAAATTTGTCCACATTGGAGGCGAATAAATCATCCAAAAATGTCATAGATTTTTGATTGTCATAGGTATTTGATTTATTTATAAAAATGTTTATTGTTTGACATCCAAAGTGTTGGGGATTAGGGGTGAAAAACATATATGACATGTTTAGTCAAGAAAAACCTGTCAAGTTGTCGAACGGGCTAGGGTGAACAACCCTGTCTCTTGGACCGCTTTTTGGACGTTAAATAAGTGGGTTAGCATGAGAAATGTGTTTATGGGCAAGTGGATTACACACGGCGCATGTTCCTTAAGATAACGGCAAAGAAATGTGGAACGAGGTCCATGAACGCCTAGCATACTTTTACAAGACAGGCAGGGTGTGTGCCATTTCAGCGGTACAAGAATGGCTTTTATATGGTTAACGAGCAAAAATATCCCATGAAGCTGAAGATACGAAGGCTGAAAATAGGCAGCTAAAAACTACATGCACTTGTACAGCCAACGGCAGCGCATCGTTGAGGTATTTTTCGCACGGAATATGCGAACCAAGGGCGCGCGGCCATGCTATTCTGACCACCGAGAGCCACCAAAGATGATGGCGGCGGCACGGCGCAGCTCGCGCATGCGTAGCACGTCCACCTGAAAAAGGTCCATTTCGAGAACGGGGGTTTCCAGACCAGGAATATCGAGGTCCTCCCTTATTCATCGCTTGACAGGGAGAGAGCAGGGGGAAAGAAAACGGAAAGAAAGAAAAGAAAACCAGTCAGCATTGACACAGATAGAAGCGCGGTCGCCGCTTTCGACTTTTATTACGTCACCAATGACGTTTTTTTCATTCTCCTCCTCGTTTGACCCGGAGGAGCGAGTCGAGTGGGAACGCGCGCGGCGATGTTCAAGTGTCTCTTTTTCTACGAAAAACATGGCGTACAGAGAAAATTTTCGTGTCAATCATCAAGTTGAGTTACCTGCTTCCACAACGCGTTCGGAACAGAAATTTTTTTAGATGGCTTTCAGAGCTCCTTTAATATACACGTATGCTATATTAATAATGTGAATAACTTAATCAAACGAAATTGTTAGACTACATTAAATTAATTATTAACACAGTAAATGCTACGCCCAGAACGTCGCGGACTTCTCCAACGGCAGAGCCCCTCATTTTTTCGGCTCTCATCGTTCGTTGTTCGCTGACGTGTTGTGAGCACTTGCCAAGTTAGAATATGTAAGAAACACCACTATGCTGGTTCTTCATGTTTCCGAAATAGGAAAGGCGTGCCTATAGGGTACAATAACTGTAGGGGAGGGGGATTATATTCTCACAGCTACAGCTACGTTTCAAAAAGCATGAAATTCCTGATTCCGGTTTGAGTCATGGCATGTTGTCCCTTAATTTTTAGGTGTTAATCCACATTAACGTGAAAAAAAATGCTAGTGTCACGCCGTTTCAAATGTCACATCAAGCGCTTGAATCTCAGACAAAAAAAAAAAGAACACCTCAGGGGCAAGCAGCGCAGAACAGTGGATGTCTGTCGGACGTCCCAGAGGACTCCACTTGGATCTGTGAGCGTACATATATGTCGGACGAAACTCGTCATCCCCAGGATATTCCAACATCCAGCTTCAGAGGTACATCGGATAACCTTAGGACTGCCATGTGTTGTTGGGGCATGGATCGCCGCATATGTCCGTTTCTGGATATTTTGAGGATATTATTTCCGCGCTTTAGTTCGTTCGTCCACGCTGGATATAAGAGGGATATCCATCATACTGACGAATCCGACTACGGACGTTAGGACATTAATTGTACATCCAATGTCGGTGTTGTTGGGGTGTGGTCTACCAAGTTGGAGGCGCTATTGTACCATCTAACGTCATTTGTTTGTAAACAAGGAGAAGTCTATTGCGGACCAGTTGTCTTGGTGCACGGTTTTCTTCAGTCTGTCGCTTTCTGCATACAAAAGTCTTCGCAGAAGCTACAGTATGTGCGAAGGCACAGGAAACAAGAAGTGAGTTAACGTTTGCAAATTTTTGGAGGCAAACGACTTAACTGCCGAGAAAACAGATTTTGGTCGACTGCGTTAGAGTTGAACGGCGTCGAGATTTGAATCATCCCCGACCGTAGGGTATTTGAAATAAGTACGATCTTTTCGTGCGATAGTGAGCAGATTCTGATCCTGTACTATTAAAGGAGAACCTGTACCTTAACCACATAACACCGCTTAGTACTCAAAGGACATTCAAAATTATGTCGTTCTCTCTCCCGATTTGTTGTCAAGGAGGTGGATTCGCCTATTTTGTACTTTGTATATGTCCAGAGTTAGAGGATTCGTGTCGGACAACGACGCTATTCGGAAGGATGATGGGCTAGGAGCGTGGTATGTGCTGATGTCCTGCAGATGCTTCGGTAAAAGTTCGGGTAGGTAAGGCAGTTCTACTTACGGACTAGGGAAGTGTCCTGTGGAACATGATGAATCCGAAGTGCAATAGCATATTTGTGCGTTGTATCAGAATATCGTACGGCCAGTCACGAAATAATCGGACGTCTTACTCTTTTTTTTTTCATTCCGTGTTAGCACCGCGAAGCAACTGTGACTAAGAGCGGCGTACTGCATAGGGAGAGAACGACAGGAAGGCGAGAAAATTTGTTTACAAGAATGCACGGAGCGGCGGCGATCTCGCCAAGCTACTCACCGCGCGTGGTGACGTCATGTTAGCGGTGCACCTTTTATTGGCCTCTGAGAATCGTCTGCTTGCGAGAACGGTGGTAGTGGTCGTGCTAATGAAAGAGCTCGCCGTTGTAGTCCTCACAGAGATGGGCAACGTCACGAGGAAAGCTGGTTCGTACTATTGCGTTTCAATACGTCCGTCTGTTAGCATATCTGTGTGACGGACGCATAGGTTTCCAATTCACGTCCGCACTTTTAATGCGTTAGCATAAGCAGTGTCAAAATGGAAAAAGCTGGATGTATGTGTGTGTGTGTGTCCGTGTGTGAGATGGTGAAGCCTCACCGAGGCAGAGGTATAAGGGGACATGTAAAGGGGATAAAAGAGGGTAAACGTAAATGGAGATAAATGATTTGAAATTGAAGTAGTCGAAGGTAATTAACAGTGAGAGGTAAGACTAACTGAAAGTAATTAGAGGTAATTAAACGCAACTAAAGCAAGGAAGTTGAGTTTAAAGGTAATGAATGTAAGGTATATGTAATTAACAGAAAGAAATTAAATGAATTGAAAGAAGGAGAATTAAATGAAATTCAATATTACCTCAGGTATCTTGCCGTTACCGTCGGTACTTAAAGGTTAGTTAAATGGGGCTTAGATATAGTAATTGAACGTGTGGAACCAGAATTAAAGTATAGACCGGAGGCGGACAACCGGAAGTCAGGTTAGACCAGAAGTAGAGAAACGGAAGTCGAGTTGAACCGGAAGTGGATACCGGAAGTCAAGTATAGACGGGAACTGGACAACCGGAAGACGGGTTTAACCGGAAGAGGACAACCGGAAGTTGGACTTAGACCGGAAGTGGATACCCGGAAATCAAGTATGCACTGGAAAAGGCGTTTAATGCTAACGCATTTCTCTCGCATTGACCTCTACTTTGACAATTATGAACAGCATAAGTGTCGCAAAAGAGGCGTACGCCTCCCGTTTTCAACAAATCAGGGCAGATAACGATATCATTCGACATGATTGTTGGCTAGGAGCGCGCTATGCGGTGAAGTTCATTTTTAAGAGTGTACGTCTAGTGAAGTAAAGGAAGATAAGAGCGCGCGGCGGCACGGTTACCGGGGCAGCGACTGGCATTTCTTGTGTCGCTCCGTCCAACAATTGAGCTCGGCGAACCTATGCGTTCGTCGCTTGCGAACGGGCTTGCGTCGGATCGCTGACGGACGCATTGAAGCACAGTAGTGCGGACCAGGCTTAACGGTCTGGGGGAATGTGCGTCCTAGGCGGACTCATGCCTGACAGCGTCTGAGGAAAACCCAGGAAAAAACGCCAGACAGCACAGCCGGCACAAGGATTCCAACCCGGGAACCTCCCAGCCTCGACGTGGCATGGCCAGCACGCTAACCACTCAGCCACGCGAGCTGGTTTAATAGCGAGAACGACCGGGCAAGACGCGGGCCAAAATGGTAATGGTACTGTGATGTTACACGTAAGGTTTGTCTGCGCAGTGCGGCGACATGTTGCACGTGCCGCAGGGTAGGACTGCGCTTTGCTTCCAGCATCGTGTGTCTGAGATTTCCGGCGCACGTGAAAAGAAAAAGACGCGGGCCAGACGGCGCGAATAAAATACAATACAACTGCGAATAGAAAGAAAGATGGCGCGCGCCTCCCTCGCGCCTCATGACATCGCAGAGTAGCAGCCCAGGAAAGCAGCTTTTCTGACCCGTGGAATTGAAAGCTCCCTTGCCCACTGGGATTGCACGCTGCACTCGCACATTTTGTGCAAATATGTATCCCAGGCCTTGTTTTATAATTTCTACACCTCATGACATTTTTCTTTCTTTCTAGTACTTCTATGCAACAATCAAAAAAAAAAAAAAGAAGAAAGGAATAATAAAAAAAATAGGTGAACGCCGTACCGAACACAAAGAAAACCTTAAGATAAGATACCAAAAACTGTTGTTCTTGTTCTTTTTGCGGGAATAATGAATTCGTAAATGATGGCAATAGCAAACAGAAAGCAAAATGCCGTAAGGAGAAGCCAGAGGTGCTCAGACTCTGATGCCGGTGATGTTATCCGCGTCGTGACCGCGATGTCGTCTGCTTGGAATCGTCGCCATTTCCGACGTGTGATATATCTTCTGCCGCAACCATTTACGCGACATATTAACCCGACCATTATGGTGTTGATTTCAAGGCTGCTTTGCTTGCAAAACACGGGTAGGACCATATCCTCCTTTATACTATAGAAGGTTACGGCAGTACAAAAGAAGCAGTGCCGGGAGAAGGCCCCCGGAGATGTGGATCCCAGTGTTGCTTTCAGAAGCATCTTGCTTCACAGAGGCGGCGCGCCCGCTTCATAATAAATTCATTTGAATAAAAAATCTGCGCTGTTTTGGAGGCAGATATTTTGTACACGTTTTCCTGACAGCCAAAAAGGGCACAGATATACCACGACCATAGTGATTTTGTGGCGAAGTCGCACTTTAAGGATATCTATAGCGGCCCGGTGCGAAGGATATCGTCCCCAAAAGGGGGAGGGGATATGTAAAGGTAAAATACAGGGAGAGCACGATGGAAAGTGATGTTCCGAGACTGGATCACAGAAGTACAAACACACAGAGCCTCAAGTGCCTAAGAACAATGAAAGAAGGGAGTCACTGAAAACGTTAGCCAGCTGCAGGACTCGAAACCATACACCCCATAACCCACGAGCCCCGGTAATCCAGAAGATGTGGGTTCGAATCCTGCAGCTGGCTAACCTTTTCAGTGACTTCCTTCTTACAGGGAGAGGTTGCACTCCTGTGGTGTGGAGTAAACATAATTGAGATTTTCAGAGGCGGCGCAGCTAACAACAGCATGGAAATTGTTCGACGAAGGAATACCTTGAGCTTGAGGGAACGATAACACACGAAGAAGTAGACAAGACGAGGCTCAAAACCAGCAATGAAAACATTTATTGATCAGGAAAAGGAGGGAGAGAGGAGGTTACAAAGGGCCCCAGGGAGAAGGACAGAAGGCTGGCTGACGCAAACATTGTCCGAGCTCTCTTGCCTGCTCACCCTTATTTCGTGGAAATTGTTGCCAGTTCCAAACTCACCTGGGAAAGGCAGAGGGTATTCTTCAGTAGTGCTCTTTCCTGGAGTCTCCAATGACAAACGACTGGAAGCTCGGTCTCACTCTGGGACATCTGTGCAGCGTGCGATTTGCCAAGCAGGCGTCGCCCCTCTGCGCTTCAGGCGATACTTGTGCACCCTCTGTGTCTTGCAAAGATCATCGTTTGTTATATACGAGGGGCGTTCAAGTCAAACCGGGACTTTCTGTCTCCTGAGTGCACAAATGGCTTGCGCTACTTCTTTTTCGTCATTTTCGCACGCGACAGGCCTCCGCGTTCACCACGTGGTGGTCCAAAGTTTGTGCAAAACAGGAGGCACGTGCTGGACAAGATGGCCGACAACGAGGTGAGCGCGCACATCGAACAGTGAATTGTCATGAAGTTTCTCGTGAATGAAGGCGTGAAGTCATCTTAAATTCACAGAACACTTCAGGCTCAGTATGGCCACGGTACACTTAGCCGCAGCAAAGCGTTTGAGTTTGAGTGGTGCAAACGGTTCCGAGACGGGCGTACATCAGTGCAGGAGGATCCCGGCCGGGGCGGCTCAGAGCCCAGTCAGAATTCCTGAGAACATCCAACTTGTGGAGCGCATCCTCAAGGACCGACGGATAACATGTCTCGAACTGGCTCGAAAGATGGACCCTTCTGTGGGAACGTTGAACACTATCATTCATGAACACCTCCAGTTTCGGAAAGCCGGGCCTTATCACTAAAGGAGTCCTCCTCCTACAGGACAATGCACGCCCGCATACCGCGCATCTGACGACACGCACCTTACAGGAACTTGGCTGGGAGTTGCTGCCACATCCCCCTCACAGTTCAGACCTCGCCCCCAGCGATTTCCATCTCTTCGGGCCATTGAATGCGTTTCTTGGAGGCCGCCACTTCAGCTGCGACGACGAGGTCAAGAATACGGTCCGATCATGGCTGCTACGCGCAGGTAAGGATTTCTACGCTGCTGTGACGTGCTCACGTGTACGCAGCCCTCGTGAAACGCTGGGACAAGGGCATTAGTGCAGCTAGAGATTACGTTGAAAAATAAAAATAATTTCTTGCCTGTAAGTTCATTTTACTTGTGCGAAAAATGAAAAGTCCCGGTTTGACGTGAACACCCCTCCTAGATGGTAGACCCCTGCTTCTTTACGACCGTACTGCTTTCCAGTGACCCCACTTGTTAAGGTCAAGCATCCACACTTTGTCCAGTAACGAAATTGCGCGGTCATGGCTTCCGCGACGTCGTAAGTTTGTCATCTGTCTGGCCCTAGCTCTCCTACATTTCACCGACGAAGTAGACATCTCCAGAGAAGCCAAATCCAGTACTGAGCTGTAATATGTGCCCTTCAGAAGTTCACACGGAGGACGTGGACTAATGCCCTACTTAAAAAGGAAATCGCGTGTCCGGCGGCTTTCTCCTCATTCTGTAGAATATCGGAGGGCGGTTTTAAAAGCTCTCAGGAAGATTTCCGCCAGGCCCTTAGACTTGGGTTGGCAAGACGAAGTGAACATGTGTCGAATTCGCACATCGTTCTAGATAGTTCTGGACAGCGTCACTTGCAAATGTTGTTTCGTAATCAGTAACGAGGACATCGGACAAATTGTTCTGTGCAAATATCTTCCAGAATGCGACCGCGGTTTTTGCAGTGGTTCTTTGGTCACACGTGCAAATTTCCGACTATCTGCATATGCAAAATGTTGAAGTAGGGTGCGCCCTGGAGTCAAGCGACGTCAGTATGAAGACGGACCCAGGGCCTCTCTGGAGGCCCCCTGTGATGGTGGTATGGGTAACAGCAGCGACAGCAAAACAAGCGTTAGAGTGCATCGATTTTTCTTGATAGCCTTGTCCAATCTAGACCACCAGGTGCACGATGGCGGTAAAATCTTCATTATTTGCCCAACATTACAGTCACGAAGGATAGCTAATAAGGAAGTCCCATGTACGCAGGGGGAATAACTGTACGTTCGCACCGGAGTATACAGCCGTTTTTTACAACAAGCATTGCGGTGTGCATAGTGGTTCCAGTCCACTTAGGGCACCAGTACAGGTGCGGACCACCTGCGTGGTATGAAGCTTACTACCTTGGACAATGACGAATCATCTGCCAACCTCGACGATATCTTCAGCTGTGATCGGTAAAGAGAACCCACGATTTTCTGAAACGGCATCAATTTATAAGACTGCAGGATGAGGATGTCTTGTTGTGCAGTCTGATCGTATTCTAAATCCAGTCCTTCCGGATGGCGAGACAGACCATCTGTAATGGCAATCTCCTTCGACCGTTGAAACTTGATGTCCAAATTTTCCTCACAGACTCTGGAGAATACCGCGAACGAATACTTACCCAGACAACATCGCCTGTGCTAAGATGCGAGGTAGGGTCATCCCCTGCCAATCTCCGTGTGGAGGGCGATCATCCTCACCACTAAGCCACCGGAGTAGAGATGTAAAATTTTTGGAAATTCTGAATATCTTAAAAAAACCTCTATCATACCTTTTTTATAGAAAACTTGAAAATTCCTGAATAAGAACGTAAGGCGCCATCAAGCATAGTTATTCTTATGAGAAGGGCCACATTTCCTGAAGTTTCAGGTCTAGAAACCAGCACTGAAGCAAGTGTTTAATGCTACACTCTTATCCTGGTTACTTTTATGGCAGTGTTGTACCCGCTACCAAAAGGAAGTAACGGAATACCGCTACCCGCTACTCCACAAAAAGGTAGCGCAATACTAGCGCCGCTACCAATTTGAAACTGTAACGCGATACCCATACCGATACCAAATAAAAGTAACGTAAGTACTATGCCGCTGCTTTTCCGCTACCCTACCCTTCTCTAGGCGACACCTTGCCGTAGGCCATGATGTGAACCAGCTGGAACCAGCTAAGCCAGTTTGCCTGTGTCTGTACCATACTCTCAGTTACTTTACCGTAAGCATCTTGTTGCCGAATGTGTCTGAAGATGGTGACGTTCCGAACATGTGTGATGAAGATGGTGGCACGATACCGAAGAACAGCTCTAGTCATAGAAAAACAAAATTTATGCAGTTTTCTTTTCTTTGTTGTCTCTGTGCCACTGATATCTCTGCTTAATATTTCTAATGCAACTACAGATGCTCTTCCATGTGTTTCAAGTTGCAGCGAATGGCAAACTAACACAGAAAATGGCGATGTAACGAACTCGTTGTCGGTACCAGCGGCTTGGCCGATAGGGCTAAAGCGTCCCGCTCGTTGGTGGTAGCCAGGGTCGTGTTGAAGACTGGGAGGTGGTGGGTTCGAATCCTACCACCTGCTGTGCTGCCTGAGGTTTCTTTCCTCTGGGTTTTCCGAAGACTTTCCAGGCGAATGTCGGCAGTTCCCACTGAAGTCGGCCCAGGACGCATACTTACCCTGTCCTCCGCTCTTCCTACTGTTCTCTCTGTATCTGTACGACGCTCATAGCCACAGCTGCTTCGCGGCGTTGACACTGGATAAAAGAAAATTACGGTATGGTACCGTGGGAGCAACTGCAGAGTCAGGTGGAAATTCTGATTTGTATTCGTCCCTGTCGTTTTTGTCACGGCACGATACCAATAAAATAACAGTTCCAGTCACAGAGAAACATAATTTTGCTGTTTTCCTTTCTTTGTTGTCTCTGTGCCACTGATATCTCTCATTAATATTTCGAATGCAACTACAGATGCTCCACCACGGGTCTCAAGTTGCAGTGAATGGCAAACGATCAGCAAAAAAGGTGATGCAACAACTTCTCGGTGCGGCACAGTGGAAGGAGCGGCGGAGTCAGGTGGCAATTCTGGTGAGTACGTCCCTGGCATTTTTTTCATGGCACGATATCGAAGTTCTAACATATCGATATCGAACAGTTCTAGTGGTAGAGAAAAAAATGTATGCTCTTTTCTTTTCTTTGTTGTCTCTGTGCCACTGATATATCTCATTAATATTACAGCGATAGCTGTATGAGGGAAGTTTTGTCAAGGTCACGGCGTGGTTTCTCGCATTTTATTCGGGGCGCCATTGGTTGGCGCAGCAGTAAATCTGAGACAAGATAAAAATTCACGCCTTTTGGCATCCATGTGCGAAGAAGTGACAGCGGCACTGTATCGTCCACGCGCAACAGTTCGCGCTGTTGCGCGTGTGCTGCGCCACGTCAATGCCACCTAATAGCGAATTCAGCTGGTCGTTTGAGTGCAGGCCAGTGTTGTGCGCCGGTGTAGGGCCCGTTCCACCATAAACCATAGAAAGTAAACCATACCAAACCATGTAAACCATAGAAAGGAGGGTGAGAAGGCGCGGAAAGTGGAACTTGAGAGCTCGTGTTCCGGTCCACACCGCCGATATTCTCTGTGTGGCCTAACCTGCACCGATTCAGTGCTCGCGAGCACACGCTGCGCGCGACTGACCCGCGGAACATGTCCCCTGTTGCCCTGAAACGACCAGGCGAACATGCACTCTCGAGCCAGTGAAACTATTTCTGCACGAAAATGACCAGCTGAATTCGATATGAGATAAGATAGCCTGAGCCAACACCTCCTAGATGGCAGAAGGCCTGTGCCCCTACGTCACGGACACAGGCCTGCATGAGCTTTGCAATGTGCTTCCAGATTTTCTCGTGTTCGCTTTTTCATTGACGCCATAGCAGCATCAACGGTTGTAACAGCAGGCCTTCTACTATCTACGAGGTGTAGCCTGAGCACTCTTTCGAAAACGTCACGCACCTGAACCGGCTGCCAAACATTTTCAACTAGGTAGCTTTTCTCGTCTTCGTTCTTTTGGTGACGTCACGTCTTATCCCCAAAAGCCACAGTAGGGTCATGTGCGTGACGTTAATTGAAAGAGTGCTCAGACCTTCCGTTATCTAGCTAGCATTGACCACGTCGGTCTAAAACCACAGGCTATCGCAAACGTTACAAACATTCCCAAAACTCGTTGTTCAGGAACTTCTCCGCAAAATCTGCGTTGGCCAATGCAAACTTCGTCCGACGCGCATTCGTTTCAATTACATACGTTAATACGTTAAGTCAGCCTGTTGGTACAAATCGATCCTGTAAAGTACGGGGGGAACGAAGACCAAGGACCCAACAACATAGGTGCAGCGTTCAACAACAGTTTAATGAACGAAGCAGTGGTTTTAAACACTCCCTCAGAAAATGCTGACTCACGGTCACCCAGTGCTATTTATGGTAGGCTTACACATATGTACTTTTGCTCAGTCATAAAGAGTGCTTTCAGTATCAACCTTTCAGACTCGTTGCTGTACTTTCCCTTTGTGATCCTATCAGTAAAGCCTGGCTCCCCCTTGCGGGAGAACTGCCGCGCGGGCGCCCGCGATGGCATGAAGGACGTCCTTGACCTCGCTGCAAGGGTAGATCTCTCTCCCTCTGAGCCAGTCGCGCACTGCACTGATCGTCTGTCGACTGCACGACTGATCGCGGCCGCGGACAGCGGGTAGCCCGTGGGTGCGTTAAGTAAGCGCCCCTTTTTTGGCGCACTCAAATCGGGGGTATGACAGACCCGAAGCGGCCACTGAACATCGAAAAGCAACTTTGGAGCGCTACACTGCCTGCCCGCTGATGCCACTTCCGGCTGTCTGCTCACGTAGTGCACAGACGGAGGACACGTTGGCTTAGTTTAAACCTATATTAACGTTGGAAGGGACGACTGCGGTTTTGAAGAGTTCTCCTTGCGAAAGCGAATGAAATGGAAAAGATGGGAATTTGTTACAGACGTCATAGGAGCTGTTTACTGTGAAGATACCTGCAGGGCGTGAAGATGTCTACATTAAAGCACTGCATTTCGCGCGAAAAGCCGCCGATATCAGTGTGGAGGTTGTCGACTAATAGAAAAACATGATAACAGTTATAAAAAAATATTATAGTTTCTGGATGAGGGAGCATTGGATAACATAGTAAGTCCGCATTTTACTACCGAGCCCACCCTTCGAAGGCCGTCCTGCCGGCGCTCAACAGGAAGTACGTCACGCAAAATCTCAAGCACACGGGCGCTTGTCGTCTGCTTCCATGCACCCAAATGAAACGGTAGCGCGAAAAGCGGCTCGGAGTCTCACACTCCCGGGTGCGCGAGTGACGCTTGTGTCGCGTTAATTGAGTAGTGTCTGAAACACTCGTGCTGCGAGGCGCCTACTTAGCGCACCCAGTGAGGAAACAGGCCTAGCGTCGCCGCGGCGCTGTGTGGCGCGGTATACAGCCTGCAGCCATTGCCGATGTTGGGCGACGTCCCGCGCATTCACGTTTCATAACGAAAACACGAGTGATGAAAGGGGCAGCGGAGCAGGCTCTGCGACCCACTTTCCGCGTGGAGACGCGGGCCTGCTTTTCTTCTCCCGCGAATGGGAACCAGCCTTAAAACCGGCAACACATCCGCAAATGTTGCAGTGTTCCGATAAGTGTTCCGGCCACGAAGATCTGGCGGACAATCCGATCTCTGAAGGAGGCGCCCCCTCAAAAGAATCCTCCCGCGGCCTTGGCTATCGTTCAGCGTGTAGACGAAAACACCCTTGCGACGGACTTCTGTGTGGTACTAACGACTCCGGCGGCTGCCTCGACCACGCCCCTACACCGCAGTTTTGTCCACAGTTTGACGGCTGAACTTCACCACGACTGGCCCCGTCCCCCGGAAGTTATGGACCGCGACTTCACACTTATCGAGCTAAAGGCAGCGTTGAAGCTTGTGAACGCCGCCTCGTCCCATGGGCCCGATAAAATCACCTATGCCGCCCTACGAAACCTTGACGGGCGGTCACTCCAAGCTCTCCTTCATGTCTATAATACGTCTTGGCAACAAGGATCTTTACCACATACATGGAAGGAGGCATTGGTTGTTCCCATCCTGAAACCAGGCAAGCCCCCAAATTCCCTATCCTCCTTTCGCCCGGTGAGCCTGACAAGCTGTATGGGGAAACTGATGGAGAGAATGGTTTTGCATCGCCTCGACTGGTGGCTTGAAAAACAACGTGCGTTCCCTCACGAAATGGCTGGATTTCGTCGCCACCGAAGCTCCATGGATCCAGTTCTCGACCTAGTCTCCACAGTTCAACATGCTCGAGCCCATCGACGGATCGTCCGATCGGTCTTCCTCGACATCAAGCGCGCATATGATACCGTCTCGCACATTTGTGTGCTGCACGCCTTGCGCTCGTTTGGAGTATCCGGTCGGCTCTTCATCTGGCTCCAAGACTTCCTTACGGACCGAACTGTCGCTGTCCGTACGTCCCAAGGCCAAAGCCCTCAGCATCCTGTTCCTCAAGGAGTCCCCCAAGGAAGCATTCTCAGCCCGACACTCTTTAACGTGGTGATGGCCGGCCCACAATCAGTAATTCCTCGCAAAGTGTCGTTCTCCGCCCGGCTCTCCAGCGCCGCCTGCAGCTCGCTTTAAACAATATCCATACGTACTTCACGCACCTTGGGATGGACCTTTCACCCGAAAAGTGTGTCGAGCTCCCTTTCACGCGTAAAGCTGTGGCCAATTTCCCTCTTTGGCTTGGTTTAAAGAAGCTTGACCCAGTACGCTTTCACCGCTTCCTTTGCGTACTAATCGACTCGGACTTGCTCTGGGCTCGGCACATTAAACATCTTGAAACTAAAATGCAGCGATGGCTCCCCGCAATTCAACATCTTTCTGGCTCAGGATGGGGCTGTGACCAGCGTTCCCTGCTCGCGGTTCACGCGGCATTGGTGAGGGCAACTGTGCTTTACAGCCTTCCTATTCTGCACAGGATATCAACAACTTCATTAAATACACTTCGGTCCCTGTTTGCTCGAAGCCTTCGTCGATGCCTCGGAGTTCCAAGAATGGCTGAAACACGGCAAGTACTGGCTGAAGCTGGTAAGCTCCCGATTGAAGTTCTCCGTGAACGGGGAAGCGGCTCGGCACTACCTCCGTTTGCGTGCTCACATTCCCCGCCACCCGCTACTCAGGAAAATTCGATACCGCCCTGAAAGCGACTTCTATCGAGTAGCGCAGAGGACACGCCAGACTCTCACTGGCTTCATAACTAAGGACACTATACCGCCGGAAGCCCCCTGGTCTCTACCGGTACCGCCCACTTTTGTACGCCTCCCAAACCTTCTGGAAAGAAGAGATCAGGTCCCCCCTCAAGTCCTCCGAGCCCATTTTCATGCTCTGGTAGACGCGAAGTTTTCTACGTTTACGGCAGCATATACTGATGGCGCATACCGAAACAACAAGTCCGCCTCAGCCTTCGTCATTCCATCCGAAGGCGTCGTGCACGGAAAACGCCTCTCACATCCAACCTCCTCCACAGCTGCGGAACACTATGCCATCCTTTTCTTTCTACAACACATCGCTGATTTTCCGCCCCGGGAATGGGCAGTCTTTACAGACTCCAAATCTGCCCTTCAAGCAATTGAAAATTCCGGCATACGAGGCCCATCCGCACCCCTAGTCACAGACGTGCTAATGGCTTACCACACTATCTACGCCGCAGGCCACAGGCTAGTTCTCCAGTGGGTTCCAGCCCATTGTGGTGTCGTGGGGAACGAGCAGGCCGACAGCGCCGCAGAAGCAGCACTCTCGTATCGGAAACGGACCCCTATTGTTCTGCTGAGAGGAGACCGCCGTTCCATTCTGCGACGCCTAGTGACACCCCTGGCTTCCCGCCAACGGACAACCGACATTCTTCCCCCCTCTATGTTGAACAGAGTTGATCCCACGCTCGCTTTCCGCATGCCACGAAACACCTCTCGTCAAGATGCTGTATTAATCCACCGAATGCGCCTCGATGTGGCCTTTACAGCTCAGTGGCGTTACCGCTTGAGACAAGTTGACTCTCCCACCTGCTGCCACTGTGGTGCTCTTGAGGATCTGGAGCACATTCTTCTTCATTGCCCTCACTACGAACCTTCCCGAACCACACTCTCCGAGTCTCTTCGTCAGCTGGACTCTCGCCCTTTCTCCCTATCGAAATTGCTTGGTCCCTGGCCCAATCCAGCCGAGCAACGCTCTGCGCTCAAAGCTCTTCTGACATTTCTGGACACCATCGGACTTCGATCGTTATTGTGAAGGGGCTCGTTATTTTATTCCCCCCATTCCATCCAGCAATGGGGTAGAGTATCGCCTGTGGCGATGAAACTCCCCACTCTCCAAGGTCGAAAATAAAGTTGTTGTTGTTTGTTCCGATAAGCTACGTGTGTTAGTTTTGAAGTTGTACGCGTGCTCACGTAATCTGGTGTTTATGCATCTGCCTGTCTGCACGGTGTAGTGTTTTCCGCAGGCAAAAGGAGTGTTGATTGCAACCTGGGTGTGTCGGGGAACAAAACTGAAAGGAATTAAAGAAATTCCGACAACGTCAAGGGGGTTTGGGGGGAGATGTTAAGGTGAAATCATGATTTGCCTGGTCAACAGAGATAAGGAACATCCTGTGTGCGACGTCAGACAAAAAAACAATTTTCTTCCCTGTAACACCTGGGTTTTATACAAGATTCCTTTGGCCTGCTGAAAACTCGTTCTTGAAAACTCGTTTACTGAATGGTCAAGCACACACGTCTGGGACGATTTACATATTGTGGCCGCAGTTTCGTGCTTCCGTACTTGTTCGTTCTCGCGCCTTCGTCTGTTGGTCTCGACTTCAAATTCCCTAACTTTTGGGTCTTCTTGGCTTCGTCTCATCGTAACCGTTTTGTGTACCCTCACTGTTGGGTCATATCGTGCAGCCAATGCCCGTTGGGCTGCTTGTGCCCCGATGTGCTACGCCGTTCGCGGGCTGCAGCGGAGCGCCGAGCCCTAAACTCCCTATCTGCGAACGGCGTACGCACTGTCCGTGGTCACCCCATTGCGTATATCGATAGTGGAATACTGATTGCGCTTGCACCCCGCACGACTGGTGGTGGGTGGTGGGATGATGTAGGGGGAAGGCGCGGTCAACCTGCTCTGGAGTGGCAGCTCAGTTCACCCAGGGGACAAGAAGAGGGGAGGGGAGAGATGATTGTGGCACAGGAGAGGGAGGGGTGTACTAGCCTTCTTTCTCTGGAATTTGGGTAGCCCAAAGGAACTACCAACCGCAGAAAGCATGCAAGCATCGCTCAGTAGTCTTCATTGGGATGCTCCCTGTACCAAAGTAACCACCAGGATTACTGGCGAAGTTACCCCATCCGCACGACTGCCATCTTTCTTTTCTTATCTGCTCTCCGAATGGCTGCTGCGCCAACCAATGGCGAGCGCCGAATAAAATGCGAGAAACCAAGCCGTGAGCTTGACAAAAGTTCCCTCATACACTTATCGCTATAAAAAATAAAAAGAAAGCGGCAATCGTGCGGGCTGCAAGCGCAATCAGTATACAACTATCATTATACGCTATGGTGCGGCCACGGAAAACGCGCCCACCGTCCGCAGATAGGGAGCTCAGGGCTCGGTGCGCCGCTGCAACCCGCGAATGGTGTAGCACATCGGGGGACAAACAGCCCGACGGGCATGGAGAGTCGTACGGTCGAGGGAGACCGTACGTTAATACTTGCGCCTCATAACTCTTCACCGCCGTCACTCATTGATAGCAAACCTTAGCTGGCGGAAGCAGAGCAACATCAATAAATGTATCGCGGAAGCGAAGTCTAATAATGTTCTCCTGTTCGCAGCAAAGTCAACACAGTGTCTTCGTTTACCCCGTTGTCGCTCCCAATGTCCTCAATCTCCTCGCGAAAAGTATTTAAGTTAAGGTACTGAGTACCAGGCAAAAAAAGTAACTGAGTAGAGCACTGAATACCCAGTCGTAAAAAGTATTTCAGATAGAGTATTAAATACTTTTAAAGGTAACTCATTACAGTACTTTAAACATACTTAGACGTCACAGTTGGAAGACGTCGCAGAGAATTAAGTTTTATTAGCTCGCAGGAACACTTGCATTTCAAAATTACTATCCGATAGCCCGGCTCGGCTTTTCTTTTTTAAACATTACCCCCAACACTGAACAAGCGCTCTACAGATGCGAACTAATGCTCTACAGAAACGACCGAATTTACTGTCATTTTTCTCCTGATCGTTGCTTTAACCTCATAAAGAGTTATCAATATTTTACGTGCCCTCCCTCGCTACGGCTTTCGGCACGGGTTTTCTGTCCTATCTGATAGGAGCATCAACCGCATACCCTTTAGGAGTGCCCATCGCCTCGTGCATGCTCCCAAACCCGAGGTGGCGCACGCTACACTCTTAACTCGGTACCCTTTAGTAAAGGGTAAAAAATCGCAATATTTTACCCTCTATTTCAGAAGCTACCAGGTACCCTCTGAGCGACCCCTTTTATAAAAGTTACAAGGAAACCCACTAATTAGAGGTTACGGCCTTCAATCCAGCACCTGCCCGTAAAGGTTACGCCAACGTGCGGTTTTTATACAGGATGTTTATTTTTATTCGCAACAGAGTAGCGCTCATTTGGCAGGTGGGTTATGTGAATTTTCGCTAATTAATCGATCCGTAGTTACAAACACATGCGTCAGGAAATGTCGGAAATGTTTGTAACTACGGATGGGTTAATTTGCGAAAATTAACATAACCCAAATGTCAAATGAGCGCTGGTGTGATTCGAATAAAAACAAACACCCTGTGCGTGGGATATGGACAGACCTTTACACAACACACCAAGGTACCAAAATGAACCAGCAGAAAAGGAGATCTTGAACATATGTATATTACAAAAACAGAAGTCTGTCAAGAGGTGACACATTGTGCACAAGTGCGATTCTGATGTGCGGAGAAACCATGGTCGCTTTACCATGTATGTGGAAAAAAGAACTATATTCTAAGTGAGAAGCAATGCATAAAAGTGCGAGGAAGCCAGCGAGTCAAAACAACTGACCTATGTTTGCCAAGCTGAACAGACCCAATGAAATGGAGAATTGCAGCAGAAAAAAATTTATTCCACATTCGTGTTGCACAGGCGAGCGCAAATGGCAATACAGTATTACATAAAACGCACACAACCTTGAGGAATATGAGTGTACAGTAACGCAGGAGACACTACCTTACTGCGTTATCAGCGTTGGAGGCGCTCTGGGACGAGTTTGTGAGGTACTGCATTGCGCTGGTGACGGTATGTGAACCTGCATGTGGGATCCTGGGAACAAAAGTTTGAGCAATGAGAGTAACATTTACGGAACCATTCAAATCCGTACAAAGCACAAGCTATAAAGCAGCATAAATGCGGGAAGGCGTTCACTCCGCGATTGAGTCTTAGAATATCGTAAGAACACAACAAGTAGGAAGCTGCGAATTATATATCTCGATGCATATATCCGCAGCTCGCAAAATGCAAGTAAGAGCAGAAAAGTAGCAAGCGTTAGTGGTGTTCATATGCAGGACCGCAAAACGCTTGCCATAATCACAACAAACATGCGCTAAGAGCTCTTACTATCAAATTAAGCACGTACCTAGCACAAAATGTACACTTACCCAGTGTATGAAGTGTGTGAATTAGGGCTGCGGTGGTGACGTCCGTTTTCGGTTATATATTCTTTGCAATCTTCGCACTCACTACACTTTCCCCTGAGAACACCGAAAATATCCTTGTTTGCTAGCGACATCTAGCTTTTCCGTTCTTTTTGACGATACTATGATAAACGCGAGGAAAACCACTGATTAAAACAGATTACACTTGTTAACGGACGGACGACGAGCGTTAAGCGTTTCAAGGAAACCGCTCTCAGTGTGGATAGACCTAGACCAGGCTCGGCTACGCAGCGAAATCGGAAATCTTGGTGGTTGCGGCATTGACAATGGTTTTCCACCCTTTAGAAAGAAACATACTATCAGTATTCCAGACTGCGAACTTATAATCTGTGTTCATACAGCATTGATAACATGTTGTAGTCGAACGATAAGACAAGAAA
Source organism: Ornithodoros turicata (assembly GCF_037126465.1). Taxonomy (NCBI): domain Eukaryota; kingdom Metazoa; phylum Arthropoda; class Arachnida; order Ixodida; family Argasidae; genus Ornithodoros; species Ornithodoros turicata. Next base: position 54,423,591 of record NC_088205.1, on the reverse strand, counting down.
CGATACATTTAACAAACGATAAGAAACTAACAAAGAAATTATCGTTGGAGATTTCGCTTAGAAGTTACAGTGTCGGAGTAGAGGGTACATTTATAAGTTACAACAAGCTGTTTTTGTTTTTTCCGAGATGTAACTTCTATTCGTGTTGTAAAGACATGACCTTGGTCGCTTTTAACCTCTAAATATACGTTACAGTGGTGTAACCTATAAGAAATCTCGAAATCTACGTCTATATAGAAGTTACATGTTTCTAAAAGTTACAATAAAAGGTACGGGTTTAAGAGTGCACCCCTTCCCAAGACAGAAGTGGATGTCCCAAATATTCGGCCGCTAAAGCATATGTACAGCACAAAGCGCAATGCCGAGACAAAAGAGAATCATTCGCTCAACCGTCGTGTCACGCACAGAGAGTATTTCCAAAGTAACTTGGAAGATGTGTAGAAGTTATTGAAGAAAGTATTTGTAATATACAGTTTCTTGCAAAACTGTTTAAGACACTAACCTACTCAAATTACTGTACAATCTCGTTAAAAGAAAACAAGTGCCAGCGTCAGCCCTTCGACAGCCGACATTGGACATGATGCTCTGCGGATACGCTGATTATACTGATACCTACGCTGACGGATGCTCTATACTCTCGTTCTTCGGCCGCCTTCGTTATTCGGTCGGCCTCGGTGTCCTACGGATATCACATGGCTCATTGCACATCTTCAATCCCGGAGGAGTTCCATGCCATCTTATCGTTCCTGCGCTATGCACTGCGCGAGACTCCAGGGCAGTCCTGCAGTGCATAGCGAATATGGGTGTGCGCGGCACGCTAGCTCCAGTCGTTCCAGACGTCCTCAACTAAGTTAAGCGTCTGGGCGACGAAGCCCACTCCATCTCTTTCCAGTGGATCCAACGTCTCTGCGCATTAAGCGGAAATGTAAGGCTGACGGAGTGGCAGCAGCTGCCCAGCAATGCCAAGCGGCTGTACCAAATAGGTTCACCATTAGGTGACAGGAGGGCGTTCTTGTTAGCGATGATTCTACCGATGGCTTTGCAACAATGGCGTCGGGACATCATGTACAGGTCATTGTTGTATTCTGTAGGCTTAACTGTGTCGTTTTCGCTCCCAGGTCGTTTGCCCCGGTCTCTCTCCTCCCTTATGCACAGACTTGGCGTCAACGCGGCTTTCATTCCGCAATTCAGACTCCGGTTAGGGTACACCTCTACTATGTGCTCCTGATCCAACTGCGGCATGGTGACTAACGTTCAATGCGGCCTCGACGACTGACATCTATACAATTCAGAGAGAGCAATACCAGAGCAATATAGTGAGTAGCAAGTCGCTCAGCCTTACCGAAGTCTTGGTCTCTTGTTCTACCATACGCAACACAGTCTGCAATTATTTCACCAGTTCTTGACGTCCACGGGTCTGCTTGAGCTCCTCTAAAGGACCATTGAGGTGACCCCCAATTTTTTTTGTGTGTCTTTGGCTGCGGCATGTTCTGCAGCGAATACAATGATCCCCTGCGAAAGAACGACGAGTGCGGGTGACACGCAGCGTGCGCGGGAGGCCCCTGTTCCACACACATTTATTTCAAAAATCCTCCACTACGGGAAAAAGCGTATCGGAGAATGAGGGAACGTCATTACGTAGCCTATATCCCTGGCACGTAAGTCGCGACGTAGACAGACGCGACTCAAGCGGGTATAAACAGCGCGGGAGCTGAGAAGAGAGAAACAAAGAAGAAAGTTACGGGGGACTTTTCGACGTCACGAGAGGATCGTGTCCGCTTCAGCTTTATCCGACTGTTTTTGTTAATTTGGATTGCGCAGTGACAATACAGCGTACAGCGAAAATATTGTGTATGGTGATTCCTGATGGACACAGCTTGATAGATGAGACAAGGTTACGAGTCACGTTAAATATCACTGCATTGCTCCTTTAACCCCAGTGAGAGCGTTTGCACGAGTGCGGTTCCTGTCAGTGCCGTGTATGTCAAAGGGAGTCTGGTCATTAGGAGGAGCCTAAAAAAGAGGCTTGACCTGTCAGTCAAACTTGGGCGCATTTCATTGGTTACCGTTTTCCATGGGCGCTGCCATGACACCACATTTTCTCCAAGATGGAGGATGGTGCTTGGAACGGCGAAGCGGAGATTTCATGACCAAAAATTTTCACAGACTACTTTAATTTCATACTGCGAGTATATGTCCTCATGTACGCATCTGCAGAATCAGCTTCATCTTTCGCTTCGCCATCATTATTTACGCGAAAATGGGATGTTTCATCTCTAACGTTAGGCATAGCTAAGACCGTGACACCAAGAAAATAGCAAGAAGGAGGACCCTTATACGTAGGATCTTGCATTAAATAATTGCATTTTATTTATACATACATCTTTACTCATTTTTGATTCGATCTACTTGCATTACGTGATTTAAAACTTCATAGCGGCAGTCGTCTGTTACGAAGAAGCGGTTGTACCGCTCTCATGGCCAATCACTTCTGCCAGCAATCATTTCTGCAATTCTGAGCCTTCCCAACATGCCTCTCTCCATGCAGATGGCGTTGATAAAAGTGGGCGCAAAATCCGTCATTTTGATCTGTCACCACCGATATCCGTTTCAATACGAATCAATCGAGTTTCTCCAAAATGGTAGCACCCAGTAAATAGGGGTGAGGTATACGCACTGGATGGATATAATAATAGGCAACTGTATTTCTACCTGTGATTGGCTAGGTACCTCAAAAAGTGGGTGGAGCTTCAGGTATAGGCAGGTCCCATTAATGGCCAGACTCCCTTTGGCATACACGGCACTGGTTCCTGTGTTATGGCAATGCCATCTATGGGAGTTCATCGTACTACAGCACGTGTAGTCGACTGTATGAAGTGCTAACTCCGAAAGTTACGGTGCCTCTCCACTAGCAGTATCTTACTCGCCATGTGTTATGCCATGTGTGCGAGCGTGCGCGTACATTTCACTTCCTACATACTCATCCCACTCATATATTAACGCCATGCAGTGAAACATCTCATCTTATCGTCATGCATGTAGCTATCGTTGTTGTATATTCTCCTACTTCTTTCATACATTTATTAACATGGCCGAAATCCGTGTATTACCCGTGGCATTCTCATATCAATGCGGAAGAAGCATAATCTCAGTAGGAAACCATTAACCCATTTAACCCATTAGTAGTAACCCATTTAATGTTAACTTGCGAGCGAGATATATGCTGTATTCCAAACATTTATCCAGAGTACTACACAGTGCTAGGAGACAATATTTTCATTCAAGAATTGCATCTTGCACAAACGTCAAAGATAAGTGGAAAATCGTCAATTCCTTCCTTAATAGACAGAGCCGCCAGTCATTTCCTGATACGATTACTTCCAATGGTGTAACTTATCATGATTCGCATCTGCTTTCGGTAATCACTTCATTTCTGCAGTTAGGAATTTAACAGAGATATCACAATCACCTCAGTCACATTTCGTTCCCGTTGTACCGCGTGTATCTCAGTCTTTCTTCCTACAACCTACGTGCCCGTTGGAAGTGTCGCTTGTGATATCATCACTCCGTAACGTTTCCGCAGGTAACGACCCAAGCAGCACAATGTACTGAAAGTCGAGTGCAATAGGGGTGGACGGTATATGTCTTATCAATGTTCTTTTGCTTCATGAGTCTGTTCAAGGCCTTCCACCTACCCGTCCACCCCTATTGCACTCAACTTTCGGTACACTGTGCTGTTGGGGATCGCATAACTGTGGCAAATCTGAAACTTGTTCGTGACGTTATCTCCCCTGTCCTCGCACACATTATCAATCTTTCTTTCAAACACGGCACGTTTCCTAAGGCTCTGAAACATGCCGTAATTATTCCTCTATTTAAAAAGGGTAACACCTGGGATGTAAATAACTATCGGCCGATCTCAATTTCCGGCGATTAGTAAGATCTTCGAACGGTTACTCCACAGCCGCCTTGTTAAGTATCTTGAAAAATATAATACACTATGCAGCAATCAACACGGATTTCGTAACAAGTACTCGACTGAAACTGCTCTGCTTAATTTTTGCGACAGAATTAAGTATTCGTTGGACACTGGAGGCATAGCCCTCTCGGTTTTTGTTGATTTTTCTAAAGCATTTGATTGCGTGCATCACACAATACTCCTTTCCAGATTAACAGCTTATGGAATTTGCGGTCCAGCTCTATCACTTATACAAAGTTTTTTTACAAGACAGAATACAGGTTGTAAAATAGTACTAAAGATAGTACTTCATCCCCTGCTGTGTTACATGCTGGTGTCCCACAAGGTTCTACATTGGGCCCACTTCTCTTCCTCGTTTTTATAAATGATCTCCCCTTATGCATTCATCATTCACATGTTTTTTTTTGTTTGCTGACGACACTACTCTGCTCATCACTGGCCGACACGTCATGCAAATTGTTTCAGATCTTCAATCAGACATCGACAACTCGATTGGATGGTGCCATGTAAATGGCCTAAAATTTAACGCTACAAAGACTGTTTCCATGATATTTCACAGTCCTCAACGTAGCCTGGATTTTTGCCCTACGTTGTCCATTCACGACGCCCCTATTCAGTTTAGCAAAGAGGTCAAATTTCTTGGCGTGCTTTTCGACCATTATTTGCGTTTTCAGTCCCATATTCGAAGTATCATACGTAAAACCTCTTATGGTATTAGCGTCCTTACTAGAACTCGACACTTCTTTCCTGCGCCCATTGTTTTAAACCTTTACTACGCTTTTGTGCACTCACATTTTTCTTATTGTGCGAGTGTCTGGGGCCTTACTTACAACACCCATTTACGTGCTCTGGAAACTACAAGAATCGTGCTATAAGGATTATGTTTCGATTACCATACTTGTCTTCTGTTGCTACAATCATGCACGGTCACCAGATACTAGCTATTAAACAAATAATATCTCAACACATATTACATATAACATTTGGCGTTTTGAGCGGACACCTCCTTTCTGTAGCCATAAACTACGATGAACTTAGAGCTGTTCACCACACGAGAGCAGGCGCTGAAGGTGTCTTTAACTTCCCTACCGTTAAGACTAACTACGGGAAACTAACTTTTTTGTTTCGTAGTGTAAATGAATGAAACAGCATACCACCAAACATAAAAAGCGTCAAAAATTTTTCTGAATTAAAAAAAAAACTAGTGCAATATTTTTTGCTGTCAAAAATGCATAAAGGTTAATTTAACTATATATTACATATGATAATATTACTGATTTGGGGCACAAAGATGTGCAGCTGTGTCTAGTGCGTGCCTTGCTATTACATGTGTATTTTTGTGCATTGTTTTCATGTATTATGTTTTTATGTATTTCGTGTATTATGCTTGTGTATTGTTTTTACCCTTTGTATTTTTTCATGGCTCTAATCTTTGTATGTCACACGGAAGACCCTTTAACCGGGATACGTTTCCCTGTGGGTCTTCCATCTGTATAAACCGTACTGTTCATTAAGCATTGTAAAGTTCAAATAAATTCAATTCAATTAAAAAAACATTATTCAAAACAACTAAGGTCTTGCAGATTTTTCATGACAGAAACATAACATCTCACATCCAGCGAAACCAACTCGAAGAGCTGTGTCACCCTGAGCCAGGAAACTTTTCTCTGTGAATCGCTCGATGCTTTTTCGCACACTGAGGTTGGAGCGCACATATCCTAGTCGTACTTAGTATATACGCGTATAGAAGTAATAGAGGTCTCGCGCATTATTTTCAGATGCACTTGTTTGTGCATGCCAATGTACTTGCAGATGCAATTGTTTGTTGAAAGAAGCGGTTACGTGTACGTTGTCATGTTCGTAATGTTTGTCTGCATAACATTCGTAGTAGTTCGAAAGTGACGGGACAGGAGGAAAAGACAGGATGACACGCTACTAGCAACTGAAGCTGGTTATGTCCCGCCCTTGCTTCTGTTCTTGTTGTTTTGGTTCGTTCAATAAAGCTTCACCGGTATAGCGCGTCGTCCTCTCTGTTTCCTCCTATCCCGCGCTTGTTTAGTTATTATGAATCTCACTCAACTCGACCTTTGCTTGTTCCTTCTACATAACCTTCTTTATAGCGCTTTGAACGACGACCCTCTTGCAAGAGCAAGATGTGCATTATATCCCCATTATGTTTGCTTTTACCGAATATCCTATGATAATTATTCCTGGTTCGTTTCACAACACGACGCCCGACGAATGTCATGACTGTAACACTGTATCGTGAGCGAGTGACTTTCATGAATGTATGACGAATTTGCCAACTTGGAAATATGTAGATACAGATCCGTTCCAACCCGTTTTTGGTCCACTGTGAATTGCAGCTCCCGCCGAGCTTCCCAAGTTTCATGAGGACGTTCATGGAAGATGTGAGCATGGTCAGCATGACCGCCATGTCTCTAACTTCGAAAGTTCGACTATTCACACGACTTTTGTGGACATTTCGTCCCATTTCTTCAGTTGGAAGATCATTCTGCCTTTCACTTATGTTCGTCTCCACAACTTCCTCGAGCGTGTCTGAAATCGGCATCTCATGTGTGAACCGTTTTAAAGGAACTACCGCGTTCGAAAACCTGTATAATGAGGCCGATACGGTAATGATCGGCACCGCTTCACAGTCAACTTGGCCAAGCTTCTCTTCCGAAAACAGCTTATACATATTATATAAACGAGTTTTGAAGATTCGCACTCCCTCGTAGTTAAGTATGTCCTAGCGATAGTAACATCATGATGACGTAAAGCACACGAATGGGAGCGCAGCGTAGGCGATTGTCTCCGATGTCGTCTGCTTCGCGTTCCTACCGAAGTAACTGAGTGATATACTTAGTGAAAAGTCCTCGGTAAATACGCCGCTTTCGCTTACAAATGTGAGTTATGATGCGACCATATCGCGTGGAAGACGTGCCTGTCGCCTGTGCCTATGCCTGTCGCGTACTACGTGCCTGGCTGTAAGAACACGTTGGACGCTGACCGGAAACAACATTCCACAAGCCCATATATAACGGACCCTCCGCGAGGTGCAGATGCTAACCCTCCCGCCCGCCCGGTTGGTCGCCAAAGCTTCTTCTCTAGCCTTTCCTCATTGGACTTGTCTGCGGCAAAGGGCGCTCACTGATTGGCCTTGTCCGAGTGACGTCTTCTCCGATTTCCAGAGAGGGAATTCTGCTATGCTCTCATAATGCATCACATCAAATTGTACAGAAACTATACTTCGCGTCAGGTTTTTTTGGCGTTATTGTCAGTGATGAACGAGGAATAAAACGGCACTGTAGTTTCGGAATCGACCGCGACGAATGCGATAGTCCCTTTAATTGAAGCTGAATGCTCGTCAAGGAGCGCATTTCAGTTTTCCTCTGCATATTTCCGTTTCGTCTCAAAAACTAAATTGTATTTCTGGATAAAACTATTTTCTGTCTCTGCTAATTGCGATACGCATCGTGTCGCCTACATGCGCTGAGTGGCAAAACAAAGACTACGCGGTACACAGAACTGAAATCCTGCACGGCTTGTTTGAGGAGCTAAACGGCAATGCTGTAGTTTCCTCTGACTGTTATCGCCCATCTACCCTTTCCCTTCCTTAACAAGTAGCCTTCGTACTTGCCTTCCTTGGTGGGCTGCTTTCGATAGTGCAGTGACCATGTCAGGAATATTTCTTGCAACATCGACTGCAGGCTGCAGTTCTTAATAGCTCAAGTATTCATTCACGTGCGGAACTCGCACCCCACATAAGTTAAGTTGATTGTTATCAGCCTTGCTCCCACATTCTTCAACTGGACTGAAAAGGTGCATTCATTTGATGACGAGGTAGCAGATGCGTGAACACATAGAATTTCACGGCGTGGTTTGATGCAGCGCCAGCGATCGTAAACTTGCTCGGCAGCGGTGGTTTGCTGGTTGAATGCCGAGCGATCTGCTCGTCGATATAACGGCGCGTATTTGGTGTAATTTGTTCAATATGCTGCTTTGTTAATTTCCCTACATTGATCTAAACGCAATTGGACATGGTAGAGTATCAGTACAGTTGTACGCTTTATGTAAGCAAAATGACTGGAGAACAGTAAAATTAGCTGGCAACATATCCTTGAGTTTGAGGAGCAACTTACAATACAGGGACGGAGGACAAAGCAGGAGAAATGCACGCGGTCAGATGCTCCGCGTGCGTTTCACTTGTTTTGTCCTCCGTCCCTGTGTTGCAAGCTGCTCGTAGAACGTGAAGAAAAACAATGTGCAAGTTTCCGGCGATGCAGAATCAAAAATAACAAAGACGGTTAAGAGCATCAGCTGTTTACCATATACATTAAAAACAAGACTTTCGTGCAGTAGGCTGCACTTCTTCAGGTTTGAGGACCTGTTACAAGTGGTGAAGCATATATCAAAAACCAGTCACATGGTACAAGAGAAAAGAGTAAGGGTGAAGAGAAATACAAACGCGATACAAATATCAACAACAAAAAAAATGAAAATGAAAAACAAAACGCAATCAGTAGGAGGTGGCTCGACAAGGTCAGACAGACATACAGACGAGTCGGAGTTGTACGTGGAGGAAACCAGTGAACAGCACATGAATAGGCACAGCAGCCAGTGTACGTGTACGGCGGTCCATTACAGTCCTTCACACTATGAGTCTATTTATTGTATTATCACTTGTCTGCCATTTTTCACATCATACACGATGATACACAATCAGTAAGACACCAACTCCGCGTTACTTTCCCAGAGTCTGGAAGCTCTTAGCCATCAAGGTGCTGTGTGTCCTCAATCCTTCGCCCTTGAGCCCTAATTCCCCGTACGCATTCTAAAGCCTTTTGTGCCAACTGGCTGCTGTGCCTATTCATGTGCTGTTCACTGGTTTCCTCCACGTACAACTCCGACTCGTCTGTATGTCTGTCTGACCTTGTCGAGCCACCTCCTACTGATTGCGTTTTGTTTTTCATTTTAATTTTTTTGTTGTTGATATTTGTATCGCGTTTGTATTTCTCTTCACCCTTACCCTTTTCTCTTGTACCATGTGACTGGTTTTTGATATATGCTTCACCACTTGTAACAGGTCCTCAAACCTGAAGAAGTGCAGCCTACTGCACGAAAGTCTTGTTTTTAATGTATATAATAAACAGCTGATGCTCTTAACCGTCTTTGTTATTTTTGCAAGCTGCTCCTCAGACTCAAGGAGATGATGTCGTCCGCTCGTAGACAACACCTTGCTTGCCTACTCCAGCAGGAATGGGCATAAATACAGTTTTCTTGTATTTAAATATAAATACAAAATACTTTGCTTATATGCTTATATATGTATTTAAATACGTTTTAAGTGCAGTATTTAAATGCGAAATATAAATACAGGATTTAAATACCTTAAATAATTTCATAAATGCGTTGAATCTGCAAATAACTAAGATCAATATAGACTGAATAACTGTGTATATGAGTATTCAAGCAGACTGCTACGAAGTAACAGCGTTTATTCATAATGGTGACTTTAATGATTACATTATTTATTTAGGCGATTCTGTCGTCCACGCAGTTCCTGTTTGATCATACGATGCTGGCTCGTGAAAGAAACCAGCCTCACCACAGGAGCTGAAGAATAGCAATCTCTGTGTTGTATGCTTCCCAAAGTGTATCTGAGTCGGCTGTGCCCCCACGGCTGGTGTAACTGGCGTAGCCAGAGTGGGGTTTAGGGGTTCCAATCCCGAAATCTTGCCTTTGATAGTGCATTTGGGAGAGTGAAACGATGGAAATCCTCCTTTCCCATGTAAAGTCCACATAGAACCCCTCCCGAAATATTATTCTGGCTACGCCGCTGGCTTGTAGCCACACACAATGGTCCATGCACACAATACTGCGACAGTGTTTCATGCATCCCTCGTGCAAAATGCTTTTATTCCCATACTATGGTCATACAATATTTATATATGTTACACCATTTTCTCTCGGTATTAGAACAACGTCCTACTCATTGGTTTTGAGAGCAAACTGTTTGTGTGTGTTCTGAAAATGTTACTCCACAGGGTCACGTAAAAGGAGCCACATGATCTATGACCATGATATTTTCCCGCACTAGCTGCCTCCTATAATTTACGTTCATCTGAATTTTAAAAAGGTATATAAGGTGCTGCACAAAACGACACATGCTCTTGCTTGAGGATGACCATAAGACGTATGTCGTCAACCAGACATTTTTTTAATATATTCAAGAAAGTATAGACAACGATAACAATTATGTCATAATGATGCAGTGGCATAGCCTGAAAAATATTTCAGGCGGTGTTTTATGAGGCCTTTACACGGGGATGGAGGAGAGCCCCCTCGTTTATTTTTGGGGGGCACTACATTAGTGGTTAGGCCACTGCACTGATGTCACAATGTTGTAAGCGTGTGTAATCCTGGGCATTCGGATTTACTCTAAGCTACGAGATATAAGTTCAGAATCGGTATATCAGAAGAGTAAGCTGCAGAAGTTGCCTGCAGGCTTCGTGCTGAAATAATAATAATGGCACTGTGATGTTACACGTAAGGTTTGTCTGCGCAGTGTGCTGTGGTGGGCGACGTCGTTGCTTTATTCATACACGCAGGGCTATATTGCGGACATATGGAACATGGACCAGTGAATGGCAGTAACCTGAAAATGATACATTTTCTCGTTATACATGCGTAATAAAAAACAGACTGCTATACTTCCCCGCATGTTTGCTTTCGTCGTTTGTAGGAGGCGCTAGTAGGGGCACATCACTTGGTTGGTCATATGTAAGCCACAACGCGAGAGGTGTCGATATTACGATTACGTGATCAAAAATGAAGTCTAGAACCATGCACACTTCCCCATGCAAATGCGTCAGCATCGCGACACACCATGCCCATGTGTCCACGTACAGTGTAATGTGAAATGATGTGTAGGAATGAAAAATGTGCCAACATACCTGTAATCCAGTGTATCATAAGTTTACTTCCATTTTCTGGGGAATGCAATGCACGATCCATAAGTTGAGTTTCGCCATTCCCATTGCTGCGCAATTTTGCCGGACACATTTCGCAAGCGTCATGCAATCCCACGCGACCTCATTTTGATCAGTGAAAATTACGCGCGTCAGGACATATCAGTGATGGCCACTAACTACTTCTACGGTAGTTTAACTATAACTACTAACTACGTAGCCACGGAGTAGTTTAACTAGTAGCTCAACTACTTTTCAGGGGAGTGGTAAAAACTACTTCTTTAACACTTCTTTAACTACTATAATGTAGTTTAACTACATCTATAACTAACGTTGTCCATCAACTCCAATCCCTTGTAGTGTTCTTGGACACCTAAGCTTGAATCACAAGCAATGATAAACTTTGGCTCAAGCCATTGCTACGATCGTCAAATACAAAGCTTGATGCTGGTTATTTCTGTGAATACGTGATAAGCTAAATTGCAGAATTATTTCACTGCAAATGGGGCTTCGCTGGGCAAGCATTAAAAGTGAAGATTTAGTACGTATGCACGACGCAATTGCTCTGCACCTCCGTTCTCATCAAACAAGTAGCTCAAGGTAAAAGTCGGAAGCACAATCGTGCCGTAAAGCTTGCGGCAAAATCGGAAGTAGCTGGCACCTTCAGTAACCTAACTACTGTAGTTAACTGCCTAAAATGGTAGTTTAACTAGTAGTTGTCACTACATTTCTGCAAGTAGTTGATAACTACTTTTTAACTACAATCTGGTAGTTTAACTACATGTAGTTAACTACTGGCCATTACTGGGACATGTATGTTCATCTCAGCGCTAATCACGCTTTGCATGCGATAGAAGGAAATGGGGATCAATACGCTTGCTTTCGTGTTTTCATATCATGTTGTTTTGCTATTCTCACTTCGGATGGTGTCTAGCAACACTGGGTATCTCGTTTCTTGAGTGAGCGACCAGTTGCAGTTTACGATGTGTTCTTCTATCGCTTTTTGTTTCTATAATGTGCAAATTAGCGGGCTTTTGCGTGCTCTTTATTTTCCGTAGTTGTCTTTCGAGCAGCGCGTGTTGTTCTGATGGAAATTTTGTTGAAAGAATCGTCACAGTCTCAACGTATATCGCGCAATGTTGACCAAGGCCACATGAACCAAGAGTTCTGGTGAGTTATGCTTTTGTAGACATAGTCTGGTTTAGCAGTGTGCTATCCACACATAATTCCATTCTTATACGAGTACTTTGACTGAATCAAAACAGCTGAAGTGTCAGTAATAGATGTAGTTCGGTATGTGTTAGTGGATTTGCGCCGTTTGTAGTTGGTTGCACCGTACAGCAGCACTTATCATTGTGAGCCCTATTTCATTTGTTAAAATTTGTCGTCACATTTGTTCAAAATAGAAGCACAAATCGGCGTACTTGAATCGATCTCCTTTAATTGCTTACGGCGAACATCTGCAAATGTTGTGCTTATGTGCCTTCGCGCACCATATTAGGTGCAAATCATATCTGATTAGAATAAATATTTCAAGAGCAAATCATTTAAATACATTGTTATTTATAGTTATTTTTCCATTTCAGTCATGTTATGTGACTGCACGAAGGATTCCGAAAAAAAAAAAAAAAAGAAACAGCAGCATGGCGCTGCACAGGGAGTCATGGCGGTTCTGCTGCAAAGTGGGAAACTGTGAAGTTACACGTTTCTAACATTCGTGCACTACTTAAATAAAAAGGAAACGAGCAAAAAAAAAAAAGGCAAGTCATGCATGCATCATTTCATGAATTGTAATATTTGATTGTTAATGTTTCTGTGTCACTATTTGATGTCCACACGTTCCCATATGAGTGAATGAACTAATGAAACTAAATTCATTTCATGGTGCATTCCCAAGAATCTGCGCCAAAATTTAAAGGAAGCTTCACCTCACTACGCCATTCGGTGAAGCCTACCCTTTCCCTGTCCATAGGCGCCATGTATTTGGAACACGTTTTAGAAATAATTTCGTTTCTATCCAGTACTAATTGACATGCACTCAAGGAATTGCTGAATATGCGATAAAATAAACAATTTCACCAAATTAGAACATCGCCGATATCGCTATTCAAAAAGTATGAAGACGAAGACCGGCAAAGAGCTCGCCATTTTGAACACACGTATACACACTGTCGCTGACACTGACTTATAACTTACTCGTGCAAAATAACTCGCATCACGCATCACGATGTCGTTGACAACTGAAACTGAAAACTGTCGTGAAAACTGAAAACTGTTGAAAACTGTCGTGACGAATACGCCCGTTTATCCAACTTGTTTCCGTTTTTCGGCAATGCCCAAATACATCGTCGTGTATTGAACAACATGTTGTCAAACATAGTCAGAGCGCTTGCTTGCATCGGTCACACTGGTTATACAGGCTTGCTTTAAAACACACGAGGGGTGTTCAAGTCAAACCCGGAACTTTCATTTTTCGCAAAAGTAAATGAACTTACAGGCGAGAAATTAGTTGTATTTTTCAACGTAATCTCCAGCTGCACTAATACACTTGTCCCAGCGTTTCATGAGGGCTTGGATGCCAGCAGCGTAGAAATCCTTACCGGCGCGTAGCAGCCATGATCGGACCGCATTCTTGACCTCGTCGTCGCAGCTGAAGTGGCGGCCTCAAGGAATGCCTTCAGTGACCCGAAGAGATGGAAATCGCTGGGGGCGAGGCCTGGACTGTGAGGGGGATGTGGCAGCAACTTCCAGCCTTGTTCCTGTAAGGTACGTGTCGTGAGATGCGCGGTATGCGGGCGTGCACTGTCCTGTAGGAGGAGGACTCCTTTGGTGATCAGGCCCGGACGCTTTTGCTTCAGCGCCTTATGCACATCCCTGAGAACCTGGCAGTAATATGCACTATTGATGGTGGTACCACTGGGCAAAAAATCAGCATGAACGCCAGCCTTGTCCCAGAAAACCGTGGCCATGACCTTACCCGCAGACGGGGTACCTCGGACCTTCTTGCGAGGTGGCCAGCCCGGATGCTTCCACTGTTTTGATGCGCGTTTAGACTCAGGACTGAAATGGTGCACCCACGTTTCATCGCACGTGATGATCCGATCAAGGAACGGCTGTCCTTCAGTGTCGAAACGGTACCTTACCTCTTGAGAGATTTCTAGTCATCTCTGCCGGTCAAACACGGAGAGCTGCCTCGGGACCCAACGGGCACTAACTTTCCGAAACTGGAGGTGTCCATGAATGATAGTGTTCAACGTTCCCACAGAAAGGTTCGTCTTTCGAGCCAGTTCGAGACATGTTATCCGCCGGTCTTTGAGGATCGGGCGCTCCACAAATGGGATGTTCTCAGGAGCTCTGACACTGGGCTCTGAGCCGCCCCGGCCGGGATCGTCCTGCGCTGATGTACGGCGGTCTCGGAACCGTTTGCACCGCTCAAGCGCTTTGCTGCGGCTAAGTGTGTCGTGGCCATACTAGTGTTCTACTACTAGTACTACTGCCTTACAATACTGGATTCATAAGAAGATTTAATGTTTTGAACTTCCCGCTGCTTCGCTCGCTGGCGTGTTTACCTTCTTCGTCGTCTTCTTCCCCTGTTCCAGGGCACGCGAGAGCCCAACAAGCGATACAGGGGTCGGATTCACAAAGAGCTCGTGCGACGGAATCTGTCGTAACTCCGTCGTCCGGGAAAGTTACGACGGAGTGTAGATTCACGAACGGCGCGCGTCGCAAAATCTTCGCAGCCTGCGGCTGAATCCTGCGAGAGCTCCCGAGCAGTCTTACGAAGAAAGATGGCGGCGTTATTTGGCAGCGGTGGATTTGGAGACGGCAAACAAAGACTCCGTAATACGCGCCAACGCATTGCACTTTGCCACAGAACCTTCGAGACCATCCCCGTAGTCACATTGAGGCACTTTTTTGCTTGGTAACCTTGAGCAAATGCGTCACCTTTGTCCTCCGTAAAATCGGGTCGCAGGGATTTTTCAAGCATCCCCCACACCCCGCTAAGACACCCCCAACACCCCTCCAAATTGTCTGCAAGAAAGGCAAAGGAAGCCGTAAAAGTTGCAAAACTGGGTGCCACACACCGCTTACAAAACACCCTCACCCACACCCTCCCCGAGAGGAACATACTGGGAATATATTTGCTGTGTCATCGAACGCGTTTCGTCTGTGATTGAATGGCATCCATTATGGCTACCGAAAGACCGAGAGCACGTGCAGTAACAAAACATTTGGGGACGAACAACTTCGTCTTCTTCTAATGGGACGACTCTTATTGGTGCGATTACAAATTTTCGTCATCGTTACCATAGCGAAGACATAGTCTTGCACCCTTTGGGTGTTTCTCTCCGAGGTACACGTGTCAGGAAGCGAGCAACTTCCTCTTCCTCGTCAAAGGGGGTACCCTCTCCACTACGATAGCTTTGTGAATCGCGCTTACGACGCCGTCGTACGCGCGTCGTAGGCTACGACGTCTTAGCGCATATTAGCGTAACTTACGATCGCGTTTGTGAATCCGACCCCTGATGCGGATTAGGATGTCTTACGCGCACTTTCTCTTCTTCTTTGTCTATTTCGGCCATTTCATTGATGCGTCAAAACAGATCCTTGTTGTGTATTTTTTTTTTTTAGTACACCAGGGCCGAAAGGGCAACCTTTCGTGTAGAAACTACACTTCATCAGGTAACACAAAAATCATGAACATGAAATATATAACCTACGTACCTCCGGTGAGAAGGTGTAAAGTCCCTAGTGGAAGAAAAAAAAAGGGAGGGGGTTGATGCAATGCTACCAACATCATGCGAACTACACACAGCCTGCATCCCCTATACACATTAGAACCTCCATTATGCACAATCAACAACACACAAATCTTTGAGTTGCATTTAGAATACATAACCGCTATTCTCGCACCTATCCAGCTCCAGTATACTTATAACAAACGCAAAGTTCTACGCATACCAACGTTGTTGCACCGTCGGCGTTGTACACTGCTTATTGAAAAGCTCACCTGAGAAGATTCTGAGGAAAACGATTGAATGCTACTCCGCAAATGGTCAGGCTGGCCAAGAGTCAGTCTACTCTTCAGGAAGCAAGGCCTCCGTACGTAGCTTGACATGGCGTAAGCATAGGCAATGCGTATTTCTAACCTGGCTGCCTTGCGCACAAGGACTGAGCGCTGCGCTCGCACTTTTTGAGCGAATATGTGTCGGATGGCTTGTAATCCTAGTTTCTATTCCTTCCGACTTATTTTTGTGTGGCTCTTCTCCACTTCTCCTTTAACGATACTTTGGACAGGTATTCGCCATGACCGGGAGGATCAAGAAATACAGTGACGACGTAACATATTTGTCTTCTGCGCGCCTTAAAGGGACGGTTGCATCTGGAAACCCATCTATGAAACGGACATACCACAACGTTCGAAATCGACGGACAATCTACCCGGCTAATTTTTTGGTCCGAAAAGTGCTTCGATATTAAATAAACAAACCTTAAAGATTAGAGAAGCTTCTGCGGCCACAGAAGCTCCGGCGGCGTGACGTCACTCCCGAAGCGGGGGAGTGAGAGCGCGGCGCTCAAAGGACGAAAGGCGCCGTCCAGACGCCCTGTAACTCTATGAGACGCCCGCACCCAGGGAAGGGTAACGGTAATGGTAACGGAAACGGTATATTACCGAATTTGGACATGGTAACGATAACGGAAACGCGTACCACTGCCCTCCATTACCGGAAACAGAAACGGAAACGAAAATTATCGTCGGGTATTGAATTTGGGTAATGTCATCGCACAAGAGTAAAAGTCATTTCAGTGACTTTTCATTTCTGTATGTTGATGACTCCATTCCCTGTAATGCTCTCCACGCACTCTACTCCACCATAGCACGAGGATGACAGCATATAGTTTTTCTTAGTTTTTAATATTTACTTTCTTGATTTCATTGTGGCTATGGCAATATTGTCTACTACTAAGAGCGTCCGCCTATGTATGCGACATTGGATGAAGGTAACGCCCATCTTTGGTTGCTGGACTCAGAGTGACTGAAAACAGAAGACTGAATGAAGACATCTCCCTACCCTTTAAAAATCTTGTAAGATGTGTACATCTTAACGACGTAAAATTACTGGTGTAGTGTGTACGCGCGACACCGAGGCAGCACTTGTTCAAAACGGTGTGCTGACAGAGCCTGACGTGCTGTCCTCCCGCAGCTCTGTAACAGCAGTTCCATTAACGGAAACAGTAACGGAGACGTAACGGAAACGAAATTAAAACCTGGTATCAGAAACGGATAACAGAAACGACAATATAGCAGTAAAGAAAATGAAAACGATAAAGAAAATACGTCCGTTACCCTTCCCTGCCCGCACCGCCGCGGCATTCCTTTTCTCGAGGTCGCGCCTTCATTGGTTGTTAGGGAGTGACGTTTGTAGCGGGCGACGACGACGACGACAACGATGGCCACGCGCGTGGAGCACCGGCTTCAGTTCCACCGGCGCGGCCATGGAGATAGGCCACCGTCATCGCCTCTCCGTGGCATACCATCATCGCCGGTCGGGGCTCATGTAGAGGAAGACCACCCTCCTCTACATTTGGTGACCCGGACAAAGAACATCACGTCCGGAGCAATTCGGCCCTTCACCATCGCAAATTTCTGACCACGCCATCGAGCAGCACTACCTCCGGCACACACGGCCCACCTTCACTCCTACCGCACTCTTCGCTCTCTCTCGCCTACGCTTCTCTCTTCGCTCAAGTCTTCTCACGCTTCTCACTGCCGGCCGCGACACTCGAGCCTTGCGCTCACCTGCCGGTTGCGGCAGTCGCGGCAGCCGACGCCTCGGCACACTTAAGCCCGTCTCGGCACCTCACTCACTCCACCTGGGACTATCGAGCTTCGGCTCCCGTGCCGGTCGCGGCACCCCAGGACCACGACACCGAGCGCCTCACTCTCTCTGCGACGGATCGCTGTTCCCGTCCACACCTACCACAAGGATGACCTACACACGGATGCTCTCCCCGTCTTCATCCTCTCTGAAGTGCCGCCAACGTGTGCCGTGCCCCTATTCGACCACACGTCACCACGTCTATACGCCTACCACGGTCGCCCGTTAACTCCAGCTCTTGCGATGCGTCCGCAACGCATCTGACGGCCGGGGGACCCCTGTAGCGGGCGACGACGACGACGACAACGATGGCCACGCGCGTGGAGCACCGGCTTCAGTTCCACCGGCGCGGCCATGGAGATAGGCCACCGTCATCGCCTCTCCGTGGCATATCATCATCGCCGGTCGGGGCTCATGTAGAGGAAGACCACCCTCCTCTACAACGTTTTCTCGTTTTTCCAGAGAGCGAATTTCGGATTCTCTCAACATCCGGCGTGTGCTCTTGTCATGTGTTCCGCGGAGTAACAGTCAAACTACGCCACTGTTTCACGTGAGGTTCCTTCTCGTTGCTTCCTCCATGACAACACGTCAGGAAACAACCTGCAAGGTTGCCGGCATTCCCTGGCGTACGCGCGATGCGAGAACCATTTCGCGTTTTCAATTACTGAGAAAGTCACCGAAAGATCGACATCCTATGCCGCCTACACACAAATGAATAAGGAAGAAAACGAAAGCAACAGCTCAACGCGAACACATACCCAAGAGGGACATACTTCCTCTCCCTGGCACAATTTAGCCGGTGGTTGCTGATTATCAAACACTACATTTGACGTGCCTCGTTGAATCGCCGGCATCCCGAAGCAAGAAGAAGCTGCGTATGGGGCAGCACTAATTGGCCTTCTCCGCTCACGTGACAGTGGAGCGCGCTTCAGCAACAGCCGACTCTGTCTGCTTGCACCACGTTGGGACTAGTGCTCTTTCTTTATTCCCCTTACTCCGCTGCATCATGACAGAGCGTCGTTGCTAAACAGGCTGCATAATGCATAGTAATATCAATGGTAGTTACAGTGGCGTGCGAGTGCAAAACGTGTGTCTGGCGTTAGCAAGCTAGAACTGCAGTACTGTGTGGTGCATAGAAGTGGGAAATTGAATTATGCGCTGAGTCGAGCTCATTCTCAGGAAATTGGACTTTACGGGCAGTGGCGCTCAAACGGCTTTACTGGCTCTGCGCTGGATCAATGCGCACACTGGTAGTGCGATAAGAGTGTTCACGGGTGTAACAAGCAGAAAGAGGAAAATGGCTAAGCGGGGGACGCTGTTTACGTGAAGTGTATGACGGGGCTCTGTGCTTTCTTTATCCCCAGAGTGTATTTTGTTCCAGCACAGTTTCCCCGAGTTCCATGGAGTTCTAGCATCACGACTTCTGTTGTGTTTTGTTT
The DNA here is from genome assembly GCF_037126465.1 of Ornithodoros turicata. Classification (NCBI taxonomy): domain Eukaryota; kingdom Metazoa; phylum Arthropoda; class Arachnida; order Ixodida; family Argasidae; genus Ornithodoros; species Ornithodoros turicata. The sequence goes on along the minus strand of NC_088205.1, from coordinate 54,404,318 downwards.
GTTTTATGTCAACTGAGCCCTTGTCGCGTGTTCTTGATGCTCGTGTGATATGCAGATTTTGGGAGTAACAGGGAATGGCTGTCAATGTACGGCATACTACCGAAGACATTTGATCTTCCGTACTCGTGTAAGACACGTCACTTTTATTGGGTATTGGTTGAAACCGTTCTTTGGGTTTGTGGGTGAGGCTTACACATACTAACGGCTCTAAAAAGACAGAGTCACGGACAAAACGTTAGCACTTCGTGTAGGGTGATTTCATTCAAATTCAGGCAGGACTGTCCCTTTTGGGCATTCGATTTTCACGATTATTCTTTATGAGCAAACCGCAGCTGTGATATCAACATCGCCGCTTGTCCCAAGTTCCAAAACGAAGCGTCTCACGAGGTCTAAAACGAGGAGCAGCCAGAACCGTGGTTTCGATGCGACGTATCTTTTCCCTAGTAACAAAGACGGTTAAGAGCATCAACTGTTTACAACAGTTGATGCTCTTAACCATCTTTGTTATTTTTGATTCTGCATCGCCGGAAACTTGTACATTGTTTTTCTTCATGTTCTACGATATCTTTTCCCTACTTTGAAGGACTCTATTCTGTCGTCTATAACGGCCACCGCTTCGACGTTTTTATTACGTATTGACTGTGTCATAGGCTCTGGGGCTGCACAATCTTTCTTGTATCTGGTGACTTGAACGTTTTATAGACAAAGTTTAGTCAGGTTTGCACAGTTTTTGTCTCCTTAGTTCCACCACACACGATGAGATGCTCTTTTTAGTGATTTACAGCACATGTTTCTGCCTCGCGTAGTTCAGCAAGAACTTTTGCCGGAATGGTGGTGAGTATAAAACAATATCAATGTTGGCGAAGCGCCATGTTTTATTGTAAGAAGAAAAATTATGATGCTCGACGAATTCTTTAGCTTTCAGTTGTTGTAAGCGCGTTCCTGTTTAGTTACGGCACTTGGAAACTCCCCCCCTTCGCCAGGCCCCCGAACGGATGCTCTCCCTCGTCGCTTGCCTTTTTCGTGGCTGCCTGGTTGTCACATGCTCGCACATGCTGAGGCAGGAACCAGGACACACACTGGAGCTCGTAATCAAAATATATCAACTTCATTTGTTCCCTCCCCTAAGAAAATAATAAAAAAAAACGTGAGAGCAGAGAAACAAAACTAACCTAAAACGCGCTTACAGTAGCTGAATGTATGGAAATCGGAAGCTAAAGGATTCGTAATGAACTTCTCACAATTTTTCGTCGTCGAAAACGTGGACCTTTTTGCGTTGGCGCATACATTCACAAGCATTTTATACTCAGCACAATTTTGGCAAAACATCTTGCTGAAAGGTCGACGTAAGGAAGAAATGTGTGCTGCGCATTAATAAAAAGAAGGAAGACTAGGCTTTCGTTTGGTGCGCGCCTCATCACGCTGCTGCCAATATGTGTAGTACAAATAAGAAGATCAAAAGTGTGCAAAACCGGCGCGACACCGTTGTGGAGTTATTTCCGCAAAACATTCTGATGAGTGACGACCAATACGAGAATGCATGCATCAGAGTCCATGGTAGACGTCCGTTATAGACGATAGAGTGGAGCGCTTCAAAGCGAAAAAAAAAAAAAAAGACAATTTGATTCTGTGATGATGAGTGCGGGATTTCATCGCCAGGGGCGATAAAAAAAAAACGAAGCGAAACCATGCTTGTGGCTGCTCACGATGTTCATTTTATATTTCGCTCACCGCATCGTTTTGGAACTTGCGGCTGTGTGGGGCTCTCAACAGGTGGTACTAACTCATACAAATTCACGCCTTTTGTCACCCTTGTGCAAAGAAGTGACAGCGATAGCTGCACCGTCCCGCGCAATAGTTCACGGTGTTACACGCGTGTGGGCGCTACGTCAATGCCACCTACTTAACATGGCCTGTACCCAGTAACGTCTTGGCTTGTTGAGCTCAAGATCGCAGGTTCGATTCCGGCCGAGGATGGTAGCAATGTGGGGGAGGTAAGCACTGCTTCCAGCACCGTGTGTCGGATATTTTCGGCGCACGTCAAAAGAACTCCAGGTGGTCGAATTATCCGCAGTCCTACCCTGCGGAACGTGCAGCATGTCGCCACAGTAGTAGGCTGACTCACCTTACGTGTAAATCTACTCGCAGTTTGAATTTCAACTTTACATAGCGATCGTTATCATTATATTCAAAGTTCGCGCGCTAAAAAGCCGCTGTAGTAGGCTCGCGCGCAAGGGCTCGTGGCCCTTGCATTTAACGCGCGTTATGGGATAATAGAGAGGCAGAGCGTTGGTGGGCTGGATGTGTGAGGGATCAAACAATTTTGTGAGAGAGAGGGGGCGAGAGTCCAGCTCGTTAAGGGATCCGGAGAGTACGGTTCGGGAAGGTTGGTAGTGTGGGCAATGGAGAAGAATGTGCTCTAGATCTTCTACAGCACCGCAGCGACAGCATTGGGGAGAGTCAACTATTGTCTCAAGCGGTGACGCCACATCTCCTTATAAAACCAGCATCGAGGCGCATTTGATGAAGTAATGCGGCACTGAAGCCGCATTTACGCATTTCAAGAACGTTCCTAAAGCCCAAGTGTCTCTTGCCTCCTTCGTAAAGTGCCACGAGTGTCGCTTCCTTCTCTCTCAACTGATCGCATCCGGCGTGCCTGCTATACTTACCAGTTACCAAAAACCAGTTCCCGAAACTCTTTACCACACTCCGAGACAACTCAAAAGCTGCAGAGTGCAGACACAGAGGTGTATCTTCACCAGCGGAGAATGCAGTCCGCATTCAGGGGGAACTGCCAGAAAACCCAGGAAAATCCCCAGACAGCACTGCCGGTATGGAGATTCAAACCCGTGTCACCTCCCAGTCTCGGCGTGGAAATAGCGATCATCCTACCCACCTAACTAGCGGGCGGTTGTGACTCGGAAGTGTTATGCACGCCACTAAGCTGATCACGGACGTCTTAAGATTTGTGGGCTGAGCTGGCCTCCAGGAGTTAACGTGTTCTGAAGCATAGCTAGTTTCCTGGCACCGGCGCGCTGGATACTGTCGATCGGTCGGTAGCCGAGCGGTGAAGCGGCAAGGGCAGCTACGATCCCTCTGGCGCCACTTTTCGTCAAAAATAGGCAATAGAAATAATAGTCTGTCTTCGGAAGGAATCTAAATATATGATGAACTGTAGTGAAGATTATCACGTAATTCTGCCTCTCGCTCTTCTATTTTTGACAAAAGATTGTATCGTAGCGGTTTCTTTCTCCGGTTCCTGAGAGCGCTTTCTGTCCTCGCTCCGACCGGTTCCTTACCGCTCCATCATGCAACGACCGACCGACGGACCTTATACGCAGCGCACAGGTTCCAAGGAGTTCCCTGTTCCCTCTATTCACACACGGTCCGGGTCGAGAAAACTAAATAACTTGACACTTTAATTTCCTTTTGTCCCTTTCCTCCTTTTATCATTTTACTGAAGTATGCTACTGTAACCCTATTTTCGCGTTGATTGTTGCAGAGTGAGTGCGTTGCTGAGTGTGCGACAGTACCGCGACCGGTACGTAAGCGTGGATGCTGTTTGTCGCCAGAGAAATGCCGGGGAGGACCATCATGAAGCAGGTAGAGGCCATAAACTGAGCTGTGCTCCCTGCGGGTCCCCGATGGAACAGTGCTCCCGGCGCGACTTGCCTGCTGGAAGGTGGTTCGCTGCTGGTTTGCCGAAAAATTTAGGATGTTGAGTGGCCGAATTAGGCCGAACATGGTGTGCATTGCTCGGGTCACCACATGTAGAGGAGGTGGTGTTCCCCTACATGAGTCCTCACCGGCAATGATGGAATGTCCCAGCGGCCAGATGGACGTGGCCTCACACTAGGACGGTGCCGGTAGAACTGGCTGCCAGGCGCAGTAGCACGCGGCAGCAGAGGCGCGTCGTCGTCGTCGTCCACGGGCCGCCACATATCGAATCACAACGGAAGTTCATAACCGCGCATAGTAACAGTCTCTAGAACTGCCCTTAATGGAAAGCGGGGAACATCCGTTGAGGTAAGGGACAGGAAAACTTAAATGTCACGCAAGATACAGCTCTGTGAACTAAACGACGTAGGAGTGCATTGAATGCGGTCAGAACCAACACCGTCCGCCAAGGCAATGGACATGCAAGACGGCGTACGTGTTATCCGAATAAAGAATGTCCATACTTGGAATAAGGAAAATAACAGTGCACTGGGTTTTACTACAAAGCTGAGCTGGCAGTGGAAGGTCATTGTTTGCTGATGCAGCAACTTCATTCGATCGCGAGGCGGCCATCGCCCTCTCCTCACTTCTCCGTGAACCGTCAACTTGTCCATCCTGAACCGTGCGGAGAACATCCTCATCACCAACTCTCAGTGCAAAAATGGGCTCAGCTTAGCTTATCTTTCTTTCTCCTCCGGTAGAGTTAGATGACATTTCGCAGAGATAATTTAAAATGCGAGGTAGTTTTACAAAATACAGAACAATGGAGCGGGTATCTTGTCGAATTACGTGACCTGTAATGCACTTATGTAGAGCGTGTTTTCTGCCGATTTTCATTCTACATACACCTGAGAATAAGTTGCCGATTTCAGGTGCTCCATATCAAACTTGCCTCAATGGCTGCACAGGATCGCATCCTGAGAGTAGATCTCCCGATGGTCAAAATGTGTTCCGTACTAGAAACACTGAAGCAGAGTTCGAGGTAACTCGTTACAAGTTACTCGTTACTGTAACTAAGTTCCTTTTTTTGGTAACTTGGAACTTAACTCGGTACTTTTGCGCCGTGGTAACTTTCAGAGGAACTCGTTCTTTTTTCAGGTAACTTTGCCAAAGTAAGTTAAGTTAAGTTCCAAGTTATTTTTAATTCGCTTTTCACTCACGTGCACATATTTTCATGCTTTGTCTCCGGTTCCTTCATGGCATTTTTTGCCATAAAACGTGATATTCAGTGAATGACAGTATTTTATTCAGGAAGTAAGAACTGCTTCTATTGAAATGAAGCTGAACCATTGTGCGCCCACAGGGAGTAAGATGCAAAGCGTTCGAATAGACCTCTACCAGAGAAACGCCATCATGACGTTGGAAGACACACTGGAACCGGAACAAATCGGAAGGAGAGGGCTGGATTCCACGAACGGGCACTTGTTCGCTGCCCCCTATTGAAAGAAAACTAGGACGGAAGGTCACGTCCCTTTCAGGGACCATCGTAATCCCCTCAAGACCGTGCGCGACCTTGTTCACCTCTAGCTTCGAGCGTAGTTCAACCACGGTCCGTGGCTCAACTCTACCAAATTTGTGGCGCTGTCGAACCCTATGACACAATTTGTTTACAAACAGGGAGTTTATTGTTGGATATAAGCGAAGACGATCTAGGCGTGTTGCTTCCTCCGCAGGTAACTCAAGGTCTAACTCAACTGCTTACGCGCGCTGCACCTGCGTAATGCAATTTTGTGTCCACAGTAACTTGGAAGTAACTCGTTCCTTTTTTTACGTAACTCAGTAACTGCGAGTTACATTTCAGGCTGAAGAACTTCGTTATTAAATTAGTTACATTTTTCCAGACTTGTACGTAACGGGTAACGGGTAATTGCGTTACTAGTAATCAATTACTTTTTTGAGGAATTTGTAACGTAATCGATTACTTTTGGGGCCCAGTAATTTTTTGAGTAATTCAATTACAATTTTCAGTAATCAATTACGAAGTAATCGATTACTTGGAAACTAAAGAATCCACATTGTTCGGGACGACGCACACACACATATATGGGATGATTCATCGCCGCGAGAAGACAAAACCAACTGCCCTCTGCAAGTTCGGTGCAAGGCAGCTGCCTTATCTCTAGGACTTTTCCCGCAACAATTACTTACCCGAGGACCCCGAGGTCAATTGCCACAATGTTCCGCACGTGTAGTGTATTTTTGAGTCCACTGTCCTTTCCCCATTCATGTGTACTGAAGTTGAACACTGCTCTTATGAAATAAATTCTGCTTCATTGCGGACTTCGTTTTTGCTACGTTTCGCTTCGTTTTTGCTCTGTTTCCTTTTTTTTGTGTGGATATCTTTCTTCTATATCTTTTTTGCAATCTTTTTTTATATCGTTTTCTCAGGTATCGAAAGTAATTGGCAAAGTAACGCGTTACTTTTCAAGGCGTTACTTCATTACTTTTCCCGGCAAGTAATTTGTAACGGTAAAAAATTACTTTTTCGTACAAGGTAACGGTAACGGTAATCAATTACTTTTTTTTAGCAACGTGTACAAGTCTGCATTTTTCACACGGTAACTTAACTTATAACGAGTTCTTTTTGACGGGTAGCTTCTCAATCTATGCACTGAAGTGAGATCAATTGCCTACAATCTCCTTACCTACTGCAGCGTGGGTTGTTCGAGAGGGACATGAATACAGGCATCACCCTGGCATAAGCGGACCGCCACTGTCATCCCGGTGAAACTCGAGGCTGTCGCACGAACTGCATGCGCCTCCGATGATGCCGCGGATGTCTTTGTTGCTTTGCATCTGCGACAAGGTTTGTAGAGTGCAGCTGAGAGCACTGATGTCATTGAGCTTGTCAAACACAGATCGCACACAGCTACAAATCTGGCATCCTTACCATGAAACTTTAGCGATTAGCTCCAGGCTCGCCCCGTCTAGTGAAAAATAAGCATCTGAGACAGCATGTCACCAATTAAGAAATGCGCGTCTGAAGGTTCCACTTGTGTCGATGTTCTCCATTACATCTAAGCATTCTGACGTTCAGAGCATGGCTCCAGAAGTAATAAAATAACTAATATCTTACCTTCTGCGAACAGAATTGGCGTTCCATCAGCCGGCGACAGCCCGCATTTCAAAAGCGAAAGACGTGAGGACGAGGAGGATAGTTGTGCCGAGCGTTTGAGATGACGGATGTGGTAGTCATCGCTTTCTTTCACATCACACTCTCCTCACAACGCCATACTGCAGTCGCTAAAAACCAATCGTGAAAGCTGTTAGACGGTCGAATATCACACAATGGAAAAAAAGAAACATAGCTTTGAAAAATACTCTTACGAACTATATTTGGCAGCGCAGCAACACGACAGCGCACCACTCCTCCGATGCACCTGCGCGAACTGCACGGAGACGGAGAGAGGAGAGAGAGTGTGAGCGGGAAAAGCAAGAAAACACAAAGAGGAAAAGAGCGTCGACGCTCGTAAGCAGCACAGTATACGGCGCACTGTTTGCAGCTTATGAACGCGCCTGGCTGTAAGCGTCACATTAAAAATTGTGCCTCTTACAACGGCTAGACACGCATTTGCCGTTTAATAGTCGTGGAGGGAGCTGATAAAATATTATTGCTTTTTGAGCAAGCGTTACTCTACGCATTTTCGACATTAGGGTCATGGGCGAACGCCTAAAATAAGCGTTTTCTTCCTTTCAGGCGGTACAGTAGTGAGCGTTTCCAACTTTAGAGTGTACTATTGTAGTACAACATTTCTGTCCTACTTTGTTGTTCGTCGCAATAACGCAATTGTTTCGGCAGGTCACTTCATAGCAGCTGTTGTGTGCCATACGGTGGAGAAAACTAACTTTTGTTCGAGTTCCTTCTTCTCCCTGTAACGCAGAAACCGATTTTTTTATGTGCTTTTTTGGGTGTTCGGTTTCAACGTATAAATCTCGTGCGGTGACCACCACTAACAGGGAAACTATCCCCGTCCTACCATCCCCGTGTCGCCCCCAACCCCTCGTACAGTGCCAGCTTACGCTTCTGTTTACGTGTGTGGGCGTCCCTCTCGGAGTTCAGGTTAGAGCACTGCGTGGGCCACATTCTTGAGCCCATGCAGGAATTTGATTTACCCGAACGGGCCCAGCCTGAGTGCTCGATACCTGGTCCGGTCAAAGCCCGAAAAAAATTCTAGGTTTCTTGGCACGAACCGGGCCCGAACCCGATAAATTTTTGAGCTACACGGCCCAACCCAGTGTAGCGGGCTGTAAAAGTCGAGCTGAAGCTAAGCTAGAGCACTGCGCGGGCTCGGTCTTACCCGAAGGTCTGAACCCGACCCACTGGTCGGGTCGGGTAAGGCTTTCTTTTTCCGGGTGTGTACCGGGCCCAATCGGTGCACTGCAAGTCTTAGATCGTGCTCGAGCCTGTGCTCGCCCACTGCATCTAAGACCGGCAATGCACGGGATCGGGCCGGCCTACACTTTACTCGTGGGTGGGGTTCAGACTTTCGTGCAAGCCCGAGCCCACGCAGTACTCCAGCTTAGCTTCAGCTACAATAAACGCATTCCTGCACTACGACTGCTCCCTATCTGCCTGTATTCACGAAATCCGCGGACGGCATCTCACTGCAAATAGAAGGCTACTTCCCGTCGCGTTTATCCTTTAGAGCTACTTAACATTTTTCGGGCACCAAACCCGGGAAGGGACCCATATCAGCGTCATCCTCACCAGCCGTGATACCACCGATGATTAATCAGCGATGGACCGACCCAAGCGAAACTGAACGGTCATCGGGGCAGCAGTGGCAGAGATAGCGGAATACATAATGTAACTCTCTCAGCAGCAAATCAACACGAATGTTAAAGGTGCACTGCAGCGAAAGCCTCCACGCAGTTGGGTCACGTACCCGCATTCGGCAAAAGCGAGCGGTAACGGGTATGCGGAGGGGAAAATTCTTTCGGCGGTGCGGAAGAAGCGGCCCCCGCGTTCCGCTTTTCCTCGACCACGCAATGCACGATTTTTAGCGGCATGCCGCGCATCTTAGTCCAATGAGGTGGTCAACGGAGATTGCGTCGCACTCTTGTTTTCTTCCGGCCTCTCTCTCGCGGTCCGGCCTCGCATTCTCTTAGACTCTCGCCCTCCCTCTCTCTCAAAATTGCTTGGTCCTTGGCCAAATCCAGCCCACCAACGCTCTGCCCACAAAGCTCTTTTGATCTTTTTGGACACCATAGGAGTTCGATCCTTATTGTGAAGGGGCTCATTATTTCATTCCCCACATCCCCACCAGCAATGGGGTAGAGTATTGCCCCTGGCCATGAAACTCCCCGTTCATCATCTAAAATAAAGTTGTTGTTTTTTTCGGCCACCCACGCAGTCTCTGCAGCATGTTTACAGCGTAGTCAGCGTCGATAACTTGAGAGTCGCCGAAACCGCGAGCGATAGTGGCTGCTGGGCGGCAAGCACCCTTTATTGCCGCTCTGCGGTTTCCGCACGTGTGTACCGCATGTTCGGAAACCACCTTAGAGAGCTGCCGTAGAGCAGCGAAAAGCTGTGACATAGCAACTACCGATCGAAGACGATGCATATGACGAAGAATTAGCTGAATCGCAGGCTTTTGGAGATACAATTTGCACCATAAGATCGATTGCCAAGCGTGCCTAGTAATCCCTAATAATCTTCCCACTGGCGCAACGAGCTCCAGTAATTCGAGAAGTCAAACTTCGACAAATGCGAAACTTCCGAAACTGGAAATCTCAAAATTTGGCGGGGATTTTGTTATGTATTTCGTCGTCTGATGCTCAAAGGAATAGCTTGTTCCCAGAACTAATTGACAGAAATGTATGTGTCGGGAGCATTTGACTCAAAACATCTATCCTGTAGACCTTTCGCTCGAAATCGCTGAGTTTCCAAAGCTCTCTGTATTATGCCGTGAGAGCTTGCAGCGTGGGCAGATCCACAGGGAGGGGAAAATAGACAGCGGACGCTTTTCCATATCCTCCTCTCGGTGTCACCCTCTCTCATTCTGATGAGAGGCTGTTCCTCAATGCGTGGTGCATCCCCGATTTCTACTGCCGGACGTGAGTGAGGGGAATATCGATATAAATTTTCTTCTCAATTTACATTTACGTTCAACTGTCACAGCTAAGCCGATTTGGGAGCTTCAACCTTTTCTTCCTTCCTTTTGCTTTGCTGTTGTTCAGTGATAGATTCCTCGTTATTATTATTTTTACTGATGCTTTGAAAATATGACCCACAAGATAGCTAGGAATCTGCGCACAGCTTTGGTCACTAAGTGTTTTGAGGTGGGCATACGGAATTGGCGTCTTCCCTTTTTCACCCGATGTCGCAAATAACCTGGTATTATTATAGTTTTACTAGCTTGTCCATAAACAGCGCGGTGGCCTTCTAATATGGTACAATGGTTAGTACAAAACAGTGGAACATGAATTAGTAAAACATTGTACAATAAAAAACGTCAATGTCACAAATTTCATTATTATAAAGACGCTGCACACAGGCCAAATGACTCACTGAGCTAAATCTCGGAACATTAAAAACACGACAGTGGTAGAAAGTTCTCATTGGTGCATGAAAACTAATTGATTCGATCAAACACTGGCTATCGAAAATGGCATGAACGCATTTGCACAAAAATATAATGTCTCGACTTTTGCGTCTCGCAACCCACGTTTCTAAATTGCATATCATATCTAAATTGCATATAAAATACATATGTATATCGGCGGTAGAATAGCGTTCGAATGCATGACTACTCCAAAATAAAAATTAAGAAACTAATTAGAGGCGAGAATATGAGTTGAGCTTTCCAAATGACTTAGAGCGCCAGAAGCGAGTCTATGCTGCGCGGAAGGGCTTTCTGCTTAGTTATATTTATCCTTTGCTAACTTTTTCTGTTCATTTTTTCCCATAACTATATATACACAGCCTACGGCGGCACCTCCACAGTTCAGGTGACGCTTTTTTTACATGATAGGCTAAAAAATGTCCCCTTCAGTTGCCATGCAGTATCGACCGAATTATGTTTATCTGTTTCAGTTTTTAAATGGCACAAATTGACATGTTTCATGAAAACGGAATTAATTTTGTTTGCTGGTCATCTCATAGTGTGCAGTTCAACTCAGAGAAGTAGGCAAAAAGTTTCCGTCGTTGGAATTTGTTATATATACGTCGGGAGACGAGCGAACAAAGGAGGCATTTTAGAATCTAAGAAAGCAAAGCAGGGATTAGTTGCTTGAGAAGGATGACATAGGATCTGCCTTCGAATGTAGATTAGTAGTCTGCAAGCAATACCATGTTTGAGTTTCTCCTTCGATGGTCCCGTAGTATTTACATGTGAGTGTTGCAAGGGAACAACAGCTCCGTTGGAAGTGTAGTGTCTCTAGAAATTAGATACTGTTTGTCGGAACTTTGAGACACAAGTAGTGGTAAAAAATTGTGATGCACAAGTTAACGTTCACACGGGGATTTTCAAGAGCTTAAGAGAACGCTTCTTTGTTTGGTGTGGTGATGACAAAACGTGCTCATATGATGTGAGCTCTCGCCCTGGTGTTTGCAGAACTCTGTGACTCTATGTCAAAGGTATACCGGAACAATACATATTTTGAAAACTCTCGGCACACACGTGTGTATCTGACACCTTTTCTTGACCTGACACCATACATGTGCAATTATTTAACATGCCATTTGCTGTGCGGCGAACATCTGAGCGCCACAAGAGATGCTCTGGCATAGTGAAGTATGTATTCGTTTTCTGCACTGTTCTCGGTATTAACATACGACTTGGTGTAATATTTTTATCTTTGGGAGTCATTCATTGATACGTGTGCCGCACCAGACAGAAGCTTTTTCTCCCAGGGACTACCCATAGTGGATGCTTGTCTACGCCGCATTAGTACGGTGATACTGTTTACTTTGCCTGAGGTCTCAAAATGCATACATGTCAACACGAGAAAGAAATGCCGGTTCCTCGTTCTGTATTTCTATGATTAATACTCAGATAAAATCTTGGTGACAGATTTGGTGAGGAAACGCGTAGAAGGGTTGGACACATAGGACCTCCGTTCCGTTCTTCTTGATTAGGAAATTATCAAAACAGAGCGTGGGGTATTTCCAACAAGCTGAGAAGGAATTAGTAGTGCAGCATTCGTCTTTTCTATTTCGATACATTTTTTGTTGCCGGCATTCTGCCAATAAGCAAGAGAAACGTGTACCGCTTCCCTGCCCCGACGTGCTCTCGGACCTGCACTCGCAGCTTTTATAAATCGCTGCCAGGTGGCCACGGCACCGCTGGAGCCGGGAATACACTCCCGTCAGTGCGTGACGTCATAGCGATGCGGCGGCGCTGCTCTCTTTTTTGATGGGCAAAAATCGCGCGATCATCGAGTCACTGTGTGTTTTCGGTCGTTATTATAGGCATGCCGGAAAGTAGTGTAGCCATTGCATGTGCTACGCGGTACACAAAGACCAAGTACGCCGTGCAGACCATGCGGTTTCCTATTCTCTTTTGCCTACCAGCGACATCTCCTCCATGAGCATGTGGAGACGCACCCTTTTGTTCACAAACTGAAGTGCGTCTACTGACGACCCTCATGTGACGTCACGAGAAGACGGGTTCCATGTTATATTTTGCTATGGTGGGCAAGAAGCGGAAAAAACGCGTCGGCTGAAAGACTGATAAAGCTGATAGTGCCCACCAGCATGCTTTGCGCGGTGGCGTTACGTAGTCAATGACGTAGCGGCGCAGGAGGATCATGTGGATCATGACGTCATCCGTCGATGCCAGTCGCCCGGCGCGCGGCTTTCCGAAGCGGGGTAGCCGGATCCAGTCAAAACAACAACTTTATTTTTGACCTTGGAGAGTGGGGACTTTCATCGCCACAGGCGATACTCTACCCCATTGCTGGTTGGAATGGGGGGAATAAAATAACGAGCCCCTTCAGCGAAGTCCGATGGTGTCCAGAAATTTTAGAAGAGCTTTGAGCGCAGAGCGTTGCTGGGCTGGATTGGGCCAGGGACCAAGCAATTTCGATAGGGAGAAAGTGGAGAGTCCAGCTGACGAAGAGACTCAGAGAGTGTGGTTCGGGAAGGTTGGTAGTGAGGGCAACGAAGAAGAATATGCTCCAGATCCTCAAGAGCACCACAGTGGCAGCAAGTGGGAGAGTCAACTTGTCTCAAGAGGTAACGCCACTGAGCTGTAAAGGCCACATCGAGGCGCATTCGGTGGATTAATGCAGCATCTTGACGAGAGGTGTTTCGTGGCATGCGGAAAGCGAGCGTTGGATCAACTCTGCTAAAATAGAGGGGGGAAGAATGTCGGTTGTCCGTTGGCGGGAAGCCAGGGGTGTCACTAGGCGTCGCAGAATTGGACGGCGGTCTCCTCTCAGCAGAACAATACGAGTCCGTTTCCGATACGAGAGTGCTGCTTCTGCGGCGCTGTCGGCCTGCTCGTTCCCCACAACACCACAATGGGCTCGAACCCACTGGGGAACTAGCCTGTGGCATGCTGCGTAGATAGTGTGGTAAGTCATTAACACATCTGTGACTAGGGGTGCGGATGGGCCTCGTATGCCGGAATTTTCAATTGCTTGAAGTGCAGATTTGGAGTCTGTAAAGACTGCCCATTCCCGAGGTGTAAAATCAGCGATGTGTTGTAGAAAGAAAAGGATGGCATAGAGTTCCGCAGCTGTCGAGGAGGTTGGATGTGAAAGGCGTCTTCGGTGCACTACGCCTTCGGATGGTATTACGAATGCTGAGGCGGACTTGTTGTTTCGGGATGCGCCATCGGTATATGCTGCCGTAAACGTAGAAAACTCGTCTACCAGAGCATGAAAATGGCTCGGAGGACTTGAGGGGGGACCTGATATCTTCTTTCCAGAAGGTTTTGGAGGCGTACAAAAGTGTGCGGTACCGGTAGAGACCACGGGGCTTCCGGCGGTATAGTGTCCTTAGTTATGAAGCCAGTGAGAGTCTGGCGTGTCCTCTGCGCTACTCGATAGAAATCGCTTTCAGGGCGGTATCGAATTTTCCTGAGGAGCGGGTGGCGGGGAATGTCAGCACGCAAACGGAGGTGTGCCGAGCCGTTTCCCGTTCACGGAGAACTTCAATTGGGAGCTCACCAGATTCAGCCAGTACTTGCCGTGTTTCAGCCATTTCAGCCATTCTCTTTCAGCCGCACTGCAAGGCCATTTCGCAAGAGAATGCCGCGCAATCGCAGCGGAGCCAAATAGCCGAATGTGGCCGAATGCGAATACGGCAGCTTCCGTACATTCGGAAATGTGTCATTACGTCACAGAACAGGTTGCATACAGCGGTGAGCCAGCGAACTTTTACACATGGAATGGTTTTGAAATATGTTTCTGTATACTAAATGCGACGAAACTAACTTTGCAGAGTCGTTCTCCTTCGAGGACTTTTTCAGATGCATGCAACAGTAGCAGTGTTCTTCAGGCTGTGCAGAACTCTTTTAAGGCAAGCTTATCAGCAAGTGCAGTTCACAGATGTTGCAGCAGAAGTGCTTACTGTCAACATGAGCAAGGGACTTCTAGTTAAGGAAAAAGACTTCAGTCTATAATTTCATCAGCACCAGCGATATTCCAATTCGTTTCATTGATGCGGTCCTGGCCTCAATGATTGCATCTGGTAGGAACATGGACAAGCACACAGGTAGGTTCGTGCAAGTATCCATGAAGTTGAACGAATCAAATCTCAGGCTAAAAAGGATGCAAGTTTGTATTACCCAAGGTTTTCCACCTGGGACATCGCATTGACGCTGAAAGATTACATCCGACGGATGACAAGATTAAGCGTTTGTACAAGCTCCGGCACCGAAGCGCAAGACTGAGTGGAAATCCTTTCTGAGACTACTTGCTTTCTACGATAGGTTTCTCGAAAGTCGGGCAAGAGTAGCGCAAACAACCTCCACGGCTTTACGAAGACAAATCTCAAGTGGGAATGGACTGGCAATCATCAGGCTGCAACTCAAGGACGCACGCACACCAAAAGCACGCACACCACTTGCCCTCTACGATGCGATTTCTTGTGACGCTTCGTGTGCGCAAGCTGACGAAGATCTCGGTGAAGTGACCGTATCGTTCAAATCACGGACACTGGGACTGTCACAAAGGAATTTTGCTCAGTTGGATCGTGAAACGTTAGCTTTAGTTTTTGCTGTGGGAAAATTTCACCAGCATGTGATTGGGAGGATATTTCAGATGTACACGGGTCATCAACCACTCCTTGGAATTATGGGGAGGCAAAAGCCCGTGCCGCGAACGTTGTCTCTGAGAATGACACGCTGGCACCTTAAGATGATGACATACGATACGAGCGACATCATCGCAAAGGGTCCGCTATCCAGAACGCATGTTACCACTGCCGATCGATTTACAATGGACGAGCCCTATGGCCCAGGAGGCATCATTTTATTGGACGCACTCAAGGGATTACTCTTAGCGCTTAAACTTCTGGAGGAAATGACACAACAGGATACTTTCTTATCGACTGTCCACTGGTGATGCAAAAATATTGAACTTTCGATATCGATATCGATAAATATCAAGATCGTAAAAAAAATAACCGACGAAATCGATTAGAATATCGATATTTATATCGATATATCGGTATTTTGAAAAGAAATATCGATATATCGATGTTTGAATAGCCACCATCCCACTTGAACAATTAAAAAAAGTTGTCGTTGTCTTATACTCTTTCATGTGTATTACCGCTGAGGAACTTGATAAAGAAGAATAAACAGGACTTCGTCAGCACCCGTAATCCAAACGTTGCGTAATTTATTTGCTACTTTTGGTATTACGCAGAAGATTGTATCCGACAACGGGTCCGATTTTTCCTCAGCTGAAATTAAGGACTTTTTGGAGGACATCGGTATCACTGATTACATCAGCGCGCCTCAGCATCCAGCGACTAATGGACAAGCAAAACCCATGATGGCTGAGCTTCAATTGTGACAAAACAGGTACAGTTTATCGTGGGATTGCAAGATTCCTCTTCAAACAGCACGCAACGATCAACTCCACTACAGGGAAAACGCCTGCATTCTTAATGTTCAAGAGAGGATTACCCTCTGTCATTTTTGTGCGCTCATTCTAAACAAAGTAACACCAATCCCAAAAGAGGAGGGAGCAGTTGCTGACCTGGATATAAAAGTGAATATGTCTGTGAAAATAAACCCAGATACTGGAAAACATTTATGCCGAGCATATCTCTGCCCCAAGGTTCACGCTGTGTTTCAGTGACAGGGAAGGAGGTGTACGTCATATGCAGTTTAAAGGAGCATGGAAAGGGTATTCAAGCTGTATTTCAAGGGTATTCAAACCGCTCGTATTTCGTGAAATGGCCCTTGACAAGCATACACATAAAATATTTCGGCTCGGAAAGGTTTCGCTATGACGCAATTTAATTCTAAAAAATGCTGTCGTGGCGGTAGGTTTCCGGACTCCATCCCCAGGCCACTCCTCCAGTCGTGTGATGTCGCACCGGCAATGCGCCTCATTCGCTGCGAAAAATTCGTCTGCTCTCGGCAGAGCGACGTTCTATACTTGTCCCCTGCTATTCATTCAAGGATATCAAACAGGAAAATAAACGTTTTGAAAATGGTATCTGTTTACCAATGGAAGGCTATGGTTGGGAGGTCAATGGAAGGATACCAGTGGAAGGCAACAATGGCTTTATGGTTCTTTTACGAAAATTGCGTGGGTCTACGAGTAGGGAGTACGTACACAATACGTACGTCACCATCGGCGTCTCATATGTGGCGGTATATTCAATGTACGAAAGGTGTTCAAGTCAAACCGGGACTTTCTGTCTCCTGAGTGTACAAGTGGCACGCGCTACTTCTTTTTCGTCATTTTCACACGCGACAGGCCTCCGTGTTCACCACGTGGTGGTCCAAAGTTTGTGCAAAACAGAAGACACGTGCTGGACAAGATGGCCGACAACGAGGTGAGCGCGCACATCGAACAGTGAATTGTCATGAAGTTTCTCGTGAATGAAGGCGTAAAGTCATCTGAAATTCACAGAAAACTTCAGGCTCAGTATGGCCACGATACACTTAGCCGCAGCAAAGCGTTTGAGTGGTGCAAACGGTTCCGAGACGACCGTACATCAGTGCTGGTCGATCCCGGCCGGGGCGGCTGAGAGCCCAGTGTCAGGGTTCCTGAGAACATCCAACTTGTGGAGCGCCTGATCCTCAAGGACCGACGAATAACATGCCTCGATATCAATAGTGCGATCAATAGTGCATAGTACTGCCAGGTTCTCAGGGATGTGCATCAGGCGCTGAAGCAAAAGAGGCCAGGCCTCATCACCAAAGGAGTCCTCCTCCTACAGGACAATGCACGCCCGCATACCGCGCATCTCACGACACGCACCTTACAGGAACTTGGCTGGGAGTAGCTGTCACATCCCCCTTACAGTCCAGACCTCGCCCCCAGCGATTTCCATCTCTTCGGGCCACTGGAGGCATTCCTTGGGAGCCGCCGCTTCAGCTGCGACGACGAGGTCAAGAATGCGGTCCGATCATGGCTGCTACGCGCCGGTAAGGATTTCTACACTGCTGCCATCCAGCCCTCGTGAAACGCTGGGACAAGTGCATTAGTGCAGCTGGAGATTACTTTGAAAAATAAAACTAATTTCTCGCCTGTAAGTTTATTTTCCTTTTGCGAAAAATGAAAAATCCCGGTTTGACTTGAACGCCCCTCTATATTCTTGCCGTTTGATGCGCCTCTCGTTTTCGATTAATAGAGATAGAGCCTGTATAATTGGCCGTACATGCGTGGTGCACATCTTAGTCCTTTATTGAGGAGGACTTAGACTTAGGAGGACATCTTAGTCCTTCATTCTGCCAAACGAGAGAGAAAAACGAACAAACAACAGGACGCGCGGTTTTCGCACGCATCAGGTTCCGGTGAATGAGCCAGCAAGAAGTAGGTGGCTTGCCTTAATCCAACGTGAGGATGTTCAACCTGGCACTGAACAACGAAAATGCAGTCTACATTTCACTGAAACTGATTATGTGTCAACACCGAGTGTCATGAAACCCGTCGGCGCCGACTTCCGTATCTGTCTGAAGCGATGGGTTGCTCCGTCGATTTACCTGGTGCGAGCGAGCAATGCTGTAATGTTCGTAACATCGACGCTGGACGCTCGAAAGCACGGAGTTCGAGAGTTCGAGGAAACCCTTATTAACCCCCGGCACTAAATCAGGGGAGGGACGCCTGCACATTGCACTGCTCAACGTTACGGAGTGCACTGTTTGACAGCGGCGACCGTTGGCCTTAAATTTGGACCAGAGGGCGGGGGTTCAGAGGTGACGCTCCTGACAAAGGTCCTGTCAACAATCCAGTTGGGAGTTGCAACACTTTGAACCAGGGCCATCCGATTTGTGGGCCTGGATTGAGGCAGTGGCCCAGATTGTGACACTTTTAAGGAGGTGTCGGAACCCGAAGAGGAAGGGAAAATGCTTGCCAAGGGTATGTGACCCGTGCGAATTTTAGCTCCAGCCCAGAGAGTTTTGTAGCAGTGTGTTGTAACTTTTGTGTTGTACATAAGTGTAAATAAACCTAGTCGTTGTTGAGCTCCCTTTTCCGTCAGACGTCTCTATGCAAATCAGTTACCGATCACCGGACGTAACATCGAACCGGTCTCCCAGCTAGAGAATCAAGTGGTGGAAGAAATCTTACAAATGCTAACGGCAAAGAATGAGCACCGCACAAGAACCCGAGTTGCTGCACAAGACAGATCGACCGGTTCGGACTCCATCTAACCTTATCGGGAGAAGCGTCTTCCAGAAGAAACTGTGAGCAGGGCCGGTGCTAGAGGTGTGCGGGGCCTGAGGCAAAGGCACATTGCTGGGCCAGTTTCACACAATTACCGCCTAAGGCGGTTGCCTTACTAGCCCCCCCCCCCCCCCCTATCACCGGCCCTGACTGTGAGGCAGTACGCAGCACACGACGCTCCGACCTCCGCCGTGTTGATGGCCGAACAAACATCACCTGGATACAGAAAGCCTGCGCGCTCCTCGACGTGACGTAACAATTAAGATCCAGCCAAGAGTCAGCCAGTCAGGATCGTGTTTTCAACGGTCGTAGCCAACCACGAACGTGCTTTTAGTGGTCTTGGCCATGGAGGAGAACCACCGTCGTCTGCGACTTGTGATTTAACGTCCCGGCGTACTAAACGGGAAAACTTGGAAATAAAGCGCAAAACGGTCTGAATCTTTCTCAAAACGGATTTTCTGGAAAGCGTCTTGCATTTATTGTCTAAATATTTAGGTCTGCAGGTTCCAGGTGAGCTGCAATCATTTGCGGGTTCTTGAATTTGCAGAACGGTGAATCCCAGTAGCAGACGAATTCTGACTATATATGTCCACGTAGCGAAGGAGGGAGAGGAGACAATGCGCAAGGACTCTGTATCTAGGTGGCGTTGGCCGAACCCGGCTGACGTCACACCGCGATCCCTCCTTAGAATGGGTGCAGGTACCTCGTCACATCGTGACGCGCGTTCTCTTGGCTTGTCACGTGGCCTCCGCAGAAAAGCGGAGAGCTTCGGGCAAGTGGCGGAATTAAACGTCTGCCGTAGGCGCATATGTTCGCTAAGGTAGTATTTATTGTGTAAAAACATAATACGGTGGTGACACGTTTGAACGGGGTCAAAGAGCCTGCCCACTTACCATCCTCTTTTAAGCAATCGATGTTGGTCTACTTTAGAGTTGCAAGAGAACCCCACTGGTTACCGGGGGTCAACTGATCGATCGCACGGATCGAGGTTCCTCGTTGATGAAGACCGAAAACGGAACAACCCGACGCCACGTCGACCACAATAGACGTAGGAAGGCTAAAAAAACCGACCAAAGGGGGAGTGCGCCTTTGAGCTTAGACATCCAAGCGGATGCGACGCCTCAGACCGAACCCAGCATTCTGTTCTTCCGCAGACGATATAGGATATGTGACTGCATTGCAGCTGTGCCATTCCAGACGAAACCATCCAGAGGTGTAGCTCGACTGTCTTAGATTTCACTGAAAAAAAAAAAAAGGAATTATGCATTCCCTTATGGGTGTGTACGTAGGATATACACTTTTTTGTCAAGATTTTGTTTTCTTGAGCACTGGGGGTGCCTCGAACGTGGCCCAAACATGAAAAAGTTTTGTCCATTCCGCGCGGCCATCTGACGCATACAGACGGGATTTCTGCGCTTTATTTCTCTGGTGCTAGCATATGGAACGAGAACAAATCCGATGACGTCATCAGAGCTTAAAAACGGAGCACGTTTTGGGCTAAGTTTACGATAAATTTTTGGCAAGTTAGCATTCTCTTAAGAGCCGAAGATTACTTATGCTCATAAACTCCTGTATGGAGATTCGCTTCAAGGGAAAATTCGAAGCTCATCTATATTCATTGTTTAATTAAGCGACCGAGAATATCGACCATTCGCAAAAAATGGCACTGTTCAGATAGTATTTTCACATACAAGAGGTCACCTAGGAACTGAAAAAAGTAATGTCATTTGTAGAACAGATCTTCTCCCACAACACATTGAAAATCTCCAGGTGTTTTTTTTTTCCTTAAACGAGAAAAAAAATTCGTCATCGTACTCCGCTGCAGGTCATTCGTTAGTTGAGGTCGTCTAGGGTGTAAAAAGTGACACCTTTGCGACCGTCTCCTGTGAAAAGAGACCCTCTCCTTTATCATTTTGAAAATTAACAGATGTATTTGTCCTTACGCAAAAAAAGAGAAAAGAAAGGATTCGTCAGCGCACTTGCCCCCCCCCCCCCCCCCCCCCCCCCCCGTCTGTAAGATACCATTATCACCCTTTGGACGAATTTCGCTTTCTGCTGTTCTGCCAAGTTCTACCAACTTAACGCTCACAGTCGCTGCTTCGTAACAGATTCACCATCATTTATGATTGGTTTCACATACCTAAAGTCGTCTAGGAAATGCCAACATCATGCCATTTCAAGAACAGACCATCTCCTATAACATATTGAAAATCTACAGGAGTATTTATTCTGAAACGGGATAAAACTTCATCAGCTCATTTGCATCCGCTCTGTGAGGTACCACCTTTCTTTAAACTGTTTGCTGTGGATCTTAGATATTGACTCAGAGCACGTCAGAGCAGTCTAGCTGTCGTAACAGTTTTTGAAAAGAGTTTGTTCTGGTCTCGCGCGCACTTCTCCCACAACAGAAAGTAAATATATACCGGGTGTCTCAGTTAAATCCCCGGGCTAAATAATTCGCGAAGCGGTGCACCAATCGAATAACTTTCTTTTTTACAAGTGTCAGTCCAATACCGCCTACAAGATGCGCACCGCGTGAATGAGCGGGAGGCGCTCATTATTTAAATAAAAATTCAAATGAGTTTGATGAAAAAAGCAAACTTCTAAAGCATGGCGCCGTCGGCATTAAAATGGGTACTTCCCCTTCTGGGACGTTCAGTAGATACCTTTTAGAGAAAAATCTGCAACCGAAGCGGGTCATTTGTTGCAGTAGTTAATTGGTTTCGGTTTACGTATTTTTGTCCCGACTGGTCGCGGCGAAGCGGAAAAGGATGTAATTCATTGGTGTCATTCATTGGTGTAAGGACGTAATTCATTGGTGGACATGGGAGTGAAAGAGCGTCCTTTTCAAGAAATTGACGTGGTACTTTGCAACGTGTCAGAAATCTGCAACGCGTTAGAGCATCGCTTCGCTGGCTGCGTTTGTTCGGGCGCACGACGGAAAACGCACTGTGCAGTCCAGTTTACATCCGCGTCCTGTGTGTGTGTGTGCGTGTTAGCGCTGTTTTCGTTATGTTACCCAGGGTGTCCCTGCCTGTGAGTTGTGTGGAAGTTGCCAGTGTCGTGACCCCCTGTCGTTCTCCCTGTGCGGTGCTATGGTTAATTGTGACCTCCTTTATCTGCATATCTCTACATATAACATTCGTGTATAAGTCATCATGTCATCAAGCACTGAATTGATTTATTCTGTTCAGCTAGCAAAGATTCGTCATTACAATGCGACTGTGACTTGCTGGAACCTAATATAATGGGAATGTATACACTTACCCCACAGTCATATATTGAGCGCAATTGACATCCCAGATGTCATAATTGCAAAAATAAAACGCCACACTTTAGTGTCATTACAATAGATCCGAGCCATTCAGAGTTTGTTGTTTATTGAGACGACATACACAAAATACAAACAATATCCTCTTTGTTGTTAAAATGGATCAAATATCTCGTAAATAAGGTCTTACTTGTCACAATAATGGTGTTCAAGTGTGGAGCAAACATGTAATGGGCAAAGGCAAACACACACAACAACAGCTGCAACATCAGCTACAAGCAAGTCCATGTGCTGCTATTTTGCATTGTGCTTTCTTGTTCAAAGTCATATATTATTGAGGAAACATTTGCACGTAGCTGGTCGGGGACTTGTGTGTTTTTCTGTGCTCTTTCTTTATAGGCTCCTCTATTGACTTCATACTGGCATTGTAAACAATCTCACTTCCATTATCATTGCACCATTACATGCCATGCTATCACCACCACCAATGCGTAAAAACTCCCCACAGCTGATGCAATGCTATAATACGTCAGCTGAGGCTTTTAATTTAGGCTTCTTGTTCAGAAAGAATTTCTACGGTGATACAGTTGCAGTTATCAATTCACTCTGACACAGATCACTCAACTTTGACGGTAAAATCACATGAGAGGACCGTGTAACCTCTGCTTCTCCTTTGGCAAGGCTGCTCTGAGAACTGTCACTGTCCAATTGTGCAACTTAAGTTATTGCATGATTACATCAGCAGCTCAGCTCTATACAGCTTTCTTGAGAATTTTTTTAAATAGCTTTTCAGTCATGCTATAGTTCTCTGACTGTTCCCAGTTCTCTACAGTGTCCGGCAGACATCCTGAAATACAGATGGTAAAGCTCTGAAAAATTTGTGCATGTGCCCCATGCATTTGTGCACTGCGTGGTTATGCAGTTATAAACTGCACCGATGAAAGATGAAAGTCACTGAAAAGGTTAGCCAGCTGTAGGGATCGAACCCACATCTTCTGGATTGCCGGTCCAGGGCTCTACCAATTGAGCTAAGCTAACACGCCTCTCCAGCGACTTTCGGGGTGCGTCATCTGAAGGGACGACAAACCAGCCACTCACTTTCACTCACCCTCCTTTCACTCTTACATTTTTGCTCACTCATACACACATTCATACGACGGAAATCGACGCAAGCGGCACCTGTTGAACAAGAGATAAACTGATGTTCTGAGGCTGGAACAACATAGAGGGGACAGATACAAACAAAGCCTCAAATTGCCTAAGAAATCAACGATGAAAGATGAAAGTCACTGAAAAGGTTAGCCAGCTGTAGGGATCGAACCCACATCTTCTGGACTTTCATCTTTCATCGTTGATTTCTTAGGCAATTTGAGGCTTTGTTTGTATCTGTCCCCTCTATGTTGTTCCAGCCTCAGAACATCAGTTTATCTCTTGTATAAACTGCACAGCTGTGTACTGAGAGATTGTGCTATTTCTTGAGAAACAACACCGTGGAATATCAAAGCAAGGCACACCGAGAGGTGCTCATTCCAGCATGAATTCTCGGTGTCACTGCAAACAGCACATTCTAAGAAAAAAAAGGTAGAATTTCCTACCCAAAATTGCAGCAAGACAGTACTTCTACCATTTTGTGCCAACCCACACGCAACTTCTCTCCCGAGGGTATAAGCATCGGGCGTCCCTTTCTCTTGCTCCTCTCCCTCACGTTTGCTCTAAGAGAAAATGGTAGAATTTCCTACCCAAACTGGTAGAACGACAGATTCAACTTTGTAGTTTGTTTCTACTCTCCATTTATACCCAAAAGGTAAAACTGGTTGGAGTAGAAATGTGGTTGCAATGCAGCTGTACCGAAATGGGTAGAAAATCATACCTTCTTTTCTTAGAGTGCAGCACTAATCATTGTCTGCTAGCTTTCTGTATTGATATGTAACGGACAGTAAGTGGAAGTATGCAATAGACAAATGAATGCAATGCAAATTAGCTCATATAAAGAAAAGAAAGAAACTTCAGATGCATCAGATCAGATGCATCTTATCTACAATGTGCTGTTATTATTTTTTAGGAAATACAGGATTGTATATCTTTCTTCCACATTTTCAGTTGGGTCAGCACAAAACTACACAGCCGGACAGTATGTTATTGTAGTGAACACGGTCTACTGCATCATCAAGGACAAAGTCTGGGAGCAGAAATGTGGGACATTGCTTAATATGCAGCAAAATAACATAGATGCCTTTGCATGGCTCACTACCTAACTTCAATAGCCAGTGATGAACATGCGATGTCTTCAGCTGGTGTATTCTGGAAATTAATAGGTGACGTATGGGGTGTGAGAGGGGGGATGGTTTGCAAGATAACAGCACCAAACAGCAACAGCAGTTTCACAGATTTTGGCAAACACATCTATGTTGGCACACATGAAGAGCGTATCGTCATTTCATTCCCCTTTATTGAACTTTATGTACCCATAAGGGCTACAATACAAACAAAACTAATTAAAAAGACAAAATTACATTACAAAAGGTAGGAGGGGGCAGGGTTACAAAAAGAAACAGAGGTAGAGGTAGTGCGAAGCTCCTCTTTAGAAGAAAGGAAAAATTCTGCACACAGAACCACAATATTCCTGAAGAAATGGCTTCTACTCTTACACTGACATGTTTTTCATGCATTTAAGCAGGGTTAGTCAGGTTCCAGCAACGTATCTGTACGACAATTAGTTTTCTTCACGTATGGCATTGAAGAACTGCTTTCCTGAAACAAACTAAATAAGAAGGTTTAACATATGTCACAGGCATTTGGTGCTGGTTATGCAGTAAAAGTAGTATGCTTGAGGTGCCACATATTCTCCTTGTGATGATGTGAAGGAAGGAAGCTTTAATCTTTCGAACTGTAAATGAGTGCCGCGGTGTCTTGCATTGTAACAGCATCTAGGCACTCTTTCCTGTAAGCCTTCGAGTGACAGATTCATAGATATTGAACTCAGCTATTTAGAACACATTGAAGATAGACACAACACAACTAAATTAGATGCATTTGGGCATTCACGATAAACAGAGGCATGGTTGTAATGTGAATATAATAAATCAATGTGGATAAATATATATATATATATACAATAAATCTTGTGACCTGCTTACACAGGGATGTGTTTTTCCATTCATAAGATTTGCCTTACAGGATATGAGACAACACACCAAGTGCACAGATCACACCAGTGTAAAGCTGGAGTGTCGTTGACATCTGTGTAACCACCATGTTATGACATCAGTGTCATGACAGCTGTCAACAATGCATAGCATGTGTACTCAGATCACATGATCTGTCATACATCTGCAGTCACATCATAATGATACCCATGATTTAGCACAGACGATACAAATGTCAATCTGCCGCGTGGTGACTGTCCTCAGCATTGCTGCGTTTCAGACAGATCAATGTACTTGTGCACCGCAGTACAAGGTGGAAAAACAGCATTACCAATAACAACGGGTCCCTGTGATCTACATATATTTCATGGTACTGGTAATTGTGTTTCTGATTCTCTTTGCACCGGCTCGGACGCACCCTACATATCCTTCCATCGCATCTCATCATGATCTCTATTTATTCCTTATGTGTAACAGATAGTATTTCCGGTCTTCAATCACAGTTCATGCCCAATGTACAGCAGTAATTTCAACTGTTCCATGTTGGTACTTCACGTGCCAGTAAGAATGTCAGCTAGGGGTTCTGTTTTTCATGCTAAACTGCCTAAGTAATGATAGCTAAGCATAGCATGCTAAGTATAGATAGTATAGACTATTCACTGCAGGAGAATGTGTTGTTGATTAGAGTACGCACATTTCTTGAAGATAACTTGGTGCGCTTTCAATCGAAAGTTCGTATATCTGTGACTGAATTTTTGCGCTTACTAGAACTTTATTTGAGATCAACTGCCATAAGTATTGACGGGCATCTGTACACCCAAGAAACTGGTATCAGTATTGGCTCGAGCATCGCGCCTGTTCTTTCCGAGATTTACCTGAGTTTAATTGACAACGCTGTATTATCCTTTATATCCTCTCTGTCTTCAAATGATGTCATTGTAAAAAGGTTTGTAGATGATCTTGTTCTCATTTCCACCAATGAGAGTGTTATTGATCAGTGTAAAAATGTAGTTGGGTCCGCGCCCCCAGAGCTTATATTTACCAGTGAGTTCCCCACTGTTGGCGTGCTTCAGTTTCTTGATATCAGGCTCTTGTTACAACCCGCTCTTTGTTGGTCTTACGGCAAATCTCAAGCGAAACCCACTTTGCCCGCTTCAAGTTGTCATTCTAAAACAGTAAAACGGGGTTTGATCACAGGTATCCTATCAAATGCCGTAAAAAAATCTTGTTGTCATCATATCATTCCCTCTGTGGAAAGTCAGCTTCTCCGTTTGAATGATGCTGGCTACCCCCATCACATGTTACTTGGTGCTTTAAATGTTTTGTTAAACACCTTGCTTCCTGGTTCACCCGAAACTAAGCCGTCTGTCCCCAAACGGGTTCTTTTACCTTTCTTTCACAAAGTGTCTCACAACCTGTTAGCCGTTGCGAAGAAGTTTCAAATCAACATCGTTTTCAAGAACAACTTCCGTCTTGACCGCCTCACGCCTTTCGCCAAACCTGAAGTTTTTTGCAAGAATCACCGGAATAAATTTGTTCCCTGTTCTTCAAACGTTGTTTACCACATCCCCTTAGCTTGTGGTTTCTGTTATATTGGCCACACAATTGCTTAAATGATCGTTTGAGAGAGCATTCATTAAAAGTAAAAAATAAAGCTTCAAACTCTGAAATTGCAAAACATTTGGAAGAATGTTCAGATTGCTTCTCTCTATGGGATGAAACAATTGTAAAGGCATCCGAAGTGGACCCTCACAGAAGGCTTTTGAGAGAGACCCTTTTCATAACTTCTTGTGGGAACTGTGTCAGCAAACCTTCCGTAATCCTCGGTCCGGCCTTGAACAGACTGCTCGTTCCCCCGAAATGACCTCCTATTTTGTTCTCAACTGGTGTTCCCTTCCCTTCTGTTTGTATATATTTCTTGTTTGTGAATTAAAATTTTCAGCTGTGTTTGAGACTTCGTGTTGTGTCTGTCCCTTTGTGTTCCCTAGTCTCGGGATTTTTACATTATACATATTTCTTTTTTCCAATGCATGTGGCATGGGACACACATCTGCCCTTTACAACTAATAGTTGGTATCCGTAATAATAATAATAATCCTTGTGGAAATGCGTAACAAGTTTTATTGATTTAATGCAAAGAAGCAACTCAAAAGCATGAGATACAGGCACAAATCTGCCTATAACAGATAATTTGGAAGAAAAAAAAAGGAAGTGTTGGACATACACAGTGTTGATGTTGGTTGTAAATTTGTAGAGCGGATTTCAAAAGTCCACTCCATACCGATCGTGAACTTTTTATCGGCGGCGGGTTTATTACCTCACTTACTTCGCTCACGGGTCCCTCACAATGTTATTTTTGCTTAATTTGTGCAATTTCGACTTGAAAACTAGGCAACAGCATCTAGCAAAAAACATTTTTGGGTTATTTCTCGAAATGCTTATTCACAGCTGCTCCGCGCTAGACCCGCTTTAAACTACCCCCACCTCTAGTTTAAATCAGTCCTATGCGAATACGTGGGAGTTAGACCATCGCTAGATCGCAGGGTTTACGTCGTGTGAACGGCGAACGAAATGAGACAGGACAAATATTGATTGCAGGGCAACAACGTCTGCACCATCTCGTTCACCCTGAGACTTGTTTGTTGGCATTAGTTTTACACAACTGACTATGCTTAGATTTCGAAGAAAAAAAAAGTTCTGATTGAAAATATAAAGCGACATAACCACCACTTTCCTCAGCACCAAGACATCCCAGAACTGCAAGAAAAAATAAATAAATAAAATAAACAAGTACATGAATGAAATGAAAAGAAGAGCAAAAAATTCCTATCCGCACTACACAAGCATCGTCGCCGTATTTGAAAACAGAACCCAACAAGCCCTCCTCAGGTCATGCACTGTATCAAGCTACATTGAATCCGGGGGGAAAGACGACACATCTGGTCTCTACTTTAGATTAGACGCATTAGATTGTCGCAGTTAAAACGTCGTTTGTGAAAATTCCAGCGAATGCTCGTACGAACATCGGGGAATGAAAGGTACTCGAAGAAGCTGCAGAGCTCGTGTATCTCTGATCGAAAGATCAATTCAGAGTCGCGCCTTGACCAAAGCCCAAAACAGCTGTCACACTTTGTCGCCAGTATGAACATTCGCGGAAATTGATGCTGTGCTCCTTGAATCGCTTCAATATCACAAAAATGCCATCAGAAACTTCTTTTAAAAACGACACCCCATTATTGGGACGGTGGACAGATTGACGTCGAGCTTTATAGACGCCCAGTAGAGCGCTGCCTTTGTTTCGAAAAGTTGGATCGTCTGAGATCACAGAAATCGATCGATGCCACGCGAGCTGATGTCCTTCAACGACGTCCCAAACGACGATGGAAATTTGTCGGGTTCGGCGTCAGGCGGGGATCGACGTATATTAGAGCGTTGCTAATGCGGCGGCGGACGGTGTAGGCGAAACACGCGTGAGGGTCAGTGATCGCTAGGAACCTGATAGACTGATTCGGACCACGTAACTGAATGCATGAAGCATCTGTGTTTCGCGTGAAGCGTACCGAACTGAAATACGCACTTTTTCACGCAATTTTTACGGCACTTTTCACTCAAAGTACACATAAGAAGACCAGAGACTAAAAGCATACGGAACGATGGGGTGAAATGGGACGCGGGGCCATACGAGGCAGCTCCCCTTTCTGTACCACTTGTCTCTGAACATATGGTTTGGTTAGTCACGGACCTGCCTAAGACTTGTCCACTTTGCTGGTGTCAATTAAGGATCGGCGAAGTGAGTTAAGAGTTAAGTAAGGATCGTCGTGGTTTGTCCAATATACGAAGGGTGTTCAAGTCAAACAGGGACTTTTCATTTCTCGCAAAAGTAAAATGAACTTACAGGCGAGAAATTAGTTTTAGTTTTCAACGTAATCTCCAGCTGCACTAATGCACTTGTCCCAGCGTTTCACGAGGGCTTGGATGCCAGGAGTGTAGAAATCCTTACCGGCGCTAGCAGCCATGATCGGACCGCATTCTTGACCTTGTCGTCGCAGCTGATGTGGCGGCCCCCAAGGAACGCCTTCAGTGGCACGAAGAGATGGAAATCGCTGAGGGCGAGGTCTGGACTGTAAGGGGGATGTGGCAGCAACTCCCAGCCAAGTTCCTGTAAGGTGCGTGTCGTGAGATGCGCTGTATGCGGGCGTGCATTGTCCTGTAGGAGGAGGGCTCCTTTCGTGATGAGGCCCGGCCGCTTTTGCTTCAGCGCCTTATGCACATCCCTGAGAACTTGACAGTAATATGGACTATTGATGGTGGTACCACTGGGCAGAAAATCAATATGAACAACGAAAGCCTTGTCCCAGAAAACTGTGGCCATGACCTTACCCGCAGACGGGGTGCTTCGGAACTTCTTGGGAGCTGGCGAGCCCGGATTCTTCCACTGTTTTGATGCGCGTTTAGACTCAGGAGTAAAATGTTGCACCCAAGTTTCATCGCACGTGATGATCCGATCAAGGAACGGATGTCCTTCAGTTTCGAAACGGTACCTTAGCTCTTGTGAGATTTCCAGTCTTCTCTGTCGGTCAAACACGGAGAGCTGCCTCGGGACCCAACGGGCACTAACCTTCCGAAACCGGAGGTGTTCATGAATGATAGTGTTCAACGTTCCCACAAAAAGGTCCGTCTTTAGAGCCAGTTCGAGACATGTTATCTGTCGGTCCTTGAGGATCAGGCTCCACAAGTTGGATGTTCTCATGAACTCTTACACTGGGCTCTGAGCCGCCGCGGCCGGGATCGTCCTGCACTGATGTACGGCGGTCTCGGAACCGTTTGCCCCACTCAAACGCTTTGCTGCGGCTAAGTGTATCGTGGCCATACTGTGCCTGACGTCTTCTGTGAATTTCAGATGACTTTACGCCTTCATTCACAAGAAACTTCATGACAATTCACTGTTCGGTGTGCGCGCTCACCTCGTTGTCGGCCATCTTGTCCAGCACGTGTCTTCTGTTTTGCACAAACTTTGGACCACCACGTGGTGAACGCGGAGGCCTGTCGCGTGTGAAAATGACGTAAAAGAAGTAGCGCGTGCCACTTGTACACTCAGGAGACAGAAAGTCCCGGTTTGACTTGAACACCCCTCGTACTACCGGAAGAGAACAAGGGCATGTTCTGCGTGTAGTTGAGCTTAAAGGCACGGACTCGTGCCCCCTGCCCCTCTCATAAAGTGTACCATTCGATTGCCCTCGGTTGAAAGTGGAATACTGCGAATTTACCGGACAAAACACGTCACGGTTATTAAACAACCGAATTAAATTGATAAAGATTGCATAGCATGCCGCGATCTGTGTTGCCAACAATAAGAACGGCAGATTCGCCCTGCGGGAAAGTCCGTGATAGGATACAGAAATCGTCTTGCTTGCTTTTGCGCGCGCTAGTGCATCGGCCTGTGCAGACGACTTTCAGAAGTAACTGGGGACCGCGGCAACTCTCGTACACTTTCTCTCAGTTCTCAAATGAAATAGCACATTCTAAGAAGTGGCAAACATGGTGGTTTAGAACAACTATGTTAATCCTCAGAGACAAGTTAAGAGTCTCAGGATAATCCCACCCACAATCACAAGTCTGAAGTCGCCGGCCATCGGCGAGCGCGGTCGCATTACAGCTCCCTCCAAAAACACATTAAGCGCTCTTGCATTACACTCCCTGTTGCACACTGTCAATGTTTTCAAACGAAGTGTCGCTGACGCCGTACATGGAGAAGGAGTGCGTGTTTATTTAAAAACCGCATGAAATACGCGGGGAAAGGAAGAAAGACTTAGCTTCCACGTATCCGATTAAGCGCCACATTATGGGAGATCCCACAGTCAATGCTGGGACTACGTCCTCCGTTCGCGGAGGTATATGCCTGAGTGTCCCCATTTCGAGAGCAAAGGGGATGGGTCAACCCAAGGTCGTTCTCGGTCCTCCTGCAAGTTACAATTACCATGACAACGATGACGTACCCGCAGGCAGACGTCATGCGTGACGTATGCATGAGAGAAGCGCAAGTGTCGTCGTCTGCTATTACTGCACGTTTCGACAAATTCGTCGAAAACGACTTGGTTATTCCGAATGACATTTTGACGGTTGTATGCGTACAGTACTTGTGAAGGTAGTTTTGGCGAAGTTTCGGAATCGCCCCGGCTGTACGAGACCGTCCCTCTAAAACTGAAAAAGAAAAGAAGAAAAAAAAAAACGAAGTTTGCTTTCGAGGTGTGCAGCCTGTTTTCGAAGACTTCGCTATCAACAGAGTTTTGAATTTCTTTTGTGTGGTTTCCTAGCTGATTCGGGATTAAACATTGGAGACCTCGATTTGCCTGTGTCGGAGGTGAGCTTCAAACAATGTTCACGACCGGGGCATAACGCCACAGCTCAAAAAGGAGTAGGGTAAGGTGGGGCAAGATGAGACACGGGGCAAGATTCGACATTTTTTGCTCGACGCCGCCTGCCTCAGAGACGTGTTGCTCAATGCGCACTCATAGGAGGTTCTGCATGTACGCTTTATTGCAGGTGAAAATTGACCGGATTAGTGTTTCCGTTGGAGAGAAAAAAAAATTGGTTACTTCTGCCTGGAACGTATCGGGATTCTCGGCAGGTTGTTATCAAGGTCGCCATGGTGTCATCTCGAGCAACAGACGCCGATGTTATCGGTGTTGCAGTGTTGTATCATAGATTAGCCGCTTGCAATCGGTGGCGGGGGCTACACACGTGCCAGACTGAGGGCGCCGGAGTGGCGTGATTGACGGGTTAAAAAGACGGTAGAAGAAAGCGCCGGAAGTCTTCCCGGGGGAGCTGGTCATGGAAGTGAGCGGAAGCAGCCGGCGGTGTGTATCGAAGTCCAGATGGTAAAATGAACCATTCTCTTGTTCTTTGCGATGTCGTTTGTACTTCCTCCGGAGGGTGAACTGGTCGAGGACGACCCTGAGAATGGGACTACGATCCTTTACGTTACCGAAGGTGGAGAATTCCCACATTTGGCGCCTAACGTGGGGCCCGAGCCTGTTCGCCTGGAGCATGTACGATTGTTTTGGGAATATTGTGGCATGGTGACCAAGGATAAGCCGATGCACTTTGTTCATGTTCCTTTCGGTTCCGCTTTTCGTGACCAGCTGTCTGCTACCCGGGTTAGTTGTAGGCCGCTACACAGCTGCGACTTATGGAGGAAGACTAAGGTCCTTGCTGTTCCGCGGCCCGTGGTCCTGCTCCCGAAAGACACCTGGCCTAGTCGCAGTAGCACCTGCAGGCCTTGTGCGACAGTAAGATGATCTGGAACTATAGACTGCGTCTCACCCGCCACTCCGCACAGGTTAGCGTCCGCAGGGCACGCGCTAACGCTACCTGACGCCGCGCCGGGCGCGCTGGCGGCACGCTCGGAGGAGACGTTCGCTGGCTTCGGCTGCAGCCGAAGTTCAGGTCGTTCCATGACTACCAGCACGGTTGATGAACGAATTTCTCCCGCCGGATTACGAACGCCGCTTCCGAAAGGAGCTGCATAAGCGTACTCAACTTTGCGACGAGAGCCATGTAGAATTTGTTCGGGCTTCACTTCGGTCGTTCATTAGGGTTGTTTCCTCTGCTACTGAAGCGCGGAAGGTCGCGCGGGCTATCTGTCAGTGCCACGCGCGCGTTCGCCCAATTCTCGAGCCTGTCATGTCGCGAGCCGGGAAGGATGGCGTAGGAGCCTCGTGTTGTACAATGCGACCTCTTAGCTGAACTCGAATACCGCCCCCGCCTATGCCGGATCAAGTGTCAGAACCGCGACGTACGAGTTCGACGGAGGGTAATCTTGCTTGAGTGCCGACGTGCAGTCAGATTAAGCGAGTGATATGATGCTTCCTACATCGTGCGTCCTTACAGGTCGCGTGGGTATCAGCCTTTCCATTGGTCACTAGAATCTAGTGCTCTCGACCTAATAATGCATCCGAATATTCGGGGTGATTTTCGTTTTAACGAAATTCACTAGTCTGCCGACGGAGGGCTTGACAGACCCCCTTAGCCACTAGACGCCCCCTGACCACTTTTCTTTTTTTACGGTAATTTCGTTTTGGCTTTGTAGCAGGCACGTCAAACGCCCAACCTTCGCCGCCGAAGGGCCTCGCAGAGGCAGTCGCAGCCCCGAGTATCCGACTCCGGGACTCGTCTGCTATTGACGGCACCCCTGGTTCCAGAGGCTCCCAGGGATCTCATCGTTCGGTGGCAAGTAGGAGGGTTGTCCACCTCGGCATCCCAGTCTCCTGGGCATCACGCTCCAGATGGGCCTCCCAGCCGCGGTCCATGAGGGGTGCGGAACCCTCATTGACGCCTACACGTTTCCGAGGCTTGACTCTGGAGGATCGAAACCCGGCGGATCCCCTCGTCCTATATACTGAAGAGTAGCGCCGCGTCTTGTGTCCAGCGTGCGGGGTGCCTGAAATCCATCGATAGGCCCACCTACGAGATGCTCTCCACCGTACGCAAACGGAGGCCGCAAGAACCGTCAGGATCAGAGAAGCAGATGTGGAAGCAGCGCTCGCTATCATCCAGCGCCACAGACCAGGGCTACTCCAGCGCGTCGGGCCGGCTCCTGCACCAGCAGCGGACGACATCCTGATTGACATCCCAGAAAACCTCCTCTCAAGCGGACTTTGAAGTGTTCTGAACTGTTCGTTGTGTGTCGTGCTGTGCCCGTAGTGTGTTTGGACCTTGCACCGGTTTGTGCTTAGTTTTTTGGATTTTGGTGTCAGACTTTGTGCCCAGACGGCACGTTCTGTTTTGAGGTGGGGGGAATATTGGGATTCTCAGCAGGTTGTTATCAAGGCCGCCATGACCTCATCTCGAGCAACAGACGCCGAGGTTATCAGTGTTGCAGTGTTGTATCAGATATTATCCCCTCGCAATCGGAGGGGGGACTACACACGTGCCCGAGAGACGGCAGTGGAGTGGTGCGATTGACGGTTTAAAAAGACGGTAGAAGAAAGCCCCGGAGGTCTCCCCGGGAGGAGCTGGTCATGGAACTGAGCGGAAGCAGCCGGCGGTGTGTATCGAAGTCCAGATGGTAAAATAAAGCATTCTCTTGTTCTTTACGATGTCGTTTATACTTCCTCCGGGAGGGTAAACGGGTTGGGGACGGACCCGAGAGAGGACTACCATCCTTTAATGGATTGAAGGTAGAGAATTTCCCACAAACGTAAAGACCCGCAAACAAGGCACGTTTTTCTGTAGTCCTTTTTCGTGTCAGCTGTGCAGCAGGCTTATTCTGTCAATGTAAGTCCACATCCTATTTCTTTATTCATTCATCTAGATATATGCAATATGGGCACTCTTGGTTATCCAGTGTTTAACTGAAAAATTCACGCATCCGATTATATGCACGGGCATGACGCGACAACTTAATGTAATGCAATTTAAAGTTAATGTAATTTAGAAACTGATAAGTCAACTATTAGGCGGCTTTATGCTTGTTCCTCATGCCTTGTGCCTTCCTATGCATTGAGATTCATTTTTTTCGATATTGCCTAGGATTTCCCAGCATTTTTTTTTCTGTTTCCTCAGATATTTCCAGCAAAGCAGAAGCGCACTCAAAAGCGAGCGACCAGCTACACATCAGACTGGAGGTGCCTTTGTTGAACATGATGGCAAGTGGTGTTCTGAGGCTGGAACCCATAGGAAGAACAAATGCACACAAAGCCTCAAGTGCCTAAGAAATTAATGATGAAAGAAGGAAGTCACTGATAAGGATAGCCAGCTGTAGTACTCGAACCCACATCTTCTGGATTACCATAATCCAGAAGATGTGAGTTCAAGTCCAATAGCTGGCTAACCTTTTAAGTGGCATCCTTCTTTCATCATTAATTTCTTAGGCGGTGCCTTGTTTGCAAAGGACGGTGGAGCAAAATAGCACCGGGTTCTGTGTGGTTTCATGGCAGATCATGTGGGCGGTGGGCCCAGGGAGGCTGTGTAACTGCTTGGATTGCAAAAGCTAATTTGTATAGTTCATTACCACGGCGTGTCTCGTCTTGCCCCACGCGATGTCTCGTCTTTCCCCGAGGGTTGGGGCAAGATGAGACAACCTGCATTTTTGAATTTCTTGTTCTGTGTTTACTTTACAACCGGCCACGTCCGTTCTGATTTACAGATCAGAACCTCTAGACATCTGAGAATGTGCCCATGGCTAGTTTTTTTTTTTACACGAAAAATAAAAGTTATATATTCAATTGAAATTTCTGTCTCAGCTTACCCTACCTTCACCTATATGTGCATGATTCGTAGGGGTTGTGCCCCATGCATATTTTTGTTAAAGGTATAGAAGAAGGACCGCGTGCTGCGAAAATGACTTGGTGAAAGGCCTTGAAAGGGTCGCTAAATGACACGAACAAAGTGGAGCTCGCCTGGAGAGAAGAAAAGAGGACCACATTCTGTGCTGAAGCACGGTGCATTGTATGCGAAGAATGGGTTATCGCATTCAGAATGTCAGCCGACGGCAAAGTACCGGGGCCGTAAGACTGGACACTGACCCAAAGCTTTAGTGATAAGGAACAGAACGGTACATGAGAACAAGCACGAAGCAGCACAGAACAGCGCCATCGGCTCCAGGAACGTCGTACATTCCTCGACCCATCACCAGTTGGCACGATCATGTCTGTTGGAGAAACACGGAAGTAGAAGTTGCCACCGGTAGTTGAAAGCGCAGTAGCGATTTGGGAGTGCACGGTGAACAGGTTCGCCGAGCCATGCAAGGCTATCTGCAGTGAAATCGGCTCAGGTGCTGATTCACAATAGGTCCCACGGAGTTCGTGTGTGTGCTTATGTGACGGGTATGCGTAATTTCTCTGCGGGGACCCATTGACTGTCGTTTTTGGTGATCTTCCTTTCGCCCCACTCGTTGGCAGGACAAAACGAAACATATGTGACTTTTAAATACACTACGTTATCCCACTATGTGCTTTTTCATACTTCATCGTTTTCTTTTTACTGCGATGTTGGAAGAAAGGAGGATATTCCCACACTGTTTTTCTCCTCTAACCTTTAGTCCACAACACTACTGTGGTCCTCCTAAATAAAAGAAAATTGTATTGATTTACAATAGTCGTCTGATTTTGCTCCAACTTGTTCTACATCACAGGAAATTAGAGTGCGTTCGCACGGGCCAACTTTCTGCACCAACTCGAACCAACGTCTTATGACCAACTTCAAGACCGGTACCGTCTACGGGTTTACACGTACCAACTCGGTAACTCCACCGACAAGCAACCTTTCGGCAATCAGGGTGTATGGGTTCAAATTCAACCGCTGGTGAGTTTTTTTTTTTCAACTGTCATTAATCAAAGCGAAGTGATTTTATTTCGCCAGAAGATCACCAGTATCTAAAAATAGCCCATTGATATGTTTATATGGCGAGACACCACTAAGCCGCAATATGCTGCATAGCGGTAGCCGGATGCTAGCGCGTCATTACAACTTTTGTGATCACAAGCTCCATCATATGCAACACAAGAATGTAGAAGGATTGTTGCCAGTATTCGAGGCTGACCTACGCGTCACTGCATACATAAAGATAAAATCATTATGATGAGATTAAGTTAAATGATCAATTTTGAGCCGCATGTATAACCAGTCGTCGGCAGAAGCTCTCCTAGCAGGCAGGGTCCCTACAGTTGTTGCTCGGTGCTGGACCTAATAGCCCGTGAAGTTGGGTTGAATCGTTCGTGTTTCCTAGCGTGCATTGGTACGTTGAAGAGAGCCTAGCTAGAATGGTGTAATCGGTAGCACCTCTGGACTCCGACCGACAACTAGAGGGTACGGGTTCGAGTCCCACTGCTGGTGCCTTTTATTCAGCTCCCATCATTCCATTGAAGTATGTAACTGGGTGTTGTGAGGCTTGTGTTGTATCTGTCCGTCTATGGTTAATTGCCTCATCCACTACAACGTTAGCGTATAGATCGGATCGCGCAAACCCTACGCTTCGTGCATTACGCATTGACGGTACATTGCTCTACGATATTATTAGCGTGTTTTAGTAGATCGGAAGATGCTCAGGATTAACAGTTCCGAAAATATGATAGGACGATTTTTCTGTTTCTTTGAAGCGGGTTCCTTATCGTATCGTTATTCCCATGTACTAAAACTCGCTATAGATAGTACTCGGCGTCTTCAAAGGAGCAGTCAAAAGGCACGGAACTGTGTTTCTGTTTTCGGTCGGTATGGAATCTTAGGCGCCCGAAAACCGTTTTCCAACAATTAGTACAACCGTAGCGATCTTACGACGCCTACAACAGCCCTCCGAATCTCCAGTGATGAGAGTCACGATAGACGTGATGAGAGTCGGCACGCGCGTCACTATTGAGGGTTTGGGGTGATGCATTGGGGGGGCACTTTTTTTGTCCCGAACCCGAGCGGTAAAGTCGGGTGGTGCGGCCAGAGCAAGAGCCGCCTGTTCGGGGGATGCACTATGGAGCAGTTCGCTCGCCGCAAGAGCTGCTTTTTTGGCTCTTGCTGCGAGAGGGCGAGGCAGGGCCGGGGGGATGAACGTGTAGTATAATTCTATTGTTGGGGAAAACGCACGTTACCTCTAGCGTTGGGCCAATCGTTGGACGACGGTTGAGCAGCTTTTTGCTTTCCTTTTCTTTTCTTTTTTCTCTGGGTGACGTGTGACGCTGGTGAGGCTTTCCGTTTCTCATGTGTTCTCTCCCTCTCCCCCGCTTTGGCGGTCCTGGGTGGCTGTGGATTTTCGTTCGCGTCGAGTGAAATCAACAACAAAACGCGGAAGCGGTAGCTGTTTGTGTTGTACAAAGTGCTTTATGTTTTGGGATAGGTATTTCCAAATCACAAATACGCAGACTGGTGTAGCTGCGCCAAACACGAACATGACATGAACATTTTTTCTGAAGTTCGCGTGATATGCCGAAGCAACTTAGCTGATGCCTCACGTGGAAGATTTCACAGTAGAAGAACAGTATATTGACTGCACACATTCACAGACCCAGCAAGACAGAGAACATGTCCATATCCCTTTGCTGCTTGTGTAGGCTTCTGGTTGACTCGTCACAGAGGAACTTGTGAAGTGCAGCTGGTATGCCGAAAGGTGAAGATGCTCCAACCACTCAGAGCGGCTTATCCATGCAGATGCTTTTCTGAAGCAGATATGAGTTGAGTGCTCATACCTGCGCAAGAAAGATCAGAATAGGAATCAAACATGAAAACCAAAAATTATATCTGCCGAAATGCTGCGCATATGCCGCAGATGTGGTGCTATGCTATGCTATGCGGCAAAAGGGAGTAGGAACTCACTTACCTGTCATCGAGTGGGTAGCGGAAAAACGCAGTATTGGTCCTTCTTGAATGGTTGTCGCAACAAGCAAGCGAAGCAAAGCAGACCTGCCTTCCACTTATCTATCACTGAATTGACTTGCAGAGGTATCCAAGAGGCCCCGAGTTTTTTAGAGTCAATATCGACAACATGTTAAGGGAAGGACACTAAAAACCATCCAAAAGCGGCACCGGCGTAGATGCTTTGCTTGCGTCCCTGGTGCACCCACCGTATTTCGAAACTCTGTCCTCAACTTTCTTTTTCCGCTTTCGACGGCGAGCATGTGCCTCGCGAGTGTCGTCTGCTACGCATTGCTCCTGCGCGTTGTGCCTGTCATGTGTTTCTTTGTTGTGTCACCATGAGCGGCATGGATCTTTACGAAAATAGAACCTGCTTCTCGCAAGCTATGTTTGTGGTCCGGACTACAACCGGCGAAAGCGCCTCAGACGACGCCAACGATGCTGCCGTAAGTTCATGAACGCACAATACGTAGCGAGGCGCCCCTCGTAGAAATAGTTGTAGAGCCTGTAGAGCGTCCGACAAATTCGGGTGATGACTGTCCCAGAGCTACTCGTGCACAGGACCTGGGCGCTCTCGCTCGGATTACTAGATGCATCACCCGAAAGCGCCATGTGTGACGTGTGAGGGGATGCTCCTCATTGGATCTGGGATCACATGATCGAGGCAACGTCGGCCACCATCGGTCAGCAACACCGCGCAGGCCGGAGCGTCTGCTACCGCTTCCGAGACGCGAGACGTTCTTCGGTTACGTGATGTCCGAAATGAAAGCTCCGAAGGCCGTCAACGACATCGATTTTTTGGGACCACTGACACCGTGGGAAGAACGAGTAGTGCAGCACGAATGTAACTGTGCGTTGTACAACGACACCCCAGTTCTTCCCGACAGTATGCTCTATGGAGCTGGAGTTGTCGCACCAGAAAGGTCTTCGGTGACGCTACCGGGACGTAATAACTGGTGTGGACATCGACATATGAGTCGAACTGTAAAGGGACGTCTTTGCTAGGTGTACGCGCAGCAGCTGCGTCGCCATGCCGACTGAGCGGCAGAATATGTCTTAGTACATCGTACGCTATCGCCTTTGCGTACCTATAAGGGATTGCGTGGTGGTCCTGCGCAATGCGTGAAGCTCTCTTTTTGGTTTGCGCGTGCGCAGAACCACCAATGCTATCCCTTACGTCCGCAAAGGCGTACGATGCGTAAGCGAAGCGTACTATGCACTAAAGGCCGGCACGCATGGTGCGTGTTTGTGTGAATATCGCGCTGCGTAAAGCTCTGCATGGCCACGGACCGTGAAAAAATACGCCTGTCAAACCGCATAGGGCGCAAATCCCGCTGCTCCGTGCACAGCGGGACTGGCGTATGTGCTTTACGAAGTGTTGGCAACATTCTCCTCTCCTTCCTGCTCCGTCCTGAAATGATTCTTTTTGTGTGCGTTCCTTTGTAATTGGTTTGCATTTGGTAAAATGGACCCTCACGAGCGAAAGTTGTTGTACCTGCAGATGTCCTTCTGCAGCTTTTTCGTAAGAGCGGCTGTTGCTAAAAAGGAAGTAGAATGGTCGACCGGAACCAGAAGTGATTTAAGTGAAGTTGAAATATGAAACCTGCTCTGATGCACTGAATCACGTGCTACGAGCATCTACG
The DNA here is from genome assembly GCF_037126465.1 of Ornithodoros turicata. Taxonomy (NCBI): domain Eukaryota; kingdom Metazoa; phylum Arthropoda; class Arachnida; order Ixodida; family Argasidae; genus Ornithodoros; species Ornithodoros turicata. The sequence goes on along the minus strand of NC_088205.1, from coordinate 54,364,404 downwards.
AGGTAAAAAATTTCACGTTGGGTGTGAAAACTCAGCTTTACGCAATAAAAACGCACCATGCGGGCCGGCCTTAAAACTCTCGAATATATGCTGTTGTTCTATCGTTGACGTACGACAACAACGCTCGGCGATGGTTGAGAATTGCTTTCGCTGAAGTGCAGACTGCATATTCGAATGTTTATATCAGGCTTGACCACAGTTGCTTCGCGGCGCTAACACGGAATTAAAAAAAAATATATCAGGCTTGGTCAGGGTCTGCGATAGGGTGGGGGGGGGGGCCTTAGGCCCCGCGCTTGCATAGGCCCCGCGCACGAAGCCCTCAACCAGGGATTACTTTTTTTTTTAAATATCAAGTATGCACTTAATCGTGTGAAACAGGCCCCGCGATGTGCCTTTGCCTCAGGCCCCGCTCATCCCTAGCACCGGCCCTGGGCTTGGTATCTTGACGTTGAATGAAGCGAGCGTCTTGCTTCTTCCTGGCTTATTCGGCGGAACCTTGTGCAAGCGACAGTCAGGCGTTGTCTTTCTCATTCACGCAATCCCGAACTCATCGCTACATGACCGGTGAGTTGTACGACTATAGCTGATATGGGGACACGATGGATAAAACAGACTTCGCCGTGACTGGGAATTACACGACGGAGAGACGCACGGGGCGCACCACATCAAACGACTCGGACGTATTCTCGCTTTGAACGTCGCATCATGTGACTGACACGTACGTCGCTCCCCAGTTGGAGACGTGCAACGAAGCATTGCACAGAAGCCACAAAAATGACTCTGGTGATCGTAATATTATTTTATCCGGCTGCATCCGGATGATTTGTTTTTCATAAAACGTGACATAATAAATAGCAGTGAAGAAAGAACAGCTCGCCCGCCATGCTTGTAGCCGCTCGTAGCAGGCGATTTTTTCTACCAACGAATGAGAGGGCTCTCAGACACAGGAATCACACTAGAGGGGTGCGGTCTACAGTTCGAGAGCTTGAACCTCTCGCCACGGCAGCGATTTTGTAAAAGGAATTACGTCGAAGTGAAAAAAAACTTTGGGCAGAAATATTTTATGGCAATGGTTTTCCTACACTGCTTTACAAGATGGCAGTAGTGTTTGGCCGTATTGGATACCACTTTAATGCTCCTTTAACTGCTACTCCTGCCACTTTATACGTATCCAAGACGACCACCTTCAAGGAAGAAGTCTACGAGCAATTTGTGATCCAAAACGACGCCACCCATCCGATGACATGCAACGGCACCTGCATATATTTCGCGATGATCGGACTGAACATGGTCAGGGATCACCACATCAACATAATCAGCAGTCATTTCTCAAATCATAAAGCCATCATATCTACTCTCTACATAGAGTGGTGCCAGCATATAGCACACGTCTCGTAGGCATTTGAGGCGCTTTGTCCTCCCTTCTTAGAATGAGGATCGTACGCGCTGCCGTGGAAGAAATAAAGCAACCACTTTTAAACGTCCAGTGCGTTTAATAGCATTTCCGCAAACATTTTGCAAACACATTTGCAGACTGTCACCGAATGTGTAGCGACATTTAGCGGCAATGGCAAACGTCTCGTCAGTGTCAATAGAAGTCACTAACAGCTGCCGCGTAAAATCACACCATCTTCCTTGATTGTCTGCGCACTTTTTTTTTTCATGCACATATCTCCCGAGTATTAAAAGGCATTCTTTCGATTTTTTTTAATGCTTTAGTATACACCCTGGCCAGCAGGCCAGGCGCAAATTTTAGCGCGCAGGTGCAACGCTTTGTGTTATATGAGCTCGTCCTGTGCTGTTCGTGTCTTCTTGCTCGCTTATCACCATGCGTATAAAAAATTGCGAGCATGCTCCAGCGCGCCAATCTTGTTCTAACTTCAATCCATCATTTTTCTGGGTTAGATGTAGCTCGTTCCTATACTTGGCATCAGTTTACTCAGATTTTAAAGCTGTTTCATTTGGGTATCTTCTTTGGAATCCTTTTATTAGGTTCTGTGCACTGTCGGTGTGTGATTGTTGCTGCTGTACCGTATCTTTGTTATTGCTATTGCGCTGTCGTTGATGTTGCGCAGGTGTTATCGCTTTATATATAAGTGTGGCCCCGAGACTACGTTCTGGTGGGTGCGTGTGTTACGACGCGACTGTTCTTTCTATTTTTATATATTTTATTTTTTGGAGTTGCAGAATTGATCGGGTGCCGAATGTTACCCCCCCCCCCCCAATGTACTTATCAGTTTATCTTATATCTGTCGTGCGTGTACCATCTGCAGGTGTCTTCTGAAACAAGCAAGAAAGCTTTGTGTTTTTCAAAAAAAAAAAAAAAAAGTGCGCGACCGTTTCTCGAAAAGGCACCTTCTGATTTGGCGTGGCGTGATGTTAGCTCTTTACTGGAAACCCAGCCCACACCGGCATGGTAGAAAGAGATAACACAGACATAGCTTATCGCGTTCGGCTTCGGCTGGGACCATACCATCCCTCTCCCAATTTTCCACAACTGCCACTTTTTCTGCTATCACTCTGTGAGTTCGGTTTCCAACATCCTTTCGTCGGACTGCCAGCGATTGCGCTCAAAAAAGCCCTCGCGCGTTATAATCAAGTGCACCGAGAAGCATGATGTTCGGCTATTTTTCCCGATAGGCTACCAATCACACAATGTACTGAAAGTCGAGAGTCGAGTGCAATGGGGGTGGACGAGTAGGTGGAAGGCTTTGAACAGACCCGTGAAACTAAAGAACATTGATAAGACACATACCGTCCACCCCCATTGCACTCGACCTTCAGTACATTGTGCTGCCTGGGTAGATCCTGAATATCACTGTCAATGATCATGAATTTGAGTAAATTCGGCACGCTCTTCATGTTGGTGGGGTGAAAAAGTAACCTTTACTTGGCAAATTTCCGAGTTCACTTCGCAAAAATTTACGTAATTAAACTTAGGTTACCTGACATGCACATCAGGAGGTGGCAAAACCCTAGTAAGAACAAATGCCGTTGACCGCATGATTCTAGGTGGCGCAGTTTTTTTATTAGAATTCAGTGACACGTTTTCTAGGACACCCTGTATAGTCGGTTTGAAAGAAACCTTCGATTCGAAATTAAAGTCTTCAATTAAATATTCGACTCAGAAATCGAATCCAACACATAATTGTTTGCTTCGGTATTTGGAAAATCCGAATAATCCAACAGCCCTATTTCTCACATATCCCACCACGCCTTGCAAGAGAACGCGTTTCGCCGCACTGGTAACGATGCGGTTGCGATTGAACCACCTCTCGAGCGAGACCGCATCTAGGGATTACTCAATAATGACGGCAGAACCATCAGGGCGAACGTAATGGGCCGGTGCCAATGGAACGCAGCACACATTCGATTGACATTGATGAGCCAGATACTCACGGAGTCCAGGCACGAATTAGATTTTGTCCCATTCTGTCTCTCATTACATGCTGACTAGTTCTATAACTTTGCAGCAAAGGGGAGCTACATGATATAAAGTCGCAACAAAACATAATGACAAAGAAGGGCGACATTGTTCACTATATAGGTACTAATTTTGTGAATTTCGCGGTCGTCATTCTTCAGCGAAAGGGAGGTTCTGGGAAATACTTCTGGCAGTGCATAAAATTGTGTGCTTTTTAATTTGAAACGAATTTGTAAAACCAAAACGCAATTTACTGCGGCATACTGATGATTCCATCACACCTCGCAACATTTCGAAGAGCTGAACATCGGTTCTCCGCTCATCGTACGGGTTACTCGTATTCAAGAGCTTTAGTATATCGTACGTTATCGCCTTTGCGTACGTAAGGGATTGCGCTTATCGTTCTGCGCACGCCCATGACAGAAAGAGAGCTTCGCGCAAAACCACGCACGTTTTCTGTTACGTACGCTATCGCCTTTGCGTACCATGTACTAAAACACTCTATTCAATGCGTCAAAGCTGCATATTCTGCACTCAAAGCTCTTTTGACCTGGCACAATCACACTTCAATCCTTATTGTGAAGGGGCACATTATTTCATTCCCCACATCACCACCAGCAATCGGGTAGAATATCGCCTCTGGCGATGAAACTCCCCATTCATTATCTTAAAATAAAGTTGTTGTTCGTATCCAATGTGCAACTTGCATCAAAAGTTCACGGAACACGCGAGCGGTGTATTTCTGTGCGCCGCGCCACGCCACCCTAGCGGCGGCCCGAAGTTGGCGGGAGCGGACAGGTCCATTCATTTTGAGGGGGCGCAGGGCATAACACAGGCAGCTACCCACCGTGGCGTTTGCAGCAATTACCCCACAAGGGCATGCCCGTGGAGCGTTTCACCAGGGAAATTCCTATCGCAGTTCGCAACTGGAAGATAACAGGAATGACACAGAGCGACAACAGTTCGCTTCTGCAGTTTCTTTTCTCTTTTTCGTTCTCGTCTTCCTTTTATTTTGTCTGGGGAGGACGGGCGCTGGCAAATAAAAGCGTACGATATTGACGTAGAAACAAGAGAGGGAAGAAAGAGCCAAATGACACTTCATTAATATTTTATTTAGTATCGCGTGAAGCGAAAGAAAAATTATATCTTAAAAGTAAAGATACATTTTTTCTAGAGTATTCAGCAACATCCGACCACGCCTTCTTCGGCTGTATGATGCTTGGGGTCTCCCTCACCCCATCATCACTGCAACTGTATAAAAAGACAAAGGCTTCTTCACCTCAGCACTAGTTCAAGATGACCGGCGACAGATTGTGTCCATGTCGGTTGCAGGGCATTCTCAGCGAACGATTGCTCGAGAGGTGGGATGCTGCTTGTCTTCGGTGAACCGTATCATTCAGCGCTTCCGTGATGAAGGGCAACTTGAAGATGCACCAAGGTCTGGACGGCCGCGGGCAACGACGTCGGACGAGGACAGGGCAATAATTGCTGTAAACGTGGTCGACCCGTTTCTGACGGCTGTCGATCTAAAGAAGGAGCTGGGCCTGCAAACGTCGAGTACAACCATCCGACGAGGATTAGCGTGCCTCGGGGGTCTCCATTCCGGAGTCGCGGTTCAGAAGGCCGCGCTGAAGCCGGAACACCGAGAGGCAAGACTGGACTTTGCTTTACGCTACGCGGAGTGTGACCCCGCGCATTGCCACGTGCCACGTGCTGTTTACTGATGAGGCAACGTTTAGTACGAAGTGGTCCCAGAGGAGGCGGGTTTGGCGTCCTCCTAACTGCAGATAATACCTTGAGAGTCCGCGCCTGCTTCGAGACGGCCTATTCATTTTTTTTCCTTTTCAGATATCTACCCCAGTAGGTTCACAGCGTGGTCTCCAGTGGACGGCACTCCGTGAGCGTGTGGGGCGCCATTTCGCACCAGGGCTTGGGGCCTCTTGTCCGCCTAGACTGCCGCTTCAACGGAGCAGCATACGTTAGAGTCATCGAAGATCATCTGCTCCCATACGTCCTTGACGGTCCTTTCCCTAACGGTTGCTTTATTCTGCAGCAAGACAGAAGCCCGGTTCACATGTCGTACACTGTCCAGCGCAGACTAGACGATCTTGGTATCATGCAGCTTGAGTGGCCCGCGTGCAGCCCGGATCTCAACATGATTGAAAATATATGGGGCGTGATGAAATTCCGAATGAGCAAAAAGCGGGTGTCAATTCGGTCCACGAACTACCTATGGGAGGCGATAAACATGGATTGGACGTCCCTCAAGGAAGACGTAGTACTACACCTCGTGGGCCAGCTCTATCAATCGCTGCCAGACCGCATGTCCGCTGTGATCTCCGCGAACGGGGGCTTCACGCGATACTAAATAAAATATTAATGAAGTGTCATTTGGCTCTTCCCTCTCTTGTTTCTATGTCAATAGCGTACGCTTTTATTTGCCAGCGCCCGTCATCCCCAGACAAAATAAAAGGAAGACGCGAACGAAAAAGAGAAAAGAAACTGCAGAAGCCAACTGTTGTCGCTCTTTGTCATTCCTGTTATCTTCCAGCTGCGAACTGCGATAGGAATTTTCCTGGTGAAACGCTCCACGGGCATGACATTGTGGGGTAATTGCTGCAAACGCCACGGTGGGTCGCTGCCTGTGTTATGCCCTGCGCCCCCTCAGAATGACTGGACCTGTCCGCTCCCGCCAACTACCGGCCGCCGCTAGGTTGTCGCGGCGCGGAGAAAAACGCCGCTCGCGTGTTCCGTGGACTTTTGGCGCAAGCTGTACATTTCTGCACTTTAGCATGCTTTCGCGAACGTGGTCTGTACGTAGCCCCACGAGCCTCGAGGGAGGAATAGCAATGTGTAAGCCCGGACGCAGTAGTTTATCCAGAACTGCAAGCACGGGGCGGGGTGCGGGGGGGGGGGGGGTGCAAAAAGATTGGGAGTGCAGTCACACTGTAACAGTAATACACAGGGAAAAAGTTAGGGGGGTTGATGTTCTGAATAGAGCACTCCCCGGATGCGGCATGAAGGGGCGCACTAAGTCTGTCCGTAGTTCCGAAACATGCACTGTCTGCCTGTCCAACAACAACAACTTTATTGAGAGATGATGTATGAGGAGTTTCATCGCCAGGGGCAATCTACCCCACTGCTGGTGGTGATGAGGGGAATGAAATAATGAGTCCCTTCACAGTAAGGATCGAAGTCCTATGGTATCCACAAAGGTGAAGAGAGCTTTGAGGGAAGAGCGTGGGTGGGCTGGATGTGGCCAGGGACCAATCAATTTTGTGAGAGAGAGGGGGCGAGAGTACAGCCCGTTAAGAGATCCGGAGAGTACGGTTCGGGAAGTTTGGTAGCGTGGGCAATGCAGAAGAATGTGCTCGAGATCTTCTACAGCACCGCAGTGACCATAATCTGTGACCGCAGTCTGTCCATAATAGCAATAAAGAGTTTCTTTTTGAGTTCAATTCAATTCGAAATACGTTTCACATGAGCGAAACACAAAACCGTGATGCCGCACGTAATATTGTCCTTGTTGTCGCCGTATCAGCATTACGCCGACATTCAAAGGAGGCTAAGTTCGTTCAGTGTAGAGGTAACTTGATGCGCCGAGAAAAATATTCGGAAGTCGTTTATTGGACAGCGGGCTGCACCATGCGCAACGCTGTCCTATAGGCGCGTTCTGATTACTTATCTCCACGCATCAGGTATATCGACAATCAGCGAGCACAGCCTCCCAGTTCGCATGGGCGAACTCGCGAAGACACATGTCTGTCAACAAATGAAACCACTGAGGCAGTAGGTATACGTAGGGAAACTCGAACTGCTGTTTTGATATTAGAAAGTTTTAGTATATCGCACGCTTTTCCATTTGTGTAAGTGAGGGATAGCGCTGGTGGTTGTGCGTATACTGCCCGAAGCTCTCTTTCGGTTATGGGCGTGCGCAAAACCACCAACGCTATCCCTTTCGTACGCAAAGGCCATAGCGTATGATATACTAAGACACTCTGATTGGGAGTTGTTGTGCCTTGTGCGCCCCCGCTTTTCGTACGTAATGGATAGTGATTGTACGCACACACAGCATAAAGAGAGCTTAGTGCAGTGTGCGGAACCACCACAATATCCCTGAAGGTGCAGACTAATGTGAAGTAGCTAATCGATCCGTGCTCGTTGACACCTTTTCCGCTACACGTCTTGAGAGAGCTGATGGGGTCTGTTGCAACTCTTCCTTCAAGTCCTGAACTTTGACCACCCCAACCGATGCAGTTGACAAAGAGTCCGGGAGGGCAGTGGCGGAACTAGAACCGAGAATTATCTGATTGCCGGTCAGGTGTACTACTCACTACACCACATTGGCATCGCGCTTTTGTCAACCTAAGCATTTTTTAGACAGTAAAGGAAATTGTAGAAGCATATTAAACAATTCCATTCCAATTTCGACAATGTGCACAAACGAAACGCTTATGGAAAATTTCCTAGATCGTTTTCGTGCAGCGCAGTATAGCGTGCCGGTGTAGGTTCAGTGCAGAAGGTAACGAAACGACCAGTGAAACGCGCGCACATTACGCCGAAGCGACCAGTGTAACATGCACACTCAAGACCAGTAAGCTTTTCTGCACTACAACGACTAGTGCAATTTGCCTTTAGAGCTTCTATATGAAACAGAAACAAGGTCCGTTGATACGTAGCCACCTTTGTGATTGACCACCTAAAACCAGTTTCACAAAGTAATTTGCTTGGACTTTCAAATATGCAGCTATGGCGTAAGCGACGCCCAAGGAATGAACGGGGATGGTGTTTGCTACCGATGCACTAGACGTAAGATGCTTGTGACGTGAAACGATTAGCCTTCTGCCGTAATTATTATTTTTCTTCTGATTTGATGCTGAAGATATTATTGGTTGCCATACTGTACCTCAGTATGTGGGTTATTCCTGTAGTTTTAGCATTATAACTCTGCAGGTTTCAATTGATTTAGTATAACTACTCGTATTATGAATAAAGAAGCGTCTTTCGTTTGCATTGGTGTGGCTGCCTCAACATTGGTGTTCCTGATACATTTATAAATGATTACTGCAGAAAGCCCCACCACAACAAAAGCAGTTTTAACCTCACTTTCTTCTTTATGCTAGCAATAAACCGAAGAACATAGTGCACTTCCTATACCTCCGTACGCTTCAACAAAGTACTCCTTTATCAATATCAATTTTCTAGCACCCGACTCAAAGCAGCCAAAATACAAGCACGCAGTGAACACAGCTCCGCATGCCTGCTCGACAAATCTCGTTTACCTTCACCGACACTGCCAAACGCCAAAACCAACCAAAATCAACCGCGAGACAGCCCCGATAAGCACTTTATCTCTCAGGACATCGTGGTAGAGGCTATTCCATAAGCCGCACTTCGACGCGACCGAAAACTTGGGACGCGCTCGTCGGCGATAACGCCAAATTGGATTTGGATGCTCCTTCTCAACGACCTATAGGGGCGCATCTAGCGATGGCAGGGCCATCATCGCTTCCGTTGAAAGAGCACCAAAGAAGGGGGCCATTCTTTAGGAAGGGACAGTCGCACAAAAAATGTAACCATCACGGAGACGGAGCAGACGCACAGGATACTCATTCTGACGAGTTCGATCAAGTCAAGTGACATTACCGAAATCTTGCAGGAACGTGCGTCCTGTGCTGAATGCTGATGTAGTTTTTATGGCAATTGGTATGAGTTGCTGAGAGAAAAATGCATTTGGTTGCGATCTACGGCAATGCTTCGAGGTAAAGAGTCGTTATGCAGATGGGGAACATATGTGAAGTCAGGTTACCGTATAGTACAAGAGGTGCATTTCTCAAAGTAATCTAAAAGTAATTTTCATTTATAATTTCGAAAAGTGATGAAAAAATAACGGCAGTTTATGCTTTTCGTGAAGCGGAGGGAGCCTTGGAAAGCATTTGTCGCATGCTGACTCTGTCGCGGTTCCTGCTTGTTTGAGTCCTGTGATCAGTCTCGATGGCTTTCGTGAACATATAGATACTGGACATTCGTTTGCTTTTGGAGTCAACCATTTGAACTTTGGATCTATGAGGTACACACCTGACGAAGTAAACGTGCTGCCATCTCAATTACACAAAGTCTTCGACATTATAACATTTCGGTAAGCTGGGTACACAGTGTTTTGTGTGATTTCTTCAAATAGGCCATTTGCAAAAGTTCCAGGGAGCAGCGCACGCCTGGGAGCTCATGGCGGGAAATGCTGTGCAAAACGACAGCGACGGTGCATACACCAAGACGACGGCGACGATCGGAGACGATAGCAAATCGTTGTCGTTTTGCACAGCATTTCCCGGCACGCCCTGCCAGGGCGCGCGCTGCTCCTTTGAACTTTTTCAAAGGCCTATTGACGATAACTTTAATTATTGTAACGATAACAACAAATGCCTCAAGCAGTTGTAGCAGATGGTGTTGCAATGTTGCAGAAAACGATATGATAGAAACAATATCGACTGTTCAACTTTTGACGACTTTATTACTACTCACTTCAAGCAACTACATTTGCGGGAGAATATTATACAACTAGAGTCGATACCCGTTTATCCGAGATTCACCTATCCGTTCCCCACATTATAAAAAAAAGTGTAGGAACAGATGTTAGTTAGTTCATGCAATTTGCATTTGTTGGTCCGGGCATGAGTTACCAGATCTGGACAATAATTTCTAGGGTCTGCCGAGGAAAATGCCTAACAACGGCCTTCGCTTATCCTCATGGATGAATTGATGGACTTGATGGATGGGAATCCGAGATGGGCCTTCTCGTAACCAGGATTCCACACAAAGTGCGCTACTGTTATTTCCCGTGTTGAGGCACAGACAGGGAACGATCTACATTTCGTCAACCGGAGGCGGCAGCCTTGAGGAATTATCCGTCTTCCTCTGCCCGTGCACCCCACATTGACCAGTTCAGATATTTGACGCCGTTAGGAAAAGTGATCCTGTAGCTCTCGACGATGTCTTCGGCATGCCCGCCGGAGAATAGCAATTAGCATGGGAAGCAAAGTTGCAATATGCACGAAGAAAGAGGGTTCATGCGTGATGCTACGCGATATTCAGGAGTGAGGAGTTATGTTATGACTCTTGAGGATGCAGGAAGTGCACTGAGAGTGGTATTGTCATTTTTGGAGCAGTATAATAATGTTTCTCGGGCTAACTTCATAGGTGTGGGAGATTACAGGAGGCAAATATGTTGAGTAATTTTAGTCAAATAACGACGACGGACAGTTGCTTGTGTCCTCCGAAATAAACACGGGCTTTATGTACAACTGGCGCCTCCGCGGGAGGCATTAACAACGGCCGCGGGAGAGGTCATGTGGTTACGAGAATCAATAGCAATCACTGAGGATCTCACCCTTCTCTCGTCGGAGCTCTAAGCAAAAATGTGTTCGAGGGATTGTATGTCGCCAACAGCGACAATTAAAGCAACACTAAGCCGACCACTTCTTCTTCTCCTTTCTATATATATATAATGCAGGGAAAAAAGCCATTAAAGAAACAAATAGACGATACTAGACGTGTTTGAAATTCAAACTTACAGATTAACATGACTTCTATGGCTGCACGCAGAGAAACTGATACTCATGGAACGATGCGGCAGCACCAGAGGACACGTGTTTCGCCGTGTTTGCGGCTCGTCAGCCCTGGGTAGCTGCGCATCGTTCCGAATTGGCAAACCAGGGGTCACTCAGCGAGCGATATACACCCGGGAGGGTGACTGAGCACTCCTCAATGCCACAGTGCAAGCCAGTGAATTATAATGTAGGGAAAAAAGCCATTAAAGAAACAAATAGATGATACTAGACGTGTTTGAAATTCAAACTTACAGATTAACATGGCTTCTATGGCTGCACGCAGAGAAACAGATACTCATGGAACGATGCGGCAGCACCAGAGGACACGTGTTTCGCCGTGTTTGCGTTTGCAAACCGTTTCGCTGCGTGCAGCCATAGAAGCCATGTTAATCTGTAAGTTTGAATTTCAAACACGCCTAGTATCATCTATTTGTTTATTTAATGGCTTTTTTCCCTGCATTATAATTCACTGGCTTGCACTGTGGCATTGAGGAGTGCTCAGTCACCCTCCCAGGTGTATATCGCTCGCTGAGTGACCCCTGGTTTGCCAATTCGGAACGATGCGCAGCTACCCAGGGCTGACGAGCCGCAAACACGGCGAAACACGTGTCCTCTGGTGCTGCCGCATCGTTCCATGAGTATCTGTTTCTCTGAGTGCAGCCATAGAAGCCATGTTAATCTGTAAGTTTGAATTTCACACACGTCTAGTATCATCTATTTGTTTCTTTAATGGCTTTTTTCCCTGCATTATAATTCACTGGCTTGCACTGTGGCATTGAGGAGTGCTCAGTCACCCTCCCAGGTGTATATCGCTCGCTGAGTGACCCCTGGTTTGCCAATTCGGAACGATGCGCAGCTACCCAAGGCTGACGAGCCGCAAACACGGCGAAACACGTGTCCTCTGGTGCTGCCGCATCGTTCCATGAGTATCTATCTATCTATATATATATATATATATTTACGGAAGCGTGTTCTGCTGCGAATAAAATGAGCTCCTGCGAAGGAACGACGAGGGCAAATGACCTGCAGTGCGTGCGCGAAGGCCGTGTTTCGCGCATATCGGGGGCTTTTGTTTCAGGAGCTGTAAAATAGGGTAAAATTGGGTGATATTGAATTAAAGGTGATCTTTGGGTGGAAAGAGCACTTATCACGTTTCATATGAACACGAGTTGCCGAGAGGCTGTGCAGAATTTAGTGCTTAGGTCATGCCTTCGTATTAGTAACCCCTCGCATCATACGCTGCCTGGCCACCAGTGATGGGCAAAGCACCTCAAAATTGTACTTGAAGTGAAGTACCAAGCATGTAGCACCCACACAAAGTATCATACTACAAATGTAGTTAAAGTAAAGTACAAAATTTGAAACCGTTTACCTTTGAAAAGTACTCAAAAGAACTCATCAACGCCTTTGAAATTTGGATCGAATCGCTGGACGTTTCAACACTTGGTAGTGATCAAACGTGAGGTAACCCAGTAAATATAACCCAGTAAACCAAATATATACCAAAGGCATCCTGGGGACCTACTCAATTTTATGTCCCAAGATGTCTATGCTGGGTGTCAATGGGATGTTTGCTGTTTCGTATAAAATTGGCTTGTATACTTAGCCAGTATGCATTATTTTAAATGCGATAGCAACGTGTTCCTTTACACGACTCCTGATCGGCGATGATGGAATGTCCCAGCGGGCAGAAGTTCGTGGCCTCACGCTAGGACGGTGCCGGTAGAACTGGCTGGCAGGCACAGTGGCGCGCGGCAGCAGAGGCACGTCTTCATCGTTGTCTACGGGCCGCCACAGCTTCTAAGGTAGCGCTGAACTCCGCAGTCCCGACGGCCATGATCCGCAACGACTATCGAGATCGCCCGTCCGTCGCAGGCCGTCGTCTTCGCGTAGCCCAGAGCGAATGACGTCCCAGCCTCCCATGGGAAACATGTAGCGGCGGTTCATGGAAGACGAGCTGTCGGACAAATCAAATATCGTCGAAAACAGCGTCCTACAGCTCCCCTCAATCGCCTCTCTTCCGTAACTGCATTAGTGGACACGGGGTATTCAGTCGCAGTCTTCTCTTTAGATATCTGCTAACATTTACGAAAAATCATGTTTCCTACTGGAACTTCTCTTCTCACGTGAGTATTTAATAGGGTCACGAAACCCGTTGGTGTATGTATAGGTCGTGTGTCAATTTCAGGCGTATCTTATACCATGTCGAATTTCGCGTGCTCGATTGCGGTTCCCACGATATAATCTTGGGCTCTGATCACCTTTAGGAAAATGATGCCATTATTCATCATCAGGGCTCCTAGTTTTCCTCGAAAAAAAAATTCCGCTTAAAAATTTTTGAAATTCCGCGTTTTTTCCGCGTCAACAATAAGCACATACATAACTTACGTCCCAACTCCGCATATTGTAAACCGGCAAGATCGCAAATCTACGCATAAACCGTAACACAGAACCGTTATAGACGCCTGTAATACTACATATATATGCTTTATTTTTTAACCTCAGTTCGTGTATACCGCTACTAGCGTTACTACATTCAGCGAATATACAACCGCGCACACAGCATATAAATCCACGCTATCTCGAAGCATTCAACGAAAACATGGAGCAGCAGCATTGAAATATATCTGGAGCATCCCGGCAACATAGTCCTGCTTTAAGGCGATGGCGTTGAGACCGGAACAAACCTCCTAGCTTGCTGAAGCTCCGCTCTACATCAGCAGATGAGACCGGGACTCGCAGCTATACGGTATCGCTATCTGGGAGAGCGTGGGCCTTCCAAAAGACTATCGGATGGACTGTTTCGGTGTTGGGGTCTTCAGCTACCTGTTTGTTGACAGCCCATTCCTGCCGACATTCTTTAGGCAAGCGTGGCGTACATTTCAGAGTACCAATGTTGTTACTTGTTATCCGTTTGCCTCACGGGTTCGGCCTCAAAATCACGGTTCTCAGAAGCACAGAACGAGTTTTGCGACTACTGATTATTTACGCGCCATTTACAAATGATAAACAGGCGTTTTTCTGTGAGAAATATCGAATATTCATTTTTCCGTGCCAAAGATCGAAATCCGTATTTTCCGCGGCGACCAACATTGAAATCGCGTTTTCCCGCGTTTTTTCATGACCGCGGAATCCTATAGGCTCCTTGTGTGATCGTGCATGTAACGAGGTGCTAGGGGAAGGGGGTGGGGGCAAGCTGAAACTTTTTTTTGAGTCCTTTCGGGTAAAGGCAATTGGGTGTTGGCGTTTCAGTGCACTAGCTGCACTGTTGATCCCTCTGGATACCGTGGAATAAAAATGGCGCGAATACGGTCCATCGTATTGACTGGCTCGTATTTCACGTCAATATGGCCAAAACTTTTAATATGCAACAGGCTGCCGAGTGTTTCAATATGCCCCAACCGCGCTACCCAGAAGCTATGGCTTTTCCGACGGAAGCTCTGGTCTGCCTCATATGAGATTAAGCTGGCTGCATATAAAACATATGTTAGCCCGATATTGGAATACGCCTCACAGATTTGGGATCCGTATAATAAAAATGATATTGCAGCGTAGAGAAGATACAGCGAATGGCTGTTCGTTTTATCTCGTTTGATTACAGAAGGACTGTTTCTGTTAATGATTTGTTGTGTAAGTGTGAGCTTGAGACCCTCGCTGTGCGTCGTGGAAGGGCAAGGCTAAAATTTTTGCATTTTCTTATTCATCACAAACTTGAATGTAGCATTGTAATTTTTTAACTCGAAGAGTTACAGGATCCAGGAGACTGAATCATGTCTGATGACTGATGACTGAATCAGTCATCAAAAATTGACGCTCACAAGTTTTCACAGGTTGCCTGAGGAAGCTGCCCTCATTCATGATTATAATGGTTTTTGTTCATGGATTAATAAGAATGTCCACACCTGCTAGGGCCCACAACTGGGCCTGGAGTATGAATAAATAAGAATAACAACAACAGTATCTGGTCGCCGCTTACTCCTGGACGTCCTAGGCTTTGTTCTGCTGAATGTTTGCTGTGTCTTGCTTTTCTCTGCGATGTACATACCACCTCCACGTTTCGAAGTTGAAGCACTTGTTGCAATTTGTCCCATTGCGGCACTGCACCGGTAAACGCCATTTTGCCGCCGAGGGAGACGTCATAGGCCATAGGTCCGTTCGGCTCGAGTTTGGAGGAGCGACTTTAGCGCTGCTCTCTCCCCTAGCGGGCTATTCTTGCAACTGTGCAAAGTACACCATGCGTGCGTTTGCATGTGTGCACGCCAGTTCCATGGCTTAATTGCTGTCGTTCGTCGTATAATCACACTCTGTTGACTTAAAATGTCAAAGAAAAGGAGCCTGTGTTGTGCTGTGTAGTGCCAGTGATGGGGAGTATACTTGAAGCACTGATTAATACAACTTCACGTCCAGAATTCAAGTACATATCCAACTTTAACTGCAGACAAGCGGACAAGGATCACAAAATATCACTAAATAACCCTTCTGTCTTGAAGGGGAATTTCTTCATAAAAAGTCGTTTTCCGCAGGCTTGAAACGCTCTGAAGTAGTACGAACTACTACAAGTACTGCGGTATAGGCAGCGCGATACCTTGGGTACGCGTTTTCTATGCTCCAAAGAAACGATTCGATTTCCTTTTACATTATTCCTGCCATTGGTCGTAATAATTGCATATATAATGATAATTCGCTAGTTAGTTAGTTAGTTGTCAGTGATTCTATTTCAGGGCGCGTGGTTTGGTTTTTATTATATAATCAAAAACACGAAGGGACCGCAAAGCACAGATGCTTTTGTTCTCCCTTAATTTTCTATGTGGTAGCATGTATTATTTTATACAGTCGTATAAAGAAGTGAAGTTTTGTGCATTACACTTCTTTTTTGTCTTTTTCGTTTAAAGGAACATAATGTTTCGGAAACATGGGGGGGGGGGATATATATTTATTGAAAGGAAAGGAAATACGTTCTCTTTGTTGACTTCTATCTTTTTGTGTGAAAGCATTGTACTCTTGTATATACACTCATGGATTAGGACGAGAGCACAGTGCACTGGGTAGATGGATAAGTCAGGTGCACATACGTTACGCTAGCAGCTAATTGATGAGTATACTTTGTCTAGTGCTTTGTACTTTACGCTAAGTACATCTAAGTATAGTAGGTTGTACGATGGCAGTTATTTGGTAGCCTCATATGCCCCAAACGAAGGTCACGCCTATGAGCATTTTTTGCTTTTCCCCCTGAGCCACCGGAGTAGATTAACTGGATGAGTCGGTCACAGTATTATCGCAACAGCAGCTTTCTGGCCAAGCAGCTTTCTGGCCAAGCACAGCAGCTTTCTGAGTGTATTCCAGCAGAAGGAAATCTGCTGTGGGCTGGTTGTTCATCTTCAACCTCGGAAAAACAACATCGTATTGACTTGTATGACTTATGTGGTAGAATTTAATGTCCTATTCAGGTCCTTATATTAATTAATGTCCGATAAAACGCTCAGAGCTTGCGCGGAGACATCTAAATTTCATGAAAGATAAAATGAGAGACACAAAGATAATGTTACTTTGTTAAGGATTAAGGGTTCTTCCCGGGATACGCTGCTAGGCTAATGACACCCACGAGCTGCATATAATAAACCCGGGATCTCGTCGTCCAGGTCAGGTGAACACACTTCAATCAGCAGAGAATGACAAAGATCCGAGTTTAGGCGGGCTTAGTTACTCTAGTATATCCAATCGCAGCAGCGGGGAGACACACACAAAGAAAAATAACTCCAGGGTCATTTTCCAAGAATCCCAGGAGCTCAACATCGAGGTCAGGTGACCTAGTGTTAGAAGCGTACGCAATTTCGGGAATTTCCATGTAGTAATTACCATGTCGTCCATCTTGAAGCCGAGCGTAAACGAAGGAAAGGAACTAATGTGAGTAACGAGGTACCGATTTTTTATCTGAATACGTTATTGGTCACAATTTTTAGAACAGTAACTAGGTCTTTACTTCGTTACCAAAAAGTAACTATAGTTACTGGATACCGAGTTACTTGTAACGAGTTAAATAGAACTCTGGTGGTCACCAACCGCTGCCACCACGTCGTAGTCGAGCGGTATGAGCTATCGGAGCGGCTGGCATGAAAGGACTGCTCTGTACGACGATGCAGACAAGAAGCGACTGCTCTGTACGACGATAGGCTTTCCTCAGTAGCTCAGTCGGTAACGCGTTGGCTGCTGTTGGTTCGATCCCAGCCGAGGACGCCAGCAATGAGGGGAGGTAAACATTGCTTCCAGCACCGTGTGTCGGATATTTCCGGCGCACGTCAAAAGACCCCCAGGTGGTCGAAATTATCTGCAGGTCCTGTGGCATGTGCGACATAGGTGGCCATACTATAGGCAGGCAAAGCTTACGTGTAACATCACGGTATCATTATTACTTGTACGACGATAACACGTTTAATGTTCCAACCAAGCCCGCACTCTGCAGCTCGCGCAACCAAATCCCATGCATGCCTCATTGTCGTACTCAACTTTACGCGACATATGCAAGCGGACCCGTTCTCAAAAAATCCAATTGGGAGTAGATTTATATCAAAGGTGAGTCAGCCTATTTGAGTGGCGACATGATGCACGTGCCGCAGGTTAGGACTGCGGATAATGGGGTTCTTTTGACGTGCGCCGGAAATCTCCGACGGTAGTAGGCAGTAGGAGCAGAAGAGCGAAATCAGACCAAGATTTACAAAGGAAATATTTGAAACACGAGCCAGTTTTAGTGAATCGTTTATCCTCAAACCGGTGACGAACCGTATCGCGGGGTATCCGCGCGTATCGCTAACCGTATCCCTTCTGAGTCAGTCCCGGGGAACTGACTCAGAATGGAATGCTCTGGTTGGGCAGCGAAAAAACCGTTCGCGAACCGTTCGAGTGAAAACGGTTCACTAAAACCCCCTGCTGACCATCCATCGAAGCGATATTTTTTCCGGTTCGGTTCAGGTTCAGATTTAGCCATAAAGGTTCGGTCCCGATTCATATGTATCGGTTCAAACCGATTTGCGAGAAGATCGACCGGTTCGTTGCATAAAATATATGCGATGAAATAGTAGGTACAATCTAAAAAAAAACTTCTGCCGTAGTAAACCGTGCAATACCGACAACGATAATCTTTATTTTATTTCGCAGCTTAATTGGGGGGCGACCATATCCCCAACAACACAAGGCTGTCCTATGGATATCCGATGTACGTCAGAAGTTGGATGTTGGGATATCCTGGAGATAACTAGTTTCGTCCGATATATGTACGGTCTGTCCAAGTGAGAGAACGAGGGAATCCTCTGGGAAGTCCGAGAGGTATTCATAGGGACGTTAATCGGACGAGGGAGGGCGTTTTCATGGACATTTCTTCCAGCTAATGCACTAATATATTGTTAATTTTGAAAGCTCACATGTCATATTACTAATCTGAAGAATTTAATTAATCAAACGAAATTGTTGGACTACATTAAATTAATGGTTAACACAGTAAATGCTACGCCAAGACCCTCGCGGCTTCTCCAACGGGATAGCCCCTCAACTTCACGGCTCTCATCGTTCGTTGTTTGCTTTGTGTCGGTTCGCTGACGTGTTGTGCGCACTTGCCAAGTTAGAATATTCTAAGAAATAGCCTAAGTTGGTTCGGACGTTTCCGAAAAAGGAAAGGCACGTTTATAGGGTACACAAGCTGTGGGGGAGGGGGGATTTTTACTCTCACAGCTACCCTCACTTTTTGTTGTCAGTTATCTTTCAAAAATGAAAAAAATCCTGCTTTCGGTTTCAATAGCGGCATGTTGTCCCCTAATTTTCAACTGTCGATCCACATTAACGGTGCAAGAAATGCTAGATTCACAAAATATGTCACATCAAGCGTTTGAATCACAAAGACAGAAGAAAAACAAAACGAAGTCAGGGGCAAGCAGCGCAGAACACTGGATGTCTGTCGCACGTCTCGGAGGACTCCTCTCCCCACTTTAACTCGTGAGCGGACATATATGCCGGACGAAACTTGTTATCCCCAAGATATTCCAACATCCAGCTATAGACGTGCATCAGATATTCATTGGACTGTCATGTGTTGTTGGCGCATAGATCATCGCGTATGTCCGTTTCTGGATATCCTGAGAATATCATTTCCACGCTTTATTTTATTCATCCACGAGGGACATCAGAGGAATATCCACCAGAGAGACGAATGTGATTACGGACGTTAGGACATTGATGCTACATCCACTGGATATTCAGTGTTGTCAGGGTAATGGTACGCATGTAACAGAAAGAACGTGCACCTGGCTCAATGCCTCCACAGTTTTGCGAAGTACCGGTGACTAAGTGATATATATAATGAATCGTATAAACGAAACTATCAGACAGTATCTCTACTGACGCACACATGAGTCTTATCGTAACTCTAACATAACTCTAGATATGACTCAAACCATAATCAAGCGTAGCAGTATCTTTAGTATATCGTACGCTATCGCCTTTGCGTACGTAAGGGACAGCGTTGGTGGTTCTGCGCACGCACAAGATATAAAAAGAGCTTTGCGCTGCCACGTTGGGTACGCAAAGGTGACAGCGTACGATATACTAAAACTCACTATTATCATCCAGAGTGCAGGGTGAGTTTCTTCGCGGAGACCTTGTATACTCGAGTCGGAAAAAAAGGAGAACCATAGAAAAAGAACTACACTCTAAATCCTGTGACAGACATGTGCCAGTTAAAAAAGTTCCCTCAGAAAGTGCAGCCGGTACACAGCCGTAACCGTCTGGAAGCAGCCGTAACAGTTATCAAATAGCAAGCACAGCGATCCTCATCGCCAAATTTCAGCAGGTACAAAGCCGTCACGTTGGTATGAAACGGCTTTGTGCCCGCTGAATAATATGTGTGCCTCCTGAACGGTGTACTCGTGTGCTTGTTGAATAATGCGTGTGCCGGCTGAATGTGCGTGCCTTCGTTGGAGCGTACTACGTTGTTCCGCGCTCTGCCGGTGAGGAGTGACATGGCGCAACGTATTCTCCCGCAGTACGTTCCTTCCCGCTTCCCGCTTTCTTGCCGCTGTCTGCTTTGCAAACTCGCCTTTGAGAAGGATGACACCTTGCTTTTTAAGTACAGGTCTAATGTTTGCTTAAGGTAAGCCAACCTAGCTGTGATGCATCGTACGACGCCTGCGTTTTACTCGTGTTTAACAATCGAAGAACGTTCTGTTGCAGACGGTGGACGCATTGGAAATGGCGTCAGGAGAGGATCGGCTGGATCGGTGAAGCGACGATGTACCTTACAAGCGAGGGTAATTATATTCTTTCGTTATAGGTGACCGTGGGACCGTAGCGATTGCGAGGAGGTGAGTTACAAAATGGAGTACTATTCCAGCATATACCAGATATTCACTTCGGTTTCTTTACTGGTTGTTTTCTGTCTCCACGGTAATACACACGGGATCACTCTGGTTTACACTTCGCAAAATAAACTTCGAGAATAAACTCCTCGAAAGAAATCACGAAAAAATCCACGGTGTAAAGATAATGCCGTAAAAATCAACTTTTGCGATACAAACGCTTCAGATTCAAACTTTCAAAATAACTAGTCTCTGGTTGGTCGACAGGCACGACAGCCTCACAGCAGCGAAGCCTTTTGGCTCCCGCGTCTCAAAATCGTTCCCCACAGGGTGGGGAACCCCAAATAGTGGGCTGGGAACGAGAGTACAGAGTCTGGATGAATGGTTTACTGTATTCTCCGGCGGCTATCAGGATTCTGTTGACACCGCATTTAATGCTTTGTTCTGCTGCCCGCCTGTCAAATTTGAGTGTGTCGAACTCTGAATTCGTGCCGTGTCACTAAATGAGTTCCCGGTGTTGGTTCCATCTATGGTGGACACCTGCTATATTATGAACATTGTCGCGAACATCGCCATTCTCCTGCAGGGCTGCCTTGGTTGTGAAATCGTTGAGTTGAAAAGTGACGATCGACGAAAAAGCCTGATCCCGATACCGTGTGGATGTGTTGTGCTTGTTCGTCTGTATGTGTTTGCGTGTATTCCAGCCTCAGAACCATAGAATCGTGAAATCGGAACCTGCCAGTGGTTTTCCTTGTGAGCCTACGTTCTGATAAATGCAGGAAACAGGTACTGGACTGCATATGAATGTGAAGAAATTGTTTGTTTGTTTGCAAGAAAAAACTATTTTCTCTCGGATGAGTAACTTGAGTCAGCAGAGGGTGCCTTAATTTTTTGTCACCAGCATACGGTAATCTCAAAATGTAACCAAATAAGATTCTAATTTCAGGAACATCCACATTGATTCGCGCACCTTCCTAGACAACGATTTGCCATGCAAAAGCTGCAAGAGATGTATCTAGACATAATACTTCAAGCATTTTGTTTTTACTGGTCTTTGAATACCCTGGAACCTAAGAATGCCATTTTCAAGGTCTTAAAATACATGAAATTTTCTCACAGAAATTTTTGCATATTTTTTTATTCGCGTGGATATGCACAGCAAATTCTAGTTATCAGATGTCGGAGCTGAAGAAAACCAAGAGCAATAAGTAACTGAAATCAGAAGTGTGAGAAATGAATGGCACCCTCTGTTGTATTTGTTTGCCTTCCTTTCTCTCCTATGTTCTTCACATTCAGAAATTCACAAGTACATTTATTAACAGGTCACTCTTTATGCTGAGCACCCACGCCAAGAAGAGGTCTAAAATTTACGGTACCAGCTACTTCATTGTATGCAATGGTACCCCTACACCTATTTTTACAGCTTATAAGTATTGGGCTGAAATATGAAATCGCTATAAAACTTGCATAAAAAACTGCGCGACATTACATTAAATGTGCTGCTTGCAATTCTGCATCATTGTTTCTTCCTCGCGTTCAAGTGAAAAAGAACGCTCCAAGACTTACTCTCACACAACCATTATTTCGGGGCCATGTCCTCGCACTAAATGGTCACGAGCGTACTTTTGAAAACTGTAGCGGCACATAGGGAAAACGACGTTGCATTTCCACCGACCTTCTATTTCCAATGATTAAATGAGACCTAATTAGTGCATCCACTTCGGATGTAGAACATGTTGTCATTCCTTGTAACTGCAAAAATATGATTTTTCCAAGAATAAAACAATCAGTCCATGGAGACGCTATATGCATCGCACCTACTAGAAATCACCAGTGGTTGCTGAAAATATACTCGTATTTGTGTTTTATGTGATGTATGGCCCACATTTTCTTTTTGGCCAGCTATGCCAGTGTGAGAGCTCCTACACCAGACTAGCTAATTCCTCCTTTCTGCCCTCCATGCGGTCACATATATGTTACACTACAAGGAAGCTAGCTGGTACTAACAAATCCAAACAGGTGAATTAACATTAACACAAGTAGTAATCATTCAACCCAGGTACAGAAAATCCACGGCAAGTATTGCACTTTTTACTTTAAATTATTTTAAAATTACTTTAATTTTTTTTAAATTTAAATTTTTAAAATTTTTAAATTGGGCAAAATCTAACTCAGTGCAATACTTGTCGTGTATTTTCAATGTAAAACTCGGGTTGTAGAAAAAAAATAGATAGAAAGGAAGCAATTGGGAAACAATTTATTTCAAAATCAACGACGCCATCTTGAAGAAATCACGCCGGTGCGGGCGACTGGGGGGGTGCACGACGGTTGCAGAGCCAGGTGGCCACCTGATGGCATCACACCAGATGGCGCCAGCATCGTAGCTCTATGTAAGAAAGACAGAGAACAACAAAGTACTAGTGGCATGTAAAAACGGCAGCACTGCTCAACAAGTCTAGGCATGCGAGAGAAAAGGCCTAACCACAGCGTCACAACACTACGCGGCTAACACAAGGCGGGAACCACTAGCCACACGATGGTAAACGTGCGTCAACAGGCTTGGTATGGGACACCGCGAAACAACTCTAAAGATGCACGTACAGCGAGAAAAGGCTTAACACGAGCACGGTAAAACAACATGCAAACACCGGTAAATCACTCACCTTTTTCCTCTGCGACTGTTCATCAGCCAGGCAGAAACTGAGCGGGCGCGGGGACTGCGGAGCAACCGAGTGCACGTCTGCTCTCCGCGGCAGCCAGCCAGAAACTGAGCGAGTACGGGGACTGCAGAGCGACCGAGCGCACGTCTGCTCTCCACGACAGCCAGCGAGCAACTGACTGGGACGGCGCTCCGCGTCCGCTCCGCATGTGTGCGCGCTCTTAGCGCCCTCTACGGCGACCACCTGCGAGAGGCTAAGGGAGAAGAGCATTGCTGCGCCCCCTGCAGGCCGTTCTCATTGGTCGTGACGTCATCCTATTGTCTCAGGGCTACCCTGTTTTTTTTTTCACTAATGCTCCTTTGGACAAGGTCCACCTGAAACAATAGTGCCACGGTATGACGTCATCATGCACCTGCGTGGCTCAAGGACGCGTGCGCTCTAGACAGGGGACCTATTATTTATTGAATCACTATCCCAAGATTATTTCCTTTATTCTTCTATAACGATTGCATAGGAAGCTATTGCAGAAGAGCACCATGTATGAAAGCTGATCGTAGGAATTCCAAAGTCTTACTAAATCAGACTTGCAAAAGAATAAAATATCCTAACACGTAACTCATCAACGGCTAATAAGAGGACTAGGCACTCAACAAATCAACACAGAGTACGGGTAAGAAGGAGCGCAGAACGATGCGTCTACTCCATCCGACAGCCAGGCACGGAACTGAGTCGTAATGCTTTTTCTCCTCTATAAAGTCGTGCATCTGTCCCTCTTGCGGTTGATTTCTGAAGTAATTTAATTGCGAAATTATTAAGAATATCACTATTCCCAGTCAGGGCAGCACTATCGACATCGTCAAGACAATAATGTTCCTTGTCGAAAAAGAAAAAATACAAAGCGTCAACAAAGGAAAGCATGCATATCGGGGCATGTCAGCACACGTCAGGACAAATCGCACGACTGTTGGGCAACAGAGGAAAACAAACACTTGAACAGAGTGAAAAGACACTCACTATCATCGGACACATACACTACATTCCCTCATTGTAAATCCTATCGTCACAAAATCCACCTGCATCTTCGAACACCATTCACCAGTGACAAACCACACATCACACCCCACCAGAGGCAGACAGAACCCCACCTAAGCTACGCTATTCCACTGACGATCAACGCAATTGCTAGGAGCAGAATTAACATCTCTACACCCGCCAGTGTCCAAGAGCGAAGTGAATCCTTGCGCCCCCTGCAGGCCATTTTCATTGGTCGTGACGTCATCCTGTGGTCTCACAACAGAGGAAAACAAACACTTGAACAGAGTGAAAAGACACTCACTATCATCGGACACATACACTACATTCCCTCATTGTAAATCCGCTCGTCACAAAATCCACCTGCATCGTCGAACACCATTCACCAGTGACAAACCACACATCCGCACCCCATCAGAAGCAGACAGAACCCCACCTAAGCTACGCTATTCCACTCACGATCAACGCAATTGCTAGGAGCAGAATTAACGTCTCTACACCCGCCAGTGTCCAAGAGAGAAGTGAATGCTTGCGCCCCCTGCAGGCCATTTTCATTGGTCGTGACGTAATCCTATTGTCTCAGGGCTACACTGTTTTTTTTTCCACTAATGCTCCTCTAGACAAGGTCAACCTCGAACAATGGTATCGCGGTATGACGTCATCATGCAGGTGCGTGGCTCAAGGACGCTTACGCTCTAGACAGGGGACCTGTTACTTATTGAATCACTATCCCAAGATTATTTCCTTTATTCTACTATAATGATTGTGTAGGGAACTATTGCAGAAGAGCACCATGCATGGGAGGAGATTGTAGGAATTAAGCATTTCATTTCCAAAGTCTTACTAAATTAGACTTTCAAAAGAACAAGATATCCTAACACCTTCAATGCCTACATACAACGAGCTAATCGAGACATGTCCATCCCTTCCGAGAGCCTGGCAGCTAACTGAATAATGTCGCTTTGTTCTTCGACTGGATAAAGCCATGCACCTGTCCCCCTTGCGGTTATTCTCTGAACTAAATGAATCGCAAAATTATTGAGAATAGCACTACTCCCATTCAAGGCAGCACTATCGTCAAGAATGTTACTTGTCAAAAAGGGAAAAAAAACACATGTAGAAGGAAAACATGCCAGAACAGGCCAGGGCATGTCAGCGCATGTTTGTCAGACAACAAGGGGGAAAAAAGCAAAGAGAAACACTTGAACAAAGCAAAAAACCAACATCAAACTATTTCTAAGCACACGCACTCCTCTTATTCAAAAACAGTGCTCATCATAAATCCGTCCACGACAATACATACCATTTTTCTATTGCTGCACTTTTTTCCAGTAACGGTCAATGCATTGCTACAGACTGCGTGACGTCATCACATCCTGCCTGAAGAAGACAGCAACAAAGACTCCTATTATTTATTGAATCGCAAGATGATTTTCTTTGTCCTACTCTTAATAATATTCATTCTTACATTAAAATTCAACAAAAAAGCACACCAGTAAACTACCACTGCTCTTTTAAAATAATAAGTGAGTTCACTCAACATCATCACCAGACTTATGTAATACACGACCCTTTCTATGCTTGTATACTCATTGTCTGAGGCTACACCTGCGAGCAAAAACGCGCAAAAGCCGGGGGGCAAAGTTCCATTCGCGCTCGACGGAGAACGCCTTTACGGGAACATGATGGCATTCCCACCATATTAATGATTATTGCATTGCAGTTTAGAAAAACTACTACAAAACTATAATTTTAGGAGCCTATTAAAATTCTACTTTCTATAGAAACTACAATAGCCCTATTACTTGGATCGCTATTAATGAAGCGCTCCAATTTTTTCTCTCTTCCCATTTCAGCCTTGTCATGCAGTGAAGCAGACTCACATCCAAAATAATTAATTTACACTGAGGGTGCCGTGCTTCAGGAATTCCTATCCTGTGCTCAGACGCAAGCATTTCTGCACGAATACCTATGACAGCTTACTTCTTCAACATACCGAGCTCCTACAACATCTAACAAACAAGCAGTGAAACCCACGTCTCAGCTTTACCATGCGACTTTCTTCTGCACAAAAGCAGTGATTTGAGGAAGAGCTGCAAAAATTGCGCGCACTTGTGCTTGACTTAAAAAAAACTGAAGCAAATGCTAATAAACTAAGAAAAAGACACTCATGTCTGGTATCAGATAATGCTACATACACAGCCGCATTGTCCCTTCGTAATGAAAGCACAGGACGAGGGCACACAAATTCCTTTAAGCGAGCAGGGAAAAGGCTTAAGACCTCAGGAATAATAGCACAGTCACCGGACATCGCCACGCGGCTAACACAAGATAACAACAAGGTACTAGCGGTAGGTAAAATTGCAACACTGCTAAACAAGTTCAGACATGCCATGATGACGTCACAAATCAAGAAAACAAGCACGCACACTCAGACAGCAGCTCAGGAATGCACAAGGAGACGTGCTTTATAGGTATTTCTAGTCCACACTCAGATACCAGCATTTCTGCACAAATACCTATAAATGCGAACAGCTTACTCCATCAACATATCGAGCAAAGTGAATACTGGCACTCAACATCATATAACAAAAAACAAACAAATTCAATTCTTATGAACTCTCCTTTGCCAAGCAGCATTCTTCTGCTCTACCTGGATGCTGACTTTTTCTCCTCACCTACATTCTGAGTAAAAGCAGTGAAAGGAAATAAGAACCGCGAAAAATTATACGCATTTGTGCTCCAATAGCTGTAACTGCAAGAAACCGTAGCGCACGCTAATAAACTGAGAAAAAGACACCCATTTCTGCCACCAGATAATTCTTGCATAATGCCACATACACAGTCGCATTGCCCTTGCGTAAAGAAAGCACAGGACAGGGATACACAAATTTCCTTAAGAGGCCATACCAGTCGGAGAGCAACTCCGATTCACGATTTTCCCGATTCTAGATGGCGCCACGCTCGCCGTCCTTATCACGCCGTTCGCCTCCGACTCACGAAATAATCCCCATTGTGCATGGTTGACCTCGCGAGTTTAAGGTGGCCCGCACCCTCTGCGCTGTTTGTCGAGTGGTAAAGTGTCGGACTTTGCCACGAAAGGTCCGCGGTTCGATTCGAGACATTCACGTCTTTTTGCTTGTCTCCTATTGCTACATGAGTACTTTATTTTTATTTTTTTTTGTTCTTATATATTCATGCTAGAATTATTGTTTTCACAAGTCACTACCGCCTGTACTGACTGATTATGGAATTTTTAGTTGCTCTTCGTATTGTTTTACTAGTGCATACTTACTGTATGCCGACGTACAAGTGTGATCGGACAGTACGGATGCCGGTATTTCGGAGGCTCTCAATTGGATCTACTAGCGGCTGTAAATTAGGCTATAAACATTGCCTACACACAGCGCTTACATTGCCAGTCTGGAAAATCTGCTTGAAACGGTATTCCTTTTTTTTTCTGCACTCGCTTACATAATAACAATAATAATAATAATAATTTTACTCAAGAAAGCAAACTACTAATATAATAAAACAGGCCCGTCTAAGCGGAAAAGCTTGTGGCACTGGGCCTGAAGCAGTCAGCGTCATACAGTTTGACAGTACATGAACATATAAAGGTACTACATCCCATGACAAAGGTGCCGTAGCGCTTTTTTTAGTTTGTACTTCGATTCCAAAGAAAAACTATCGAAGGGGAGCTCATTAAAGATACCAGGTACATAGCATTGCCTGCGACAAAGTCCATATTTTGTGTGTGAGAAATGCACAACAGGGCAGCATTCGCTAACCGGGGTCCTATATGAGGGGTCCCAAAAATGTTTTTACAACATGCAATTTACCTTGATAATAACTCTATTATTCATGCAAAAATGACATTTTGATATGTATATTTCTGGTAAGTAAGCATTATCAAATATCTGAATTCATTTACAAGGCGTTTGTGCAAAAGACTTTTCAAAATTTCCGTCGTAGAACAGACTTCTTATTATTACCCGAAAACTTCAGTAACATATTTGAAAGGCTCCTTTCCTCCATGTTCTCCGTTCTTTTTCTTTCACTTTATACCCGCTCAGAAAAATGATGTCAGTCGACAACCCCAGTGTCAGGGGACTCCCTTTCTTCTGGTGTACGAGTTTGCAAAACCGTACAAAGGAGGTGAAGGGCGATAAAGGCTTGGGGTCGACACACGGAAACCGACCAGAAAAGATATGGGAAGGTCGAGCGGCAAGGCCTTGCAGCGGGAGTCGCGATATTCCCAACACATCCTTTTCTTTTCTTTTTTTTCCTGAACGCCAAGAGGAACCATTCGACAAAAAATAAAAGGACACATTGTAGAAAAATAATAACTATGGTCACCTGACAACATAACAGGTTCTTGTTTGAGTGTGGCAAAAAAGTACAGTTCGGCCTCCTTATTATGTGGGACAGGATAATATATGCCTTCTTTTCTTTTTTAAGAATAATTTCTGAAGCGTAAATTTTTACTCCAGATTTCGTTGTGTTGGATGCTGAGGTCTCAGTTAATTCAATCTAAACTTGAAAACGTGAAATTTGGTCGTGGAAAAGCTGAAGAACTGGACACCATGAGAGCCAAATTTATGCGTATTTTTTTGTTTGTTTCCTTTTGGTCTAATAAATATATCCCCCTCCCCCGTCGCTGTCGTTGGTTGTCGTTGGTTTTCCTTGCTATACGCGAACGTGAATTTGGGTTCCGGAAAGGACTGTTGCTCATTGCGTGGACGGAAATAATTGTGCAGCGGCCGCTTGATCGATTTTTCTTATTGGTTCACGTGGAGCGTTCATGAAAAAAAAAGGAAATAATAAAGATAAAAATAAAAATAAATCGATCAATAAAAGAAATAAAGAGAAACAACAAATAAAGCTGCAGTTCTAAGTACCGTTATCCTAAGAAACATTTATCTGTGTGTAATCCGCTTGCTGGCTGTTTCACCATTACGAACATTACAGGGCAGTCCTGTTGAACGTTACTGGAATGTTTGTGAAGTCGGCCTTTCATTAACCGTAAATACGAGAGATTCTCGTTAGCCTTATGAGACAGTTGACTGAGTAAGCACAAACCCGAAACCGCAAAATCGAGCAAATTGACGTTTCATGTCAAGCTCATCTCACTTCTCTATAAGCGCACCGAAAAAAGAAGAGGTTTATTGGTCTCGGTGGTCTCTTACACGGGCCGCGACAACGCTGGCTCGTCTACCCAACGTTCCCCCCCGACAATGCTGGCTGACGATAATCCCTTTACGAACAGCTAAGTAAGCTTTTGTTCTGGTCCCCAAGGCCATGCTCTAAGTCCGCTGTCCATGAAAGTAAAGTGGAGAGAGGGAGCACTACAGTGCGCGTGCGCGCCGCATGGTCGGCGGATGGATACGGTCAAAATGTTCAGCGCGGTTTTTCCTATGCTACGGCTAGAGGGCGACACAGAATGACGCGGTTTACGGGGCTTTGAGACGGTATTTATCGGTACTCACTTTTCTGCTTTTTTATAAAAATGGAAAGTGGTAGACATATAAATTTGATGTCTATCGATTCCTGAAATAATTCCAGAGAAAGTAAATGGAAAGTTTTTTTCGAAATGGCTATAGAAGTTTAATAAAACCTGTTCAAAGAGGGAGAAGAAAAATTATGTATTTTCTTCGCATTCGTGACGTCGCCGTAAAATACATACAACATATATGAGAAATCCTGTAGCGTAAATAATTTCATCTCGTCTTCCTCTTTATGATGAAAGCACCCGCGTCAAAATCTGCGCGGCGGTTAGCGAGAGAAAGCATAAAAACTGTTCCATAGGAAATACATTGGGACGGAGAGCTGGTATGCCCTCCTAAGCGAGCAGGGAAAAGGCTTAACTCGAACCGCTCAGGAATAATCGGAGAATCACCGCTTATCCCTATACGCGGCTAGCACAACATGACAGCAACAAGATGTTAGCGAAGGGTAAAATTTACAAGACACTACTGAATAAGTCCAGACATGCGACATCCCATACAAAATACTGCTCATCGAGGAAAAGGACGAAGCCTGCAACAGAAAATCATAGAGCATACACAACTTCATTTTTCTATTTCGCGTAAACTAAACGCGGTCTGCTTGGAAAACGACGCACAAATTTTCTTGCCGGCGTCAGGCACTCATAAAATACCCTGGCCAAAACAAAGACTTCACCAGGGTCGCGAGGCAATTCCATTAAAAACGCTCGTCCTATCCTACAAATAGCAATGCAAACGCGACTAATACCCTTATTTTTTAAACCACTATTTCACACAATAGTACATAAATGTATCACTCGTGTCACACGAAAAGGTAAACACTTAGTTGTCAAGTGGGGTCCCTGGTTCAGAAAACCGCACACACATACAGACACACACTCATATTTTCACACTCACAAACACAAAGTCTATTTTCACAACCACATAAATCCATATTATTCCCCAGGTCAATAATTATTCAACCAGCGTCACAACGGGGAGAACGCACATATGCCTACACAAAACAATAGGTCTTCGTTCCGGATGTAATAGGATATCACCAGTCGACCGTCGCAAAGCAAAAAAGAAACACAGCGTCGCAGGAATGCATGTTCGCTATACATCCACCAAGGAAACCGCGCCTCTGCGCAGCGATCATTATACAGGAGCGAATTCACTTCGTTTTCTTTTTATGTCCTTGCACCCATATATTTTGCAAGAATATTATAGAGCAGAACAGGTAAATGTGAACATCATTCGCCACACACTGTAGCTCTCATCATTTTTAAACCAAACCACTTAACATGTGTTCATAGGTCTTCACTAAGTAGGCGAGCCGATAAGGACTCGAAATAAAATCAAATAAAATAATCATTCCACCATCGCTGGCTGCAAGTTTGGGTACACAACAGAGCAGTGTGCTCCCATCAACACGCCTTGGTCTGGATTTCACACACACACCCGAAGCCTTTTTGAATACATTCTGCTGTCGCCGGAATAAACGCACCTGCATGATGACGTCATACCGCGATACTATTGTTTCAGGTTGACCTTGTCTAGAGGAGCATTACTGAAAAAAAAAACAGTGTAGCCCTGAGACAATAGGGTGACGTCACGATCAATGAGAATGGCCTGCAGGGGGCGCAAGGATTCACTTCTCTATTGGACACTGGCAGGTGTAAACACGTTAATTCTGCTCCTAGCAATTGCGTTGATCGTCAGAGGAAGAGTGTAGCTTAGGTGGGGTTCTGTCTGCCTCTGATGGGGTATGGATGTGTGGTTCGTCACTGGTCAATGGTGTTCGACGATGCAGGTGGATTTTGTGACGAGCGGATTTACAATGAGGGAATGTAGTGCACATGTCCGATGATAGTGAGTGTCTTTTCACTCTGTTCACGTGTTTGTTTTCCTCTGTTGCCCAACAGTCGTGCGATTTGTCCTGACGTGCCCCGATATGCATGCTTTCCTTTGTTGACGCTTTGTATTTTTTCTTTTTTGACAAGGAACATTATTGTCTTGACGATGTCGATAGTGCTGCCCTGAATGGGAATAGTGATATTCTTAATAATTTCGCGATTAAATTAGTTCAGAAATCAACCGCAAGAGGGACAGATGCACGACTTTATAGAGGAGAAAAAGCATTACGACTCAGTTCCGTGCCTGGCTGTCGGATGGAGTAGACGCATCGTTCTGCGCTCCTTGTTACCCGTACTCTGTGTTGATTTGTTGAGTGCCTAGTCCTCTTATTAGCCGTTGATGGAGTTACGTGTTAGGATATTTTGTTCTTTTGCAAGTCTCATTTAGTAAGACTTTGGAATTCCTACGATCAGCTTTCATACATGGTGCTCTTCTGCAATAGCTTCCTATGCAATCGTTATAGAAGAATAAAGGAAATAATCTTGGGATAGTGATTCAATAAATAATAGGTCCCCTGTCTAGAGCGCACGCGTCCTTGAGCCACGCAGGTGCATGATGACGTCATACCGTGGCACTATTGTTTCAGGTGTACCTTGTCCAAAGGAGCATTAGTGAAAAAAAAAACAGGGTAGCCCTGAGACAATAGGATAACGTCACGAATAATGAGAACGGACTGCAGGGGGCGCAGGAATGCTCTTCTCTCTTAGCCTCTCGCAGGTGGTCGCCGTAGAGGGCGCTAAGAGCGCGCGCGCATGCGTAGCGGCCGCGGAGCGGCGTCCCAGTCAGTTGCTCGCTGGCTGTCGCGGAGAGCAGACGTGCGCTCGGTTGCTCCGCAGTCCCCGCGCTCGCTCAGTTTCTGGTTGGCTGTTGCGGAGAGCAGACGTGCGCTCGGTTGCTCCGCAGTCCCCGCGCCCGCTCCGTTTCTGCCTGGCTGATGAGCAGTCGGAAAAAGGTGAGTGATTTACCGGTGTTTGCGCGTTGTTTTACCGTGCTCGTGTTAAGCCTTTTCTCGCTGTACGCACATGTTTAGACTTGTTTAGCGGTGTCCAATACCAAGTCTGTTGACGCACGTTTACCGTTGTGTGGCTAGTGGTTCCCGCCTTGTGTTAGCCGCGTAGTGTTGTGACGCTATGGTTAGGCCTTTTCTCTCGCATGCCTAGACTTGTTGAGCAATGCTGCCATTTTTATGTGCCGCTAGTACTTTGTTGTTCTCTGTCTTTCTCGCATAGAGCTACGATGCTGGCGCCATCTGGTGTGATGCCTTGGATCTAGGTGGCTACCTGCCTCTGCAATCGTCGTGCCCCCCCAGTCGCCCGCACCGGCGTGATTTCTGCAAGAAGGCGTCGTTGATTTTCAAATAAATTGTGTCCCACTCTCTGCTTCCTTTCTATGTAGTTTTTTCTTTCTACAACAGTTTACCGAGTTTACCGAGTTTTACATTGAAAATACACGACAAGTATTGCACTGAGTTAGATTTTGCCCAATTTAAAAATTTTAAAAATTTAAATTTAAAAAAAATTTAAAGGAATTTTAAAATAATTAAAAGTGGAAATTGCAATACTTGCCGTGGATTTTCTGTCTAAAACTTGGGTTGGATGATTACTACTAACACAATCACACATAGCAGAGTGAATAACAACTGCCTTTATTGACTTAGTTTGCTTTGTCGATGGCAACTGAAGGTGGCATATTTCTTCCTTTGATTTTTTTTATATTGGTTTGTTTCAGTTAAAAACAGAAGCCATACACTGAGCAGCGGGGCATAATAAAACCTTGCCCTGACTTTGCCTTTTTGGCTTTGGCAAGCATGGCTTTGCCTCCACAAGTATGACTTTGACATAATTGCTTTGTGCCGTGATAAAGGGTACTATGACTGTGTTCGCAGTACCATTTAAAACGTTGGCACCTATAGGGCTAGATTGCAGCCCCCTATTGCGTGCAGATATTCTGATGCCTGCAGAGCTGTAAGCTGTACTTCCGGGTGAAAGACAACTTGAAGACTGCATACGTCATGGCTGAGTGCCAAAGAGATACGGTTGGAAAAGAAATTACTGGACATAACGCACAGTGAGGCATGCTCCACCCAGGCCACAAGGAGGTACTATTACTTTGAGCCACCTTCTGGTAATGCAGCAAAAACACCTATTTCCACTGGAAGAAAGACTGTGGGCTTTTTTTCTGTTGTGGTAGAAGGGCACACGAGATCATAATAAATTGTTTCCGAAAGCTATTACGTCGCATTCTGACATGATCTGAGCCAATATGGTCAGCTGATGCTATAAGATCTACAGAAAACACATGCCAGCAGATTCTGAACATGCTATAGGGGAGGGTATGCCCTTGAAATGATGAGATTTGTTCACTTTCCAGATGACTTCAGGTATGTGAAAACAATCAGAAATGTTGACAAAGCTGTTATGAAGTAGCGACTGCAACTAATCTTTAGAACTGGGCAGAACAGTTGAATGCGAAATTTGTTTAAAGTGTGCTATAGCAAGCTGCAGCACATTATGGTGACACTTTTTTTTTAAGAAAAATAGACCTGTAGATTTTCAATATGTTATAGGAGAGGACTAGTTATACAAATAAGTGAATATTTCTTTTAGACGACCTATATGTGAATATACTATCTGAAAAAAAAGTAATTTCTTGCAAGTGCTTGATATTCTCAAACACTTGGTTAAACAATGAATTTAGATCAGCTTGATATTTTTATGTGAAGCTAACCCCCATGCAGCAGTTTACAAGCATAAATAATCTGGGGCTCCTTCAAGAATGCTAATTTGCCGGAAATTAATCGTAAACTTTACCCAAAATGTGCTCCGTTCTTGAGTTCTCACCACGTCACCAGATTTATTCTAGTTCTACATGCCCTTTGGGATGGCAGATCCGTGCTTCCTCTCTAACACCAGGCAAGGAAGGCGCACCAATGACGCATATGTAGATGTCCGAAGGAAGCTTGTAAGGGACAACTTCATATTTCGGCACAGTTTAATGCGCCCCCATTGTTCAAGAAAACAAAATGATGATTTACATTCGATATATGCATCGTCTAAAAAATGCACACAACTTTTTTCAGTGATATTTAAGGGAGTCAAGCTATACAACTCTTTCTGGTTTTGGCTGGAATAGCCCAGATTGACAATTGCGCAGGCAGATGTATGTCAGCTTTGGAAATATAAAGGAAAATAGGCATTTTAAAATGCCTCACTATGCCTCACTCAATTTACTACTTTTCATAGCGTACACCTTGACAGGTGTTTTTTTATCCGAAAATGGTTTTATTGCCAAAATCCACGAGAATGACCGCCATCACATTAACAAGTTTCAACTGTGTACCAAGTAATAACAAACATGTGCTTACTTTTTCTGCAATCAAGATGTGAATTACAATCTTTGAGTTGCAGGCTTCAGTGAAAAATCAATGCTTGTGATGTCACTGCTGAGTGAATACGTCACTACTAGTGACGCAACATGTGATTCCAGCGTCTTTCACCGCACCCCACACTCTAAATCGTTTCACACCTTTAAAGGTGTAAAATAGGTGTATTAACAAAGATCCCACCCCTTTCACACCCTACAACTTTGTTTTGGAAGTTCCTGAGGGTGTAACATAGGTGTACTACACCCTCAGGTGAAATATGGTGATAAGTGTGTCGCCTGGGTGTAGAAAGGGAGTATGTTTATTTTCGTTCACATGAACAAAAGTAAATATATATGTTGAAGATGAGACAGGACAGACACTCCAACAACAAGGAACAGGAAGTTACATTACAAAAGTGCATGGCCTGGATTTACAACATGTCTACCATCTGGTAATGCATGCACATTTAGAAGATCTGTTGAGATAGTGCTTAAATTTCTTAAAACACGTTACTCCTCATTACAAGACAGAATAAATACATGATAGTGCTAATCATACTCAACTACAGTTAATGTTTGTATGAGAAAAAAAAAAGGTATCAGAGTTAATAACATGTATGCCTGCAATCTCAGCGAACACGGGTAAGTCCTCCTCGGAAGATTCTTTGGCAACAACACAGCGAACAGCAAATGTATTATCATTATCAACCGCACTTTTCACATAGACTATAGATTCTGCGTGAATATCACGGTCATGAATGGAACTCTGAATTGCTTTTGGGGCATGTTGAAGTAGTATCTCCTTGGAATCATCAGTACATGTGGCATTTCTCATGAAGGGGCTGCGACCACACATACATTTGATAAAATTGATGTCTTCTTGCTAATTAAAGGGTTATGTTCTTAAAATGTCGAGTTTTTCTAGCAACATCTTTAAAATGCTGGTGTTTCCCTTTGAAACGCGTACAACCATACAGAGGAGAGGACCAAACATCCTGATGAGTCACGGATAATAAACAACGTAATGCATTTTACAGCGGTTAGATATTTGTGGGTACAACACTGCAAAGCCTTGAAGAAACGAATAAATGCAGCGTTCTAAGTAATGAACATGCATATGGAGGAGGTGCCTGCTCATAAGAAGGTCTACAATTTCATGAAAAGCTATATACAGCTGCCATGCTTCATTGCCATGCACAGCTGCCATGCCATACATGATTGTCTGTATGTCGGCTGTGCATGTTTACACACATATTTAATCACCTTGATGTGCATACATACATGGACCTCAATGTGATTATACTGTCACGAAGCGAAATGGGCCGCCGAGTCGTCGAATAAACAGCAAGCGGTTTATTAGACTACTTGGTAGCAAAAGCACAACAGTGATAGCCCTCTGAACACAACTGAGTCCAAAGAATGAATGCTCCAGCTTGGAGCGCACAAGCATTTAAGCGTCGCGCCGAAAGGTCTAGAAACAGCACGTGCGTTTGCCAGAGATCAGGCGATGTGTCTGGAATCTTCTTGCTTCTTCTTCAGCATGCGCCGGGATGAGATGTACCGTTTCGTGCCTGCCCTGGAAGTTTCGCGATGATGATTCGTGGCATTGCCCCCTCCGTAGACGGGGCATCGTCTCGATGCCAGAACCTGTGTCGGATCATCGCATTTCGTTTGCACCCTGCGAAGCCTCGTAGTCAACGTCGTCGTCTTTAACATTGTCTTCGGCGCCGTTATCGATTAATGCAGTTGTCTCGTGGTCGTCGATGAGTATTTGCAGGTCACTGGTAAGGTTTTGAGCGTCGCGGCGGTCTGTATTGCTGTTCGTCGAGCTCGGAGACTGGTCGCGTCGTCAGTCCGCAGAAGCATGCTGCTGCCGTAGAGAGTCTTCAATTGCTCCGGGGTGACTACGCGCTGAAGGCGGGACCGTCAGGTGAAAATCCGGGTAGACCCAGTCGTCGGTACCGGAAACGGCGGTAGACCCGGGTGGCTTCTTCACAGTGGTGACAGAGCGGCCTCAAGTCTGACGTTCGCCGTACGTCTGTCTTGTGAGTTCCTTGTGCGCGTGACTGGTAGCTGAGTGGTGCAGGTTGGGCGGGTCGCGAATACGCCCAGCTGTTGCCGTGCCGCGCTACCGATGGTGGCTGTCGTATTCATCTTCTTGCGGGTTGGGGGTCCCAACGGCCTGAATTCCGAAGGTAGACCACGCTGTCTTCGACTCAGTCGTTTCTGTTCTTCCAGGCCGTTGAGCAGGAATGCCCCGCACCTCCACCAGAAATGTCACGAAGCGAAATGGGCCGGCGAGTCGTCGAATAAACAGCAAGCGGTTTATTAGACTACTTGGTAGCAAAAGCACAACAGTGATAGCCCTCTGAACACAACTGAGTCCAAAGAATGAATGCTCCAGCTTGGAGCGCACAAGCATTTAAGCGTCGCGCCGAAAAGTCTAGAAACAGCACGTGAGTTTGCCAGAGATCAGGCGGTGTGTCTCGAATCTTCTTGCTTCTTCTTCAGCATGCGCCGGGATTAGATGTACCGTTTCGTGCTTGCCCTGGAAGTTTCGCGATGATGATTCGTGGCAATACGCACTATGCTGGTAATTGTGAATACATAGTTACCAGCATATTGCCACAAACCCAGCAGCTTTATTCGGCGTTACACCCTTTACACCCCAATTGCCATGAGGGTGTTAAAATACACCTTAAAAGGTGTGCTCCATGAACATTTTGATTTACACCCTTTAAGGTGTAAAACGATTTAGAGTGCATGTTATTTCATGAGCAATTAGCATCAGAATCAATGAGCTTGCATGATGCACTTATGAAGGGTAATTTCATGTGTGCCGATAAACATACTGCAGTGCTAATTTACAACGTAGTTTGTGGCTGTGGAGCACACTCATATTCAGTATACCATGTGAACTAGAGGAGCATTTTCTGCCATAAACATTAGATAAGCGAAGACCCCAAAAATATAAGCACTGTGTACGTGCATTTGACAACCTGCATTTTTATTACTGAGAGGCTCTCTTCGTAGCAAGAGGGAAAGGGTACTGGCAATATGGCACATGTTCATAAGATGTAGAACCAGAGACTCAGAAAAAAAAACTGACAGCATATCATGATCTCAATCATGTCATTGTGTCCGTGTTTCTGTCTCCTGTTCTGCATTTGTTAATCTTTTTGTATAGTTGCTGGATTTTAGCCCAACAGCAGGGGTCAGCAATTAGAGAACATCCAGAACATGCAAGGCATACATTTCCTCATTCTCCGCATTCCTCATTCAAATAACGTTGAAGAAGAAACCATGCGAAGAAACAATACAACAGTGAAGCTGGCTTCAGTACACTACAATATGTCACATGGAACAATATATTGTATAACTCAGTGTTTCCCAACCCATGTGTCAGGAACCCCATTGAGGCCGCGATAGCCCAAACGGGCCCAAGAGAAAGCAGATGAAGTGAGCGCGATATACCACAAAACCAAGGAAACTATCTCGCTACGACTGCATTATATTGAAGTTGTTTTACAAAAATGCAAGTTCAGTTCAGCGCACTGCTTGCGACATACTTGTTTGATATCTCCAGCCCCCGTAACAGCGGGTTACCGAACCAAGTTGCTGTGCTACCGTCGCCTTCGCCTCACTTCCGTTCCCCTGGTGGCGGCGGTGCTGCGCAGACGGGAGAGATGGCGATCCGATAACCGCGCGTCGTCTGCTAGCTCCAAATGCGTCAACGGGGCAGCGCTTTCCTCGGAATGTTGAGTGCAATGGGAATTGTAACCTGTTTCCTTTTGTTCCTGTTTACTGTTTTTGAAACATAAGTACACCGGGATTAGGCCACATTTGAGCAGTTGCTGCGGTCGTCGACTTTTTGTGAAAGGTGTCACAGTAATGCAAGGGACAACGGCTGCTCCGTGAAACTGGCACAAGCGAGGGATTACCTCATTTTATTTACTGGTGTTATGTGAAGCAAGAAAGTCTCGCTTGCCGGCTAGGATTAAAAAAAGAAATAATACATTTATACAAAATGAGGCAAAGAAACGCTGTGGAACACTGGACCTCAGTAACGCGTTGGTGCCCCTCCACTCTCAATCACTGCGCTCATTCGCCTGGGCAGGGAGGCGTAGAGGGCGGAAGAACACCTTAGGAACAATCGAGAAAGTGTTGATAATCTTATCAACACTTTCTCGATTGTTCCCGATGTGTTACCCCTGAGGTGTTCTGACCATTCATTGGTCCACACATCCGCACTCCGCATTCCGAAGAAAGCGCTGCCCCGTCGACGCATTTGGAGCTAGCAGACGATGCGCGGTTATCGGATCGCCATCTCTCCCGTCTGGCGGCGCTGCGCAGCCCCGCCGCCACCAGGGGAACGGAAGTGAAGCGAAGGCGACGGTAGCACAGCAACTTGGTTTGGTAACCCGCTTTTACGGGGGCTGGAGATATCAAACAAGTATGTCGCAAGCAGCACAATCAATCGGGAAACAAGCTAACTCGCAGCAATACCTTCAATCAAGTGTGTCGCAGTATTCCTCACTCTATCATGACGAGACCCTGGACCTACATCAGACGCTACTTGCGCGCACTAGTATAACATTGATATTACTGTATATGTATCAGGGCAAAGTTCAAGCATCCTGAGCGCGCACAGACGGTGATCTCAGTTGTCTCGCGACGTAAACTCCAAATTATTAACACACATGCACAGACGGAGAGACACCGGCTTGTCACACACACAGCCATCCCGAAGGCTATGCCCATCTTTGTTGATGCACCCACGAATCCACAGGAAGACTGCCGAAGCTCTCCCACTCATATTAAGTACCTGATGTAGCTTGAACTGCAGACAGTTTGGTGCACACTCCACAAAACGAGAACAGCTGATTGCTGATTTCATGGGCGCGGCTATGCCAGCCGAGAAGGACAGTTCAACAGAGGAGCAATTTCAGGTGAGTTCGAACGCGGCGCTAGTCGTCTGTGCAACAATTTCCAAAGTGAACCGTCCTCGATCAGCTCAGATAACGTTTTTTCATTCTTTTTCTTTTTGGTATTATTTATTATTATTTTTGTATCATTTCCAATTCTAATTTGGGTTCCAGCCCAACCGCTCAGCGCGCTGGCACTAGTACAACGTAGAGTCAATAAATAGCTGGTATAAAAACAGCGGTTCAATTTCACAGCGTGTAGCAAAGGTATTCAAGTACACCATAGCAAAGGAACGGTGAACTCTCGCTTCCATAAGGAGAAGAGTACTTCAAATATATTCGTGTTTTGTGATTCCTTTTTCCTCTCTCTACGTCCCATAAACATACGGTTTCTGAGCCAAGACAATATATAGTTGCGAGCGCAGTTGACATACAGAAGTATATACAGATCCCGTACCGTGAAGACCACCACCCCAGACGTGGTTGCCACGGTTTCGGTTTTGATCCATTTGCATGTCAAAATTCAGGGATGGATATTTTAATACACGTGCGTGTTTTAAAATTTTTAAACGTGCTGTGGATTTTAACTAGGACAGTCTCCCATATCGGTATCTGGCTTTTGTTCAGTACGTCCTTATCAGAGTTAATTAATGAATTTAATTGATCGGTATCTGGCTTTTGTTCAATACGTCCTTATTAGAGTTAATCGATGAATTTAATTGATTGGTCATCCTTATTAGTCATAGCCATTCTTGGAAAAGATACGCGCACGTACACTCAACTGTGAAAATGACGTGCTCTCATGTTTTTTTTAAATAAAAATTTGTCCAAACTGAAACACGCACACACACACAAAATAAACGGGAACGTGCCACAAAGGCATACTTCGTGGTGGTAGCCATTTTTAATACAGAATTTTTTACATACAACAACCAGGACTACTTGTACATTACTTTCTCACTTACATTTGTGCGAGTGGAGGAAACCTTATCTGCAAGGTATTTCCAAAATTCACTAAGATGTATTTTTTTTTAATGAAGCTGTTTTTCTTTCTTTCGAGAAACAGAAAGAGCAGAATTGCTGGCAATCTTCCTTCATGTTCATTTTAGATATGAGATGAATCCTTCATATCTGCATGCTTCAGATTAACCTCTACCCTTGAAACGTCATCATGATGTTGGTAGACAGAATGAAACCGAAACAAATCGGAAGTGCAGGACAGGGTTCCACAAATGTGCACTTCTTCGCTGCATCTTATTGAAAGAAAAGTATAGGACCGAACGCCGCGTCCCTTTGAGAGACCATCGTAATCCCCTCAAGACCGTGGCTTTCGGGCGCGACCTTGTTCGCCACTAGCTTTGAACGTAGTTCAACTCCACCAAATTCGTGGCGCTGTCGAACACTATTGTTTACAAACAGGTAGAGGTCTATTATTATCCACAGAGGTAGCATTTGTTTGTAGTGCACCGTTTCAGG
Source organism: Ornithodoros turicata (assembly GCF_037126465.1). Classification (NCBI taxonomy): domain Eukaryota; kingdom Metazoa; phylum Arthropoda; class Arachnida; order Ixodida; family Argasidae; genus Ornithodoros; species Ornithodoros turicata. Next base: position 54,323,173 of record NC_088205.1, on the reverse strand, counting down.
TTTTCCATTACGGAGATACTTCGCTCGCACTAACTCGGAAGTCCTTCACGGCAAGGGGGGCGATCCTTACCTAACCTAACCCAATCTAACCTAACGTAACCTGAAGGAGAGCACTGCGGGACATGGAGTTAGAGATAGAGAAGTGCGGCATACACAAAAATAGGATTCACGAGCAATGACTCGCCTCAGTGACGCTGGACGTTGTAATGCAGATGGGGAAGACCATCCCGCGTTCTCGATTACCTTGCGGCGAAAAGACCCGCACTTGAGCAGCAGAAACTGAAATGCCTGTCATTGCTTTCACTAAAGGCGGTAAGACAAATTTATAGAAGTGAGCGAGCGATGGCGTGTTTCCTCATTTTTTTAAAAGTTCATATTGTCGTCAAAAGTACATTGATTTCATCGGTAAATGGTGTTTATTGCTGCACTATACGCTCTGTCGATTATTCTAGCTATGGTTGAAGCAAAAACAGCCAGATAAGCTTCACGAGTCATGAGACGTACCAGCGAACTGCTCGCTGTATGATAGCTTCCACTGAAGGCTTCCCTGCGTTGACCAAAGCCAAGGCAGTGTCCTTGGCTGGAGAACAAATCTGCGTTTTCTTGTACCATATACGCAAGGCAGCTGCATGGCATGTCACTGCTCTCCGCGTAGTAGTTATGCACATACAGTATCGCGTAGATAGTACCCATTCGAGTGAATTTCGTGTTTTACTCGTCTTCTACGTACTACTTTTGAAACTGGGTGTTCATTTTCATTCTGCGGTAAAAGAGCTGAAATGAAATCTGCCTCGGATGAGACCCTTCGAAAGATGGGGTGGTGGGGTCCTGAGAGCGAAAGTTCGGGGGGGAGGGGAGGGGGGCAGACCCACCGTGAAAACTCGAGGAGATGTGGACCCTTCCCCTGTCCTCACATTCCGAAGCCCCTGGTTATACCGAAACTAAACCGCAGCAGCTTTCCAAGCCAGGGCTCCGGAACAAACCGATAGTAGTAAGATAACAGTAAAAAACGATAAAGAAAAAATAAAATAAAAGAGGGGAAGGAAGCAGCAAGAAAGGTATATTCGCTGGAGCCGCAACGGGATGAAAACTATTGCAAACACGTTTTTATTGTTCCGGCCATCGGCATTTAGCAGCCTTTCTGAACCCTGATGTGGGTTACAGGCCCAAATAATGACAAATGAGCAAACAAGCATCCTCGCTGCTCACTTTTTGGTGTTTTACGTCGTTTGAAGTGCAAATTGTTGCGCCCACCACAAGCGCCACTTTTGCGTTCACCTAAAATTGCTCCTCTGCTGAACTGTCCTTCTCGGCTCGCATAGCCGCGCCCATGAAATCTGCAGTCAGCTGTTCTCGTTTCCTGGAGTGTACACCAACCTGTTTACAGTTCAAGTTACAGGTACTTAATGCGAGTGGGAAAGCCTCTGCGGTCTTCCTGTGGATTCGTAGGTGCATCAACGAAGATAGGCATAGGTTTTGGTGTGGCTGTGTGTGCGACAGCTGATATCTTTCCTCGTATGTGCATGTGTGCGTGTGTGTGCCATAATACACATGCAATAATATAAATGTTATACTACTGTGCGCTAGTGACGTATCCTGTAGGTTCGTGGGTCTCGTCACGATACAGTGAGAAATAATGCGACGGACCTGGACGTAAAGCGCGTTAGCTCGGTTCCCGAGTGTTTGTGCGCTGAACTGAACTTATATATTTGTAAACCAACTTCAATATATTGCAGTTGTAGTGAGGTAGTTTTCTTGGCTTTGTCGCATATTGCGTTCATTTCATCTGCTTTCTCTTTTCGCCAAGTGGTGTAAACCCCGCTTTGACTATTGCAGCCTCCCTAAGGTTTATGTGTCAGTTTTAGAAACATTGAGGTATACTAATATTGTTACATCCAGCGGCGTAGCGACAGGGGGGCTAGGCGGGGCTCGAGCCCCCCCTACCTGCCACCGACCGACCCACACAAATCGTGCAAATCCGAGGAGAACATAATATATCGGGGGGGAGGGGGGGGGGGGGGCAATGTGACGATCGCGAAAGTTTGCGAAATTCGCGATGGCGAAACGATGGCGAAAATCGCGAAAGGCACTATTGAATGGCTTTCAAAGTATGATTTTTTCAAAATCGTTCAACTCTCGTGGCACCACCTCATTGGTCATGACACCCTATTGTAACCGTATTGTGAATGTGCAAATAAACTATATTGCTTCTTTCTTTTTGTTTCATCTGCCGTTTGCAGTGTGCAAAGCAAGTGTGTGTTGTCGCACCCAGGATCAGCGGGGGGGGGGGGGGTGAGGAGTAGGGCGAGTTTTCGTATCGAGCCCCCTCTACCTTGGAGGTCTCGCTACGCCACTGCAACACATTGTAGTGTACTGCAGCCAGCTTCACTGTTTGACTGATAATTTGCACGGTTACTTCTTTAATATTATTTGGATAACTTTTATCTGATACTGTACCATTAAATAGGATAGGGATCTATTATGGTTTAGAATTATTTTTCCTTTGCGATGTTCCCACACTAATCTTGGTGACAAGTTCTCCCTCATTAAATGCCTTTTGAGTTGTATTTCACACTGCTTACAGCATAATGTGAGAATGAGGAGAAAATGTATGCTTCGCATGTTCTCAGCATCCTCTAGAGGAACTGCTCTTGGGCTTAAAATCCAGAAACTACACACGAAAAAAAAAAAAAAGAAAACTAATGTAGAACAGACGACACAGGAAAACAGACACGACAAAATGATTGGGACTGTGTTACGCTGTAATTTTTTTTTATCTCTCTGGTTCTGCATTTTTGTGAACGTATGCCATGTTGCCGGCACCCTTGCCCTCTTGTCAAAAAAACAGCCTGAGATATAAAAATACAGGTTGTGAGAGGCACATAAACACTGCTTACATTGCTAACCTGTCTATCACAAGACATGTGAAAGGATTGCCAAATTAAAATTCAATAATACAAAAATTATTCTGAAATACATAATTCCAATAGAAGGGAGAGTAAACATTGGTATAACAGGTAAATGTAAAGTACTGAAGTGTACGCATTCTTCTGATGTGTATGATATACTGCTATATTTAACCCATGACATATATGTTGTCAAACATTAACTTCTTGCATTCAACATCAAGGTGCTATACCTATTCCATCTATGCGACTCGTCTTTACACAGACACGTGGTACTCTATTTTGGCACAAAGATTTGATACCTGTGCTTGTTGGATATATCAAGCAAATATTGTGCCAAAATTGTGTTACCTTTATGATATTCTGCATCTGCTGAGATATGTTACAGGAGAGAAAGACTCCTGGAGCGACTAAAGGAAGTGCATACAAGTACGTATGCTTTGCAAACAAGTTGTTCCAAAGTATTTATAATATATGTATAAATATGTTCGTGTTGAATTGGCAAAGCATTAGTCACCTAATAACAAAGTGATGAAAAAAACTATTGAGAAATGCAAAGCCGCAAGCACTGTTGCATGGCCATATTCACAATGGACAATGACGCTGTTCACTTTCCGTTCGCGGACCGACTATGCTGAATGAGTCGTTCGCAGTGTTTATGATTGATGTAGGCCATGGCAACTACAGATGGACTTTGTAGAGTATGCAATGATGTCTTTTGTGATAAACCTCAATCTATTCCCTCGTAATTTTGGTCCTACTATTAATTGAGTTGAGGGTTTCAGGTATATAGGTGTGCACCTCTCTTCCGACCTTTAGTGGAAATCACATATTAGTTACGTGTCTTCTAAGGCTCTTAAAAAAAATGTCTTCTTGAAGTGCACACGAGAACTACCTTTCGCAGACACTACGTTGCTGGCATACAAAACCCTTGTACAAAGTGCCTTTGGAAACGGTTTGGAAATGGTTCAGTTGAAGGCTGTTAGGTTTATCACTAAACAGTATGCTGAGGATCAGCTTAGAGGATCCATACTTTGTCCTCCCAGGATCCTCTTCACTAGGCTGAGCACATAACCTGAATATTGTGCCCTCTGTTCAGCTATCAACGTTTTTAAGTACAGCTTTTTGCCTTCTACAATTGCCAAACAGAATGCTATTGGTGGTGGAAACAGGGAAGATACCTGGAACAAATCTTTGCAGACTGCTCGCTCCTGCCGTAGCCATAATAATGGCTGCAGTATATATAAATAAGTTTGTAAAAGGCTAAACGAACAGGCAACACATATTGTCATGTTGTGGTTTCAGTATGGTGAATGGGCACGAAATGCAGAAGTAGCACAGGAAACAGAGAGCTTAAGAAAACGGACAGAACTGCACAGAAGTATGTGGACTTTACATCCTGCTGCATCAATAGATCTCTTCCGGTTTGTAAACAAATGACATCATACTGTTCCCCAGCGCCACCAATTTGGTACAGTTGAGCTACGCTCAAAGCTAGGGGCGGACAAGTTCGCGCGTAAAAGGCACGGTCTTCAGGGGATCACGGTGGTCTCTGAAAGGGCACGCGACTTTCGGTCCTTTTCTTTCAAGAGGAGGCAGCGAACAAGTGCCCATTCGTGGAACCTAGCCCTCCCCTTCCGATTTGTTTCGGTTTCAGCCTGTCTACCAACGCCATGATGACATTTATATTCTGTTGAGTTTTTCTTACGTGCTGTCCGCGACATGTATGTAGGTAGGTATAAATAGTTATGCCAAGAAATTTTTTATTACTAACCTTTTTTGTAGTTTGAATCCCTTGAAAAACCATTGCACAGCACCATAACACAGAGGCTACATTATGACCGAGTTTCACCAACCTTTTCAGCATCTGAACTAAGATGAACGGTCATTAAACTCTCTGCTTCACTAAAGGAGTTATTATTACTGAAACATACACCACATCACCGATGAAAAAAAAAAGAAGTGTGTGTTAAGTTCAGGAATTGCCAACCCTCGATCTTGGTTCAGCTAACCCCAGAGTTGGTGAAACCGGGCCTACGGAAGTCACCGAAACATTCATCACATCACCAACAAAAGTTTGTGAAAAGAATTGAGTGCTAGCATGAAGTTTTGGCAATTGTGAGTAGCATTTTAACTGCTGCCTGTGTAGCTGCAGCATAATTACAACTAATGCATAAAAAGTAGTACAAAATTTGAAGGTATTCTACTCTATCTTCCTCTGCATGGAACTAAAAACTGTGATCATTCCAAGTGCTTATCCTCTTGGCCCAGATTCTGTAGCAGATTTATCAGCCATTAGTGTTCCTATTTGTGGTGCTGTGGCAAACTAGCCAGACCACCCACATACCGGCATTCCTAGGTTACACAGAGCACGTAGTTACAAGAGTGGTTTAAACCACCTCGCAGAAGTTGCAGATGTTGTTCAGTAATATTATAAGAAATGGAGTTAATCGTTCCAATGTCAACTTTATTTTGAGGTGGACAGTCAGTTTCATCGCCAGGAGCGATACTCTACCCCATAGCTACCTCATATTGTGAGGAAGGAAATAATGTCCCATGGAGTCCAAAATTGTCACAAGAGCTTTGAGGGCAGGCATTCGTGGGCTCGATTTAGCCATAGACCAAGCAATTTTAGAGAGAGGGGCAGGAGTCCAGATTATTAAGGGATCCGAAAATGGCAGTTTGGAAAGCTTGATAGTGTGGTCAATGACGAAGAATATGCTCTGGATCTTCTACAGCACTGCAGTGACAGCATCTGAGACAGTCAACTTGCCTCAGGTGGTAATGCCACTGAGCTGTAAATGCCCCATTGAGTCACAGTCCATGAGTCACAGTGCACCATCTTGGCGAGAAGTGTTTTGTGGCATCCAGAAACCAAGCTCTGGGTCAAAATTTCTCAGTATAGAAGGGAAGAAAATGTCAGTTGTCCATTGACAGGAAGACAATTTGTACAATCCGTTGATCTGTTGGTCAACGAGATCTGCTTTCTACATGACCGGTAACAGTCCTTTGCTACCTTTGACTGTGATCTAATTAAACACCTTCGTCTTATGACGGTGTTCCCAGCACAGTTTTACCTTGCTGAACCAGGCCAAGGAAAGCATGAGACGTTTACATGATGTTTACGTGATTACCGTCGTGACAAATGGTTGACACAGCAGTTTTGCGGTACGTTTTATATGTTGCTCGTCCTGGACATTTCTCATTACCCGATTTCCTGTCCAAAACAGCTACGACTGCATCAATGTCACTTCGACCATGAATTCCTTCGTGAGTTGCACGCGTGTTAGCATACCAAGTCGTTACACGTCTGAAATATGCCTGACGAAATCGGCAGAAGAAACATATGCTTTATTAGAGCTTGCAGTGATTACCCTTTTTATGCAGCACATCCGCAACACCATACGAACCAAACGGCTCCGTCGTTACTGCATTTTCTCAGATAGCCTCGTTCCAAATGGTAGCCGATCGGCCACTGCGAACGGCCGAACCGCTGAAGCGTTTTTTTCCTAGTATTCATACGCGTAGTTATTTACGCCTATAACTTAATTAAATTAATGAATAATTGAGAGATACATGCTGAATAGGACAGAGAATGGATCATTTCCATATTCGCGTCGCCCCTGGCGACGGAATGTCGACCGTCGTGTCCTTCCCCCCAATAATGGTGCCGCGCTTTTCGGACTGGCACGTTGCGTGGGAAAGTAGCAAGAGAAGATTGGAAGAAGAATGCGAAAGAGTGAAAGCGCGTTGTACTCGTTACCAGACCTTAAACGTCCGCGTAACCTTGAAACCGATTATCTCCCCACAATGAACATGACAGTCTCCCGCAGGTGGGTCCATAGCGATGTTTTCCACTCAAAGATGGCGAACTCGAGGGCTGGGCAAGCGCATACACGTTGTCGGAAATGATCCATTGCATAAAGACTCGTTCTTCTGGAGTGTGACCCTCTTAAACACTGATTTTCCCACGTGAAACCATGCTTAACACTGGACTGCATAGACCCAATGTGATTTATTTTGACAGCGTGGATTTCAAAGGAATGGAGTTTGAAGAGTGGATTTCTTAGCGTGGATTTCAAAACTTTTATTATTAAGAGTGGGTAACAGGGTACACCCACACATACGCGTGCAAGATTGCAACTGGTTCTCACATGGAATTGGTGTCTGTTGCCACTTGTTGGACAATTGTTCCTCGGCCATTTCGTTTGATGAACCGTTGCGTTTGTCACTAAGGATCTTCATTGAGCTTTCAGTGCCAGCCTGTTCGAAGTTTCGAGGATTGTGTGTTCGGCGTTTGGAGGACTGCCTCGTGCATCGGGTCATCGGATGGGTTGTGTGTCCGTGCAACGTGTGCTCCAGAAGTGTGTGTTGGGATTAGCGAACCGTGTATGCTTTCCATTCGGCAAACGATGGTGTACTGAATGCAATTTAAAGGTATGTGCAAGCCAATAAAATTTGCTGTTTCATGTTCGATGTGCTTGGAGCATTTTCTTCCTTGCTTTTTCTTTTTTTTGCGAAGCGTGGAGGTAATTTTTCTGTTAGGGGACTCGAAAGGCGCAATGTGTTTCGCGTATTAGTGGGTACAAGTAAACCTGCGATACGTCCGGTACACTGTGGCTCCTGGCGTCAGCAGGGATGTCGTACCAGTTGCTTCAGGGGGCACATGGCACATGCAGCTTTCGCAGGCACAGCGTGTCCCTTGAAGTCATGTGGCACATTTTTTTTTAAAATGTGCCAGTTGATCAGACGGCACCTATCCGTCACTGGGTTTAGAGTGTAGTGCTGTAATGTGAACCAGTGACAGCGTTACCATAAACTAGCTGTAAAGCTCAGCTTTCAATAACGTCGAAAAGTAGCAAAGGTCAAAGGACCCCAAGAGGAAATTTCTCCTCTTCTCAAGCACTATTTGAACCGGTAACCGAAATTTTTTTCGATCGGTTCATTTCTGGTTCAGGCGAAAAATAACGATTATTTCCGGTTTGAGGTTACGTTCGACACTCTCGTTACGGAACCTCATCTGCTGTACGATGTAGCGTGGCTGCATTCAACTCTGATTGAAGCTTGGGGAATTACGTCACAATACCCGCAGTGCGTTTATTACTTCACATAAAAAAAGCATTCACAGAGGCAACGGGCACACATCGGATAATGGCTGTACTACAAAAATGCGAAGACACACATTCTGCCGAGTAATTGCACCGCAGTAACGCATGCAGGCGACCTTTCATTACCCCGGAAAGGAAGAAAAGAAAAAGACAAGGAAACAACACGCTACACATGAGGTGCATCGCGCGAATAATCAACAGCTATGCCCACTGCCTCACGGAGACATCCTGAGCGCAGCTAATTTAGGAAGAGTAGTGTCTCATTTCAGAGATTCTTACCGTTCTCCTAGTGTACAAAATTACACGCAGCGAACCGACATTACTCGGCTTTATGGTTATGCAGGATATCACATAGACCGTGAATGGCTTCTTTGTCTTTGGGAAGACTTGCCTACGTATTCATGTGCTCCACTATTTTTCTCTCTATAGTTCCCGGCACTTTTAATCTTCAAGTACATAAGTTGAAAACTGTGCCTTCATCTGTAGCCTGGCTCGTTTGTCTTTGAACTTCTGGCTCCATAGTTATTTATTTTTCCTCTGTTGAATAAGCACATTATACTTTGGTGGATTCTTTTTACATTTTGCCTTAATTATGCGCATTAGAAAATTATAGCTCATGCTGCTCAGAGTTTGCTTGTAGCTTTACTCCGCTATACTTGTAGGGGACGCTTCGAGTAATAAGGAATACCCTCTTCGACGGAATATCCTGTATCTTGTATCACACAGTATCCTGTGGTACATCCTTCTCGTTTGCTGGGTAAAGAACAGGAGCGGAACGTTGCCGTGTACTTCGCCGTTAGAGGCGGCTCCTGCTGTTCGGGAGATGGTACCGAATCTACTCTTCTGCGTCCGTACGGAGCTTGCGCTTCAGGGGCGACACATGCACAGTCCGAAGCGGTTGCTCTGTCGCCAATAGTATTTTTGTTCGACATAATAAAAAAAGAAAGATGGCTGTTTAGGTAAGCTACGTCGCATTCGTAATCTTTCTTTCATGATCATGATCTTTCCGAAGCGGTGTGAGATGACGCGCGAATGATGCGCGAATAATGAGATGGTGTGAAAGCAACACCAACACCATCTGAAACCAGATGGCTGGCACCAGATCTTCCAAATTCAAATTCAAACTCAACACAAATTCAACGCAGCATTTCTCGATCACACAAGAAATGTTACCATCTACCCTGCTCATCAATACGAAACTGTCAGCTGCGGTCAGGGCAATATCTCGCCCACTTCTTGTATTTGGTGTGTATTTCGTTTTCCGCTTCCTTAAACTCGAGGAAATGCCACCGCCGTCTAAACCCTTGGAATCTAGACCTACGGGTTAAAAAATTATGCTAATTTCATTTTCTATAAAAATCAATGCCTTCCCTCCCCGCCCCCCCCCCCCCCCAAAAAAAGAAAAAAACACTCTGTACGCAGAATATCAACGCCGTCAGTGAACATTACTTGAACGTGAACCTTCTTCCACGAACTTTTGCGTTTTAAATGCGACAGCATTTCTTTAGCGCACTTTTTGGACCTCGGTGATCCCGTCGCGTCATACTGCTTGGAGAGGTTTCTTTTCGCGGTTCAGTAGTGGAGATTTAGAAGGATTGGAAGGATGATAAGATACTTAGCAGAGTTGAATGTCTTTACTACAGCGATTCCGAAAATGGAAAAACCAAGCACCTGATTCCTTTGAAGTGGCTGACATCACGATGCTGGTCTTGGATTCGACAGCTTCCTTTATCGTGTAGGTTTCCTAGTGCACTACCGATGTGCCAAAACTCCCAAATGTGTGACGGTACCCGGGTTCGTATCTCGGTGCCCGCTGTGCTGTCTGGCCTTTTCTTGGGTTTTCCTGACACGCTGTCAGACATATATCGGCACAGTTCCCTTAGAAGTCGGTCCAGGACGCACATTGCCCCCATAGCGTTAGTCGCGACGTTGCCAACCTCTGTGAGGTCGACAACGGCGCGCTCTTTCTCTAACACCCCCAGCGCCTTAAAGGGACTCTGACCAGAAACTGTGGGAGCTCTTTCGTACCTGTAGTCGGTAAAGCACCCAACAAGGACTCTCCATGCGAAAATTCACGCATTAAAACCCCACGGTTTCTCTAAACTCGAATTTTAAACATTCGACTTCATCCGAGTGCAGCACGCCTAGCGTCAAACCGAGAAAACATACGTTTATATAGAATATCCACCCCGGTCCACCATCAAGATGACGTCAACACGGGGGCCACTCGCAACACCCACAATTGGCTCAAACGCGTCACGTGGTCACGCAATATCTGTCAATTTCCTTCAAGAAATGGCATTTCTACGTTAATATGTTTTTGTTACAGAGCCTCAAAAAGAAAAATATACCCTGCATTTATCACCTGCAATAGTTTCTACGATTTTCTTTTCAATCTGTACACGGCGTTCGATATATGCTTCCGTATCCGGTCAGCTGTAATGGATGCCGTATGCCGAGCTTGCGAACTGCGAACTTGTGTGACTCCCGGTTCATCCTCTTTGTTCGGGTCATTGGGTTGGTGTTGGAGTTGGTCACCATATTCTGAACGTTTCACCTATCGTTGCGGTGTACTGTTCTTGATCTGCTGCGAAGCGACGAACCGCAACGGCAGTCACTCGCCTCAGCGAACTTCTGTCTGCTGCATCTCAAAGGAGCATGGGGACCTGATGATACCTTCAACTAAAGAAACCAAATGTGCTCTCGTGTGGTCCTGACGGAAAAGTAGTATCAACAAGGTTAGCACATTTATTTTTCAGTTCCAAGTCTACGTACTGAAAACCATGCAGGTGCAGTCGATCATTCTCGTAGCTGTTGTGTAACGCGTATGCTTTCTTACATATCCCACAGAACCCTCCACTTTTTCGACCAAGTTATCGTTATGAGATCCTTCTGATGGCTTCTTACTAGGCTATGCCGCTCCGAAGCATTGAGATGACAAAGCGTCTTGGTAGCTGCACCCCTCTGCCTTCGAAAGATGAATCAGTCATTCCACACTGTGCTTACTGGCTTTGTGTAGAGTCTGGCAAATCCGACAGACTTGGACTACCTTTTTCAAGAAAGTTTGAAATGTAAGTATGTGTATATTGGTTTCACATATCCACCACATATTGAGCGTGTGTATGATTGTACTTTATATGCTACAGCGTATCAGCGTACATTATTATTCAACACGTAGTGTGGCAAACTAGACATCAGTCACACAAAGCCAACAATTGCCTTTTCTTCAATTGCTTATTTTTATCATATCATGTTTTTGTCTATATCTCAATTTACCAACCAACAAAGTATATTATTTTAGTATAATCGTCTGATATTTAACAAGTCACAGTTTTACCATGGTTTTGGCACACTATAGCCCGAGTTGCTTATGCGTCATTAAATTGAATCATCGTCATCTTCAACTGCCATTATTCAATTGAAGTGCCAGGTGGATATAATGATATGGCAAGATATATTTTTTTGCTGTCATCCTGGAATTGCTCATTTCAGAAGAATAGTCACCGTGAAGTTTGTTTTCGTTTTCAGAAACATTAAGAGGACTATAACCAAACACTTTTCTTTCAGAGCATCCCTTATGCACCTGCATTTCAATTCCAATCTGTATTACAAGAATGACAGACCACTCAACAGAGATGAACATCTGAAAGTGAAAGAGCTGGAATGAAGATACGTTAATCTGTGTCAAGGGTTCTTAGTATGTGTGCGAGTCGAGGACATAGGTCTCAAGCTTATTCCTGTCTTCAGAAGAGGTGACAACTATGCTCCTTCTATCTATTAACCAGCTCCACTTTTTAGGGTTCCCTGTAAACTAATGGAGCACATCATGTACTACCACGTTGTCAACTAAGTTGACTCTGTCAATTTCTTGTTTTAAATTCCAGCATGGCTTTGGAAAAGGGTATTCAGGCAAAACTAACGTAGTGGAATTCGTTCACAGCATTTCAAACTGTCTTGATTTCTGGGTCCATGTAGATGTAGTATTCTTTTTATTTTGTAAGGGCTTTTGACACTGTGCTCTACGCTCGCGTGTTGGCCAAAGTAGCCTAATTAAAATTTGAATTCTAAATTAAAATTAAAATTCTAATTAAAATAAAATTCTCAACTAACCGTAACTGTGGCGACAACTCGTGAGGAGAACCTATCATATCGCCACCATGCAGCATTTGTTATATTACAATCGCTTCACATTTTAATCTAGTCAAAAGCAAGGCCTTTTGGTGATCGGTCTTGTATAATTACGTGCCCCTCCGTTATGTAACACCACACTGGGTTCTTCAACCTATGAGAGAGAAATAAATATATTGCCAAGTAAATTGTCTACAAGGCTCGTTATTCCATTTCGCCACACTACCACAAGCAATTGTTAGAGTAGTGGCCCAGGGCATGAAGCTCGCCACTAATCATCATTCAAACAAAGTTCATAATGTAAAATGCTTTACTCAGAACGCTGGCTTAACACAACAATTAAGAATAAAGAGAGTAAACGTTTCATTGCCTATCCAGGTGGCATCATCCCTCCAACAGAGAACAATCAAAAACAACATCAAAGGAGTCAAATCGGTGGTCCGCATTCCTTTCATCCAATGTATTTCATACGCTATTTGGAGGGCACTGTGCCCATCAGGCATTTTGACTGTGCATATCAAGTTGAGTGCATAGAATCTGATGCAACCTACATTGGCGAGATAGACAAAAGACGTGGGACAAGACTAAAAGAGCCAGTTGCCAGGGCTACTAATGCTTAGCTTAACTAAACAGGACCGAATCAGTCTACCACTGCTGTCCTAAGGGACATATATTTTGATGGTGCAGTAACCTTTGCTCATGACTAGCGATGGGACCCTAGAAAGTTCTTAGAATCCTGCTTTATCAGGCGTGATGCTTCAGCCTGTAATACATACCGTGGCCCCCTATCGGATGTGTAAGATTCCCTCTTAGATAGGCTGATGTGCTCATCTTTGGCCTCTGTTGTACTGATGATGCCACCCGGATAGGCGACAAAACGTTTACGCTCTGTTTTTATTCGTTGTGTTGAGCGGTGTTTGCAGTAAAGGACGCTACATTATGAGGTTGTCACCCGGCTTTTGGAATATATTTTCAAATAAAGTTGTTGTTTTACAAAGCTCAATACATTGCAGAAATCATTCTTGCTGCCTATTGTTTTGGGGGTGCCATTCTAGCAGTCACATGAAGCACTGAAGGGCCAATTTAAAAAGTAAAGGCAGTCTGATTTATGTTCTTGCCGACATGGCACAGCGTATGTACGAGGTAGTTCCATTTCAGAAGCCTGAGAACACTCAAAGCAATTAGTGTGCTAGCATCAGATATGGTGTACAGCATTACATATTTGCTTTTGCTAGGGCAACTAAGAAGGGTGGATAGAAAGGCAGTTACAACCTGTTTCCACGAAAGACACTCAGATTCATTAGCAATTTCCTCTAAGAGGCTTTTTCTAGATTACTAGAACATGGGTACCTGGTTATAAATAACAAGAATTCATCTACCAGAAGTCGGTGTTTCACACACCCTGCTTTCCATCAACACTATTAAAAGGTGTGACCCCCAAACCTACACAAAATTCCTGGAGAGTCTTTACTGGACACTGTTGCTGTCCCTCTCACCAGGTGCTCTCTATGAACCCGATTCACAGTTCTGGATGCACTGCCTGAGCTAACTTCAGCATGCTTTCCCAACACGAATGGTAACTGCTATGAGGAGTGTTGTACTTACTGAAAGCAACATGAAATGCTGTACCTTGACAGGTAACGTTGATATCCTTCTTAAGACCGTAGAGAGATGTTCCTTGCTCCCTTTCTTCCAAATCTTACTATCAGACGCAAGCCCACTTACCACCAAGCCAATGAGATGTGCCTCACAGTCAGTGCAATCAAGGGAATCAATCACTGAGGCTCAGAAAAGCTGTTTTCCATCGGGATCTGATCCAGCACTGAGCCGTGAGTAGCCCCGTGAAAGTACCAGGGTTTCTTCGAATTTTAGATGTGCCAGCATTTGTTTTCCTCCCCTCCTTCTTTTTATGTAGTAGCTGATTACTTTAGCCTTGTACTGCTTTGGAGATTGTGGAGATGATGTAAGAGGTGGAACTAGGCTTTATGCAAAATGAGGCAAAGTGTGACTATGTACAAATCTTCTGAGAATGTCTATGTATCATTCACACAAAGAGAGGATACGTGTTACATCTTTTTCCGGTTTTGATATTTATTTATTTATGAATATGTCTCAAAGGCCATTGCAGACATTACATGAGGGGGGACATCAACATGGGTCACTTAACAAATACGGAAGTTACAAGGAACATACATATTTGAAAGACAAGACTCTATTTTTTGTTCGTTCATCAGTCTTGCTCAAGAAATTGTTCACTGTAGCAATGGTACACAATGTCACGAAAGGAGTGCTCATCTATCGTTCCGCAAGACTCATTAAAAAGGACTAGTGTTGTGTTTCAACACAACATGTTGAACTTATGAACCATGCATCATCCTGAGAGCTATAGATCATCCTAAATACAGATGCTGAATTATTTTAAATGTGATAGACGAGCTGTGCGAAGAGGTACCCCCAGTTAGGATCTTGGGTACTTGAAGCCTGTGGCATTTTCTGTGGGAAAGGCTTGCCAGACCCTCTTCACTGCACAGGCTGGGATGACCATGATCTTGTTTTTTCCAAGCTTGTGCCATACTCACCTTGCAAACTGGCGATACGCAGTGTATCTGCATCGTCTACACAGATGTACATAAAATATAGTTTAGGCAAATAGGTAACCGGTTACAGTACAGTGTGTGTGCATTGTCATTTCTACATGTACCTGAGAGTAACTGCAGTTTACCTGCCCACACCTTGTACATTACTACACATGCTGTGTTCTTTTAGAACCCAAAATTGTTTTGATTTTCACTGAATCGACAATCAAGAACACTCAATATCGCTAAAAACCTACGCTAAAACCTTATGCACAGGGCAATACATAAAAACGTGACTCAGGACACAGCACACTGACAATTACAAAACTGCCTATATTGGTTTTCTCCAGTTCAGAGTCGTGTACTGTATAGCCTTTTTATGTGCTGCTATACTGGAGTTTTTAACGACTCTATTGCAGGACCAAACCAGTTTTGGGCGCCAAAATTTTAACATCGTTCGACAAGGACACATGTGACTTACATGTGAATACAGTCGCTCATAGGTTCGCGCTGCCCACGGAGTTCAATATGCGACCTTCAGGACAGTCATATTGAAGAATAGAAGTTGGAAATCTTTGTGGGTTGTAATGCACTCATACTGCAGTCATTCGGCAGTGTTTTCGAGCTCCTTGCAGCACAAGCATTCGATCTCCTTCGGCATTATGACACACCAGCCACACCGGCACCATGAACAGCAAGTGCGCATTAGATATCAGAACACGAAATTTCTGAGAACGTTTACATGTTCGATCACAGTGTGCATTAAAAAGCTCATCGCTTACCTGAAGACAGTCGACTCATGCTGTTTGCTTCATCTGTAACTGATGTTCGTAGAGCTCTAACTTCGTCTCGCATTCGCGGCATCGGCGACGTTTCGAAAGCCTACCGAGCTGTTCAGCACGCAGAATTTTCTTCTCGATGTCTCGATCGCAGAAAGGTCAGAAAGAAGTTCCGGGCTCGAAGTCTCCGCATTTCTGCCTTCGACGTCCATATTGAAGATCGCTTTCCGGACGGATGCCGGCGCTCTCACAAACTCACTAACAACAGAACTTCCGGTCCGGGCGCCCAATGAAACGTGGCCCTCGTGACTTCGTCACACACACGGAAATTGGCGGATATCCACTGCAAAGGGCTAGATTTCGGCCCCGATTGCGCGAGTTGAGGGGGAAAAGCGAAGCCGGTTTTCAGCAACCTGTTTGGCAAACTTTGCCTCCGCGCACAGCCAAAATATTTCGCGTGTGGCTTGGAGGCATATTATACCTTCGTAATAGATGCAAACGAAATATTTGTCGAACTTCTGGTCAGAGTCCCTTTAATGTGTGCCTCTCATTGATTCCGTGTTAGCGCCACGAAGCAACTATGGCTATAAGCGTCGAACAGACGTGGACACAGGGAGAGAGCACAGCAGGAAAGAGTGGGGGACAGGGGGGTTGGTGAGCGTCGTGGGCCGACTTCAGGGGAACTGTGATGACCTTGTGGAACTGTGACGACACGACCTGGACTGCCGCTAACGAGCGGACCTTTCACCCGCTCAGCCATCCCGCTGGTCGCTCATTGTCTGCACAGCGCGTCTCACGGTCTCACTGATGTCGTCCAGGTTGTCTCGCAATACGGACGCCGCGGAGTTACAGCGTGTGTGTCGGAGCATTCGCACAGGTAGTTCGCAGACGTGCCGCCGTTGCTGCGGAAGATGCAGACGCGACGGCTGAAAATCAGGAACGTGAGCGGCATGCAGCCGATAACGCCAGGAAGCGACGTGCGACAAAGCGTGCCACCGTTACACTCGTCCAGATATTCAAGAAGGTATCCGGCGATATCTCAGCGTTCAAAATCCCAGTTATCAAAACCCATAATAGCAAAATCACAAACTCCAAATTCAAAGCTGATATCTGCGAGACCTGAGAATGACCGTGTTTCAAAGTAGGATATCACTGAAACAATGTGCAAGCTTCCCGTGCTTTCGATGTTCATCGAAGTCGTTTTAGCGAATGAAATGCACCTTTTCGCTACAGTTCAGCTTAGCAGGGCAGACGCGCTGGAGCAACACAAAACAAAGCGACGTCGGTTAGTTTATAGTCACGAGGGGCCTATATAGTGTTGCAGTGAGACCACAGTTCGTTCAAGGTTGTTGACTGGTCGTGTTTTGTAGGCGGTGCCAGTATTAGACTGTGCCGATTCGGGATTTTGAACGTCTGAGACTTTGAACATGTGGATTCTAACAGTGGGATATCGGGATACCCACGTTCAGAAATGCGCACCACAGACTACAGTGGCTTTACCAAGAAGTAAACGTGTCTTCAGACGAAACCATGCTACCAGGGCAGTGAAACCAGGGCAACGCCCATATTGCCCTTGTGATCAGTGCATAAAAAAGTCGAGTCATAGAGGGCAAAGGTCAGCGTGAAGGGCATCAGTATTTTTGTCTTATGAGTACCAGCTCGCGTAGCTCAGTGGTTAGCGTGGTTGCCATGTCATGTCGAGACTGGGAGGTATCCGGGTTCGAATCCCGGTGCCGGCTGTGCTGTTTGTGGTTCCTGGGTTTTCCAGAGACGCTTTCAGACGTATGTCGGCACAGTTCCCTTAGAAGCCGGCCCAAGACGCACATTCCCCAGGGCGTCAGTCGTGACGTTGCCCACCTCTGTAAGGCCGACAACGGCGAGCCATCGCCACCTTGTCTTATGAGTAATACACTAACACCAGTACGTAATACATGTTTGTCCGTATTATAATTCTAATACGCATAGAAAAGGAATCACAGTAACACTGTTACAATAATCTGTATCATAATACATGCCCACCCCTACGACGTAGTTTGTTCCACATCAATTCTGTGACCACGGCCGATTCGCGCAGGCTTGTACGTGATATAAAAAACTTGAACAACCAAGATTTTTTACTCACCGTTGCTTATGTACCGCACAAATAACACGAAATAAAATCTACCACCATCAGAAATTCGAAAAGATGTGAAGTCTGCGTGTGCGCATATGCCCCCCCCCCCCGGTCGCAGGGAAACAACTTTTTCATGAAAATATTTCTATGTCATCCTCATAGCGCATCAACGACTGGCGCGAGCAAAATTAATGCGATAAGAGGGAAATATGTTAATATTAATCGCAATTGCTTATCGCAGGTAAAATGTCTATATAAACTCGTTTGCTTCATACAATGTTCTGGTTTCCTCGTGGTATATCTAGCAGTATCATAGTGCCAACGATACACTGTGATGGCAGTAACAGGATACTGCATGCACGATTGATTGACTATAGTGACTCCTTTTTAATTCACTTTAAATGCTTATGTCTTTATGTGAACCGTACACATGCAAGGTCGTGACATCTACACGTCCAATGTGCACGCTAAAAGATGCAGAAACGACGTTCAAAATGTAAGCACAATATTGAGTTTTAGTGCACCGTTCGCTATAGTCTGCGTATGTACAGGGATGGCGTTTGTGGTTCTGCGCACGCTCAAAATATAAGGACAGCTTGGCGCAGTGCGCGTAACCACGACGCTATCCGTTACCTGCGCAGCGGCGATAGTGTACGATGCACTAAAGCTCACTAATGAACGATCCGTAGACTTCCGCCGTTCCTAACGTACCGATACCACGTATGGTGGATGCCCATCAGATGTTATTTTTTTACTTACATACTTCGATCCTTGGTGGTACGTCGAGCACATGTTTGTGGTTTACTGGCACATTTTCCTCAACTTGCCTCACACTCAGTGCTCACAGGGCGCTTTGCACACGCAACGCGCACTCATTACGTGCACAAGCAACATTCTCTTTGCTTAAAAACCAGTTCGGCAGAGGCTCCGGAGCGATGGGGACAGAGTGGACGGAGCGCGCTCTGCGGAGCCGCTACTTAACGCGCCCCATGTCTCTCACTTTACCTAGTATCAAGCTAATCCGGATAAATCTAAAATGTAATTATTTGCATCGACGTGAAGTTGCATTCCAAGTTTTACAGCAGAGGGGGTAACAGACACGTAGAAAACCGGCGCCACTAATACCGAAACCCGTGGCGGTGGTGGCGGTGAGAGGGCTCGCCGTTGTGGCCCTCACAGAGGTGGGCAGTGCGCTCACAGAGGGGCGGCTGCAACGCCACCGCAGGCGTCTCCGCCAATGAGGAAGCCCGAGAGAAATCACGTGCTTACGACTACCAATAGGAATGGCCGGAACTCTGATGTCGGAGCTTGACGACCACGTGTGTTCAAGGGCTTATATCTCGCCAAGTACACTACATTGAAAAATATTTCTTTTTCCACAGTACTCCAGTGTGTAATACAATGTGTGCATGATACAATTAACCACATCTACGAAAGTGTCACAACCCCTTTAATATTCATGCATAGTTCTGAAAGGTGCACATGCCGACGTGAATGGCAGAACCGGCGTATAATCTTGTCCTCCACACCATGACTGTTTGTGGCAGGTGCATCTTTTACATCATTCAGCATATAGCAGTATGGAAAATAATGTGACAGTTAACTGACTTTAACTGTCACATTTTATTTTTATTTTTGATGGAGTTTGCCAAACGTGGAACTGAAAACCAGCCCTGCTTTTCCCCCTCAACTCGCGCAATCTGCGCTGAAATCTAGCCTCTTTGTAGTGGATTTCCGCCAATTTCCGTGTGTGTGACGCGGAGATGAGTCTTATGTTCATTAGGCGCCCGGACCGGAAGTTCTGTTGTTAATCAGCTAGTGACAGCGGTATCCGGAAAACGATCTTCAAAATGGACGTCGAAGCAAGCAATGCGGAGACTTGGAGCCCGGAACTTTTCTCTGACCTTTCTGCGATCGTGAGGGAAATTCTGTGTGCTGAACACTTCGAGAGTCTTGCTTCCGAAACATCCCCGATGCCGCGAATACAATCCGAAGTCAAAGCGCCAGGAACATCGAGCGCAGATGAAACAAACACCATCAGTCACCCGTCTTCGACAGACTGGTAGGTGATGAGCTTTCAGCGCACATTATGATCGAACTTATAAACGTTCTCTCAAAATTTCGTGTTCTCATTTCTAATGCGCACTTGTTTATGGTGCCGGTGCGGCTCGTTTGTCATAATGCCCAAGGAGCTCGAAAACACTCCCGAAGAACTGCAGTACGAGCGCATTAAACCCACGAAGGTTTCCAGCTTCTATGCCTCAACACGACTCTCCTCATATTTTGAACTGCGTTGACAGCACGAACCAATGAGCACCCATATTCACAAGTAAGACACGTGTGTTCTTGTTGAACGATGTTAAAATTTGGGCGCTAAAAATTGGTTTAGTTCTGCATTAAAACTGCATTGGTTTAGTCACTAAAAACTGCAGTGCAGGGCAACACAAAAAGACGGCACAACTCTGAATTGGGTTATGAGTTCAATGAGTTCAAGTTCTGCATGGTTATGAGTTCAATATGTTGTGTTGGAACACAATCCTAACATCCCTTTTAGTGAGCCTTGCGGGACGATAGATGATCTCTCCTTTTGTGACATTGTGTATCGTTGCTACCAATGAACAGTTTCTTGCGCAAAAATTCCCTCCCACAATACCTCATTAACAAACACAACCTCAGAGTCCCTGAGCACATTATCTGATCTGACATTTATACAAAAGTGTAGGAAGAATGAACTTTACTGAGAAATTGTGCATTTGGGGAGAGCGTTAGCGGTACCCTTTTTCCATGTGCTAACACCTGCATGAGTATTCAATAGCAACCTAGGTGCAACTAATCATTTCCCGAGCAGCTCTCCAGGGACTGTAATGAATAAATATTTCTTGGAAAACAACTTGCACCAGCCGGTGACAGGTAGGGCGATGCGACAAGTTTCTCGGCTAGGCTGATAAACAGGTAATTCTAAAGTAGCTGTAGCAGCAAGTAGTTGTTAAGCTTTCGTGTTTGTCTCTCCAGTTTCAGAAACATGTGACATCTTTGTTCCACAACTATCACAGGCTGGCATTCACCATGAAAGTTGTTCTCCAAGAAAGAGTTATCAATTACGGTTACTGGTGAGCTGCTTGGTAAGTGATTACTTGTAACTAAGTTACTTTCCAAGGGAGTTTTAAATATCTATGCAGTTTTATATGCAACTTCTGGCAGTAAGTTGGGGGTCAGTCCATCTGCCCCCTACGTCTCAATTTTTGTCTGCACAGTGTCTAATTGACCCCACGTAGTGTAGCATACCGTCCAAGGCCGAATCCCCCTCTTGGAAAACTTACTTTTGTTGTACTTACTAAACGAAAAACTGCCGCTGCTGCTGTACTTACCGCCCTGGTGGCAGTAAGTACAGCAGCTTCGAAGCCTGGTGGATACTTAAAACAAGCTGATGTTTTACAACGGTGCACAAGAAATGCCCAAGAAAAGAAATTGCATGACGCACTATGTAAGGCACATTTTGTAGGAAATGAAAGTGCTATTCGTGCAATGGTGGAACTGCTGCGCCGTTTGCGCCAAATTGCGCCAATGCCCGAATCCTGCTACAACAACAACAACAACAATAAATGAAGAAGTGATGATGACATGGGATCCTGCTACATGCTGCTACAAATAGCCGTTTTTTCGAAGAATTGCTCCAGGTTTGCTCCAAAAATGAACTCTGAAAGCGGAAAACGAAAACTAAACTGAAAATTGTAATATTGTTTCTTTTACCGTGGCGGCGCTCCGGTGTATCTCGCGTGCAGCCGCAGCGTGCTGCTCACGTCCAACCATGACGTACTATAACGACGAAGTCATAATCGGCAACCCCTAGGAGGAACCCGTCCGCACAATCCGCTAGGGGTGCTACTCACCGGCCCGCGAGATCTACATCATGATTGGACAATGGAAATTTGAATTTTGAACGCGCAGAAGCGGACGTATGACTACCACCACCACCACCACCACCACCACCACCACCGTATGACTACCGTAGCAGACGACAGCAACAGCTCCTATGAAAACGCGTAGAATGCTTTATAAATTTATAATGCTATGGAATTCTTTAGAAAGAAGGATCTCCCGTGGGACATCCACCGCTTGTACAAAAAAAACTAAGGTAAGCTCAAGTTCATAGTATTGTAGAAATTGAGGAAGCAATAACCGGGCCGATGAGTAGCGCCACCGCTGCCTTCAAATGCGGCGCTGGGAAGGAGTGCTGGGAGCGCAGGGAAGTGAGTGTAATCTAGTAGGTCGTGTTCAATGTCACCGTTAAATCGCAGCTGGCCATGATGTCCCTATCAAAACTGAGAGGTAAGAGCACTGATGTGTTATAACTGGAGATTGCCATTGCGTCGTGTGTCGCGTGTGAGCTTAACGAAACACCCCACGCCTTTTCGGATTCCCGAGCCAGAACACGCAATCGCATTCGTAACTTGCATTGCGTTTCAAGCAGTTCCGTTTGCATAAAACTTCTGCTAGGATTGAAGCAATTTCCTAAACAACGCTTTACAATTCGCGCAAGCCAGAACAAAACGAAGTTTGGGCGAAGGCTGCGATGTGCAAGGCTGCGTTGCTTATAATAAGGGTTCTGAGGAAGCTGTTCTAAGTGCGCGCTATCCCGATCATGGAAACTACATTCTCAATTGCTAATCCGATTGAACCTCGATATCATAACATGAAATTTTGAGGGCGAAAGTAAATTAAACTTCAGTGTGCACACCGCTACAAGATGGTGCTTCGTTTTGTCTGTTTCCGATTTCCCTTCGTTGTTGTTTTTACGTGTAGGACATCGTACCTGTTTCAGCCTGAAGTGGCCTGAAGTCAAAGAACAGCTGAATCCCGCTCTTCTGGCTCTTTGTGTAAGGCGTAGTAATGCTTTCGGTCGTGGACTTGCCGCATCTAACCATGTGGAAGCTGCTCTTCTCGATTGTTATCACTACTTCGAGAACATTTGGTGTGCCTCATGTCGTCTTTTTTCGCCACGTGATTTTGCGCTGGCTGACACTTGATCCACCAGATTCCAGCACTCAAAGCAGTATTACTGTCTGACAGGAGGTTTCTCTCTTGTGTGCTATACAGTCTTCTGAGACAGTCGTTGAATGACAATTGACAATGGCAATTGTGCGGACGTTTCTGTGGGATTCTCGACTCTGTTCCGGTGGACTGAGCTGCTGCTGCACGTGCTTTTCTCGCAACTGGAAAACCTCGTAAAAATGATCCTGTGTCGTTTTTTTTTTTTTTTTTT
Source organism: Ornithodoros turicata (assembly GCF_037126465.1). Taxonomy (NCBI): domain Eukaryota; kingdom Metazoa; phylum Arthropoda; class Arachnida; order Ixodida; family Argasidae; genus Ornithodoros; species Ornithodoros turicata. The sequence goes on along the minus strand of NC_088205.1, from coordinate 54,300,300 downwards.
TTTTGCATGCAGGAGCTTACTGAGACAAATCTGGTGTGGCATTGAAGCCCGTTGACATAAACCTGGAAAGGAAGCGTAGTGATCGGTGCCGACACAGAAGCCCCAATGACACATGAAGACAATCAGTACTCCCGACTTGTGTTTCAGGGCAAGCGAGATTGGCTTCTAATAGCATTATATACTTGTAGATTTTAGTAGTCCTCTACACCGGGATGGCGCCAGTATAGAACCACCATCGTTGATCTCCTCTTTGCAACAGAATTAGGGCTCTGTACGCTCTGCTCCAAAAGTGACGAAACCTGATACAAAACGGCATTTTCCCGTTACAAGAGCTGCTACGAATTGCATTTTTGTCAGTTCCACCACTGTTCGTGCCATAAATCGTTGTATGGGGTTGATTACACATCATTCGGTGATAGTCCGGCTCAGCTAGAGCTGGTCCCGTCGTGAAGCAGTGAAACAGGCGAAAACCTTTTGCGAAAGAATTGTTTTGAGCTGTTCCTGTTGAGTTGCCTCAGGCAGTGCCTCCTGAACTTGAAGTCAGCGTCAGAGAGCATCTCATGTACTTGGAAATAGGGACAGAGGCAGTTAATTGTGGCATCGAATTTTAATGAGGCTAGTATGGCCGACAAGCGAGCAAAAAGCACAATGTCAAAAGCCTTTGCAAAATATATATAAAAAAATATTGCATCTATGTGGACCCTGTAATCAAGACTGTTTTAAATGTTGTGAATGAATTCCACTACGTTTATTTTGCCTGCTTACCCTTTTCTAAACCCATGCTGGAATTTAAAAAAGCAATTAATAGACTCCAGATGGTTAACAATGTGGTAATATATGATGTTCTCCATTTGTTTACAGGGGACACTAAAATGTTGAGCCGGTCGGTAGATTGAAGGAACATCGTTGTCGCCTCTTCTGAAGACAGGAATTAGCTTGAGACATACCAAGCACTTTTCACACAGATTAACGCGTCTTCGTTCCACCACTTTCACCTTAAAGTGTTCATCACTGTTTTGTGGTCTGTCATGCTTGTAACAGATCTCCATTCAAATGCAGCTGCATATGACATGCTCTGAAATAAAAGTTAAGGCGGCGACTTGGGCAAGTTGGTACATAACTACGAAAAAACAGCTAAAAGACGGGACACAAAGAAGAGATAAGTGCAGCGTTCTGTATGTGCACTTATCTCTTCTACGTGTCCCGTCTTTGCGCTGTTTTTACGTAGTTGAAATGAAAGTGTTTTGGTATTAGTTCCCTTAATATTTCAAAAATCAAACTTCACATTAACTATTCTTCTGAAACAAAACAACTCCAGAACGAAACAATATATACATATATGACCATAGCATAGCATCCAACGGAAACCTGGCACTTCATTTGAGTAATGGCAGTTGAAAAAAAGGCAGAAGCAATTGTTGGCATAGTGTGGCTGGTGTCGAGTTGTCCACACTAGGTGTCCAATAATAATGTACGCTAGATATGCTATAGTATCAAAAGTACGATGATGTACAATACATTCGGTATGTGGTGGGGATATGTGAAACCAATGTAGCACATACTTACATTTCAAACTTTTTTGCAAAAAGGCGGTTGAGGTCTGTCGGACTTGTTAGACTCGATACGAAGCCAGTAAGCATAGCGTGGAATGACTGTCTCATCATTCGAAAGCAGAGGTGCAGCCACCACGACCATCCACCATCTGAATGCCCCAGAGCGGCATAGCCTAGTAAGAAACCAGAAGCGTTACATAAAGCATAGCTGAGTTCAGGGCCGGCGATAGGGGGGGGGGGGGGGGGGGCGAGTAAAGCGACCGCCTTAGGCCCCGCGCTTCCATATGCCCCGTGCAGGCCTAGCGGGGCCCCGCGATGTGCCTTTGCCTCAGGTCCCGCACACCCCCTAGCACCGGCCCTGGCTGAGTTCATAAAGCGGAGGATTCTGTGGGATGTATAAGAAAGCATACCTCTCACACAGCAGCTATAAATCTCACTGGGGCACTCTGTATGTGCACTCCTAACTTGCGTGCACTACAGTGATCAGGGGCCCTATTCTCGCCGAAGTAATCGAGGGCGATGTGAACATGTGATGTAAGAACAGAGGTCAGTGTCACGCGCCCTCAACCGATAGTCGAGCTGTTGATCCTGTAATCTTTGTGATAAACCATGGAGAGTGCAGGTGGTGCAGGATCAAGTGCTCAACAATTGGTTGAGGGTGCGCGACATTTACCTCTGTTCTTCATGACTTCTTCACGTAGCGACCAATGACAGGCGAAACACAAAGTAATCCAGGTCGATTACTTTGACGAGAATAGGTCCCCAATGCACTTTCATGGCTTTCAGTGCGTAAACTTGGAACTGAAAAATAAGGATACCAACCCTGTTAAAGCTACCTTTCATTTAGGACCGCACGAGAGAGCACTTGGTTTCTTTAGATGAAGGTTCGAAGAATTCAACAGCAAATTTGGCACTGCATCATCAGACCCCGATGCCGCTTTGCAGACAGAATTTCGCAGAGGCAAGTGTAACGCCGTTGCAGTTCGTTGCTTCGCAGCATAGCATTAACAGTACGCCGCAATGACAGGTGAACCGTTCAAATATGGCGAACAACAAGCTCGAAATTTTTTTAGACAACTCCGACAACATGACAGCCATGACAGCTGTCCGGATACGGAATCATACGGAACACCGTGCCCAAATTGAACGCAGTCGTAAAACCTACTGCAGGTGTTAAATGCAGGGTATATTTTTCTTTTTGAGACTTTGTAACAAAAAAACATGTTAACATGTAAATAAATTTCATGAAGGGAATTGGCATGGTATTGCGTGGCCACGCGATGCGTTTGAGCCAATTGTGGTTTTTGTCAGCGGCCCTCATGTCGACGTTTGCTGGTGGGCCAGGATGGATATTCTATATAAACCTATGTTTTCTCAGTTTGACGCTAGGCGTGCTGCACTCGGATGAAGTGGAATGTTTAAAATTTCAATTTAGGGAAACTGGTGTTTTAATGCATGAATTTTCGCGCTTTTTGGGTGCTTGATCTACTGCAGGTACGAAAGAGCTCCCACAGCTTCTGGTCAGAGTCCCTTTAAATAAGCTCATTAAATACTCGAGGAAACAAAACACGTGACTCAGCTTCCACGTATCCGATTATGCGCCACATTCTCAGTCGATGCACTGGCTATATCCTCGGCTCGTCGAGACATACGTCTGTGCATGCAGCTCTTATGTTGTCTATGAGTATGCTGCACTAGGATGAGTGGTGTGCTGAACGGCATATCCAAAGCATTGCAAGCTTGTGCTCCTCGAGTGAAGCCGGGCACGTGACCTCCGACAGCATGCGATGACCGCGCCCCATGTGGGTTCTGGTTGAACTGCGACAACAAACTCAGTATTCACGTGTGTAGCTATTTTCGGAGTAAAAGATTTTTGAACTGCACCCTGCTTGTCTGGCTACTGAACTGTTTCATTCACCGCCACGTATCTGTACTCAAGCTGCGTAACACCCGAGTCTCTCACGTTAGCTAGCGCATGTGCGCTGCGAGTGAAACACACGAAGACACCACACCGCATCTCGCAGCGGCGGTGGGCGCTTACGGGTTATAGACAGCAGTCTATCGAACAGGCACGCTGTAGATTGACGGTAAATGTATACATAGCACACAATAAAACGAAGAAAAGAAGTGACTTGCCTCATGCACCTATTGCTTCTTCCTACTTTTATCATGGGACAGTGCTTTTATCTAATACACGGATCCAGCAGGATGCTAGATCCCGGTTTTTGATATGGTAGATTAGTTTTACGCACTCAGATCAGGTATTCCTCACGAACGGATTCAGTGGTTCTTTTTCTGCTGCTTTTTGCGTGGTCATAGAGATCAAAAAGTAGAGACGTCCGGCTTTCCCCCACCTTCCGACGTCCATGCATAGGTTATGAAACGTGCATTTGTTTTTTGACAACTGTTTGTATGCCAAATTCTGAAGTGGCATATGCTGATGTTGTTGCCTGTACTTATGCAGCTGCAGGTACAACCCAGTTCCAGCATTTTCACACATGCAGTTAGTACGTAAACGAACGAATTGTGCGTGCATCGTTTTAAATATCCGCATGTATATTTGTATATGGTCTGTTCTTTTTTAATTCCGTGCTAGCGCCGCGAATCAACTGTATATAATCTGTGTGCATTACTCCTTCTTTTAATGGGCACGTTCAAAACGTTCACCTTGCCGCGTTGGACATAGAACTAAACCATTTTAATTGGGAATAATTTGGTTGCAAACACAGGATCGTAACTGTCACACGAATAACAGCTATTGTGTTTTAAGAAAAAGCGCAAAAGCGTCGATTATACCTCAGTGATATTTTTATTACACAATGTAAATACAAATACTCGGCTTGTCACAGTTTCTGGCATTCAGCGGCAAATTAGCATTCAGTATTCGCGAAATTTAGAGGACGCAAATATGTCAGCTGTGCTTTGTTCGCGAACAACTGCAGCGACGAGTGTTTTTCTTTTTTTTGTTTGTTTGTTTTTCTTTTTACATTACGATGGCTCGGGAAAGCGCACAATACACTTATGTAACGATACTTCAAGCGAGAATAATAGCAATTAATGTACCTCACTAACAAGCATTGTTGCCATTCGTGTATTTTTTAATGTCCATTTAGGGTTGAGTTCAGTGTACAGTGCAAGTACACTGCAGTGTGCACTGCAAGGCATACTGTTTGTTCACGCTTTTGCCAGAAGCGAAGAAGAATAGAGAGCCTTCTGAGTGCTGTTGGCATACTGCACCAATGCGTAGGTCTCACAGGAATTAGGAGTCACTGTTGTTGCCTACTCCCTGCTTCCATCCTTCCAGCCAGACGACCGCTTCTCTTACAAAAACAACAACTTCAGCTTCATTTAAATGATGATGAGTAGGGAGTTTCATCGCCATTGATTCTCTTATGTGAGATTACCTCCGTAATGAAGAATTTACAAAACAAAAGAGAGAGAGAGAGAGAAAACTGTGCCGAAACATGTCAAAAGCTGTAAACAATCTATTGCTCTGAAGTTAATCGCCTGTGTACCGCTGCGAAGCAAGAGTGTAAAAAGTTTTAATAAGCATGTTGGCAAACAGTGACTCCCGGATACTATTACTCATTCCTTATTTTGTGCGGCTCACGAACCTATAGTGTAACGTATTTGTTGTGAGAAAATAACTAGATCGTTTGTAACAGTGTCTCACTAAGGTAATTCTATCTTGCTACACATGCTTCACCTGCGCCATACACCTTCAATCAAAGTCGGCGTTACTTTTGGAGCAATCCCAAAATTCACGGTCCCCCCCCCCCCCCCCCCCCCCCCCGCCGGCGCACTCCGCAGCTATGCGGGAAGCGGCCTTACAGGATGTGAATTCAATAGGAGACAGCGTTTATGCCAATTAACAGCAAAACAGAATAAAATTTTTAAGATGTCATCGTCTAATAGAGAAGAACACCATGTAAAGATCCCCTGGAGACATGGCGCTAGCAGAATATAAACCTAGTGCACCCTGGCCAAATGAATTTTAATGCATTGCGCCTATGGGGATTCCGTCGATTTTTGCACATCGCCCATGTTTAGACTACAATTTTTCGACAAAGGCAGTCAAATTCTGGAAATGTCATCGCCTATTTTCGTTCAGTATGTCCTCCAGTCCACATTCCAACCACGGCACGATGTGTGAGTGTTAATCCTGATGCACCCAGGGCCTTCAAAGTTGCGACTGAGACAGGGTTCCCCTCCTAGGCGCTCGACGGACTAAGTCCCAGTATTACTGTAATACGCATGCGCTGAGACTGTACGATCGGTCTGAAGGAGTTCGAAAGGTGAACGGTAATTTTTTTCCAGAACTCGAAGGGGCTGACAGAACAGACAACTTTATTTTGAGTGAGTAATATACAAATGATACCATTTTGTATTTCATATCGCTTTTATATTAAACTATACAACTAGATAAAACTGTCCATTTCGAGTGCCGTTTTGGAAGTGATTTTGTCAAACGCGACCTTTCAGGGTGCAACAGGAGAACAAGATACGGGGTTCAAACCCGTGATCTTACTTTCACATATACATATTACATAATCAGCTTAGGACATCTTTAATATTATTTTTATATCAAGTGATATTAAGCCCCGAAGTTGACGAAATTCGCCACTTGGTCATTCCGAGTGCCGTTTTGGAAACGATTTTGTCAAACGCGACCTCTCAGGGTGCAACAGGGAAACAACGTACAGGGTTCAAACACCATGATCTTACTTTCACATATACATACTACAAAATTAGCGTAGGACATCTTTAATATTATATTTATATCTAGTGATATTAAGTCCAGAAGTTGACGAAATTCGCCACTTGGCCATTTCGAGTGCCGTTTTGGAAGCGATTTTGTCAAACGCGACCTCTCAGGGTCCAACAGGGGAACAACGTACGGGGTTCAAACACCGTGATCTTACTTTCACATATACATACTACAAAATTAGCGTTGGACATCTTTAATATTATTTTTATATCAACTGATATTAAACCCCGACGTTGACGAAATTCGCCACTTGGCCATTTCGAGTGCCGTTTTGGAAGCGATTTTGTCAAACGCGACCTCTCAGGGTGCAACAGGGGAACAACGTACGGGAATGAAACACCGTGATCTTACTTTCACATATACATATTACAAAATTAACTTAGGAGATATTTAATATTATTCTTATATCAAATGATATTAAGCCGATAAAGTTGACTAAATTGGCCATTTGGCCATTTCGAGTGCCGGTTTGGGAGCGATTTTGTCAAACGCGACCTCTCAGGGTGCAACAGGGGAACAAGATACGGGGTTCCGTGATCATACCTTGACATATACATACTACAAAGTCAGCTTAGTTCGCTTTTTTGCTTCGCGAGTGTCGTTTTGGAAGCAGTTTCTTCAAACGCGACCTCTCCATGTACGCCCTTTCACCAGGATTAAAGGGGCTTCGCACGTTTTAAAGGGCTCGATCTGCTGCGGAACGTTGCGGTAGCCTCTGTTACAATCCCAGTACAAGCTGTTCATAGTATCTTTTTGGCGCCATGATACATATCATTTGAGTCATTGTAAAGGGCCCTGCTGCCGCTTTTCCAAATTTTGCGGTGGTTTCCGATGCAATCGCAGGAGAGGGGCATAACATAAGCCGTCACGTCTTTATATGTGTGTAAAATGTCTGCCACCATGATTAAAAGGAGTTTTTGTCCGTTTTAAAGGGCTCTGCTGCAACCTTTTATGGAGTTTGCGGCCGCATCCGTTATAATTCCAGTAGAATGGCAATAGCATAAGCCGTTGCGTATACTTATATGACTTTGGAACTATGATACAAGGGGTATCGACCGTTTTAAAGGGCTCTGCTTCCGCATTCTCCGTATTTTGCGGTAGTCTCTGTTACAATCCCAGTAGAAGGGCATAGCACAAGCCATTGATGACATGTCATCGGCAGCAGGGTCTCGCCCGTTCTGAAGGGCTATGCTGCATCCTTTTCCGATATTTGCGGTCGCCTGTGTTATGATCTCGGTGGAATGACATAGTATAAGTTGTTGATAATAGGTCTTTGGCAGCATGACACAAGGGGTTTTGCTCGTTTAAGAGGGCTCTGCTGCCACGTTTTCCGAACTTGGCGATCGCCTGTGTTATAAGTCCAGCAGCCACCACCAAGCCACTGATAACCTTCTTTCTTTCACTCCATGATACAGGGAGTGTCGCCCGTTTTAAAATGCCTTACTGCCGCCGCATCCAAATTTTGCGGTCCCCTCTTGCGCAATTCCGGTAGAAAGGCATAGCATAAGCCGTCATGAATATGCTTTTGGTACCATGATACAAGGGGTTTCGTACATTCTAAAGGACTCTGCTGCTGCCTTTTCCGAATTTTGTGGTCACTTCTGTTGCAATCCCTGTAGAAGAGCATCATAAGCCGCTGATAATATCTGTTTGGAACCATGACTAAAGAGGTTTCGCCCGTTCTAAAGGGCTCTGCTGCGGTCTTTAACGGATTTTGCGGTCGCCTACGTCACAATCCCAGTGGGAAGGGCAATAGCATAAGCCGTCTCGCATATGCCTTTGGCACCATGATACAAGGGGTTTTGCCCGTTCTAGAGGGCTCTGCCAGCGCTTTTTTCAAATTTTGCGGTCACCACTGTTAAAATCCCAGTACAAGGGCCTAGTATAAGCAGTTGATAATGGCTTCGCTATGCAGAATACACCAGTGACTTTTTGTGGTGTATTCCTTGGTTGCCCCTGCCATCGTCGGGGTTGCAGGAAGGTTACATTTTACTTTTCTCCAAGAAGTTGGCAAGTGATGCAATGTTTCAGAAGGAGACTGTGGGTCATTTCTTGCAGTTCGACGTGGAAGCGAATCATGGACTTCTCTATGCGTGCTGCACTTCGAGAAAAATTGGTTGATTACTATGAACAGGGAAATTCAAACGGCTTCGTAACGGATATGTATTTTCGTCTATGACGTCTTTTCCTGAGACTCTAGCACCAGTGCTCGTAGGTGTTCGTGTAAATGTTCCAACTGCCGGCGATTTGCTGTGCAAGTTCACTTTTGTGCCCCGTATCTTGGCAATTTTTTTTTCCTTGCCATATCGTCGCGGCTCTCTCATGCTGAATTCAAACGGAAGGTATCAGCTTTTAGTCCGTTGCGCAAGTCGTATCTGCAGCGAAGAGGAACGACAATTTCTTCTTTGTCATTGTTGTTGCGGCTGGCACTATCATCAATGCGCATAGAAGCCAAGATGCGGTACCCGGCGTGATAAGATGTCTGCGTGATTTCGAGTGGAGCGAACCATAGGGTGGTATATCTATATGGATACATATCTATGGGTATATGCATTGGTGGCCAAACTGTATCGGGAAATCTCATGGATTACAGGGGGGTGGCTGGAAAAATTCCGGGGGAGTGCACACCTCCCTAGGGGGTGGGGGTAATGACCCTAGGAAAGGACCGCAATTATAGCAAAGTACCTTAGCGTAAACAGCTGAGCGCTATAGTTATTAGGCATTCGCATACACAATTCGTCAATGAAAAACTTCACTTGATACACCAACAGAAACAAATGAGCTTCTTTTCCAAATGAGACATTGAAAGACGTTTCAAGTTCTTCGTACATAGTTCTTCACGAACAATTATCCCAACGTTCAGGAGCATTGAAATTGTCGGTTTACACACTGTATCGTTGATTTTGCTTGCATTTTCAACGTGAAAAAGAAAAAAAAAATCAGGGAAAGGGAAATAATTAAAATGTTCACACAATGACCGTCGTACATAACTACTCCATCTCTATTTTTCTTTCTTTTTTCTCAGCGCCTCTCTCTGCTCCGGATATAGTTTTTCGCGCATGATATCCGGAGAGGATGCTGCTATGCTGCAAGCCCATAAACTAAATAATTAAGATGATGTCATTCTCTGCACTTGTCTCCACTATTACTTCTCAATTACCATATTACTTACAGTGTAGTTTATCAAAATGCACGACCAGGTCGCTATAACTACTTGTTGAGGTTCATGGGTCATAAGAACTGCTCGAATATGAATGTACTTCCTAACGTCGACAGGAGCAGCACTGCATCGAGGAAGTGGGAAAACAATGCCTGAAAACCTGGTTTCATTCCAAATTCTTCATTATTGGTGTGTGCGTGTGTGTGTGGGTGGGGGGGGGGGGGGTGGCAGCTTTATTCTATTTAGTGGTCAAGAGCCCTCGAGGCACAGAATAGCGGACTGCAAGCCATGCACATGCGGCCCGCGTGTGTGAGAGCTCCGATTGCCCTGATCTAAGCATTGCTTCATCTTAAGCGAGAAATAAATAATGTACTCGAGGGCGCGTAGCACTTGTTTAGCGTTATCTCCAAATCTGCTTATGAACAACTGTATTTTTGACGTTGGGGTGTCTAATCGCCACCGGCGATATTCTACCCTGTTCGAGTTTCTACTCCCCTATACAGGCTATACTCAATCCCATGCCAGTCTTCATGCCATGGATCCATACAACTGGTTATTGAAAATCTACAATAAACCTTGGGGATCAAGTTGAAAGGTATAGGTTGGGATTGAAGGAACGGGTCGCACCATCAAACCGCGTTATTGTTGTTTAGTTCTGATCTAAACTCGCTGATCCCTGTGCAATTTATTTTTGGAGCACCTTACATTTTCCACGCATAACTATACTACAACAGAGATCTGTCGACGTCTGTACGGCGCTCATAGCCGCAGTTACTTCGCGGCGCTAACACGCAATAAAAAAACAATACAACAAGATCCGTACGGTGCATCCGATGCACCCTACATTAGTAGTTGTAAGGGACGAATGTCGCCCCGGTATAAATACTTTCACCCGCTGGATCACGTCACGGAACTGTTTCCTTTCCAGGCGGGGAGCAGCAGACGTGCATTGTCATTCAGAGATGCGATAACACACCACCGAACGCGTTTCAAAATGAACCCCCAGAAAAAGCTCATTTTCATGTTATTTTGGTTTCGTCACTGATGTTCCTTCCCCACACTTCAGCCAATCAAATTTTCCTACCTGCGGAAGGCAAAATGTGACGTGGCACTTTTAGTTAGAGACTGCAAATTTGTTGTAATTGTCTGTTCTTGTGTTGTTGTAAATTGCTGTGTGACCTATCCACCAGCGACTGTACCTACAAGTATGGGTAAACAGTATTGTAAATACACTAAAATAAAATTCACTCAGTGTTCTCTACTTCTTCACCCCCTCGTGTGTCGGTGACCTTCTGTATTCCTACCCACTGCTGGGATTTGGTAATATACACGCCTTCGATTCTGGTATTTAGTTCTGCTCCAAAATCTCTGGTCCAACGAAGTCGCGTTTGATCAAATCATTGCCACTCGCAGACGCCACCACTCGCATCGCCACAGCACTCGCAGACGCCAAATTGTCCATATCTTCCATTTCATTAAGTAATAACTCTGGATATAAACGTGATATCGAAGATGTCATCATTTAATTACGTAGTTTGTATATCCATGCTTAATAGCTATGAGTCCGCGGCCCATATCTGTTTCTCTTGCTAGAGCCTGCGAAGTAGCGTTTGGTCAAATCATTGATTTTCAAGCGACCAAAAAACGAACAGGTGACAAGATCACACACAAGTCGCTCTGTTGTTGTTTCGTGTTTGTTCTTTGGTCGCATGTGGGTTTACACCAACCAGCCCAATCTATATACTTCAGACATTTTGTCAAATCGTCGCCCAAGTGGTACTCACTGGCGCAAGTTTGTGAGTTGCCTCTATTTTAGCTCGTAATAACTCTTGATACCAACTTGATACTGACGGTATCATCATAATATTACGTAGTCTGTGTGTCGTCTACGGACCGTAGCTGCTGTCCTTGCTGCACCCTTAGAACTCGCATTTAGTCAATTTGTCGTCCAGAAGGCTATCACAGGCGCCAACCTGCCAATTTCATCTGGCAATCTCCCGATATCTGGAAAGTCGCATGCTCGTTCCCACTGTTATACATCACGTCTTATTATTTATCTTACTCGAAAACTCCCGGGCGTGTTATCGGTGTTGTTATCAGGTCAGGGCGCGAAAAGGCAATTGTTGACCTCAGATATGTCCTCCTCTCCTTACCCAAATCTGTTCCTCCCCAAGCAGCACAATGTACTGAAAGTCGAGTGCAATAGGGGTGGACGGTATGTGTCTTATCAGTGTCTTTAGTTTCACGAGTCTGTTCAAGGTCTTCCACATACCCGTCCACCCCTATTGCACTCGACTTTCAGTACATTGTGTTGCTTGGGTCCTCACGCACTCACGCACCACCCTGTAAACTTAGTTTCCTTGCGTAGTGCTCTGCTATCAGGTCAAGCCGGGTTTCAGAGGGGGTGTCCCTGAATGCTGCTCTTGGGCTCTGATTATGGCGATATCTGGTTGTGTTTCAGATATATTTCGATATTCCTGGTCCTAAGGCAGGACGCTTGGTTTATCTGCTCCGAGGTTGCAAAACACAGTTTGAAATGTGCTATCAACACGCTCACACTAGCTTTGCAACTGATTGGATGACGGAAACGCTTCGTAGCCTATGTTATGCAGTATGTTATACATACCTGTTTATGTTTCGCGGAGTGAGCTAAAATGTATCAAGGTGCACTAAATAAGACAAATTATATTCCTAATAATTCGATTGCGCTTAGCTTCTGAGAGTTAGTGAGATTGAGGAAGATCGTCACATCAAACTGCCTGCTTCGCTCTCATCTCGGTCTTTTTCTCTCTCTCTCTCTCTCTGTGTGTTCGAAGTCTTCCATATTATAAAAACTAGTGGTAGCGGTAGCGGACAAAGTGACCACCGCTACCCATATTTGTAGAGGAAGTACTTGTCCCGTTACCAATTTGAAATATGGCGGGGTCGTTAGCCCGGCACTGAAAAAAGTATCGAACAAGGTTCTGGCATGTGCAACACTGGCCAGAAACGGAAACGAAAATAATGAGCGGTTAATCAATTCCGTTAATAAGTATCATTGCTATATGCCACAATGAATCCGAAAGTTCGGCGATCGTCATTACTATGTGCGATGCGGATTAAATTTCAGTACCGCGACAGTGAACACACCTTTTTTGCCTCCGGTTTTTGTCATTTACTAACGATACCTTCCAAAGCGGTGGTGGCACAACAACCACCGACCTGAATGTCACGTCAAATGGTGCCTTCGCAGGAAGCTTCCCGATATCGGTAACGGTAACGGAAACGAAATTGAAAGGTCGGTACCGGGAACTAATAACGGAAAACGAAAATACTGCAGTAGCGGCAAGGAACACACCATCGAAAATGCATGACCTCATGACTTCAAAATGATTCAGGAATTCTGCCTGGATAGGTGCCAGGAACACCTGTCCCTGTGGCCGACCTTCCATTTGATGCCAATACACTCTCCGGACCTTCCCCCCATGTATATACAATTTTTTTCTCCTTGGATATGCACTGTTTGCGCGGGTCGGCCCGTTGCCAGGTGTGGGATTCGTACCCCCTCCACCCCCGTGGCTGCGCAACTGCTGATAACTAAGTTTATCTTTCCAGACGAAAAGGGTCGATGTCGTTAAACGCTCCGAAATATTTCTGCCACCTACAAACAAATTCCACGTGGTCGTACTTAAAGTTCACAGACAGCACACACACACACACACACACATATACAGTTGTCAGCGGTTAAGTGTTTGCTTTTTAGGATGGGGTAATGTATCAATTGTCTCTGCTGTAAATATCATGATAGTTATTGAAATAAGTTATGTGGTGTTAAACAAACTTTATCAAGGAGTGTACTACATTATGCGTAACATGGAATCAAGTTATGCTTCTGTACAAAAACATGTGGAGACCACATAGAGACAATGCATCTCCCTTTATTACGCGGGGTAGAGAAGATGACGAAATGAAACTGCCGGCTTCCTCTCGTAGACCGCAAAAAGTTGGCTTGGTAAACCTTATTTTTCTTGCTATTGAAGCGCGCGCGTCACGACGTTAAACTTGCTGGCTGAGATAACACACAGATAACGCACAGATTACAGATTTCAGAAACGAGGTCCACATGCGGCATCGCTTTGCTCTGTGCACTGATCAAGGTGTAACGCAGTGCATGCAAGAAGGATGAAATGTATGCTCTTCGGCTAACGAAACTGGAGCTGTCACGTGACCACTAGTTCGGCGGAAATCCGTGAGAGGCGATTTGGCACCATCTATCGGCAGGAACATCGGCTGGTACACCCGCCAGCCTCCGCTCAGCACACAACTCATTCTACTCCACTGTACTCTGAGTGTCCCCATTTCGAGAGCAATGGGGAACTTATGGAGATGACTCAACCCCCAATCCTTATGCCGGTTGCAACTACCATGGCAACGGCCGCAACTGCAAACAGCTGCTCTACTCTTCGCTCAGCCAATGCGCTCCGATGTGATGCGTGAGGTTTGCATGAGAGTGAAGTGCAGGTTTCGGCGTCTGCTATTACTGTTCCTCGGCAACGACTTCGTTATTCTGCGTGAAACTTTGTCGGTTGTATGTCTACCGTACTCGTGAATATAGTTTTGGCTAAGCTACGGAACCACCCCGGCTGTACGAGACCGTTCCTTTAAGAGAACCAACATAATGCAACTACACCAAGTTTTGAGTGGGAACTCACAATGTCCTCATATGGTACAGCGGTGTTGTTGGAGTTCTCTAGAAGCTTCGCGAGCATTAGGTTCACTTAGGTTCAGTATGCGATCCAGCCCTTTGACAGCAGCATCCTGGAACTCATTTGTATTGCAGTCTCAGTGGTTTGAGTTATTGTGCCCTGTGTCACAGGCAGTGTTGAGCACAGGCAAGCGTCATTACTGACTGGAAAGCAGAGAACGAAGGCTCACCAGAAATGTACAATCAGTACGTGCCCGTACTCAATGGCTGCGACCCTTTCTGTCGACGTTTTCTTGAGCCTTGAACTACAGTGTGCGCAAAAACAGCGGGCACTGTGGTTGCCTTAGGTTTTCTCCAACTGTCAGCCCGGTGCATCTCGAACTGGCTTCTGTCAAAGTGTCCCTACAGACAAGACTAGTTGTGGGTATAAGTACACGTATCGAACCTAAGCACATATACGTTTACAGGTTGTACATTCCTACCGCCGGCTGTGCTGTCTGAGGTTTTCCCTGGGTTTTCCGAAGACTTTCCAGACGAATGTCGGCACAGTTCACCCTGAAGTCGGCCCAGGACGCATACTAACCCCCCTGTCCCCCACTCCTTCCTGCTATCCTCTCTCCGTCTGTTCACATCTGTACGTCGCTCATAGCCGCAGTTGCTTCGCGGCGCTAACACCCAATCAAAAAAAAAAAAAAAGGTTGTACATGGCAGAACTGAGGTTTCGCTCAAACATACCTCCTGTCACGTACGTGAAATTTCTACGCTGCTTGCTTCCATGCCTGTCGGCATCAAAGAAGGATGTTGCGTCCAGGACACGATGCCGAAACTTCCAGCAAATCCGAGGAGTTTTCTTACTAATGTATCGTGCTCTCTTAATTCGGAACGTGTCAATTTCCCCTATGTTATTACAGAATGAGTACCCCCACCTCACATGTCCACCTCACACAGTTCGCTGTTGGCAGTAGGCCACCGGCCGTCAACACGTCTTGTCTTGGGTCTCTCGGAAACCTGAACATGCAGTAGCTATTCGCACGTGAATTGCTGCAGTTCACAGGAACGCACCATCCCAATTTGGTTGCCGATGTCACGGGAAGAACTCTAGACCTGCCTGATGCATGTGCAATGCTACACGGCCGTCAAGCAAAAATCGCAAAATGGTGTCTCACTCTACCGTCCCTGACCCGGCATGACTCTTCTTGACTTAAGGTTGATCCAACCGGTTTGTTGGCAGGAAAGTGGCACGTTACACTTGACCATAAGCTCATCCCTCATTGCTGGAAAACATCAAAGACTGACAAAACTCTCCTAAACTCAACTTAGCCACCCAAACCAACCTAAACCCAAGCCTTGGCCTAGACATCGACTGTCCGCACCCCGTCATTAGAAATGAAAAACGCCTCCCTGAAAAACGAAACTGTCCTGAACTTTCCCCCGCCTTGCTATTGCTTTAACCTTAAGATTACGCACCCAACAACCTCCTTTCTAGCAATAAATTACTGGTATCCTAATTCACTTAAAACTTCCGCCCAATTAAGTCTCGTTATCCTTAGTTAACGATACTTTGTGGTCCTCTGAATAACATTCTTCACATCACATGTACGTTTACGCATACTGCTTGGTGGTGCATTACAGACATACAAACCAACAGAAAATCGTGGCGGCCCCGGTCTTGCGATTCAAATTGACACATGCGTGAGATTGTATAATTTTTACATTTTGCAGCACCCAGGTAGAACGCACCTAATCCGTCGTTGAACGTCAAGAGCTGATGATAATAAAAAGGACGAAAAAGTCACAAAGGACACTGCCAGGACCACCTACTCATAAGCTTGTAACCTTACGTGTAAATCTACCCCGATTACCTACCTATTCAGCAACATGTATTCGTATTTCTTCTTTTACTTCTTCTGTAGCAGTTCATTAATATTGTGGGTGTATCTGTATTTGGAGCGCTACGCTCTTGATCTCGCCATACAGTACCCATGTCGTTATTACGACCATTCTTGCCACCTTTTTAATGGGCGCGTCTCATTAAGTCGTTCACTTGGAGTGTGCCTTCCCACGTTTTGAAATTAACAACCCCGGTCCCTGAAGCGAACGTCATGAATCACGGCACAGCCTACGGGTGAGGCACTCGCGCTACATAATCCCGAGTTTGCTTGCCCAACTAGGACAGTAAAACGTCGCATTAGTCCCACAGTCATACTACTCACATCTGAATCAGGCTGCATAAATACAAATATTGGACGGTGATATGGGACACCATTCCTCTGCTTTAATGGCTCCCGTGGGGAACATTTATCGCAGCACGAAACGTGAGGGAGTTATGTTTATAATCATCATTAGAATATGCTGTGTGTATACAAAATAGCTCAGCTGTAAACAACAGCAACTGATATTCAATCGCACACACTGTAAGGAGAAAGCTTCCAGAAAATCATCCAAAAGTGGGATGTGTACGTCCGTGCGATCACCTTTGTATCCTAAGAAATTAGCCAAATCTCCTAAACTGCAGAAGTTTCACACACTTCGTAGTGTAGCTTAGCCCTTCAAGGGAATCGTTAATATAATCGCGCTGGCCCTATATAACATACTATGACTAAGCTTCTAAAACAAGTTGAGATGCATTCTGTAGAGCTCAAAGAACGGCTCCTGTGTTGGTATAGTCTCCCATGGTTTCCATCTGTAAGGAAGAGGTAAAACACGAAGAGAGATTGCGCCGTTGTTGAGCGCGCTATTGATAGAATGCGGAAACCATGTATTTAATCACAGCATAATCAGCGTCACCACGTGCCACAGTAAAATACTAGCGCTCACCTTTCCTTTTTTCCCATACAGCACGAGCCCACGCCGAGCGACCTGCGAAGGAACAGTAATTTTCTCAGCAACAGCGGGCCTCGTCGTCTTTCCATGGCAGCGAATTGGAGCCGCAAAGTACAAATTACACAGAACGAAAAACAGAACTGCGCGGAAGGAATATAATGTTGACAAATGGCAGAAACAGCAATACAGGGTGCCACCGAAGAGACGGAGCGGAAGCAGTACAATTACAGTGATATACCCTGCGAGGCCACAGTGTCGTGTATGAGCGCCTCTAGTTCGCGGGATCAATATACGACGGTCTAGGAACTGTTAGTTCGACACCAAAAGCCAGTGAAAGGAAAGTAAATTACTAAAGCAAGTAAGCTCCAACGGAATAGAACTTACATACTATCGACTTTCCGGGCATATGTCGTATAGTTGAAGTGAGCAAAGGCAGTTGGAATTTTCGCCCAAACTTCGATTTGTATAGTTGTACGCGTATAGTTCGGTGGCGCGCGGTGATGCACGGGAAAGGTTGGGCATCGATTCGGGCCGAATTTGAGCAGCTTTTTAAAGCCGCAGTTCTGTTCACGCAGAAGAAGAAGAATGGAAGAAAAACGCGCAGCTTCTATTTCATTTCGAGACAATTCAGTTCATTAACTTTTGTCTGCTATTTCAACTGCGAGACATTGTTTTGCTGCTCCAATTGGTTTCTACACACAGAAGTCTAGAAGGGGTTGTGACACTTCTGCACAAGTTGTGCGAAACATATACATAAAAAAGTGTTGTTTGCATCTGCGTGCACTTGAAGGCTGTACAACAAACGGGGCAATAGACGCGTAGGTACCATAACTACCGAAACTCATCCAGCGGTGACATCACTGTGAGCAGCAATTCCGGCAAAGGGGTTGCTTGAGGGGTCACGCGCTTAAACGCGACATATAAGAAATGTTTCACACAATGTTTTTGTGCCAAATTGTGAAGTTCAATTAAAGATTTAAATGTCTCTCAATAGAAATTTGATCAAATTACTCTGGTACGCGGCAAAAGTTCCCTACAAATAAATGTCTTTGATCGCATATTTTTTCCATATTTTTGCGCATAGCGTGCTTTTGCTTTAATGTTTTGAGATGGTTGCTAAAAGACCCCGTATGTCCTGAACATTCAAACAGGCGGTAAGTGTTAAAACATTCGTATAATCTAAACTCCTTCGCTTAGTGTCCTCGCACACGTGTTTATCGGCGGTTTCCACTCTTCTGTTGCTGCTTCACTTTCCCACCATTCCCCGTTTCATTTCTTCATCAACTCCTTCGTTCCCTAGCGGTTGTTAATCTGCAGTAGCTATGCATTAGTCGCATCCACGTTAGTGTAACCACCGTCTCCACAGTTTTCATTCAGTCCAACCCATCCACGGAGCTGCCGTGTTAATTGTCATTTTCATCTGTCTGCACACATTGTTGAAATGGGGTCACCTTCGGAATCATTGTTTCTCCTTTCTATTTGGAATATATTGGGAGCGACATTAATGTTCTTGTGTCATTAAACCTATGTAACCCCATTGCTCAAGTGTCTGTGTCCGTCCCATGTCTGCGCGTTCATGCTCTTACATTTCCCATTATTACCGTACACGCGTTAAAAACTTCGCAGGGGGGGGGGATATATATTTATTGAATGGAAAGGTCTGCCAGACCAAGGGTTTTGACAGTGTACATATAAAGGATAATGACTTAATAATAACGGTGTTTTTATTTATTTATTTTTGTCTCTCAACAAAAAAGCCTAGACTTTTACTGTGCCGGTTTATCATCACTTGAGGAGAGAACAGAGGAAGCCACCCTCCGGAAAGACATACGAATGATTAGCCGAAACTTTGGTAAGGGCCAAGGCTAGACTTTTCCCCAGCGTTGGACTCCAGGATGGCATCCATCTTGACATTCAGAGGTTAGTGCTACTAGCACATACGTACCTCTCAGTGACAAGAGAAGCACCGTACTAATGCACGCAAACCTCGACAGTGTTCACGTCATTCACTATTTCACAGTATCGCTAGCGCGAACGTCTATTCACCGCGCTCATCGTTACAGAGCACAGGACATTCACACGGCACTCCACACGTGATCCTTAGCGAAGCAAAAGGGCAGGCAACATTCACGTGCAGCCTTCAGGAGCCGACGAGACGTACCAAAACCCCAAAGGGCGAGGATACGTTATCAATCCTGACACCCGGTCCGCACCAGACGCGGTAGCCATCACACAATAAAGAACAAGACAGGCGCATTAATCCCCATCATCGATATATGGGAGGTTTCGCTAAAGCATGTCGACAGGCCATTAGTTGGTGCCATCCCTTTCACTCGTAATGTCATCGCCTTTTCCTTTTCGCACTGCTCCGATTGCGTCAGTGCTTGATATTGGTCTGCCTCTACGGTCTGGTAATGTGCGCTCCAGCTTGATCATCTTCTATGTAGTGTGTGCTCACTGCTCACACAACACCTTTCATGTCACCGCCCGTTTCTAGGAAGGAAAACTGGAACGGAGCACGGTTTGTACAGCAAGCTCCTATGAGAAGTAATCGTACCAAGTAAAACTGTGGATTTATTTTGCGAAAGTAATCTCAGTGAGCGTTTCCTGCTCCACTTCTTTAAAGAAAATAACTGGGGGAAGTAACGATGAAAGATGGAAGTCACTGAAAAGGTTAGCCAGCTGTAGGACTCGAACCCACGTGTTCTGAATTACCGGTCCAGGGCTCTACCAATTGAGCTAATCTAACACTTTTTTTTCTGAGCTAACACACCTCCCCAGCGACTTCCAAGGGCGCGTCATCTGAGGGGACACATCAACCACCCTCTCTCACTCATATCCCCCCTTTCACTCTTACATTTTTCTCACTCATACACATAATCATACGACGGGATCGACGGAAGCGGCAACTGTTGAACATGAGAGAACTGATGTTCTGAGGCTGGAACAACATAGAAAGGACAAATACATACAAAACATACATTGAGGCTTTGTATGTATTTGTCCTTTCTATGTTGTTCCAGCCTCAGAACATCAGTTCTCTCATGTTGAGGGAAGTAGTTCGTATCAGAGCACACATTCCTGGACTATAGGCGGTGTGGCATATATGGAATAGCAATTGGGGGAGGGGGATAGTGAATGCGCAGTGTTCGCTAGAGCAACAGGGCTAAATTTCAGGTGACATAAACTTTTAGCACACGAATTACAGATCAGGACACGCAAAGCGGTCTGCTGTAAGGACATGTAACGCGGCCGACGACGAGAATCGCCAAAATTCCCAGCTGCTTCGGAGGCCTGTGGTCCAGCTGGCGCTCCAGGGAATTTGGAGTTATTTTAAAAAGCAAAGAACGACAACGAGGAAAACGATAGTCATTTCTGTCGTTTCTGTTGACCATTCGTTCGCATCTGTAGGGGAACAAATTTTCAATTTGGCCTAATTGAAAATTTGTTCCTGGGGTTGCCCCAGAGCCTGATGTCTTAACGTTTGAGGTTACCCCAGGAGCTAGGGTTACCCCAACCGTCCTACAATACCTTATGGCCTCAAGCTCTGGGGTGACCCCAGGAACAAATTAACAATAGGGCTGGGGTATCACAAGTAGATCCCCAGACAGCACTGTCGTACATCTGTAGTGCTAGGGTCCCGTGAGCAGTTCCTCCGATTATTTGCGGGACAGCTTGTGAGCTTTGTCATTACCCCCAGAATATGTTGAAGTGACGCAGGGACTTTAGGGGTACGTCTTCAACCACATGGCTTCTTAGGGTATCCCCTCGACGCCTTAGGGTAACCGAGGGCGCTCGGGGTTACCCCATAGCGTCTTGGGGTAGCCCTAGGACGTCTTGGGCCAACCATAGGACGCCTTGGCATAACCCTAGTGTGTCTTAGGGTATCCCTAGGATTTGATGTGGTTACCTCAGCAGAACCTCAGAATTTTGAGGGTAACCCCAAAATTTTTTTACGTTAACCTCAGAGCGCTTTCAATACGGGTGCTTATTAAAAAAAAAAGAGGGGGGGGGGCAAGCTATCGGACAGTAATTTTGAAAAACAGTTGTTCCTGAGAGCTAATACACCTTTTCGGTAGTGCCATTTTCAACTTCGCACTCTTTGTATATCTTTGATAGCAAATTCCAACTGTGACTCAAAGTATCCTGAATGTAACAGGATTAAAAATGTCTTAAAAAGATTTAATACTCTATCTTAAATACTTTTAAAAATTGGGTATTTTGTACTATACTAAGTTACTTTCTTGCCCTGTTGTCAGTAACTTAAACACTTTTTGTGAGTATCCTGTGCAAGCCTGCCACAGGGAAAAGTTGCAGGGCATAATTGGACATGTGTATGCTATAAGGGGATAAGTCTTAAAACGCCGAAAAGAGAAAACATCACCTCAATGCATGTAGATGCGGCTGCAGTAGGTTTTCCTTCATTAACGCCCATAAAAGAAATGTAGCATACACATAGGTATCGAAATGTACGTGCATCTTCATCGCCCCTGGATGTATGGCTTGGCAGCCGACAATCGAAATCCAATAACGTCATTGACATATCCACTTTTTCAATATAGCACTCTGTGCACAGAGTATCTGAGACAGTGTGTGTGTGTGAAGCTTTATAACCGGTATTTTATGTCCGAATAAACATTGCTGGTGGCGGGAGCCTATGGATGTGTTTCGTCGTTTTCCTTGCGTCTGTGTCTTCCAAGCTAATATGTCATGCTCTCTCAAAGTACCAACAAGCCGAAATTGCCATCGTCATCATCGCACTATTGCATGAAGAAGTTCAGTTGCTGACGAGGTACTCAATGCAGACTGTTGTATTTTTGAAGATTAAGAGTCACTACACTACTCGTATACAGGGTGTACCAGAAAACGTGTCATTTAATTATAATAAAAAAACTACACCCCCTAGAATCATGCGCGGTCAACGGCATTTGTTCTTACTAGGTTTTTGCCACCTCCCGATGTGAATGTCGTGTAACGTAAGTTTAATTATGTAAATTTTTGCGAGCTGAAGTCGGAAATTTGCCAAGTAAAGGTCACTTTTTTACCCCACCAATGTAAACAGCGTGTCTAATTTACCCAAATTAATGATAATTGACAGGGATATTCAGGAACTATCCCATCAGAAAAAATAGCCGAACATCATGCTCTATGGAGCTCGCGCGCGACAAAGTTTTCAGCGCTATCCTTGTCAGTCCGACGAAAGGAGGATGGAAACCCAACCCACACCTGCAACGCATAAAGAAATAACACAGGTATGGCTTATCGCGTCCGACTTTCGCTGGGATCGCACTTTCCCTCTCCCAATTTCAGGAAGTGTCACTTTTTCTACTATCCCTCTATTGTCTGGGTTTGGAACCTCCTTTCGTCGGACTGAGAGTGATTGCGCTCAAAAAGTCGTCGCGCGTTATGGTTCGGTGCTACGAAAAAGCATGATGTTCGGCTATTCTTTCCGATGGCATAGCTCGTGAATATCACTGTCAATTACCATGAACTTGAGTGAATTCGGCACGCTCTTCATATTGGTGGGGTAAAAAAGTGACATTTACTTGGCAAATTTCCGAGTTCAGTTCGCATATATTTACATAATTAAAATTACGATATATGATATTCACACCAGGAGTTGGCAAAAATCTAGTAAGAACAAATGCCGTTGATCGCATGATTCTAGGTGGCGTAGTTTTTTTATTATAATTCAATGACACGTTTTCTGGGACACCCTGTATATGATTAACATTTTTCAACATGCAAAAAACCCCAGTGCTGGGTAGAAAACACAAACGATGTCCCTACCGCAGAAACCGACGCATCACACACACTTAAAAAAAAAAGACAAAAACTGGGGTTTTATCTTTTCAAGGCACGTACCAACAAGCCCAAGTTTTAATTTTGATTAATATTGCCTCCTTTTTGTATTGTGTAAGCCAAGGCACCGCCTGCAACCGGAATCAGCCTTGAATGCCATCTTCTTCTGTTCCCCATCAAGCATGCCCTGCCATTTGCTGTACTGGATGCTCTCTTCGCAGTATATTGCACAAACTGCATGCTTCCCGAACATTCAATGCCATTCTAGACACTGCCAGGCGACTCGCTCTTAATTTGCCGTATCAATATGTTCTCAGTGTTTGAAATATTACGCGTACAGATATATGATTTCTCGAGGGTATTTGTCCCTGCACACGAATCTGTATGTTCCCTCAATTTTCCTTCAGGACATGCGCATTGCAAACGGGAGTGCCCAGGAACCAAGGTAGCTATTTTTAGACATTCCTAACTTGGTGATCTTCTTTATTTCCAAGCTTAGTCAGCAAATCTCGGAGAACATTGAAATCGCCTATGTCGAAACGAAGTTGTTCGCGAGGAAAAGCTCGTTTAGTCTGCCGAGCAAAGCCTACTGTACATTTTGGTGCGGACTCTTGGGAATAGTGGCGAGTCTGATGATGTCGTTTTCCTGTCTGCCTGATATGACGGCACGCTATTTGGCTGGCTTGTACACTCTTAATGCATAGCACGCTCCTAGCCAACCATTATCTCTAATGATATCGATATCTCCCCTGATTAATTGAAAGCGAGTGAGTACGCCATTTTTGTGACACTTATGCTGTTCATAATTGTCACAAAGAAGGCGTACGCCTCCCGTTTTCAACAAATCACGGCATATAACGATATCATTCGAGATGATGGCTGGCTAAGAGCGTGCTATGCGGCGAAGTTCATTTCTAAGAGTGTACACTTTGTGCCAACTTCTTCGACAAATAGAAGAGGCATTTGGTCCTACAGCATTTGAAGGAAGCCCATAGAAAACAACCAGGCAGCTCATCGGGTGCCAGAGGAGACTCGGGAAGTGCAATAGGAAGCTGCACTCACTCACTGCCCATAGAAAGTGAAGAGGGAAAGTTCGCTGCGCGGCTGGGGAGTCCTGGAGGTTGAACGCAGCATTCAAAGGAATTCAACGTTCACCAGCAGAACGTTACGCTGAAAGACAAATGTTTCCGAAAGCCACCACGAAGTTACCATCGGAAACGTTAATCCAGTTGATTTCTATGCGATGTTCTTCGGGTAGTGTGCAGAGAAAAAGACTGAAAACGTTACCTCTGAAGCGACTGTCCGTCACCTTGTAGCCTCCCGCTGGAAAGGACGGGCATTTATGGAGATTTTTTTTTTTTCAGTGGCTTTATCAGTAGTGATTCCCGTACATGTCTATGTAACATGTAGCTTTGTGTGATGGAAATATTCATCTAATAAAACATGCATATTTTAAGGCAGACTCATACCTATTCGCGATGTGAATATCCATGTGCTGCTAAATGATATCTACGGAGCTTCCCGTCCCGCGATACGTAGGTCTGCATCTGCGCATTTTTGTTCGAAATTTTGTATAGACATTTTTGTACATCTTATACATCTTATATAAATATCACCCACCAGTCCATAGTTGAAATTACAACTATAGAAAAAAAGCATAAGGTCGTATTAATTTACTCTTTTGAGCGAGCATAAGAGCTAGCAACAACTTTCCATTTTCGGCTGCAGTTCCTGCTCTTTTGTCTTTTTGTCTTTCACAAAGTCTTCTGGCGGAAAACGTGACCCTCTGTCTCGGTGTACCGCAAGTAATGTGAAACCGCGCAGCCCTTGTTGAGATGCACAGCAGGAGTTCCATATGCATCTACAGCGACAGATATAACTGTTGGAGATTGACGAATGGCCTACTCCCTATGATGATCAGGGTACAGACAACCCTCGCAAGCTATTTCAACGGCCCACCGGCCTATAGGCTAGGTAACACAGGAATGAAACCACTCATACTCAAAAATGGGAACATGGGAACCGTATTCTCGTCTCGGGTGACGGTGCTTTTGCTATCAAACTGGTCTCTAAAGTGGGAACTTAATTAAGCTTCCAGTCCATAGGTTGGTCAGAGAGTGCCGTCCACGACCGGTACGTACGTCTCTGAAAAGGTCTGAGGCAAACCCACACGTCACTTGGATACAATTTTAGCTCACCCTTCCGACTTGGTGTGAGGTCATTTTGCAACTGACCCTGGAGGGCGGTGCATTGTCAGGGCAGAGACTAACTATAAACATATGGTACACCCGCGGGCTACGCAGCACCGCCGAGTATAGAAAAAAGGGCGAAATAATATATTGTTCGTGTTCCGTGCACATGCGAAAGTTCAATAGCCCAGATGCCCAAGGAGTGTTCGAACGCAGCATATCATTCTTCACTCTTAAAACAAATAATAGGTAATAACCTAGTATCTAGCTAGTACCACAGCATAACAACACATATCATCCTGCACTCTTAAAAAGAAATTTCAGTGCATAATACTCCGCTAGCCAAGCATCATCACGAATGACATCGTTCCTTCCCGTGATTTTTGAAACTTTTGTGCCACTTATGCACTTATGTGAATTGTCACAATAATGTGTACGCTCCACGATTTCACAAAAACACCAATAGCTACATCATTCCGTGCGAATATGGTCTTCAGTGTGTTATGTGGTGGAGTTCTGTTTTAAGAGTCTAAGCAGGTTGCTCTACAGGAAACGATAGGCTTTGTATTTTTTTTTTAATTGGTGGGTTTACGCCACGAGAAAAAATAATGAGCGACCCCCAGTGCTCGATCCGTGGATTAATTTTTTCCCACCTGAGGGTTCTTTAACTTGCGCCGAACGCTCAGCGCACGGCACACCGTATTTAACGTCCCTCGCGGAAGCCCACAGCACCATTAACCGCCCATCAACATCCAGCGAACGTCCGGTTGTGGATGCTGGGTACGTCTCACCAACGTAAACACTTGCTCCCGGATACGTTCTAACTACGCCCGTACTACTAATCATGAGAAAATTATGCGAAATGGACATCGTAGGACCGCCGATGCGGATCTTCGAGGGACCTGTGGAGGATCTGTTCTGGCCCCATAGGTATCGCGTGCCTATCGAAGTATCGTAATTTTAATCATGAAATGAATACAAGGACGCAAGTGTGCGCCCAAAACACTTTTTTTTTCATGTGGATTTTATTTACATGTACATTCACACATAAGCAGCACATATAATGAAAGAATGTGACAAGATGCCATATCCAGATCATTCCCGTTCATACGGATCGTGATCACAATATCGCCACGTTATGTAAACGAGAAAGGAACCATCCATATTACTCGCCGTATAATTAGTTGCCCACAGAACCAGTAACCGCCCCTGGACAGCCCACAAGGATCCGAGCATCCGCAGCCTATAGCGAACATCCATTGAACGTCTCCTGGACGCGTTTGTTGGGATGCTACAATGAGTATACAGCAGCAGATGTCCCACATATATAACTCTGTGGACACCGTGCGCACCTGATCCGCACTGTGTCCACAAAGAGCCGTTTGAGCAGCCCTTTTCGCTCTTCACCTTTCGCCTCGTTCTTCTCTCCCGCTCTGTCGTCTGACTGCGTCGCCGCCAAAGGAGAAATCTGCGCAGAAGGCTTGTTTTTTCGCAACGCACAGAAGAGAGAGCCATAGCCCGTTGTGCGGGTGATTTCAAACGCTGCTGGAGAGGCTTGAGAAACATGGCGGCATCTGCAATGGCTTGGAGTAATACGGTAATTTTCAACGCGAACAGCACCAGTACAGCTTGAATTTTGTGAAGAGTTAGGTGCACATGCCTTGTAGGTAACGGATTCTCCATCGGGGGCCACTACCTATGACCGAAATACAGGTAAACGGCCGTGGTGCCTTTGTTTCTTAGGGCTCGCGTTTGTGACTCCTTTGTTCTCCAAGTCGCTTTAGCCCACTGGCTAGTGAAAAAAAATGCCATCGATCCTAGCTGAGCTTGTAATATAGGCATATTAGCATTGCGTGCTACTTTTATTTTGTGGTTCACTCACTGTGTTCTTGATATTCTTTCAGGCAGAAACGGCTATACCGCTCAGCATCGGCCATTCATTGCTGTGTGCGTCTCAGCGTCTTCCAGAGAGTGTTGGATGTCTTCTCTATGAGCAGTCTTGCAATTATTTACTGTCTTATGCGTTACAGGTAAGAATGCTATGTAAACGGGAGGTATCTCCAAACGCTGGTATGCATATGTGCCATAGGCAGAGACCGATGATGCCTGTATTATGTCTCTCGTTTTTATCAGTGTGCCTCGGCGGCAGAACTTGGCCAGTGAGTTCCAGAGGCCGGAAGACACAGAAAGGAACAATTTAGAGAGACCGGTAGCCATTCATAACGCGTGAAGGAGCGTGAGGATACAGTTGCGTCGATTCCATGCAAGATGCCAACTGATTATACGGCGAGTACCATGAATGTTTTTTTTTTCTTGTTTACATAACGTGGCGATATTGGGACCACGATCTGTATGAACGGGAATGATCTGGATATCACACCTTGTCACGTCCTTTCATTATTTGTACTGCTTACGTGCCGGCAGGCATGTACGAATTAACATGTAAATACTAATCCACAATGAAATAAAGTACTTTGGATGCACACTTGCGTCCTTGTATTCATTTCATGATTACAATTATGATATTTCCATGGGCGGGCGATACCTATGGGACCGGAATAGAGATCTTCCACAGGCTCCTCGAAGATCCGCATCGGCGGTCCTACGACGTCCTTTTCGCATAATTTTCTCTTGATTAGCACGGTAGTACGGGCGTAGTTAAAACGTAGCCGGGAGCAAATGTGTACGTTCGTGAGACGTACCCAGCATCCACAACCCGACGTTCGCTGGATGTTGATGGGCGGTTCTAAAGGTTCATAAACTTCAAGCTGTACGGGTGCTCATACGCCTCTTGGTGGTCATACAGTGCGGATGGGGTGCGCGCGGTATCCACAGGGTGATATATGTGGGGCATCTGCTGCTGTATACTCATCGGAGCATCCCAACTAACGCGTCCAGGAGGCGGTCAATGGATGTTCACATTAGGCTGCGGATGCTCGGCCCATGCCGGCTGTCCCGGGGCGGTTACTGGTTCTGTGGGAGACTGCCTGTCTAAGCAACTTGTACCCTGCCGCCAAGCTGCTAGCGTCCGAGGCCAGGACCGAACACGCGACCTTGTGGTCAGAAGGCGGATACATTTCGAAGTGATCTACCGAGGCCTGTCCACTCTAATTATATCTGTTGGTATAAGCGTTAAGCAACTGATATGCGTCTTCCAAGAATCATAATTTTGATTTATTCATTATACGTGTGAGTGTTAATTCATTGCGCGCTAGTTTTCCGTGCCGAAGAATGCCGCCAGGCCATACGCCATCACACCTTTGATGTCCTTGCTGAATTGCGGGAAACAGTACAGCGATGTGCCACCCTGGTGATTGTTTTTAATGAGTTGGCATTTCATCAACGTTGACCGCAGTTGTCTCGCGACGTAAAGCCCCGAATTATTATTATTTTTTTAACGCGCTTTTGAGTCCTCGGTGTAGCCGCGTCGCGTCACGCTGGTTGGAGACGGAAAAGGGGGCCCCCTCACTTTCGCGATGCGCACCCTCCCCCTCATTCGGCTCTTTATCGCGCCGCATCGGCTGAGAAGAAACGTTTCGGCGGACACCCTGGCTCAATAGGTAGATTTTGCAGATTGGAAGGTCGTTATGATAAAGGTTCCGTAACCATGATAAGCCAAGCACTGATTCCTTTGATGGGGCTGATATCCGTTGCTGATCTTTGATTTGAGAGCTTCCTTTATGGTATAGTTTCCGTACAGTGTTTCCGATGTGCTAAAATACCCAAGTGTCTGAGCAGCACGTTTCGCGTAATGTCGTTAGTGTCGCACGGCACCACGATGCTGCGGTGTTCCAATGCAGGCGGCGTGCTGCGGAGCGTTCGCGCGAGTATATAGACCTTGCAGAGGTGCCGCCATTGCTGCGGGAGAGGAAGGCGCGATGGACGAAAATGAAAAACCATGGTCCCTCAATACTCTTTCTGGTCAGGGAACTCCGGAGAAAAGTTCGCTTAGGGCGCCCCGACGACGCGTGGTGGCGCATCGGTCGTTTGGGGGGAGACTTTCGTGTCCGCCCGTGACTGCGGGTATGGCTTGCATAGTGTTTCTGCGGGTGTTTGGAAGTGAACACTCCTTGTGTTTTGGTGCTTGTGTTTTGCGTGCGTAAGCAGATGTTCTTTTTTAAATATCTTTGAAGCTTATTGCAATCTTTGCACTCTGTTCATATATAAGAATGAACTGCACAGATCAAGGAGACCTCGCCTGACTTCGTGATGAATGTGTTCGTCATGGAAGGAAAGCCGTATCATGGCGAGAAATGAAGTGGGTCATTCCACGCCAAGTCATCAAGAGGCGCCGCTCGACCCCCCTAGAATTTTATGTGATTTTTTTTCGGTTCCTTGTGACTCCGAAAGCAACAGAGCATTGGTGTTTTCTAACGAAATTGAACTTTATGGGGTGCAGAGCCCCTCGAAGATGCAGTGCTTGGCGAAAACCTATGTGATTTCAAGCAGGCTATTCGGCCCAGGCAAGGCACGGAGCATGTCAGAAAGCGTCTTATTTGATATGGGAGAGTTAATTTTACCGTATGTAAGCAATTTTCACCATCGCACTCGACGGGCTCGATACTTGTGGCATACATGAAATTTGCAAAGTTGGTGCAAGTTTACGAATTTTTTTGAAACATAAAATTCTGAAATATAAAATAATACCATTTATGCTGCCTGCCATGTGAGGACCTTTAGTGTGTACGCCTAACCTTAAAGGGACTCTGACCAGAAGTTCGACAAATATTTCGTTTGCATCTATTACGAAGGTATAATATGCCTCCAAGCCACACGCGAAATATTTTGGCTGTGCGCGGAGGCAAAGTTTGCCAAACAGGGAGCTGAAAACCGGCTTCGCTTTTCCCCCTCAACTCGCGCAATCGGGGCCGAAATCTAGCCTCTTTGCAGTGGACATCCGCCAATTTCCGTGTGTGTGACGAAGTCACGAGGGCCACGTTTCATTGGGCGCCCGGACCGGAAGTTCTGTTGTTAGTGAGTTTGTGAGAGCGCCGGCATCCGTCCGGAAAGCGATCTTCAATATGGACGTCGAAGGCAGAAATGCGGAGACTTCGAGCCCGGAACTTCTTTCTGACCTTTCTGCGATCGAGACATTGAGAAGAAAATTCTGCGTGCTGAACAGCTCGGTAGGCTTTCGAAACGTCGCCGATGCCGCGAATGCGAGACGAAGTTAGAGCTCTACGAACATCAGTTACAGATGAAGCAAACAGCATGAGTCGACTGTCTTCAGGTAAGCGATGAGCTTTTTAACGCACACTGTGATCGAACATGTAAACGTTCTCAGAAATTTCGTGTTCTGATATCTAATGCGCACTTGCTGTTCATGGTGCCGGTGTGGCTGGTGTGTCATAATGCCGAAGGAGATCGAATGCTTGTGCTGCAAGGAGCTCGAAAACACTGCCGAATGACTGCAGTATGAGTGCATTACAAGCCACAAAGATTTCCAACTTCTATTCTTCAATATGACTGTCCTGAAGGTCGCATATTGAACTCCGTGGGCAGCGCGAACCTATGAGCGACTGTATTCACAAGTAAGTCACATGTGTCCTTGTCGAACGATGTTAAAATTTGGGCGCCCAAAACTGGTTTGGTCCTGCAATAGAGTCGTTAAAAACTCCAGTACAGGGCGCAGCACATAAAAAGGCTATACAGTACACGACTCTGAACTGGAGAAAACCAATATAGGCAGTTTTGTAATTGTCAGTGTGCTGTGTCCTGAGTCACGTTTTTATGTATTGCCCTGTGCATAAGGTTTTAGCGTAGGTTTTTAGCGATATTGAGTGTTCTTGATCGTCGATTCAGTGAAAAGCAAAACAATTTTGGGTTCTAAAACAACACAGCATGTGTAGTAATGTACAAGGTGTGGGCAGGTAAACTGCAGTTACTCTCAGGTACATGTAGAAATGACAATGCACACACACTGTACTGTAACCGGTTACCTATTTGCCTAAACTATATTTTATGTACATCTGTGTAGACGATGCAGATACATTGCGTATCGCCAGTTTGCAAGGTGAGTATGGCACAAGCTTGGAAAAAACAAGATCATGGTCATCCCTGCCTGTGCAGTGAAGAGGTCTGGCAAGCCTTTCCCACAGAAAATGCCACAGGCTTCAAGTACCCAAGATCCTAACTGGGGGTACCTCTTCGCACAGCTCGTCTATCACATTTAAAATAATTCAGCATCTGTATTTAGGATGATCTATAGCTCTCAGGATGATGCATGGTTCATGAGTTCAACATGTTGTGTTGAAACACAACACTAGTCCTTTTTAATGAGTCTTGCGGAACGATAGATGAGCACTCCTTTCGTGACATTGTGTACCATTGCTACAGTGAACAATTTCTTGAGCAAGACTGATGAACGAACAAAAAATAGAGTCTTGTCTTCCAAATATGTATGTTCCTTGTAACTTCCGTATTTGTTAAGTAACCCATGTTGATGTCCCCCTCATGTAATGCCTGCAATGGCCTTTGAGACATATTCATAAATAAATAAATATCAAAACCGGAAAAAGATGTAACACGTATCCTCTCTTTGTGTGAATGATACATAGACATTCTCAGAAGATTTGTACATAGTCACACTTTGCCTCATTTTGCATAAAGCCTAGTTCCACCTCTTACATCATCTCCACAATCTCCAAAGCAGTACAAGGCTAAAGTAATCAGCTACTACATAAAAAGAAGGAGGGGAGGAAAACAAATGCTGGCACATCTAAAATTCGAAGAAACCCTGGTACTTTCACGGGGCTACTCACGGCTCAGTGCTGGATCAGATCCCGATGGAAAACAGCTTTTCTGAGCCTCAGTGATTGATTCCCTTGATTGCGCTGACTGTGAGGCACATCTCATTGGCTTGGTGGCAAGTGGGCTTGCGTCTGATAGTAAGATTTGGAAGAAAGGGAGCAAGGAACATCTCTCTACGGTCTTAAGGAGGATATCAAAGTTACCTGTCAAGGTACAGCATTTCATGTTGCTTTCAGTAAGTACAACACTCCTCATAGCAGTTACCATTCGTGTTGGGAAAGCATGCTGAAGTTAGCTCAGGCAGTGCATCCAGAACTGTGAATCGGGTTCATAGAGAGCACCTGGTGAGAGGGACAGCAACAGTGTCCAGTAAAGACTCTCCAGGAATTTTGTGTAGGTTTGGGGGTCACACCTTTTAATAGTGTTGATGGAAAGCAGGATGTTTGAAACACTGACTTCTGGTAGATGAATTCTTGTTATTTATAACCAGGTACCCATGTTCTAGTAATCTAGAAAAAGCCTTGGCTCTCTTAGAGGAAATTGCTAATGAATCTGAGTGTCTTTTGTGGAAACAGGTTGTAACTGCCTTTCTATCCACCCTTCTTAGTTGCCCTAGCAAAAGCAAGTATGTAATGCTGTACACCATATCTGATGCTAGCACACTAATTGCTTTGAGTGTTCTCAGGCTTCTGAAATGGAACTACCTCGTACATACGCTGTGCCATGTCGGCAAGAACATAAATCAGACTGCCTTTACTTTTTAAATTGGCCCTTCAGTGCTTCATGTGACTGCTAGAATGGCACCCCCAAAACAAGAATGATTTCTGCAATGTATTGAGCTTTGTAAAACAACAACTTTATTTGAAAATATATTCCAAAAGCCGGGTGACAACCTCATAATGTAGCATCCTTTACTGCAAACACCGCTCAACACAACGAATAAAAACAGAGCGTAAACGTTTTGTCGCCTATCCGGGTGGCATCATCAGTACAACAGAGGCCAAAGATGAGCACATCAGCCTATCTAAGAGGGAATCTTACACATCCGATAGGGGGCCACGGTATGTATTACAGGCTGAAGCATCACGCCTGATAAAGCAGGATTCTAAGAACTTTCTAGGGTCCCATCGCTAGTCATGAGCAAAGGTTACTGCACCATCAAAATATATGTCCCTTAGGACAGCAGTGGTAGACTGATTCGGTCCTGTTTAGTTAAGCTAAGCATTAGTAGCCCTGGCAACTGGCTCTTTTAGTCTTGTCCCACGTCTTTTGTCTATCTCGCCAATGTAGGTTGCATCAGATTCTATGCACTCAACTTGATATGCACAGTCAAAATGCCTGATGGGCACAGTGCCCTCCAAATAGCGTATGAAATACATTGGATGAAAGGAATGCGGACCACCGATTTGACTCCTTTGATGTTTTTGATTGTTCTCTGTTGGAGGGATGATGCCACCTGGATAGGCAATGAAACGTTTACTCTCTTTATTCTTAATTGTTGTGTTAAGCCAGTGTTCTGATAAAGCATTTTACATTATGAACTTTGTTTGAATGATGATTAGTGGCGAGCTTCATACCCTGGGCCACTACTCTAACAATTGCTTGTGGTAGTGTGGCGAAATGGAATAACGAGCCTTGTAGACAATTTACTTTGCAATATATTTATTTCTCTCGCATAGGTTGAAGAACCCAGTGTGGTGTTACATAACGGAGGGGCACGTAATTATACGAGACCGATCACCAAAAGGCCTTGCTTTTGACTAGATTAAAATGTGAAGCGATTGTAATATAACAAATGCTGCATGGTGGCGATATGATAGGTTCTCCTCACGAGTTGTCGCCACAGTTACGGTTAGTTGAGGAACTGCATATCCAGGTAGCAGGATCAAATTTTTGATTAGGCTACTTTGGCCAACACGCGAGCGTAGAGCACAGTTTCAAAAGCCCTTACAAAATAAAAAGAATACTACATCTACATGGACCCAGAAATCAAGACAGTTTGAAATGCTGTGAACGAATTCCACTACGTTAGTTTTGCCTGAATACCCTTTTCTAAAGCCATGCTGGAATTTAAAAAAAGAAATTGACAGAGTCAATTTAGTTGACAACGTGGTAGTACATGATGTGCTCCATTAGTTTACAGGGAACCCTAAAAAGTGGAGCTGGTTAATAGATAGAAGGAGCATAGTTGTCACCTCTTCTGAAGACAGGAATAAGCTTGAGACCTATGTCCTCGACTCGCACACATACTAAGAACCTTTGACACAGATTAACGTATCTTCATTCCAGCTCTTTCACTTTCAGATGTTCATCTCTGTTGAGTGGTCTGTCATTCTTGTAATACAGATTGGAATTGAAATGCAGGTGCATAAGGGATGCTCTGAAAGAAGAGTGTTTGGTTTTAGTCCTCTTAATGTTTCTGAAAACGAAAACAAACTTCACGGTGACTATTCTTCTGAAATGAGCAATTCCAGGATGACAGCAAAAAAATATATCTTGCCATATCATTATATCCACCTGGCACTTCAATTGAATAATGGCAGTTGAAGATGACGATGATTCAATTTAATGACGCATAAGCAACTCGGGCTATAGTGTGCCAAAACCATGGTAAAACTGTGACTTGTTAAATATCAGACGATTATACTAAAATAATATACTTTGTTGGTTGGTAAATTGAGATATAGACAAAAACATGATATGATAAAAATAAGCAATTGAAGAAAAGGCAATTGTTGGCTTTGTGTGACTGATGTCGAGTTTGCCACACTACGTGTTGAATAATAATGTACGCTGATACGCTGTAGCATATAAAGTACAATCATACACACGCTCAATATGTGGTGGATATGTGAAACCAATATACACATACTTACATTTCAAACTTTCTTGAAAAAGGCAGTCCAAGTCTGTCGGATTTGCCAGACTCTACACAAAGCCAGTAAGCACAGTGTGGAATGACTGATTCATCTTTCGAAGGCAGAGGTGCAGCTACCACGACGCTTCGTCATCTCAATGCTTCGGAGCGGCATAGCCTAGTAAGAAGCCATCAGAAGGATCTCATAACGATAACTTGGTCGAAAAAGTGGAGGGTTCTGTGGGATATGTAAGAAAGCATACGCGTTACACAACAGCTACGAGAATGATCGACTGCACCTGCATGGTTTTCAGTACGTAGACTTGGAACTGAAAAATAAATGTGCTAACCTTGTTGATACTACTTTTCCGTCAGGACCACACGAGAGCACATTTGGTTTCTTTAGTTGAAGGTATCATCAGGTCCCCATGCTCCTTTGAGATGCAGCAGACAGAAGTTCGCTGAGGCGAGTGACTGCCGTTGCGGTTCGTCGCTTCGCAGCAGATCAAGAACAGTACACCGCAACGATAGGTGAAACGTTCAGAATATGGTGACCAACTCCAACACCAACCCAATGACCCGAACAAAGAGGATGAACCGGGAGTCACACAAGTTCGCAGTTCCCAAGCTCGGCATACGGCATCCATTACAGCTGACCGGATACGGAAGCATATATCGAACGCCGTGTACAGATTGAAAAGAAAATCGTAGAAACTGTTGCAGGTGATAAATGCAGGGTATATTTTTCTTTTTGAGGCTCTGGAACAAAAACATATTAACGTAGAAATGCCATTTCATGAAGGAAATTGACAGATATTGCGTGACCACGTGACGCGTTTGAGCCAATTGTGGGTGTTGCGAGTGGCCCCCGTGTTGACGTCATCTTGATGGTGGACCGGGGTGGATATTCTATATAAACGTATGTTTTCTCGGTTTGACGCTAGGCGTGCTGCACTCGGATGAAGTCGAATGTTTAAAATTCTAGTTTAGAGAAACCGTGGGGTTTTAGTGCGTGAATTTTCGCATGGAGAGTCCTTGTTGGGTGCTTTATCGACTACAGGTACGAAAGAGCTCCCACAGTTTCTGGTCAGAGTCCCTTTAAAAGTGACTTCAGGGAGATGTGGGACTTTTCGCCTTGTTCCTATGTGAAGACACTAAAATGTCTTCGCATGGCAATCAGTGTAAATGTGCCTGTCTTCATACGCTCGCTCATGTTTCTCTGACATAACCATCCCATGCAACATGACCATGAAGGAAATGGTAGGCCTGACCTGAATAACGCAGTATCATAGCTTTGTACACAACAGAAATGCCCGGAAATAGCTTATCCGATATCAAAAGTGACGTACAAAATGTTTCTCTTATACGTGCATGTCAACTGTTGGTGCACAAAGCGAAAAGATCGTACATCACAGCTACTAAGTAAGTTTTATATACTTGCAAGAGGAGTGGACAGCTGAAAGGATCTGTTTCCAATACTGGAATGAGTTAACAAACACATTCAAAAAAATGAAAGGAACAATAGCGCATACCAGGAACTTACTGGTGAAAGAATTCTCCGCTTGTGTTCGGTGCAGGCAGTACTTGATCACTGTTCATGTCATGATTACTCTTCTCATATCAAGGATTCGACTGACAGATGCCGGATGTCACACAGCCGGGAATCAACCATATGGTACCATAAAGTCTGAATGGACCTTTATCTCCATATATTTCCTTATCTCTCACTTAGCAGCACCGCGAGCTGGCTAAAAGTTTCGTTAGAGCACGAGATGGCCAGCTTGATGAGCGCTCTCTGCACAACCGCGGGGTCTCAAAGTAGGCAAACACGCGTTTGCAACCATTATTTGCTCTTCAATAATTCGACTGCGACTGCCGCAGCGCGCATACACGTTTGCGAAGGTACTTTCAATTAAAAAAAATATTAGTTGAGTGTAGCAAAAAGTACCTCTAAGATTTTTGCTACGTCTTGCTAGGAACACAGTGCATCGAACGACACCTTGATCACGCTTCTATCCCGACCTCTTCTCACCGGATTTTTCGGTAAAAAATGTTCATTTTGTCTAATTTTCACAACTTCCCGATTTTTTATTGCGGCTTACAGTGCACCCGAAGGACTGGATTTTTTTGTGCTTAAAGTAACACGGGGGTTATTCGACAAAAAAATTTGAGGTAGAAATTCCAGAATTATATATTGCAAAACAAAATTCGTAAACTTGCACAAAATTTGCAAATTTCGTGCATGCCACAAGTGTCGAGCGAAATGAACTCTCCCCTATCAAATAAGACGCTTTCTGACATGCTTCGTGTCTTACCTGGGCCGTAATTCTTCCTTAAAGCGACATAGGTTTTCGCCAAGCACTGCATCTTTGAGGGACCCTGCACCCCATAAAGTTCAATTTCGTTTCGTTTCGTTTCGTTTCGTTTCGTTTCGATGTGTAGCATCAAACATTAAGAACAGTAACGTTTTGAAACGATATGTGTTTCATCATGATGTCAATATAACAGCATGTCTTTGGGTACAACTTGCGGGGAAATGCCAAGTCGGCCTCGTAAACGAAGTCCGCTCATTCCCATTAGTTTCTGCTGAATCGAAAGCGGGGAGAGGGAGGGGTGATGTTTTTCTTTTTTTACGTATGTGACAGGGTGACCGAATATCCTTTATTCCGATCGTAGACCTCTGTAGGTTCGGAGCACAGCTGCAGTTCCGAATAATCATCTGCTCGTCGCGCGCGGTCCATCAAGCCACATTTGCGCCGACCACTAGCGCCACTACACTATTATTTTTCTTCTTCCTTTCTCTGAGGTTCATTATGTGAGTGGCGAACTCACAAATATGTGAGTAGCAGAATTCATCGGGTCACGACTTCAATTACTCTTTTTTTCTTTTCTTTTTTTACATTCAAGGTCAAGCTAAACTCTCTTTCAGTGTATCAACACTTCGAGGTCTACCTGACACGTACGGCAGGCTAGAGGTGACAGTTTATCCCCGTATCCGTTTCTCTTTTTTTTTGGACACCGTGTTTCTGCAATGCGTCCAGAGGTTCTGCGGACCATAAACTACAAGACCCAAGAGCTCATTCATGGTCGTGTATAGTGCTAAAAAATATCGTTTCCTTGTCTTCATCCTGAATTTTAAGAGAAAGGCTGTCTCTAGAAATTTTCTGCCTTTCCCCCAGTTTATCTCCTTCCAGTTCTTATTTATTTGTCACCAAATACCACCACGTTGTTCTCGTAAATGTACTCGTAGCTTATGGAAATTCCCAAATTTCCTTCTGAGCTATGATAACAGTGGTCGCTCCCATATAAAACTCCATTCCATCATTTTCAATAGTTTTATTCAGTAAAATGTCCAAGTGATCTGACTGATATACCGAGGCTATCTACAACGCGATGATAGTTTCGCCGCTGAATTTGACATCTGAATCTTGCCAGCCAATTTCTGTTGTTGGAATCCGCTATCAGGCCACACTTCAGAAAGGAGCAAATTATATCCTGTTAATTTACTAACCCAGCTTCAATCCTGTTGGAATCTTATTACCCATTACAACTGGCCTGCCAGCCAATCTAAATTGCGAAACCCGTAGAAATACTTGAAGTGTTCTTCAGAAAGATTATCATGGGATGTTCATGTGCAGTATCTTTAAAACGCGCTAGAGTTATTGCTATCGTAAGTAGATGCATCTCTTCCCAAAGTGTATAAAAATGGCAATCTACAATCCTTTAGTAGTATAATAGTTTAGTTATTGTCACCTTGTGAGGGGCACCGCACTATATCGCAAAACAACCTAAGTTTATTTCTTCACCGAAAACGATATACCGAGCCATACGATTTATAGCAGGTGTATCCTCGGCTCTCATACCGCCAGATATTTCCAGATATTGCGTGATTGTGTAACAAAATGCACTAATATGTTTCTCGACCTTCATTGAGAGCCGTGAGTGAGAGCAAAATTAAAATTTTGCGTGTCAGAAAAAGGCAACAACGAAAATTGCAATCTACGCGGCAAATCTGTAAATTTACGTTCACTGAACTGAAATGTGCCGGCTCAAATCATGAACCGATTCGAGAATTAATTGTTTTTGCTCTGACACAAACTTTAAAAAATATCTGATGAAATGCTCCCTGAAAACACGCAGTGTTCCGGAAACGTCGTCAGCTCCACGAGGGCGTCTTCCCCCGATCGACGCGATCGCCCCCACGCGGGAGTAAGTGGCCTTGTCTATTGTATTCGAGCGGAATTTCCTGAGCAGAAAGTGTATTCAGTGGCAAAGCGTGCTGCTATTACACTTCGCCAGGCGTTCAGAAATTCGTACCAAAGACCACAGTGACTTTAAGAGGGCGTTTGCAGGCGACACCCGCGTTTCTGCACAAGGCGCATGGCAACCTATGAGCAGGTTTGCTGTTGCGCCGCGCGCAAATCATGTACAGTCACAGCGGAGGCACCGTCCTCCGTCTGCCGTAATACTATAAAATTTTCCACGCGTTTGGCAATGCACCAAAGAGTGCAGCGAACCTGTGCTTTCCTCTTTTTTGTGGTCGTCTATTGGCAACAAGGATATGCCATCAATGCTTCGCTTGTTAAAAATGCTGTTTCTACATATTACTTGACATGGTGTCTTCCATAAGATGATAATCGTTAAATGTTAGTGCAACATATATCTGGCCCTTGCACTGTTATGTGCACTTTAAATGAAGCATCCATCTATCTATCAATTTTCCCGCTGGCGATTTTGTTTGACTGCGAGGCCGCGAGCGTAGCCGCGGCTTCCATGCGAGCTAATAATGCAGCCGTACTGACCGTGCCACTACATTCCATTCCGCACACCGTTTCTGGGTTGGCTGGCGTCACATCCCAAGCAACATCGCTTCATCATGTACGACCCGTGTATCATTGCAGAAAGGCGTATCACTTCACTCCGGTGCAATGTGAGACGCAATTATTCCTGTCATCATCGCGGTCACCTTAATTAACATTTGAAATAAATAACTGGGAAAACCTACCTTGGCATATCGTTATGCGACAAAGGTTTACCGATCATTTAACATCACCATAGATTCTGTTTCTGCGTCCTACAGCCCACGCGGAAACTGCATGTGTGTGACTACATTCATGCAGCGAAAATTTAGTACAATATTCAGCGGACATATTTAAAGTGAACGAGTGGCCCAGCCCTTTTCATGTTCTTGCCTGTCCTTCTTTTTACTCCCTCGTCAAGAGTATATGCTTAAGCCCTATTCTTAGCTTTGAAGGCTAGTTCAGAAAAGTGTCTCGTAGGCAGAGCTCGTTGTTGAAGAATAGGTTTTTAGTGCAAAACATTGGCTTGCGATGTAAGTCGAGCCGCCGTCATTACTGCTTAATGGCAAGATATGTTTCGCGATAAAAGCAAAACGTAAGTGTCCGCGCGTCAGCTGGAACTGAGCACGCTCGCCAGAGTGAAAATGTGAAACGGAAGAATACGGCTTTCTGTTGTGGAACGGCTTCCCTGTTCCACCTTCAAACTTGGAGTAGAGAGGACCGACCATGCCATGCAAAGAGCGAGCCTGCGTTTACGCTGTTTTACTTTATAAGGCTTCTGGTGGAAACAGTGTGCCGTATCTGTATAAGGAATACGGTTTCGCTATGTATAGCATATACAGGGTGTCCCAGCTAAATGCGAACATATCTTTAAAAATATATATATCACTTTTTCTGATATGAAATCAATTGCCATATAGCATTTGCTGAAGGGCACTCCTTAGGATGGCAATAGCAAACTCCTAAGGCAATGTCTTAATTAACTTTCAATAATTAGCTTTTTATTTATAAAACCTACGAAGTTGTCCCAATGAGAACATCTGGTCCCTTCGGTCACCTGATACCGGAGCAGTTTTCAGAACAAAAATCCGTTCGATCGATCGTCCGCAAAAAAATCGTGAAGGAATACTATTTTTTTCTTTATTTTGTTCATTGCGTATCTTCGGAGACGCGTCTTTCCTTCACTCCCAGTGTGAGAGGGTGAAGGAGGCACAGTGCCGCCTAATGCGTCGAAGGTGAGCTTTAACTTGCGGAAACAAAACAAAAACAAATGTTTCGGGCGACTCTATCGGAACTGCCCTTATCTTGGGTTGTATTTTCTGTTTTCTTTTAATCCTTTTCCAGGACGCAAGAGGCGATAGTGTGCTCCTTCGCCCTCTCGCATTGTGGGTGAAGGAAAGTCGCGCCTCCGAAGATGCACAATGAACAAAATAAAGAAAAAATGGTGTTCCTTCACGAATTTTTTGCGGACGATCTATCGAACGGATTTTTCTTCTGAAACGGCTCCGGTATCAGACGACCGAAGGGACCAAATGTTCTCACTGGGACAACTTCGTAGCTTTTATAATTAAGTAGTTAATTATTGAAACTTAATTAAGACATTGCCTTAGGAGTTTGCTAATGTCCTCCTAAGGAGTGCCCTTCAGCATATGCAATATTGCCATTGATTTGATCTCGGAAAAAGTGATGTATATATTTTTAAAAAATATGTTCGCATTTAGCTGGGACACCCTGTAGATAGTGCACGTTGTTGATTGATTATCAATGACTCATTCATATACATATGATGTTAAACGTAAATAAAACCAAATCAACACAGTTATCGGCCCTTCCAGCTGAGACGTACGCCCACCCCCTCCACCTCTTTATACTATACCCACTAGCAACGCACACATCTGCTCCTGACACGCCTCGGCGTGCAATACATTTCTCGCTCGACATGTAAGCAGGCCGGATTTCATTTCAACCGAAATCAAAAACAGGGCGAGACAGCTTGACCGCGCACCACAGTCATCCCTTTGTTGACATGCTTACAATCCCATTTGCTGAAACCAACTTTGGTCGAACCGCACATAATTCGATTTAAAACTCGAGCCATACGAGATGCCGAGCTGCATTCGAAGAAGACGATTGTACGATGCCAGTGCATTTCTGTCGGTTTCAGCAGAATGCTCCAGTGAGTCTCTCGTTTGAATTACTGGAGTGCATGCGTTTACATTTCTCTGACGTCGTTCTGCCAGTGTAGTTTGTCTTGCGAAAACTGAGATCGGGACGTGCAGCCTTCTACGTGTGCATGGGATCCGAAAGATGCATTCGTATGTCGCATCCAATCTTAAGTACCATAGTTACTACGTGCGCTCGTGGATGGGACAAAGGGAAGGCATATTTGAACACGAAAGGTCACGCCGGTGTACTGCACGCGTTACGTGGCCGGTCTTTCTGACGAAAAGGTCATTATCGCTAAAATTTTATTATTGTGTACCGGTGCAACCGGTTATCTCTCCGGTTATCTTTCGGTTTTACCGGTTATCTTTCTGCATACATATACATGTCTGTAAATCAGGATATTAAAGAAGCATGGGATACACTTGAAATATGTATTATTTTGCCGCGCCATAGGAACATACTAACTTCAGGAACCGCCACGCAAAGTATTTATTTTGAGAAGTGGAAATTTCCTGAGACAATTAGTTTAGAAGAATGCCCGCCGCGGCGGCGATCTCGCCTATGCTGCCCCTGGCGTGTGGTGGCATCATGTCCGTCAGCACTTTTTATTGGCTGCCGGGAGTCGTCTGTTTAGCGAGATCGACCAGTCATGACGTGGGACGGGCGACGCGAAATTAAAAAAGTAAACAAATAAAAAGATTCGCTGTGCTCTGTGTGCACTGATAAACGCGTATGAAATGCGATAGCATTGCAGAAGACGCAGGGTGGACCCGGCGATGTAACCGTACATGATTTATTTGCGACCCAACGGCAAACCCGACCACAGGTTGCCATGGCCCTCGTGCGGGAACACGGGTTTCGCCTGCAAACTCGTTCACTCCTTGTTAAGGTCACTGTACTCTTTGGTGCGCATTTCTGAACATCTATCATATCCAAGTGTAACGGGGGCACGCTTTGTCGCATGCCGCTTCCTGGCGTTATCGGTCGCACGCCGCTTACGCTCCTCGTTTTCAGCCACCGCGTCTGCATCTCTCACAGCAACGGCGGCACATCTGCGAACCCTACACTGGCGGACTCTATACTTTGAGGACTCTACGAATAATCGCTGCCTTCGAAAGAAACATTACAGAATGTTTCGGAGCTGCCTATCAAACTGGCCATCAGGAGCGCTGCCCGTTATCTTCAGAGAAAATGTCATGATCTCCATAGAGCTGGCGTCATCCTCATCATGAGCTAAATGGTGCCACAATGCCTGGTAGTGCGCCTTCGGGTCCTATAAGCGAAGCAGCATACCGTGATGTATTTAATAACGCCAAGTGAGTGTACTGAGGTCATACAGGCAGAGACCACCTCAACAGTGCTTCATTTCTGCTGAAAATGAATATGTGCTCCTGAGCGCGAAATGCAGCTTTTTGTCGGAGTGCTTGTTTTGGGTACTAAAAACATTTAAGGTTATATTGCACTGCCATATGTCGTTTTGAGGCCAGTGAAGAGCAATAGTTCGACTACTTTTTATGTAGCTCAGTGGGATTCGCAACTATTTAATTAAGAGTAATTCAAGCTAAGCTGTTAAACTACATTTTCTTGTAATTAACTACTGCAGTACATAGTCTTATTCATACTGAACCGCACATAGTCCTTCGTGTTATAGTGTTATTCATAGTGCTATTCATCCTGGTTTTGTGTTCCCTTTGGCACCCTTGTGTGCATGTTAATACCACGTTGTATTAAATTTTCCTCAAACAGAACTTCTGTAGCTTAACTACAAGACCGTGATCATGGATTTACTCAATACACTGTGAACAAAGACGCCTTTGCTGGGAAATAATTTAGAATGAAGTTAACTTCCACCAAAATATCTGCTATATTGTGGGTGAGATTGCCATTGTCCTGTTTCATAATAACCACTATGCGTACTTTAGAAAGATACGTGATATTTCTTCATGTTTTTTAAAAAAAGCCTGCGTATAACGATGTCCGCGGTTATCGCGAATTTAATCGCAAAACGCGGGATATCGCTGTAGGAAGGCCGAGCTCATTGCCGTGTAGCGATGGGCAGTGAGAGAATGATTCGTTCTTGGTGAACGAATCAGTAGCTTGAGCTGAGTGAATCGATTCACCTTCCCTAAAAAGATTCGTTCATTGATTCACCTTCAATGAGGGTTCTCGAAAACTACAAAAAAGAGGAAACACTGATTTCAAAACATTTGACGAGGTCGGCGCGGCGCCATCTCTGAATGCGAACCGCAATCACAGCACACATCCGCAGTGACGTGCGCATGCGCGCACACGGCGTGGTCGTGTGGGCGTATGGTGGGGGCGCACAGCAACGCGCAAGCGAGACTGAATCAAACGAATCAAATGAGTCGGTCTGAACCTTTTGATGCTTTTGATTCAGTTCAGAGGCGTATGGATCACGGTTGGCCGCTGCGCTGCTGCTCCCCTTGAGTCGCGGTGACTCGTTAACTGTGCGTCTTATATCACAAATTCAGGTATCAGTCCGTCCGCTTCGGACAGTTCGAGTTCGAGGGAGAACCTTTGTATGGTTGTGCGGCTCACCGATTCATTGAGTGCTCCATTTGCGATGGAGGTCGGTTAGGTGGTTCGGTTTTGCGCTGTGCTCATGTGCCTCGCTAACTCGTTTTCTGATCCGTTCGCTTCGCGCCTTGGCTGGCGGGAGTGTATGGCTCGCTGAGTCATGGTGTGATTCGTTCTCTTCGGGCTATTCGGAGACTGTTCGTTCGCGCTTTATGGCATCGATTCACTAGAAAGAGTCGTTTTGCCCATTACTATTGCCGTGCTATGGAACTCGTACAGTGGGCGTTGTCCCTCGAGCGACGCGAAAGATATGCGCTACAAAAGAGCCTAATTTTTTAAAATATGTAAAACAGCTTGTTAGTCTTGGCTGATTGTGGCAGTACAATCGACTTGTTTTTATTGTAAATTTTGGTTTCACTTGGTAACATGGTAACATTGGTTTATTGGTTTCACATCTGCACTCAGTGATGGAGTGCTCTGGCCAGTTATAATAAGGAAATGTCTTTGTACGTGCATAAACAAAGGACGCATATAGTCCTTTGCCTTACTGGGGTACCTTACTCTGCAGTGGTTCTCAACGGGGGTTCGGAACCACTCCATTCCACGGAACCCGAGAAAAACAAAGTATTCAGCAATGTGACCATGACCAGGAAACCGAAACCGAAAAACTAGCGGTGACGTCACGTGGCTCTCCCCCTACTCCGGCTTGACTTTGTGGTCGCATAGTGCGCCTCCTGTCATGCCTTCCCCTATGGTTGTATTACACACAGGTTAAAAACCCTGCTGACATCCGACAAGAAAGCACGCTGCTTCCGGTTCACAACATGTGGTG
Source organism: Ornithodoros turicata (assembly GCF_037126465.1). Lineage (NCBI taxonomy): Eukaryota > Metazoa > Arthropoda > Arachnida > Ixodida > Argasidae > Ornithodoros > Ornithodoros turicata. Next base: position 54,255,379 of record NC_088205.1, on the reverse strand, counting down.
TCGAGAATGCGCGCTTTACATTTGCACTAGAAAGTGGCAAGGATTTTCAGGGCATATGTACGTTGACAATTTTATTCTTATAGCCCCGTTTGAAAATGGCAAACCCAACACCGAAAGGGTATAAAGGTATTCTCTGAGGAAACGTAGAGGTCGGACTCTGAAAACTAAGCTCTTGTTCGTGCTCTTTTAAGGTAGTCCATTGAAGCAACAGTGAAAGGCCCTCCATAAAGGACGGGCATAGGGGCCCGTAAAGCCCGTTTTCACAATACCGAGCGCGCTTCCGCAACGGCGCCCGTAACGGCAGAAAAGTCGCTCAGTGGTCACCTTATGCCCGCTTTCCTGCGCCGTCTAAGCGGTCGCTCCTTGTGCGACTGACGACGCCGGACGGCAGCGACGTACCAATGAAAGCGAAGAAACAGGTGAGGGTCCGTGGCGGAAGAAATGTATGGTGAACCAGAAAGACTGGTGTGCTGATCGGCCGCTGTCGCGTGTAGCTGCCGATGTGCCTGTCGATAGATGGCACCAACTGCATCTCGCCAGTACGCGACCGAACCGCCTCTGGCAAGTTTGCACGGAACACCCGACAAGCACAACACCTCCTCTACATTTGGTGACCCGAACGTGATTTGAACACCCTGATTTGAGCGCCCTCCAAGCCGATCCTTCTGCAAGAGCAGCATTCAGGGACACCCCCTCTGAAACCCGCCTTGACCTGATAACAGAGGACTACGCAAGGAAGGTAAGTTTACAGGGTGGTGGGTGAGTACGTGAGGAGGAACAGATCTGGGCAGGGAGAGGAGGACATATCTGAGGCGAACAATTCCCTTTTCGCGCCCCGACCTGATAACAACACCGATAACACGCCCGGGAGCATTCACGTAAGATAAAGAATAAGACGTGATGTATAACTGTGGGAACGAGCATGAGACTTTCCAGATATCGGGAGATTGCCGGATGAAATTGGCAGGTTGGCGCCTGTGATAGCCTTCTGGACGACAAATTGACTAAATTCGAGTTCTAACAGTGCAGCAAGGACAGCAGCTACGGTCCGCAGACGATACACAGACTACGTAATTTTATGATGATACCGTCAGCATCAAATTAGTATCAAGAGTTATTACGCGCTAAAATAGAGGAAACTGACAAATTGGCGCCAGTGAGTGCCACTTGAGCGACGATTTGCCAAAATGTATATAAATAGGGCTGGTTGGTGTAAATCCACAAGCGACCAAAGAACAAATACGAAACGACAACAGAGCGACTTGTGTGTGATCTTATCTCCTGTTCGTTCTTTGGTCGCTTGAAAATGAATGATTTGACCAAACGCTACTTCGCAGGCTCTAGCAAGGGAACCAGGTATGGGCCGCGGACTCTTAGCTATTAAGCATGAATATACAGACTACGTAATTAAGTGATGACATCTTCGATATCACGTTTATATCCAGAGTTATTACTAAATGAAATGGAAGATGGCAAACGCGACTTCTTTGGACCAGAGATTTTGGAGCAGAACTAAATACCAGATTTGGAGGTAACGCTAAACAAGTGCTACGCGCCCTCGAGTACATTATTTATTTCTCGCTTAAGATGAAGCAATGCTTAGATCAGGGCAATCAGGGCTCTCACACACGCGGGCCGCATGTGCATGGCTTGCAGTCCGCTATTCTGTGTCCCGAGGGCTCTTGACCACTAAATACAATAAAGCTGCCCCCCCCCCCCCCCCACGCACACACCAATAATGAAGAATTCGGAATGAAACCAGGTTTTCAGGCATTGTTTTTACCCTTGCTTTATGTAGTGCTGCTCCTGTCGACGTTAGCAAGTACATTCACATTCGAGCAGTTCTTGTGACTCATGAACCTCAACAAGTAGTTATAGCGTCCGGTGTGAACGTACATTTTGATAAACTACACTGTAAGTAATATGATAATTGAGAAATAATAGTGGAGACAAGTGCAGAGAATGACATCATCTTAATTATTACACTAAGTTTATGGGCTTACAGCATAGCAGCAGCCTCTCCGGATATCATGCGTGAAAAACTATATACGGAGCACAGAGAGGCGCAGAGAAAAAAAAGAAAAAAATAGATGGAGTAGTTATGTACGAGGGTCATTGTGTGAAAATTTTCAATTATTTCTCTTTCCCTGCTTTCTTTTTTCTTTTTCACGTTGAAAATGCAAGCAAAATCAACGATACAGTGTGTAAACCGACAATTTCAATGATCCTGAACGTTGGGATAATCGTTCGTGAAGAACTATGTACGAAGAACTTGCAACGCCTTTCAAATTTTCAATGTCTCATTTGGAAAAGAAGCTCATTTGTTTCTGTTGGTGTGTCAAGTGAAGTTTTGCATTGACGAATTGTATATGCGAATACCTAATAACTATAGCGCTCAGCTGTTTACGCTGAGGTACTTTGCTATAATTGCGGTCCTGTCCAGGGTCGTTACCCCCTCCCCCCAGGGAGGTGTACACTCCCCCTTTTTCCAATCACTCCCCTGTAATTCATGAGATTTCCCGATGCAGCTTGGACACCAATGCATATACCCATAGATATGTATCCATATAGATATACCACCCTATGGTTCGTTCCACTGGAAATCACGCAGACATCTTATCACGCCGGATACCGCATCTTGGCTTCTGTGCGCATTGATGATAGTGCCAGCCGCAACAACAATGACAAAGAAGAAATTGTCGTTCCTCTTCGCTGCTGATACGAGTTGCGCAACCGACTAAAAGCTGATACCTACTGTTCGAATTCAGCATGAGAGAGCCCGATATGGCAAGGCAAAAAACTTGCCAAGATACGGGGCACAAAAGTGAACTTGCACGGCAAATCGCCGGCAGTCCGAACATTTACACGGCAACAGACACCTACGAGCAGTGGTGCTAAAGTATGAGGAAAAGACATCATAGATGAAAATACATATCCGTTACGAAGCCGTTTGAATTTCACTGTTCATGGTAATCAACCAATTTTTCACGAAGTGCAGCACGCATAAAGAAATCTATGATTCGCTTACACGTCGACCTGCAAGAAATGACCCATAGTATCCTTCTTAAACATTGCATCACTTGCCAACTTCTTTGAGAAAAGTAAAAAGTAACCTTTCTGCAACCCCGATGATGGCAGGGGCAACCAAGGAATACACCACAAAGCGTCACTGGTGTATTCTGCATAGCGAAGCCATTATCAACGACTTATACTAGGCCCTTGTACGGGGATTTTAACAGTGGTGACCACAAAATTTGGAAAAGGCGCCGGCAGAGCCCTCTAAAACGGGCAAAACCCTTTGTATCATGGTGCCAAAGGTATATTCGAGACGGCTTATGCTATTGCCCTTCCCAATGGGATTGTAACGCAGGCGACCGCAAAATCCGTAAAAGACCGCAGCAGAGCCCTTTAGAACGGGCGAAACCTCTTTAATCATGGTTCCAAACAGATATTATCAACGGCTTATGATGCTCAGCAGAGTCCTTTAAAACGTACGAAACCCCTTGTATCGTGGTACCAAAGGCATATTCATGACGGCTTATGATATGCCTTTCTACCGGAATTGCGCAAGAGGGGACCGCAAAATTTGGATACGGCGGCAGCAAGGCCTTTTAAAACGGGCGATACTCCCTGTATCAAGGAGCGAAAGAATGTTATCAGTGGCTTGTGCAATGCTATTCTGCTGGCGAGATTAGTGGTTACGTGGGAACCACTAACCTCCTTATCTTTCGCTATGCTTGCCAATCCTTGCCTGTTGTCCCGTTTCGTCCACGTGTTCGTGAACCTTCCATTTTTCTGTGACCTGTCTGTAGCCTAGATCACTACGTTCACATAATCCCCTCCTCACTCTAACAAAGCAGCCATTCACTCCGGCCGTAAAAGCCCGTAAGGAACCTTTCTTCCCTCCGGGCTGTTGACCCACAATTCGCATGAACCTTTAAACACGTCACGCCTAACCCTTTAAATACCATGCCAATGATGAGGACGGTGCCCAGAAGAAGAACAGTCTCTGTTCGAAATATCGGCGGCTTCTGTCCTGAGGCAACTCCCTTCCTCCTCTACATTTGGTGACCCGAACAAAGAACACCACGATCGGCGTAATTCGGCCCTTTTACCATCCCAAATTTGGCAACCTTCCCACAATTACAGCACCGACGTCACACTGCCGCGCAGCCTGGAAGCCACTCTACCACAGCTCTTTGACACGGCAACCGATCGAGCCTAATGCTCTCAGCGTATCCGCAGCTTCACCTGTCTAGACCGACTGCCACGATTCTAATTCGTGCATTGCATTCAGCATCCTGTGCTTCCTTTTCTCGGCGAGTGGACTGCTGCATACTGACCTACTCACGCCCCCCTGCTGACCCACTGACACGCTCGAGCGTCGCGCTCACTTGCCAGTCGCGGCAGTCGGCGCCACAGCACTTTTCAGCTGGCGTCACGGCATCTCAACATGGCTCGCACAGCCTTAGCCTCACCCTCACCTCCCTTGGGACTATCAGAGCTTCGGCTCCTGTGCCGGTTGCGGCACCACAGATCACGACTTTGACAGCGCCTCACTCTGTTCCCAGCTCTTATCGGGCTAACGGATCGTCGTTCCCGTTGCTCACCAGCTGTGATGCCTCGCCAACGTGTGCCGTGCCGTCAACCTGTCCAACCGAGCACGTCATCCACGGTCGCCCTCGCTATCCTCCTCCAATGAAGTCGTGGCTTTCTTCTGCTTTATCACCGGTCCGTGTCTGAGAGGGCGTATTTATGAGATGGCGGACCGTGGATAACGACGAGGATGGACACGCGCCTGGAGCACCCGCTATGGTACACCTGCTCCACAGCATTCCCAAGAATTAGGGACAAAACGTAAAGTTTGCTTCACCTAATGCACCCTTGTGTTGGGTGAAACGCACCCCTACACGGCCCGTAGGCGCCATGCATTTTGAACGCTTTTTCTGTAATAACTTAAATTCACTTACATAAATTTCAATGCTCTCTGGGGTGTCTCGAATACGATATAAAACGAATATACTCATGCAGTTTGAACAGACTACGAATAATTACGTTGGTTCCACGGACGTATACGTAAAATGCAAGGGCTCAATGGGAAAATGGGTGGAACGCGCGAACGCAGGGAACAGACAGTTTTCTACCCAGATAAGAACATTTTGGTATAATGATCCAGCTATACCTCTAGGACATATATCCAGTATATCCAGTAAGTATATCCCGGAGCGCATTTTGATAAACGGAAACGTTTACGAGTTATGAGACATGAAAGTTGCTGGCCTTGCCCACGAAGAGTACAAATTTGGGCAAGCGGGCCAGCACAAGGGACCGACAGTTTTCTACTTCGAAACGAATACTTTGGAAGAATGATGCAACCATGCCTCTAGTATTTATATCCTGGAGAGCATTTCCATAAGCGGAAGGGTCCATGAGTTAAGACGCATGAATGTTGGTGTCCTCATCCAGCAGAGCGCAGGCACAGGGAACCAACAGCTGTCTACGTAGAAAAGACTACTTGGGTATAATGATGCAACTACACCTCGAGTAAGTATATCCCGGAGTCCATTTTGATAAACGGAAACGTTTACGAGTTATGAGATATGAAAGTTGCTGGCCTTGCCCACGAAAGAGTAAAAATTTGGGCAAGCGCGCCAGCACAAGGAACCGACAGTTTTCTACATCGAAACGAATACTTTGGAAGAATGATGGCAACTATGCCTCTAGTATTTATATCCGGGAGAGCATTTCGATAAGCGGAAGGGTTCATGAGTTAAGAGGCATGAATGTTGGGGTCCTCATCCAGCACCGCGCAGGCACAGGGAACCAACAGCTGTCTACGTAGAAAAGACTAATTGGGTATAATGATGCAACTACACCTCTAGTAAGTATATCCCGGAGTCCATTTTGATAAACGGAAACGTTTACGAGTTATGATATATGAAAGTTGCTGGCCTTGCCCGCGAAGAGTAAAAATTTGGGCAAGCGCGCCAGCACAAGGAACCGACAGTTTTCTACTTCGAAACGGATACTTTGGAAGAATGATGCAACTATGTCTCTAGTATTTATATCCTGGAGAGCATTTCGATAAGCGGAAGGGTTCATGAGTTAAGACGCATGAATGTTGGTGTCCTCATCCAGCAGAGCGCAGGCACAGGAACCAACAGTCTGTCTACGTAGAAAAGACTACTTGGGTATAATGATGCAACTATACCTCTAGTAAGTATATCCCGGAGTGCATTTTGATAAACGGAAACGTTTACGAGTTATGAGACATGAAAGTTGCTGGCCTTGCCCATGAAGAGTAAAAATTTGGGCAAGCGCGCCAGCACAAGGAACCGACAGCTTTCTACTTCGAAACTAATACTTTGGAAGAATGATGCAACTATGCCTCTATTATTTATAACCTGGAGAGCACTTTGATAAGCGGAAGCGTTCATGATATAAGAGGCATGAAAGTTGGTGTCCTCACCCAGCACCGCGCAAGCACAGGGAACCAACAGCTGTCTACGTGGAACCGGCCTCGGTTGCTCAGTTGGTAGCGTGTTCGCCTTCTGATCCCGAGATAGCGGGTTCGAACGCGACCGAGGACGCCAGCATCTTGGTGGCTGGGTACAAGATGCTTAGACACGCCGTCTTCCGCGAGGGACGTTAAATACGAGGTGCCGTGTGATGAGCTTTTATCGCACGTTAAAGAATCCTCAGGTGGGCGAAAGCAATCCACAGACCGACCGCTGTGGCGTCGCTCATGATCTCAATTGTCTAGCGACGTAAACCCCCATTTATTAGTTGTCTACGTGGAAAAGAATGCTTGGGTAGAATGATGCAAAAGCGGCAGCGTACGATATACTAAAACTCACTATTAGTAAGTTTTAGTACATCGTACGGTATCACCTTTTCGCACGTAAGCCACAGCGTGGTGGTGCTGTGCAATGCGCAAAGCTCTGTTTATGTCTTGCACGTGGCAGAACCACCAACACTATCCCTTACGTACGCGAAGGCGATAGCGTAGTGTATACTAAAACTGACTATTGTCCCGAAAACCGTGCCGCGAGCGTTTTATCTACTTTTACTTTGGTTCTTAGTCGGTTGTCACTGCTACCACACTTGGCAGACAAACCTTGGGGGGGGGGGGGGGTGCGATCGGCATTGGGTGACGGGATAGAAAGTGGGTGACGCGCCGTAATAGTACCTCATTTCCCTGCAGCGACCTGAGGAGCCCTTTGCGAGCAGGAGCTTTTTTTTCCGCCTGTGATATGACAAGAGTGAATTTAGTGCATCGTACGCTGTCGCGTTTGCGTACGTAAGCCATAGCGTGATGGTTCTGCGCAATGCGCGTAGCTCTCTTTATGTGTTGCGCGTGCGCAGAACCTCCAACGCTATCGTCTTTGCGTACGTAAGGGATCGTGTGGTGGTTCTGCGCAAAACGCAAAGTACTGTTTGTCTTGCGCATGCGCAGAACCGTCAATGCTATCTCTTACGTACGCAAAGGAGACGGCGTACGAAACACTAAAACTCTCAGATATCCCTTGCATACGCAAAGGCGGTAGCGTACGATGTACTAAAAGTCTCTAATACGTATCGCGTAGGATTGGTGTGGAATGGGACTCATTATTGACGGGGTGACACAAAGAGCTCGTGCACCGGATAAGCGTACCCTATGACACCAATGATCGTGATGTCGTTTCTTTTATTTCTGTTACTCTTTTAATTTTACGTTTGCGCCACGAATCATCTGTGTCTATGATCAGCGTCCAGACACTTTCCTTCCCAGTGGTATTTTTTTTTATTATTTAGAAGTCGCTTCGCACTCATCCAACAAAGCCACGGAGCCGAAACCTTTTGCACGATAATTCTTTACCATTAGAATGCTTCCTTCCATAACTCTTTAACGTTTTCATACGGTGTGTGCTATATAAGCCGAAGTGGTCGACGCTTTGATCAAGGAATACGGGAGTATTAAAGGACTATGGAAGAGAAACAGACCAGTGGTAACGAACGATAATATAAAATGTTTTGGCTATGTGGTCTTGTTGGATCAATGCGAAGTGATGTATAAATCGAAACTTCCCTCAGCAGGATGAGTGGAAGCGACACACATTCGACAGAGAGGAAATATTTCCTAAAACGAAGACATGTTCTTCAATCTGAGGAGCATGGTGAGAAACATGGCAACGACAGAAAAAGAATTGGCGTCGCTTCCATATCTCTTGCATATTGTGTTTTGCTTATGCTGACTGGCGCCACTAGATAAGACTTTGTTCATTGTAAACAATCTTCCCAAGTTGAGGGAGAGAGTAGCATTGAAGTTGTATTTAAAGCCCCAGGACATATTTCGTTTTCCGGAGGTACGGAAATTTTGGTTGGCTGAAGAGCGGGAAACGAGAATTAGTGACGAATCCAAAATAACAAGAAAATGAGCTGTCTGGATCAGCCTGCTTTGTGAGGCACTCTCCTATCGCTATCCCTGCATGACACGGCAGCGCCTGTCGCCTGCAAAGGAAAAATTTCCGCGACCTGATCGAGGGGTTAAAAATTTATACGAAGGCGACATTAGTGTCTTACAACTATGATTATTGTGTGTGCACGGTTGCCTTGTGCGAGACGAACTCGACAAGCCAACTCGACCTGCTCCTATTGAGTTCGTGTAAACGCGGCTGATGTGTTGTTGAGATGGGTGCGAAACCCCCATTCATGCCGTACGTTCCCCGCAAGTGGGTGGAGTAAAGTCGCATTGCTAACATCTAGGCCAGGGTACTCACTTGTACAATTAATCACTAAAAACTTCACTGGACTCAAAACAGAAATAAATATGCTGCCTTTCCCAATCGAGCACTGAAAATACGAAAGACTTCCCAAATTCTTCTTGCACAGTTCTTCATGAACGATTATCCCAACTTTCAGGAGCACTGACATTGTCCATTTACACACATTGTTGCCTGTGCTTACATTTTAAACGCGAAGAAAATATTGAAAATTCATAGAAAGAGCAATAATTAAGAGTTTAATACAATGATCCTTGTACATAACTGTTCCATCCAGGATGTCGAAGCGAACCGAAAACCGGAACCGAAAACCGAAAAAAACCGCTATTTTGGTGCGAACTGGAACGGAATCGAAACCGTATACGTTTTTTTTTTCGCTCAGGAGGGAAACCGAAAAATATATTTAACGGTTTTCGGTCCAAGAAAAAACTTGGCCGGTTTGGACTACGGATAGGCGAATGAAACAGACGTCGTGTGCTCTGAAGTCATGTCATGGATACTATACGAGGGTTACGGTTACAGTGGAATGTATGTCGATATGCTATGACCCTAAGGCTCGCTTTGTAATGGTTTATTGTTCGCGCACGCACACAGACTTAGAGGTACATGTGACTCTCTAGCAATGTGCAGTAGTGTTCGTTTTAATTTGATCCCCCCAAACTCTCCTCAACTAAACAGCGACCCAAGGGGGTCTGCATAACGGCTTCGTTATCGGTAATGTCGCGCAACGCGTCCCTTGTTTGAGAGCAGCTAAGTTGAATACATTTACGTATATGCGAAGGCAGGCCCGTGCGAAATGGCAACTCTTTTGTGTACAGGACACGAAGAAAATAAAACGGAGCCTTCGAGCGCGTTTGTGAGTGAAGGTGTTCCTCGATTTGCGTCGTACTCGTGCGGTGGTGCTTGCTGGCTAGACAGTAGCAACAGACAAAGGATGGGACGCGATTGCTCCAACCGAGCAAGAAAGAACTTTACGTATGACATCACGACAAACAAGTTCATTTGTAGCATGCGCTTCAAGAAAGGAGAAAGCCCATTTAAACAGACAGTAACCTACAGGAACCAGGAGCTACCAATTTCACAACTGTCTATTAATATTAAATACCATGTATGCGGAATAAACGGGTTTACATTTTGTAACATTTATTTTTTTTTTGTGGGGATGAATATTCCCAGCAGATGCGGAACCAGTTAAAAACCGGTATGAACCGTTATTTTTTTTGCTCCGGAGCAGAACCGGTACCGGATCGTTTATGATGCAACCGGAACGAAAACGGGAACGAAAAACGTTTAGGTTCGACACCCTGGTTCCATCTCTATTTTCTTCTTTTCTCTGAGCCTCGCTGCTCCGTGCAGTTTCTCACGGATGATAGCCGGAGAGGCTGCTGCTAATGCTAAGTGTAATATTTAAGATGCAGCTATTATCTTCACTTCTTCGCCTCTTCAGTGTTACTTCTTTATTATCATATTACTTACAGTGTAGTTTACCAAAATGTACGTGCAGACCAGGTCGCTGTGACCATTATTTCTTGAGGTTCATGAGCCACAAGAACTGCTCAAATGTGTGTGTGTTTCCTAGCATGGACAGGTGCAGCACTACGGCAAGCAAGGGTAAAAACAATGCTTGAAAGCCTGGTTTCATTCCTAATTTTTCATTATTTTTGGGGGAGGGCAGTTTTACTCTGTTTAGTGGTAAAGGGTCCTCTGGTCACGGAATAGCTGACCGGGGGACATATGCGGCCAGCGTGTGTGAGACCTCTGATTGCCCTGATCTAGGCATTGCTCCATCTTCATCCAGAAATAAATAATGTACTCGGGAACGCGTAGCACTTTTTTAGCGTTATCTACAACTCTACGAAAAAAACAACTTTATTTTGACGATAGTTTGGATGTTTGATTTTCTACTACCCTATATTCTATCCCATGTCGGTCTTCATACCATGGATCCATGCAAATGTATATTGAGTTATTCGAAATCTAGAATAAAGATTGGAGACCAAGTCGAAAGGTACACTGCAATTGAACGAAAGGGTCGCATTATCAAACCGCGTTTTCTTTGTTTTCTTCAGGATTATCTAAACTCGCTGACTGCTTGCAATTTAGTTTTGCAGCAGCTTCCACTTTTCACGCATAACTATACTACGGAATACAACAAGTTCGGCACGATGCACACTACAGTCGTAGTTGTAGGTGACGAATGTCGCCTCGGTAGAAATACTTTCAGCAGATGGATCACGTCACGGGAATCTTTTCTTTCCAGGCGGCGGGCGGCAGACGTGTCATGTCATTCAGAGATAACCATAACACACGACGAGCGCATTTCAAAATGGGCCCCCTCAAAAGCTCATTTTCTTGTTATTTTGGTTTCGTCACTAATTTTCCTTTCCCACACTTCAGCCAATCAGATTTTCCGTACCTCCGGAAGACAAATTTGACCTAGGGCTTCTTCCACGTCGTCTTTTAAATAAATCTGCTGGTAGTGACTGCTTCCCAAGCAGCACAATGTACTGAAAGTCGAGTGCAATAGGGGTGGATGGTGTGTGTCTTATCAACGTTCTTTAGTTTCACGAGTCTGTTCAAAGCCTTCCACCTACCGGTCCACCCCTATTGCACTCGACTTTGGGTACATAGTGCTGCTTGGGTTATCCCTGCTTTGCCTTCACTGTTTGTGTTCTACTATGCACTATGTTCCCCTTTTCCTACGATACGTTCAATGCACGTACTAACCGAAAGAACCGCCTTTCATCGCATCGCACAGTAGTAGATCCTGACACATCACCTGATTGCAGCTTTTCTTCATTATTTTATACGAAACATTTAACAAGTTGTGTGACGAAGAACGGCTGTCAGGCTCATCGCAAACTTCATTCTTCCGTGCGCCGACAACGTTGTTGAAATATCCTCAAAACGTAAATCTGTCTCCGAGAACTCGTAACCAGCCCAGTGCCTCACCTTTGTAGACCAAATCTGGGTCGACGTATCATACTACTTTCCATATTGAATACAACAAGAAATATTGCTTCATATCGTCTTTTGTGCACTCGAGTATACTGGACCACAGCTAACGTGGCGAATTCCCCCTACCATAATTACCATTTTATTTCTTGTTGTTATTGTATCGTTTGCCAACGATATTTTCAATGTGCAAAAACATGCGCAGACTGCAGATTCCTTGCGTGAACGCATTTAGCCTGACTGTCGCGCAGGAAGCATGTACCGCACCGTCTTTGCCGCAGTCTGCTTTTCATTTGTGCTGAAATTCCAGCGTGAATCTTAACTGCCCCTTACTTGCAGTTGAAAAAAATTAGCATAGGCTCTTTGGCTGCACGTTGAACATATGTTTATAAGTCCCAAACGTCGCCACACCAGCATTGGACAGCTGTTTCGGCCTTATTGGGCCTTCATCAGCAATGCGTAGGTGGGCGAAGTTTGAGCGAGCGGCGTCAGAAGGTCACGTGGAACGTGATGTCCTCCCGTCAGGGTGAGAAACTCACCTCTGAAAGCCCAGTGCGAAGCCAGTAAAGTATTAATTGAAAAAAATTAGCATAGGCTCTTTGGCTGCACGTTGAACATATGTTTATAAGTCCCAAACGTCGCCACACCAGCATTGGACAGCTGTTTCGGCCTTATTGGGCCTTCATCAGCAATGCGTAGGTGGGCGAAGTTTGAGCGAGCGGCGTCAGAAGGTCACGTGGAACGTGATGTCCTCCCGTCAGGGTGAGAAACTCACCTCTGAAAGCCCAGTGCGAAGCCAGTAAAGTATTAATTGAAAAAAATTAGCATAGGCTCTTTGGCTGCACGTTGAACATATGTTTATAAGTCCCAAACGTCGCCACACCAGCATTGGACAGCTGTTTCGGCCTTATTGGGCCTTCATCAGCAATGCGTAGGTGGGCGAAGTTTGAGCGAGCGGCGTCAGAAGGTCACGTGGAACGTGATGTCCTCCCGTCAGGGTGAGAAACTCACCTCTGAAAGCCCAGTGCGAAGCCAGTAAAGTATTAATTGAAAAAAATTAGCATAGGCTCTTTGGCTGCACGTTGAACATATGTTTATAAGTCCCAAACGTCGCCACACCAGCATTGGACAGCTGTTTCGGCCTTATTGGGTGCAGTGTGTTTCGGCTTTATTGGCTTGCAGTGTCATTCATAGGTCTTGCTCCATTAGCCCACGGATGAAAAACAAAGAGTGGAGGTTACTTTATAACTACGGGATGTGCACGCATAGAAGATGGTTTGCACATAACGACAGACTAGTACCGGCTGTACTGCATGAGGGTTTCCCTGGATTTTCTGAGAACTTTCCAGACGAATGTCGGCACAGTTCCCTCTGAAGTTTTCTTAGGACGCATACGAACCCCCTGTCTCCCACTTTGTCCTGCTGTTCTCACTCCATCTGTCCACGTCAGTACGCCGCACATAGCCACAGTTGCTTCGCGGCGCTAACATGGAATATAAAATATAAACTTGATTGGCACGATCAATGAATTTTTTTGTGGTAGATATGCGTTAGCATTAGCAAACATTGTAGCCTATCTGCCACCTGAATGCTAGAGGTACGGTTCGGAGGTTTTAGAGCTCTTCAGCTTAGGAATCGAATTACCAATCCAATCAGACAGAAACTCGTGGACAGTAATTTTTTTTCCGACACGGGGGTTATAAAAATTTGCCTTACAACGTCACAACACGGAAGCCCCGACGCCCTGCAGACTCCTGCATATGAAAGGGTGGTGTGTGTGTGTGTGGGGGGGGGGCGTTGTGCCCCGGCCCCTGCGGCAGATTGAAAGCTCTAACAGATACATAGATGGTGTTGAGAAGAGATGCTTCATGACAAAGCGTCGCGGCACCGTACCTCGTTCCACGTATGTTACTATGTAAGTGGGATGGAAGTGAAGTGGATGGGACGCACATGCACACATGGTACGCGATGGACAGATCTCTATACTACTTGGAAAGGCACCATGGCTGTTGGGACACTGGTCTTGATGGTGTTAGTTGAGAGCGGCGGTCCAGTTCAGCAGCCCACCAGCCCCGGCTGTCTTCTAAGACTCATGGCAACGACTTGCGTGCTCATTCGCTACAAGCACCGCTGATTTTGTGAGCAAAGCAGGCTGGATAGCTGTTGAGCACGCTGTGTAGTTTCACGTGCAGAGCCCTCCTAGGGACGGAGCGGACGAGTTCCGCCCCAGTGAGACTGCCGTCCCGATCACGGCAAGGATACTGCGAAATGTCCTAATGACAAGCAAACATTTATTCATTTATTTTGTGTTTATTTTTGTTGTTGACCTGCTGCTTATAAATTTACACGCGTAACTGGTGTTATTTGAGCTATCTTTACTGTTCGTCGACGTGAGAAGCCAGATAAATGGCTGACCACAAGCACTTCCATGCAAGTTACACCCGCCTTTAGCTGTGTGGCCAGCGTGGGTGCCGTATATTCACCCGCCACACATAGACACGAGTGGTGAGGGATAGGCGCGCCGGCATCTCACGAACTGGATGGAACATATGCTGAAATACAAACTGTTGGCGGGGGGGGGGGGGGGGCGGGGGAGGCGTGGTTTGTAACGGTGACAAGGATACGTCTTTGCAATTAACCCTTGCACCTGCAAATAGTCGAGTATACCTAACACGTTTTCTGGCATGTTTGCCTGCCAAATACTGTGTTTGTAATTCAGACTGCCGTCTCTAATGTGATTACCCGAGCGGAGCTGTAAAACAAGTCGGTTTACTCTGTTGCTTGAAAAGTGTATAAACACTTTGCATGGACAGCAGCACGCGAACGATGGAAACACCTAATGCTTTCACGTGTTCCTCCTGTATCCCACGCTCAGGCAAGTTTTATTTTATTTCATTTTATTGCTTGCTCTCTGCGCTGTGGAGGAATTACTATGAAATTGACGGTCAGGACGAGGTTTCATGAACATCCCACGTGGCATAACAGAAATGAACGGAAGGGAAGCGCTCACTTAACAAACCAAAAAAGGGGAGGGGGAAGCCTGGAGCTTCTTATAGCTGCTGATTCTTAATGACTGTGACCAGATGTTTCATCTCCATCAGATATATTTTATGAATTGGTATCACTTTGACCAAGGTATGCGTACCATACATGGTAGCCAAGCTTATACCAACCATTGGCTAGCCAAAGGTTGATATATCTAAAAAAAATTATTTGTTGGATTATTTGTTGTTGCATACACTTTCCAATCAATGGCGATTGGCCAGTGCCTGCTACACCAGTCCTTCTAGTTCACCATAAGGAAAGAAACGACTGTCTCGGAAGGCGCCGGGACATCTCGTTTGTCTCGGCCTCGTCGGTATATCTTGAGAGTACTGCGACCGTGGGTATGAGCCAGTCTGAACACTCTCGCCGTTCTGCGTTCCCTGCTCCGAAGGCGCCCGCGCGGCCGTGGGAACGCAGGTTACGAGAACGGTTGAGGTTCACGTCTGCCTGTGACCCGAGTATCCCAAAGGGAGTGTCGATGTAGGGTGGACCCCTCACTGCTGCTCGCTACGCTGCTGCTGCTGCTGCTGCTGCTGCTACGCGCTAAGAAGCGTTCTTATGCAAAAAGAACGTAGAAATGAATGAATGAAGAAACGTAGCGCGCGGGAGAAGTGGGTGACCGGATGCGCTTTAAGAACCCCTCAAAGGCCTTAAGAGAATGAGTGACGTTGATGGGGCGGTAACATCTCATTACGGCCGAAGTCTCATTACGACGAAAGTCTCATTACGGGCGAAAATACTTTAACCCCAAGTGACTCATTACGGCCAAGATATCATTACGGCCGAAGGTAGTCTCATTTCAGCCGAAGCTGTCATCACGGCCAAAAAGTAAAAAGATGCATCCACCATATTAGCAATTAATAATAATTGACTGTTTACGTCGCGAGACAACTGAGATCATGCCATATTAGCAATCTCTGTGTTGTTTGCTTCCCAAAATGTCTGAAGGGGGTGTACCCCACGGCTTGTGTCACACACACTGGTTTATGCACACAATGCTGCGACAGTATTTCATACATCCCTCGTGAGAAATGTCCTCATTCCCATACTGTGTCATACGATATTTGTATTCTGTTTCGCCATTTTCTCACGGTATTCGAGCAACACCCTACTCATTGGTTCTGTGAGCAAACTGTTTGTGTGTGTTCTGAACTCCACAAGGGCATGTACCAGGAGCCACATGACCTATGACCATGATATTTTCCCCCACTAGCTGCCCTCTACAACTTACGTCCACCTGAAATTAAAAAAAGTACATAAGGTGCTGTACAAACCGACATATGCTCTCGTTTGATGATGACCATAAGACATATATTGTCAACCCGAATTTTTTTCCACGTAGTCAAGACATATTCAAGAAATTATAGACAACAATGACAATTACGTCATATTGATGCAGTTGCACAGCCAGAAAAATATTTCAGGAGGTGTTTTATGAGGCTTTACATGGGGTGGAGGAGTCCCCATCGTTCATTTTTGGGAGCACTACATTAGTGGTTATGGCGCTGCTGTGATGTCACAATGTTGTAAGCTCGTGTTACCCTGGGCATTAGGAATTACTCTAAGCTACAATGTATCAGAATCAGTGTATCAGAAGGGTAAGCAGCAGATGTTACCTGCGGGCTTCATGCTGAAACGCGTGTGCGCAAAACACTTCCGCTGTGGTGGGTGACGTCGTTGGTTTAATCATACACGCAGGACAATTGCGCGCGCATGGACCAGCGGCAGCAACCTAAAAACGATACATTTTCTCGTTATACGAGGGGTGTTCAAGTCAAACCGGGAGTTTCTGTCTCCTGAGTGTACAAATGGCTCGCGCTACTTATTTTTCGTCATTTTCACACGCGACAGGCCTCCGCTTCACCACGTTGTGGTCCAAAGTTTGTGCAAAACAGAAGACACGTGCTGGACAAGATGGCCGATAACGAGGTAAGCGCGCACATCGAACAGCGAATTGTCATGAAGTTTCTCGTGAATGAAGGCGAGAATCCACCTGAAATTCACAGAATACTTCAGGCTCAGTATGCCCACGATACACTTTGCCGCAGCAAAGCGTTTGGGTGGTGCAAACGGTTCCGAGATGGCCGTACATCAGTGCAGGACGATCCCGGCAGTGGCGGCTCAGAGCCCAGTGTCAGAGTTCCTGAAAACATCCAACTTGTGGAGCGTCACGGTTTTCTGGGACAAGGCTGGCGTTGTTTATGTTGATTTTCTGCCCAGTGGTACCGCCATCAATAGTGCATATTACTGCAAGGGTATCAGGGACGTGCTGAAGCAAAAGCGGCCAGACCCCATCACCAAAGGAGTCCTCCTCCTACAGGACAATGCACGCCCGCATACCGCGCATCCAAACCCAAAATCCGCGGTCACCCCCCGCCGGCGCGCTCCGCCACTATGCTCAGCCGCTATGCGTGAAGCGGCCTTACAGGATGTGAATTCAATGGGAGACAGCCTTTATGCCAAATAACAGCAAAAGTGAATAAAAATATCAAGATGTTATCGTCTAATACAGAAGAATACCATGCAAAGAACCCCTGAAGACATGAAAGGCACTAGCAGAATATAAACCTAGTGCACCCTGGCCAAATGAATTTTAATGCATAGCGCCTATAAGGATTCCGTCGATTTTTGCGAAGGGCCCATGTTTAGACTGCGATTTTTTCGACAAAGACAGTCAAATTCTGGAAATGTCATCGCCTATTTTTAGTCAGTACGTCCTCCAGGCCACATACCAACCACGGCACGATGTGTGAGTGTTAACCCTGATGCACGCAGGGCCTTCAAAGTGCCGACTCAGACAGGGTTCCCCTCCTAGGCGCTGAGACGGACTAAGTCCCAGTATTATCGCATGCGCTGAGGCTGTACGACCGGTCTGAAGGAGTTCGAAAGGCGGACGGTCATTTTTTCCGGAACTCCAAAGGGCTGACAGAATGGAAAACTTTCCGTTGAGGGAGTAATATACAAATCATAGCGTTTTGTGTTTTGTATCGCTGCTATATTAAACTATATGACTCAATAAAATTGTCCATTTCGAGTGCCGTTTTCGAAGCGATTTTGTCAAATGTGACTTCTCAGGGTGCAACAGGGGAGCAAGGTACGGGATTCAAACCACGTGATCTTACTTTTACATATACATATTACAAAATCAGCTTTGGACATCTTTAATAGTATTGTTATATCACATGATATTAAGCCCCAAAGTTGATGAAATTGACATTTGGCCATTTCGAGTGCCGTTTTGGAGGCGCTTTTGTCAAACGCGACCTCTCAGGGTGCAACAGGGGAACAAGGTACGGGGTTCAAACCCCGTGATCTTACTTTCAGATACACATATTACAAAATCAGCTTAGGACATCTTTAACATTATCGTTATATCAAATGACATTAAGACCTAAAGTTGATGAAAATGGTCATTTGAGCATTTCGAGTGCCGTTATGGTGGCGATTTTTTTCAACCGCGACCTCTCATGCTGCAACAGGAGAACAAGGTACGGGGTTGAAACTCCGTGATCTTACTTTTACATATACATATTACAAAATCAGCTTAGGACATCTTTAATATTATTGTTATATCAAACTACATTAAGTCCCAAGTTTGATGAAATTGGCCATTTGGAGTGCCGTTTTGGAGGCGATTTTGTCAACCGCGACCTCTCAGGCTGCAACACGGGCACAAAGTACGGGGCTCAAACCCCGTGATCTTACTTTCAGATATACATATTACAAAATCAGCTTAGGACATCTTTAATATTATCGTTATATCAAATGATATTAAGCACCAAAGTTGATGAAATTCGCCATTTGGCCATTTGGAGTGCCGTTTTGGAGCCGAGTTTTTCAAACGCGACTTCTCAAAGTGCAACAGGGGAACAAGGTATGGGGTTCATACCCCGTGATCTTACTTTCAGATATACATATTACAAAATCAGCTTAGGACATATCTAATATTATTGTTATATCAAATTATATTAAGCCCCAATGTTGATGAAAATGGTCATTTGAGCATTCCGAGTGCCGTTTTGGAGGCGATTTTGTCAAACGCGACCTCTCAGGGTGCAACAGGGGAACAAGGTACGGGGTTGAAACCCCGTGATCTTACTTTTACATATAGATATTACAAAATCAGCTTAGGACACCTCCCCACTCTCCATTTCAAAATAAAGTTGTTGTCAGCTTAGGACATCTTTAATATTAGTGTTATATCAAATGATATTAAGCCCCACAGTTGATGAAATCCGCCATTTGGCCATTTGGAGTGCCGTTTTGGAGGCGATTTTGCCAAACGCGACTTCTCAGGGTGCAACAGGGGAACAAGGTATGGGGTTCATACCCCGTGATCTTAGTTTCACATATACATATTACAAAATCAGCTTAGGACATATCTAATATTATTGTTATATCAAATTATATTAAGCCCCAATGTTGATGAAAATGGTCATTTGAGCATTCCGAGTGCCGTTTTGGAGGCGATTTTGTCAACCGCGACCTCTCAGGCTGCAACACGGGCACAAGGTACGGGGCTCAAACCCCGTAATCTTACTTTCAGATATACATATTACAAAATCAGCTTAGGACATCTTTAATATTATTGTTATATGAAATTATATTAAGCCCCAAAGTTGCTGAAATTGGCCATTCGACCATTTTGAGTGTCGTTTTGTAGGCGATTCTGTCGAACGCGACCTCTCAGGGTGCAGCAGGGGAAAATGGTACGGGGCTCAAAGTCGGAAATCTGGATTTCACGTCTGCATTCTGTAAAACCAGCTTGAGACATTTTTGATATTATTTTTATATCAGATCATATGAAGCCCCAAATTTGATTCTTTTTTTTTTTTTTTTGCCTTCGCGAGTGTCGTTTTGGAAGCAGTTTCCTCAAACACGACCTCTCCATGTACAGGGGTACAGGTACGCCCTGGCACTACGATTAAAGGGGCTTCGCATGTTTTAAAGGGCTCGATCTGCTGCCGAGCGTTGCGGTAACCTCTGTTACAATCCCACTAGAAGCCGTTCATAGTATCTTTTTCGCACCATGATGCAAGTCATTTGAGTCATTGTAAAGGGCCCCGCTGCCGCCTTTTCCAAATTTTGCGGTAGTCTCCGATACAAACACAGGAGAGGGGCATAACATAAGCCGTCACGTCTTTGTATGCATGTAATCTGTCTTTGCCAGCATGATTAAAGGGGGTTTTGCCTGTTTTAAAGGGCTCTGCTGCAGCCTTTTATGGAGTTTGCGGTCGCCTGCGTTATAATTCCAGTAGAAGGGCAATGGCATAAGCCGTTGCGAATACGTATATAACTTTGGAACTATGATACAAGGGTATCGACTGTTTAAAAGGGATCTGCTGCCGCATTTTCCGTATTTTGCAGTGGCCTCTGTTACAATCCCAGTAGAAGGGCATAGCACAGGCCATTGATGACATATCTTTGGCAGCATGATACAAGGGATCTCACCCGTTTTGAAGGACTATCCTGCATCCTTTTCCGATATTTGCGGTTGCCTGTGTTATGATCTCGGTAGAATGGCATAGTATAGGTTGTTGATAATAAGTCTTTGACAGCATGACACAAGGCGTTCGCTCGTTTAAGAGGGCTCTGCTGCCACGTTTTCCGAATTTGGCAATCGCCTTTGTTATAACCCCAGCAGAATAGCGTTGCACAAGCCAATTATGACTTTCTTTCGCTTCATGGTACAGGGAGCGTCGCCCGTTTTGAAAGGCCTTGCTGCCGCCGTATCCGAATTTTGCGGCACCCTTTTGCGCAATCCCAGTAGAAAGGCATAGCATAAGCAGTCATGAATATGCCTTGGGTACCATGATACAAGGGGTTTCGTACGTTTCAAAGGACTTTGCTGCTGCCTTTTCAAAATTTTGTGGTCGCTTCTGTTGCAATCCCAGTAGAAGAGCATCATAAGCCGTTGATAACATCTGTTTGGAACCATGATTAAAGAGGTTTCGCCCGTTCTAAAGGACTCTGCTTCAGTCTTTTACGGATTTTGCGGTCGCCTCCGTTACGATCCCAGTGGGAAGGGCAATAGCATATGCCGTCACGAATATGCCTTTGGCATCATGATACAAAGGGTGTAACCCGTTTTAAAGGGCTCTGCTGGCGCCTTTTCCAAATTTTTGCGGTCACCACTGTTAGAATCGCACTACAAGAGCCTATAGTATAAGTCGTTGATAATAGCTTCGCTATGCAGAATACATCAGTGACTCTTCGTGGTGTATTCCTTGGATGCCCCTACCGTCATCAGGGTTGCAAAAGGTTGTTTTTTTACTTCTCGCAAAGAAGTTGGCAAGTGATGCAATGTTTCAGAAGAACAGTGTGGGTCATTTCATGCAGGTAGACGTGTAAGCGAAGCATGGACTTCTCTGTGCGTGCTGCACTTCGAGAAAAATTGTTTGATTACCATTAACAGTGAATTTCAAAAGGCTCCTTAAAGGATATGTGTTTTCATGTATGATGTCTTTTCCTCAGACTTTAGCACCAGTGCTCGTAAGTGTCTGCTGCCGTGTAAGTGTTCGGACTGCCGGCGATTTGCCGTGCAAGTTCACTTTTGTTCCTCGTATCTTGGCAAGTTATTTCCTTGCCATATCGTCGCGGCTCTCTCATGCTGATTTCAAACGGCACGTATCAGCTTTTAGTCCGTTGCGCAACTGGTATAAGCAGCGGAGAGCAACGACGATTTCTTCTTTGTCATTGGTGTTGCGGCTGGCACTATCATCACTGCGCATAGAAGCCAAGATGCGGGATACGACGTGATAAGATGTCTGCGTGATTTCGAGTGGAGCGAACCATAGGGGGGTACGTATGTTTATGGATACACATCTTTGGGGTATATGCATTGGCGGCCAAACTGTATTAGGCAATCTCAGGAAGTTCGGGGGGGGGGGGGGCTGGAAAAATTCAGGGGAAGTGTACACCTCACTGTTGGAGGGGGGGAGGGGTAATGAAACTCCTGGAAATGACCGCAATTATAGCAAAGTGCCTTAGCGTAAAAAATATAGAAAAGAAACAGCTGAGCCATATAATTATTAGGCATTCGCATATACAATTCATCACTGAAACACTTCACTTGACACACCAACAGAAACAAATGAGCTGCCTTTCCAAATGACACACTGAAAATTCGAAAGGCGTTTCAAGTTCTTCGTACATAGTTCTTCACGAACGATTGTCCCAACGTTCAGGAGCACTGAAATTGTCTGTTTACACAATGTATTGTGGATTTTGCTTACCTTTGCAACGTGAAAAAGAAAAAAAAATAAGAGAAAGCGAAATAATTAAAAATGTTCACACAATGACCCTCGTACATAACTGCTCCATCTGTCTTTTTCCCCATTTTTTTCTCTGCGCCCCTCTGTGCTCCGTATAGTTTTTTGCGCATGATATCCGGAGGGGCTGCTGCTATGCTGCAAGCCCATAAACTTAGTGTAATAATTAAGATGATGCCATGCTCTGGACTTGTCTTCACTATTACTTCTTAATTATCATATTATTTACAGTGTAGTTTATCAACATGCACGTTCAGACCAGGTCGCCATAACTACTTGGTGAGGTTTATGAGTCACAAGAACTGCTCGAATGTGTATGTACTTCCTAATATCGACAGTAGCAGCACTGCATCGAGCAAGAGTAAAAACAAGGCCTGAAAACCTGGTTTCTTTCCGAATCCTTCATTGTTAGGGGGGTCAGCTTTATTCTATTTAGTGGTCAAGAGCCCTCGGGGCACAGAATAGCTGACTACAAGCAATGCGCATGCGGCCCGCATGTATGAGGGCCCTCGTTACCCTGATCTAAGCATTGCATCATCTTCATCGAGAAATAAATAATGTACTCGAGGGCGCGTGGCAATTGTTTATCGTTCCCTCCACATCTACTCAAGAACAACTTTACTTTTAACGTTGGATGTCTAATCGCCACCGGCGGTATTCTGCCCTGTTCCAGTCTCTACTACCCTATATTCAATCCGATGCCAGTCTTCATACCATGGATCCATACAAATGGTTATTGGAAATCTACAATAAACTGAACATCAAGTTGTAATAGGCTGGAATTGAAGGAAGGGGTCGCACAATCAATCCGCGTTATTGTTGTTTCGTTTCAAGCTTATCTAAACCTTTCTGATTGCTATGCAATTTAGTTTTGGAGCACCTTATATTTTCCACGCATAACTATACTACTGAATACAACAGATATCTGTCGACGTCTGTACGCCGCTCATAACCGCAGTTACTTCGCAGCGTTAACATGCAATAAAAAAATACAAAAAAACTGAAGACAACAAGCTCCGTATGACGCATCCGATGCACTCTACATTTGTAGCTGTAAGGGACGAATGTCGCCTCGGTAGAAATACTTCCACCCGCTGGATCACGTCACGGGAATGTTTCCAGGCGGGGGCGGCATCAGACGTGCATTGTCATTCAGAGATGCGATAACACTCTACCGAACACGTTTCAGAATGGATTCCCACAAAAAAGCTCATTTTCATCTTATTTTGGTTTTGTCACTGATTTTCCTTTCCCACACTTCAGCCAATCAACTTTTTCCGACGTCCGGAAGGCAAAATCTGACATGGTGCTTTAAGTTAGAAACTGCAACATCTGTTGTTAATAATAATAATAATAATAATTCGGTGTTTACGTCGCGAGACAACTGAGATCATGAGCGACGCCACAGCGGTCGGTCTGTGGATTGCTTTTGCCCACCTGAGGGTTCTTTAACGTGCGATGAAAGCTCATCACACGGCACCCCGTATTTAACGTCCCTCGCGGAAGACGGCGTGTCTAAGCAACTTGTACCCTGCCACCAAGTTGCTGGCGTCCTCGGCCGGGTTCGAACCCGCGATCTCGGGATCAGAAGGCGAACACGCTACCGACTGAGCCACCGAGGCCGGTTAACATCTGTTGTAATTGTTTCTTTTTGTGTTGTTGTAAATTGCCCTGTGACCTATCCACCTGCGACTATACCCACAAGTATGGGTAAACAGTATTGTAAATACACTAAAATAATATTCACTAATGTTCTCTACTTCTTCACCGCCTCGTGTGTCAGCGACCTTCTGTATTCCTAGCCACTACAGGGATTTGGGAATATACACGCCTTCGATTCTGAATGTATTTAAATCTGCACCAAAATTTCTGGTCCAACGAAGTCGCGTTTGATCAAGTCATTGCCAAGATAACACTCGCAGACGGCAAACTGTCCATATCTTCCATTTCCTTTCGCAATAACTGTTGATATAAACGTGATATCGAAGATGTCATCATTTAATTACGTTGTTGTATATCCATGCTTAATAGCTATGAGTCCGCTGCCCATACCTCTTTCTCATGCTACAGCCTGCGAAGCAGCGTTTGGTCATATCGTTCATTTTCAAGCGACCAACAACAGGACAAACAGGAGACAAGATCGCTAACAAGTCGCTCTGTTGTTGTTTCGTGTTTGTTCTTTGGTCGCTCCTGGATTTACGCCAGTCAGCCCAATCTATATACTTCAGACATTTTGTCAAATCGTCGCCCAAGTGGAACTCACTGGCGCCAAATTGTCAATTTCCTCTATTTTAGCTCGTAATAACTATTGATATTGACGGTATCATCATGTAATTACGTAGTACGTATGTATATCGTCTGCCGACCGTAGCTGTTGCCCTTGCTGCACCCTAAGAACTTGCATTTAGTCAGTTTGTCGTCCAGAAGGCTATCACAGGCGACAATCTGCCAATTTCATCCGGCAGTCTCCCCGATATCTGGAAAGTTTCATGCTCGTTCTCATAGTTATACATCACGTCTTATTCTTTATCTTACGCGAAAGTTTCCGGGCGTGTTATCGGTTTTGTTATCCGGTCGGGGCGCGAGAATTGTTCACCTCAGATATGTCCTCCTCTCCCTGCCCAAATCTGTTCCTCCTCACGTACTCACGCACCACCCTGTAAACTTAGCTTCCTTGCGTAGTCCTCTGCTATCAGGTCAAGCGGGGTTTCAGAGGGGGTGTCCCGGAATGCTGCACTTGTCACGTCGGCGTACTTGAATTGATCTCATTGAAATGCTTACGGGGAACATCTGCAAAAACTGCAAATACAATACTAGGCGCGAAAACATATATGATTAGAATAAATATTTCAAGAGGAAGTCATTTGAATATATTGTTATTTATAGCTATTTTTCCATTCCAGGCATGTTATGTGGCTACACGAAGGATTCCGAAAAAGAAAAACAACAACAACAACATGGCTAATAGGATGTTGCTGCAAAGGGAATCCTGGCCGAGGAGGTGAGCTGTTAAGATTACAAATGTATAATACGGTTCCGTTGTAAAGTGAGAAATTGTCAAGTAGTGCACGAATGTTAGTTCGTGCGAAAAAGAAACGAGGAAAGGAAAGTCATGCATGCATCAATTCACGAATTGTAATGTATCACTTTCATATTCACATGTTTCCATTCAGTGAATGAACTAATGAAACTAAGTTCATTTTATGGAGATGCTCTGTGTTTACCTGGAAGCCACATTTTTAAGGCGTGTCATATTTTTGCCTAGATGAACATTTATGTTAGCTTTGTACGAAATAACGGACACATATCAACACGCGTATGCAGCTTGTGCAAATGAAAACCAGCCATGTAGAGTGAAATGCATGTTTTTTTGTTTTTTTTTATCGTAACTTATTCACGGTTGCTCTTTGCTTCTTGCAGGCTTACTCATTCCAGAAGCAAGAATTGTATCATTGTAAGGCGAATGGAAGTCAACTGACGTCGACTGAGATAGGTGTTCTTTCTTGGCCAGTGAGTGTAGGATGACTAAAAAAACGTCACAACAAAGCCAATGTTCATCTAGCTCTCTACATAACTTCACATAGTAGCGTGCTTCACAGCAACATCAACACTACCTTGTGGGCGCACACATTACGCAATGTGCTGTATTTTGCGGTGGTACGATAACATACGTTTGTCTCACAATATGTGTGTGTCTATATACAGGGTGTCCCAGAAAACGTGTCATTGAATTATAATAAAAAAACTACACCACCTAGAGTCATGCGGTCAATGGCATTTGTTCTTACTGGGTTTTTGCCACCTCCTCATGTGAATGTCGTGTAACGTAAGTTTAATTATGTAAATTTTTGTGAGCTTAAGTCGGAAATTTGCCTAGTAAAGGTCACTTTTTTACTCCACCAATGTGAAGAGCGTGTCTAATTTAGTCAAATTAATGATAATTGACAGGGATATTCAGGAGCTATCTCATCGGAAAAAATAGCCGAACATCATGCGTTACGGAGGTCGCACAGAATAGCGCACGATGAATTTTTCAGCGCAATCTTTGTCAGTCCGACGAAAGGAGGTTGGAAACCCAGCCCTCCCCGACGTTGCAGAGGGAGATAAAACAGGCACGGCTTATCACGTCCGACTTTCGCTGGGATAATGCTTTCCCTCTCCCAATTTAGGAACTGTTACTTTTTCTACTATCACTCTGTGGGCTGGCTTCGGAACCTCCTTTCGTCGCACTGAGAGCGATTGAGCTCAAAAAGTCATCGCGCGCTATGGTCCGGTGCTCCGAAAAGCATGATATTCGGCTATTTTTTCCGATGGGATAGCTCGTGAATATCACTGTGAATTGTCATGAATTTGAGTGAATTCGGCACGCTCTTCATATTGGTGGGGTAAAAAAGTGACCTTTACTTGGCAAATTTCCGAGTTCAATTCGCAAATATTTATGTAATTAAACTTGGAGATCATGACGTTCCCATGAGGAGGTGGCAAAAACCTAATAAGAACAAATGCTGTTGACCGCATGATTCTATGTGGCATAGTTTTTTTATTATAATTCAATGACACGTTTTCTGGGACACCCTGTATATGTAATAAGGGCCTTAATGGCTCACTGCATGGCTTATACCCTGCTGAATGTGTATCCATTACCTGGCTGCAACATTGCATATCAATGCAGGTCACAACACATTTTGACTTTTGGCCGGAATGAGACATCTTCGGTCGCAATGAGACTACCTTCGGCCGTATTAAGACTTTCGGCCGTAATGAGACATCGTCCGTAATGAGACTTTGATCGTAATGAGATACAATCAATCGGGCTCCCGTTAAGAGGCTTATTCACACTGGGGCTTACGTCACGGCTGCAGATCGGGCCGTGGCTTGATGGTCACGCCGCTACGGGAAGGTTTATTTTGGGGGATGGACTCTCGACCCTTCTCTCTATCAAAATTGTTTGGTCCCTGGCCAAATCCAGCCCAAGACCAAACGCAGTATTCTGAGTAAATACTCATACTGCTATGGGATTCGACCGTAGTCGTAACGTCTCTTCTGAGAGGATAGGGCTTTTTCTAGGTTTTCGAGTGCTTCTGCACGTATGTCGTGTAGCATTTCAATGCTCTGAAGTCGCGACAAGTCGTGAACGATTACACCAACCTGAATCTCGTTTTCGATAGAGATTCAAATCCACAGAGGAGGAAATCTGGTGAAAATCTTGTAGAATCTTGTCTTGAAGTCTTTATGAGAGACGTAGATGGGTAGAAATCCAGCGAACCGGTAGAATGTAGGAAGGGAGTTGCCTCAGGTCAGAAGCCGCCGATATTTCGAACAGAGACTGTTCTTCTTCTGGGCCCAGAAGAAGAACAGTCTCTGTTCGAAATATCGGCGGCTTCTGTCCTGAGGCAACTCTTATGAAAGACATGGTGTTTGCGATGTATTGGTCCCATTTTGAAGGATTCTCAAAGCAATAGTTTTTAGAATATTCTTTATGGTCGCCACAGACCTTTCCACAAGACCGTTTGCTTGATGGAAAAAATAAGGACAAGAGGTTGTGTGTTCAATTCCTGTTGTAGTTAGGCATTTTTCTATGTTCTGACTCATGAAACCTGAACCTTGGTCAGAAACAATTGTCATGGGAATGCCAAAAGTTGTGTTGATCTTTTCCTTAATGAACTGTATGATGTGTGACGATGCTGTTGATTTGACAGCCTGAGTTACTACAAAACGTATTGTGTGGTCAACACATACAATGATGTACTTGTTTCCATTTCCTGTTTCCGGAAGTGGACCAATGTGATCGAGGGATATTGTGGTGAATGGTTGTGTGGGAATCCATCGAGGATGTAAGTATCCCACGGGCTTCGATGTTTGTTGAAGCGCAGACAAACATTACAGTACCTGGACGTCCTTATTAATGGACGACCACCAGTATTTACTCAGAATACTGTTTTTGGTCTTGAATTTGTCCATGTGACCACGTTTATCATGAAATTTAAGCAATACCTCTTTTCTAAGAGATTCTGGTATATGACAATCCTTCTTTTTGTCAGTCCGTTGTGTTGAGTGGGTTTATGGCAGAGTATGTCATAAACCCACATGAAGGTATTCCGCATGTTCTCAGCTTTGCGAGAAGAAATATTACGATTTTTGAGCACTTAAAAAATCTCTAATAAGGACTGATCTGACTGCTGGTGATTGGAAAGATGAGAGTTCTCGACAGTGAGAATTAGTGACGGGACCAAAGGTTGTGGGATGCGTGATAGAGCATCAGCGACAACATTTTTTTTCTCGAACGATGGTGTATGTTCAGAGGAAGTTCTTGAAGATCGAGAACCATGCGAGCAAATTTTCTGTTGATTTGCTGTGCATTGGTCATTAAAGAGACACTGTAGTTTTCTGTCCAAACATGGACGATAGGCAACCCGTACACATAAACACGAAATTTGTCTGTAAGTGCCCAATAAAGAGTAATGCATTCGAGCATGTTTGAATGCAGTTTTTCCCCTGCTGTTTGGTTGCTCTGCTGGCATACTCAACAACATTGTATCACACATATTTCCCTTTTACTGACCTCTTCAGATCAACACTTTGCGCATTTCAAATTTAGTGTCACTTTATCACAGTATTTCGCATAAACTTCGCATCATTCACTGTGTATGTATTGCATGTCACTATGCTATTCATCCTATGCTGTGTTATGTCATGTACTATTAACATATCCTCTTGAGTATTTACTGTATTTCGCCGTTAACCAATTCACAATGTGTTTAGAATCAGGAGGCTCTACTCCTTCTTTTGAGGGTGGATTATTAAACGCCCTTAAATCTAGGTTGTTCTGAACTTCAGGACAAAAGATACTGGATGGTTCTGCCAAGGGCCCTGACATGAATCATGTTCTCTTCCGTTTTTTTTTTTATCCTGTTTCAGAACAGCTTCGATTTGGAACGGTTAAACTTCTGCCTTACCGCTATAGTAACGTTCCATTTTTCCCCACTGTAATAACGAAATGAGGATATTTCATTTTTTGTTAGAGGTGGGCGTGTGAGAGCCAAACTGCTCACTCGGCCTCGCCGTCATTGTCATGAGTCAGCAGTGGCGCCGCTACATGCTTATAAGCGCGCGCCACGTGCTGTTGCGCGTTCTTTATCGTACGACGTTCATCATCATACGTCGTTACTCATGGATGTTGGATCCTTGCTTTAACTCATTCGGCCCTTCATCACCCGAATTGCTAGATATATCTGTTTAGTCATTTTCTCATTGTATGGATCATGCCAGAGTGCTAGTCAACTGTCTGCGTGTTATCCAAATGCCGTATTCCTGGAGGCAGATAGCCAGGGACATCGGGTCCGTCACCGACGCTTGTCTACATTCTTCACCCCCTTCCCTCGGTCTATCTTGCCTCACATCCAGCCCAGCATGACTAGCATAGTGACGTGCAATACATACACAATGAACAGGGCCGGCGATGGGCAGGAGGGGGGGGGGCGAGTAATGCGACCGCCTTAGGCCCCGCGCTTGCATAGGCCCCGCGCACGAAGCCCTCATCCAGGAACTACTTTTTTTTAAATATCAAGTTTGCACTTAATCGCACGGGCAATCTTCGACTAAAACAGAAATGAGAGAAGAATGTGTTACGTGCCATTCCGTCATGTGATGAGAAAAAGCCCAACTTTTAAGAAAAATCCGCAAACCCTGCAAGCTATACCGAGGATTTCGCACCCTTCTCTCCTGCTGCCATTTCCCGTACTGCTAAAATCTCCCACTACGAAAATCTTCTCATTTCTTATCTTTTCATTACTGCTGGTGTGAAACAGGCCCCGCGATGTGCCTTTGCCTCAGGTCCCGCACGCCCCTAGCACCGGCCCTGACAGTGAATGATGCGAAGTTGATGCGAAATACTGTGATGAAGTGACGCTAAATTTGAAATGCGCAAAGTGTTGATCTGAAGAGGTCAGTAGAAGGGAAATGCCAAACGACAACAGTGTAAACGTGTGTTTGAGTGTGGCTGTGTGTATGAGTAACTCATATGTGGAACTCCCCCCCCCCCCTGTGAAAAGTACTCACTCTGCCCTCAAAGTCCTTTTGACCTTTTTGGACACAATAGGACTTCGATGCTTGTGAAGAGGCTCATTATTTCATTCCCCACATCGTATCAGAGTATCGCCCCCTGGCGATGAAACTCCCCATTTTTGATGTAAAAAATAAAGTTGTTGTTGTTGTTGCTGTCTTTTATTTTTCTGTCTGTGAATAATAGAGACTAAGAGGAAGCAAGTGATTGTTTATGCGATCCAACGGAAACACCTCTTTGAGTCTGAGGAGCCCAAGACAAAGTCTTCGTCGGCACATATTCTGTCGTTGTCTTGTTTCTCTTTCTCACCACGCTCCTCAGACTCAAGGAGATGTTTCGGGTGGAACAGATACCAGAGGAGCTTTGTGTCGGAGGGATAGTGTGACAGTCCCACTGAACATGTTTATGTGAGGCAACACATTTCCCTTGAAAATTGTTTAAAATTGGGCTGTTCGGTGTAGCATACTTTAAAAGCGATAAAACCCCCGTGCCGGCAAACTGTGCCCTTGTGTCGTCCTTTGACTAGTTTCCTGGCACGGGGGTTTTATCGCTTTTAAAGTACATTTCCCCTGCCACCTCAAGAAACGTTACCTCCAAGTAGGGCAACTTCATGCATGTGAACATTCAAAATCTGGGAAAATTTCTTGGCAAAAATGAAAGACATCCCGCCCGATATAAACGTGCACAAAAAGGGGGGATATGTCTTCACAGTGTTCGATCAGCCAGACAGGTGCCCTCCTCGCACACATGCCCCGACGCCCCTAACATGAGATGATTTACTCCACAAAATTGGGTTTTTCCTTTTCTTCGCGTTTCGACGAGAGAAAACGTGTCGCTCTCACATATTTTCCGTCGTTTCCAACATAATCGGTAGACAGCGAGCAACTTACGGGGATACATCCTGTTAACATTCGGCATTTCTCGACAAATTCCGAAAACCACAACCACTACCTGTATCACTTACGCTCTATTTGAGGTGCCCTAACTTACATGAGAGGGCAATCAATATCAAACGGGATCACCAGATGTGCTTGAACTGTTATGAAAACGAAAGATAGAATGACGGCAAATGTTATTTCTCTTATGTGTTTCTTTTTTCTTCTCTAGAAATAGCGGCAGCGGTGCAGAAGAAAAGCATAACGCAACCCAAACTTTTAACGGAAGTACTTTTGAGGACACATTTTTAAAATGTAGTGGAACATCTACTTGCTTTCTTAAAAATAATGTAGCGCAGGTGTATGAAAAACTGGCGACTACACTACGCGCAAGAGTACCGTCCGCTTTCCGAGGCAGAAGTGTCTTCTCTTGCCTTGTCAGATTCCTATCAATTCAACACCATTATTTTAAAAGTTCTTACACTTTTTTTTTGCGTCAGAGTGAATCTAATGACCTCCACGCACCTACATATAGCGAGATTTTTTTTAAAATTAGGTTCCTTCATTTCGACTTTTGCTCCCCTTACATCATAATGATCTCATGGAACGTCACACTTACCTTCAGAAAAGCAGTGCATCTGCTTCAAAACGATTATGAGGGGTTTCAGGAAGACCGGGAAATGTAATTTTCTGCATTTCGTAAGAACACGAAGAAAGTGCGGTGCAAAGTGCTCGCGTGAATGTTTCATTCGCGCGTCTAATGGGCTCTCTCACGAATTTCCCAGACGCCGGGACAACCACATTACTCAATTTCTTCACCATTTTTACTTTACGAAATTTCTATGCACTGTCCTCTAGTTCTTTCTACTCCCATCGCTATATTCGCAAAGGAAATCTCACTGAGAGAGGCGAGGATGTACGGGGATGTACGAGGTAGCTTTTTGTGTTACCTGGAAGGTTAATACCTTGCTTTTCAGTGCTTAGCGGATCCTGTCCAATGAATTAACCAAGTAGAATTAAAGCCACATCTTGAAGCATTCAAGCGAAGCATGAATGGAGAGTAAATGATGAACCTGTAAACGATAAAGAACTCCGTTACGCGTTCCACTCCGGTCCATTACGTATTTCGTTGTTGAGGAATTCGGTAATTCGGTCCCTAGCGAAATTAGAAAAAGCGTGCTGCACGTGTGTATTAGACAATGAACATCTCCACGCCAATCCCTTTCTTTCGAAGTCCGAGTTTTCAGTATTTTCCTGTGGGCATCGGCAACGCGGCCGAGTGACGAAGGAGGAGCATATTACGGGAGTGGGAGATCGGCTCGCGCGACGTTTCGTGACTTTCCTTCGGGGAAGCATGATACGGCGCACGACGGCAGGGACGAAGTAAAGAAAAGACAGGGCAGTTCGCTGCACTTCAGCCTTACTCACGTTGCGCGGGACGCTGTACTTTGGTCCCAACTTTAACGTTTCCTTCACCCGCTGCGGAACCTCCACTTTGCCGAGAACAGTCTCTTCCTTACCTGGAAATTGTGTACCTTTCGGGAATTGGGAAAATCGGGGTGGGATTTTTAAAAGATAGAATGGCTTTCAACGAGGATAGTCTCCCTCTTGTCTTTTATTAAATAAGAGTTTCCCTCTTCTCTCCTTCTCAAGATGCGCGACAAAGTGGAAGGGCCTCTTACTAGTCACCTTAAAAGATCTCCGCCTATGATTAGTGCCACTTTACTTCCTTTACTTTGCCTTTCCTTTACTTACACGTTCCTTACTCTACTTTAACTGCCTTTACTTTAACGAGAAAAGGTTTGTTGATCTGTGGATCCCGCAGGAGATCCCGAATCTTATACCCCTGTCACATGGACTAATTCAGTGTCACTTTCAACGAGTGACACTTGCAATTAGTGCGATTCGTGTGCTGTCACACGGCATCTTTCAGTGACGCTCGGCAGAAAGTGCAGTAACAATTTAGTGAGTTTCCCAAACTCGCTTCACTTCACTTCGGCGGGCCGGGTGCGTAGCCTCGACAGCAAGCTTCGAGGTATACAGGTAAAAATGTTGAGGGAAAGCAAAAGGTCCTGAGAAGCACAATATTTTTCAACTAGTATTTTCATCGGCGTGCTTATTTGATATAAGTACAGTGTAACATTGTGCCGAAAGAAGGCTTAATTACTCTGGTTAACATGTTCTGAAAACTTCGCAGTCTTCGCAGTCGCAGATTTTGGATCTGCTTCTTACTCGCCCTGACTTCTGGAGGCTCGTCACAGTCACGTATTTGAGGCCAATTTGCTTAATGTTGGAAGAAGATTTGCGGAATGTTGGAAGAAATGATTGTAAATATAAGAAAAACACTGTTGTCTGACGGAATTGTGGCGCACGCCTAACAAATTCGCCGCCGTTCAATCTCATCTATCGTCATTGCCCTCATAGCTTAGTGATACACTTACTTAAAGGACTACCGCATCCGGGAACGTATGTATGACACCGATACGGTATCGTTCGTCACCGCTTCAGAGCCAACTTGGCCAAGTTTCTAATCGGAAAAGAGCTTACATATTAAATACACGATTTTTGTAAAGATTCACGCTCCCTCTACAGCTAACACCACGATGATGTAAGCCTGGCACACGAATGGGAGCTCAGCGCAGGCAATTGTCTCCGTGGTTGTCTGCTTGCCGTTCGCACCGCAATATACTAAGTGAAAAGTCGGCGGTAAATATCCCGACTTTCGTTTCCCAGTGTCAGTTCCGATGTGACCATTTTGCGTGGAACACCGTGTTATGCTCCTGGCTGGAATAGAACTGCACTATAGTTTCAGAATCGACCGGGACGGGTGCGATAATGCCTTTAAGCCGTGTAGCAAGCATACAGTGAAAGTGCCATTCGCTTGGGAGGAGTACACTTCATGAAAATGCACTAAATAGCCCATGTGACAGGGGATTAAAATTGTAGAAGAGGTGCCGTACGATTATTGTTATTGAAGTTCGGCTGTTTGTAAGCCGATGAACGCAGCGAAGGATACCATATTTTCCTGTCTGTAACTCGCGACAATGATGCACGATACATAAAAGGCACCAATGCATAACGCGTACTGCGGAGATGAAGGTGCCGCTCTATATACGCGTAGTTCAATAGATCACAGAAACTTTTATTGCTACACTATGGCTAGTGGCTGCGGTAATCAAAGACTGTTAGTCGACTATGACTATATTTTGATTACATATATTACGACGGGCGTTCAAGTCAAACCGGGACTTTCTGTCTCCTGGGTGTACAAATGGCTTGCGCTACTGCTTTTTCTTCATTTTCACACGCTACAGGCCTCCGCATTCACCACGTGGTGGTCCAAAGTTTGTGCAAAACAAAAGGCACGTGCTGGATAAGATGGCCGTCAACGAGGTGAGCGTGCACATCGAACAGCGAATTGTCACGAAGTTTCTCGTGAATGAAGGCGCGAAGTCATCTGAAATTCACAGAAGACTTCAGGCTCATGGCCACGATACACTTAGCCGCAGCAAAGCGTTTGAGTGGTGCAAACGGTTCCGAGACGGCCGTACATCAGTGCAGGACGACCCCGCCCGGGACGGCCCAGAGCCCAGTGTCAGAGTTCCTGAGAACATCCAACTTGTCGAGCGCCTGATCCTCAAGGACCGACGGATAACATATCTCGATATCAATAGTGCATATAGTGCGATCAATAGTGCATATTACTACCAGGTTCTCAGGGATGCGCCGGTAAGGATTTCTACGCTGCTGGCATCCATGCCCTCGTGAAACGCTGGGACAAGGGGATTAGTGCAGCTGGAGATTACGTTGAAAACTAAAACTAATTTCTCGCCTGTAAGTTCATTTTACTTTTGCGAAAAATGAAAAGTCCCGGTTTGACTTGAACGCCCCTCGTATATAATGGATAATTCACATAACCTGTTTGTTAAGGACAAAGACATGCCTCGGCGGTGAACATAAGGTGATGTCGCTCCCAGCTTCATTCACATCCTTGCACCTCGTACTGTCATTCCATTAAACGTATTTCAGCATGTACGGACGTCCTTGATTCCTTTACATTGGTGCTGAAACCCGGCAAACCTGGCTTGCTGATCGACTCAAGACTTCTTGAAATACGTCGGTATAGAGAACATGGATCGCATGAATAAACTGCGTACTACAGCACGAGCACGGACTATCTCGGACCTGGCGTCGCTTTTGAAGACGTCTCCGTTACCCAGGTAGCAGTTGTCAGCGGAGCTCACTTTTTTTGGAAGCGAAGGCGGGGTCTTCAGCGTAGCTTGATGAAGGGATTCACAGTATCATTGATGAAGATCTGTTGGAAAAGGACTGCGCGGCCTGCGATCAATACCTGCAACACCACATCACTATCATGGTACGAGACCTAGCGGCTGACCGAGACCGAGTCATGAAGACTGCGACATGGTGTATCGGTCATGTATGATGGAGGTACCTACGTTTGGATCAAAATCGTCTGGCAGAGGAGCATTCTTCCGAAATAGTTGCCTAGTCTCTAGCTCAACTGTTTGAACCTGTTATTAACTCTTGTAGAAAAATCTACTAGTCCGAAAAGAAATGCCGCCAACAGCATTTATTTCCGGAAAATTTATTTCCGCCAAAGCATTTATTCCGACTTGCGCATGTTGTAATTACCTAATTTTTCCTTAATTTTTCTTTTTTTTTGTGCGGGAAGTTTAGCCGAAGTTTTGCAGTTTTGATTGTGCCAAGTAAATTTAGTAATTTTATTTTATTTATTGATTAGTATTTCATAAGTAATTTTGCCAAGTAAAGACAACGTTTTTTTTTTTTTTTGCAAGGTATAGAGAGCACATGTAAAAATACACCGACCCATTCAACGACAGGTTCCCTGTTCCACTGGCAACAGCTAAAAAAAGAAAGCAGAATCGAAAATCGTCCTTCGGAGAGGCACAAAGTGCCGGCCACCCTGATTACGATTCATGAAGCGCTGTGGGAGGGAGCCTTGCCCCATCTCCTCAGCTCCCCTTCTCAGTGTCGCATTAGTCGTTGCCGCTGATAATAGCATTCCCCTATTGTTCGAAAATCAATGTGCCCTTAATAAATATCATCTCCATGTAGAGCAATTTGGCGCAAGTCCTGTCAGTACCATTTCGAAAAAGGTAGCAGGGAAGGCCTGCGATATTTGCTCTAGACTGTGTGATGCACATTATCAGAAACACTACACATAATTGGGGGGGGGGGGGGATATGTTTATTAAGAAGAAGATTTCCATGGATTTTGTCCATAATTGGACAAAATCCAATTACCCATGTAGTGATAACTCATGAACAAGGTATTTGTCAGCAAATTTGCTCAGCTACTTTTCTTATGCTTGCCGAAGGAACATCTGGTCCAAATTGATTAAAATTCCTTGAGAGGTTTCCCAGAAAAGGTACATAGAAGCTGGAAAAAAGCAAACATGAAAAAAGAGCACAAACCAACATTTATTGCTGCCGCATTTACGGCAAGGATGTAGCAGCAAAGTGGACCAGAAATGTAACATGCTAAAGCCTGGTAAAAGCAACGCAAAAAGAAATCTACAAATAATTATTTTTTATTCAGGGACCTTCGGAATAGTGCAGCCATTTTTAAATGTTTCCGAGATAAAACACGCTAGAACGCGAAAACGACATGCCGTATACGAAAACGAAACATCGCGTAGTCATAAGATGTGGTCCACCTAGCATGGAAAATATTTAAAAAAAAATTGTAGCTTTTTTTCATCTCGTACGATGTATTCTTCCCTGGAGTTTACTTCAGTCCACTTTCTATTTTGTTTCTTGTATTGAAGCAAATGAAGATGCATCTTGGCTTTGGTTGCATAGTATGGGAACAGCGCAGAACGATACAGATATAGAACACCTCTACCGATAAACAATTATACAATCGCTATGTAAAATTCCACACCAGCTCAGACTGCTGCCGCAAAATGGGCCATGGAAGCCGTTCGGCTCTTGATGTCGCGCACCACAAGAAGCACTGCGTAGGAGGGACATAACACCCTCTTCCGGTCTATCGACGAAGCCTTGAGTGAGGCCACAGGTTGTCACGCTATACAGCACATCAGGCACGTGGGGACATCCATCACCGCCGACCTATGGACTCATGTAGAGGAACACTTTCTCCTCTAGAATGACGACGCTGCGCAAACGTAAAAATGTTTCATGCTAGTTCATTAAAGATACTATGAAATTTCCCGAACACCCCATCAAGTATTTGTTGATGGCCATTCTTCATGCTCTATGAAAATTCAGAGCAATCGGGACGAAGCCATTCCCTCCCTCCACAGAAGCCGACACAAACGACAACAGCTTTATTGCGAGATGATGAATGGAGAGTACTGATTATACACGTAGCTTGGCAGTGCTATTGTCAATCATCGACAATCATATGAATAGTGCTGGCATAAATCGCTGGTAAATGACGACGAACAATAGGGAAGGAACGAGGAAGTAATATTTTCGTTTCTGCTTGTTCAGTTGCCGTCATGGCTGACTTTGGAACCATGAGGAACATGAAGTCCGCGATACTGATTACCCTGTTCTTGTTGTTCGGTGTGCTTTCCATACTTGTGACTTGGCAATACTTTTGCGCCAAGACGTCCCGAAAGGCTCCGCTTTGATGGCAGCCTCTGTGCTCATTCTCATGGTGGCCTTGGTGGCCATGTATTTCATGGGAGAATCCCCGCAAACGCCTGAGTTCGTTGTCAGGCTAATTTACATCCAGATGTCGGTGGAAGACGTCAACCGGACTCTGTGGCCGGAAGTGTTCCGGAAAAGCCCGTTAAGTACCTGCCATCTGCCGCTGCCATCTGCCCGCAGTCGGTTCTCCAGACAATCGGAGGGCCGTGAGGGAACTGGTTAGCGGTGGGCCACGCATAAGCCTGCCGCAAGTCGTCCACACCATCGGAGGACCATGGACAGAGCGGCCTAGCGGTGAGCATTGTCTATCCTGACTTATCCTTAAGTTTTCCATAATGAAACGAAACGCCATCAGCCTGAAGTAGGTCCTCCAGACCATCAGAGGTCCATGTATAGGTTGACCTAGCGGGGGTATCGCAATCTTCCCGCCGCAGGTTTTCCATTCCATCGAAGGGCATATGGAGGACATCGGGGATCGGTGATAATATAGGGACATTGGTGACAAAGACGATCGCCCAGCCGTGTGTCCTCCAGGCCATGCAAGGATGATGGACAGAGTGACCTAGAGTTGGGTAAAAATGTCAGGCCACAAAGGTAATGTCGTCTGTTCACCGCATTTCCTTCAAGCTACCGTTGAGCCATGAATAATTAGCAGTAATCACCATCAGACTGCAGCGGGTCATCCAAGCCGTCGAAGGGTTGTCTAAGGCGATACAGCGGTGTCCCAATGCCATCCGTTCACGGTATTTCCTCGAGACCACCGGAGAACACCGGCAGACAGCTCGAT
Organism: Ornithodoros turicata; assembly: GCF_037126465.1. NCBI lineage: Eukaryota > Metazoa > Arthropoda > Arachnida > Ixodida > Argasidae > Ornithodoros > Ornithodoros turicata. The sequence goes on along the minus strand of NC_088205.1, from coordinate 54,216,963 downwards.
CGGTATAACACGGGATTAAGGAGTGAGCAATACTCCCAGCCCTCCACAGAACATCCAGACCATTGGAAGGTTATTGCTACAGCGATATAACGGTGTTCTATGCCATCCGACCACTGTATCCACACCACCGGAGCACACCGGCAGACAGCTCACTCGACAGGTCATTGGCGCAACACTCCTTCACCAATGACTAAGCGACGAGCAATACTATCAGCCTAGTCCATATCGTTCAGGGCCATGATACTGAACTGAGCGTACCGTTCGTTATCGTTATTAGAGAGTTTTAGTTTATCATACGCAAAGGCGACAGCGTACGACGCACTAAACCTCACTATTACTTGAAACTCCTGCGGTATACGTCACTGAAACGTAACTAAACACCGCCCACCGCAGCGCATACCGATAACATGCCATATGCGCGTAACGATCGTTAAGGTGTTGTCACATCGCAAATTTACCCCCATGCGATACCAGGAACATGACTGATTTTTGTGATTTCGGTGGTTGTGAAAGAACTCGCCGTTATCGGCCTCACAGAGGTGGGCAACGTCACGACTAACGTTCTGGGGAATGCGCATCCTGGCAGCGTCTGAGGAAAACCCAGGAACAACCTCAAATAGCCAGCCGTCACCGGGATTCGAACCCGGGTACTTCCCGACGTGACATGGCCAGCACGCTAAGCATTCAGCCACGCTAGTCGTTGTTGATTTTTGTCACGTGCCTGCTGCTGGTCAAAGCATGAGGCAGCAGCGTGTGTTCTGGTCGCTGGAATATGCATCCTTGTAAAATGTGAGCAGCGGTTCATTCAACTATTCCGGCTCCCGAATGATGAGGCGTGGTGGCCTTCGCGACGAGCCGAGGGATGTGTTGCAGCCAAGAACATCCATACGAAAAGTGCTCACCGTCGAGGCTAAGGTAAATTGTGCGCTCAGCTAGAATAATAGAAGTTCTCGTTGGTAGCTAGAGCCGAACTGGCTTGGCTGCCGTTTAATATCGCGCGCCGCGATTCCGGTGCGCTGTCGATGGCGGTAGTGGTGCCGCTACAGCTGCCACCCTCCTAGGGAGTGGCCGTAAAGCGACGACTGGTGACTAGTGGTGGCGATGGTGAAAGGGCTTGCCGTTGTTGCGTATGTGGGCAACGTCACGACTGACGCCCTGGGTAAATGTGCGTCCTGGGCCGACTTCAAGGGGAACTGTGCCGACATATGTCTGAAAGCGCCTGAGGAAAACCCAGGAAAAACCCCAGACTGCACAGCCGGCACCGGGATTCGAACCCGGGTACCTCCCAGTCTCGACGTGACATGGCTAGCACGCTAACCACTGAGCCACGGGAGCTGGTTGACTGGTGACTAGGCGCTTCGGCCACGTTACATGTGGACGGGAAGGGCTCGAAGGGGCCTGCGACGGGTCCCCAGGCTGGCTAGTGGGAAGTGGGGCGGAGGGACCAAGCGATGCGACGGCCGGCATGGTGGAGGCGTGGATGAAGGCAAGTTTTAGACGGTGGAGGGAAACAGCGTCTTCCTTGCCGTTGACGAGGAGCGCGAACTAGGCTGGGATCCTCCGTACGACGGGATAGGGCCCGGAGGACGGTGACTGTAACGGTTTTTTCACACCGTCGCAGCGGACGAAGACATGCGAGTGGCGGTCGAGGTCGGGGTGTTGGAAGGAGTTTGAGACGCGACTGGAACGGGGAGGGGTTGGACGGAGAGCGTCCATGGTGTGCCGGAGCCGGGACAAGTAGTCGCGGGAGGCAGGAGCGGCAGGCTAGGCGAGGCTTCAATCAGGTCAGCGGAGGTGTAGGGTGGCACCATAAACAAGATCTGCAGTTGTGCCGCCAAGGTCGGGCTTGAAAGATGTCCGGATGCCCAGGAGGACGAGGGGCAGAGCTTCTGGCCAGGGGGTGTGCTGGGCGGCGCGGAGGGCGACCTTCAGCTGCCGATGGAGTCGTTCAACGACTCCGTTGGATGCGTGATGATAGGCAGTTGTGCGGGAACGCTTCGTACCGAGAGTCCGCATGAGGTTGGTAAAGAGGGCTGACTCCAACTGAGGACCTCTGTCAGTGGTGATGATAGAGGGTACTCCGAAACGTGATATCCACGCACCGATGAGCGCTTGGGCGATGGTGGGGTGGTAGCATCAGTGATGGGGACGGCTTCCGGCCAGTGCGTGTATCGGTCGACGATTGTAAGAATGTAACGGAAACCGTTGTTCAATGGTAGTGGGCCAACAAGGTCTATATGTATGTGGTCGGAGCGGCTCGACGGGAGTGGGAAAGCGGAAGGAGCCAAGCGAGTGTGACGATGGACCTTGTTCCGCTGGCAGGATAGGCAGGTCTGGACCCAGCGTCTGATGTCCCTCTTCATGTGGGGCAAGACATAACGCTGGGTAATGAGCCGCTGAGTAGCGAGGATGCCTGGATGACAAAGGCGGTGGAACGAGGCGAAGACGGCACGTCGAAGGAACGGGGACAAAAGGACGTGGGCGGCCCTGGCACGTGTCGCAGGCGACAGCCGTCGTTGTACCAGGGAAGTGGACGTCCTCGATCTTCAAGGAGGTTGAGTGTGAAGCGCGAAAGGCGGCGAGCTCAGTGTCAACGAGCTGGGCTTGAGCCAGGGTGTCGAGCGAGAGTGGTTCATGGGTGGAAGTGCGCTCGACTTGCGTGAGCGAGCTCAAGCGACTGAGGGCGTCGGCAACAGAGTTGGCGGCGCCGCTGATATGCTGGATGTCGGTGGTAAACTCTGATATGAAGGAGAGATGACGGACATCACGGGGGGTGTACCCAGAACCAGAGGACGACAAGGCGTACGTCAGGGGCTTATGATCCGTGAAGACTGTAAATGGGCGGCCTTCAAGAAAATGGTGAAAATGTTTGATTGCGAGGTAGATGGCAAGTAATTCTCGGCCGAATGTGCTGTAGCGAGTTTCGTGAGGCTTTAGTTTTCGGGAGAAGAATGCGAGTGGGTGCAAAGACTCTGAAACTTGCCGCGGGTGGATCAATAGCGTGGCGGAGGCAATAGCTTCTTTGATGGACTGGAAGCTTCTGAGTCGTCGAGAGCCCACTGAAGCGTTGCGGTGGAGCGTTTAGAGGTGGAGAGCAGGGCTTCCAAAGGGTGAAGCATAGCGGCACACGATGGAACGAAACGGCGGTAGAAATTTACCAGCCCGAGGAATTATCGGAGCTTGGTGATAGAGGAGGGCTGTGGAAACTCCCGTATGGCGGTAACTTTAGATGGTAAAGGCAGTATGCCTTGGCTGCTGATCCGATGGCCGAGGAAGTCTAGTTCTTGGACGCCGAATTCGCTCTTGGAAGCGTTAATCACAATGCCGTTCTCTCGAAGATGGGTGAAGAGGGGGTGAAGGTGTTGCTCGTGCTCCTCAGGTGAAGAGCTTGTCACTAGGAGATCATCGATGTAGGCGTAGACGAAGGGAAGGCCTCGAATGATGTTAGCGATGAATCTTTGGAAGGTCTGTGCCGGATTACGTAGGCCGAATGGCATTCTCAAGAACTCAAACAAACCGAATGGTGTTGTTATGGCTGATTTAGGAATGTCCTCTTCCGCCATCGGGATCCGATGATAGGCCCGTACCAAATCGATCTTAGAAAAGGTGGTGGCGCCTTCCATGTTGGCTGCAAAATCCAATATGTGAGGAATTGTATATCGATCGGGGACTGTGACACGGCTGAGAGCACGATAGTCTCCACATGGCCGCCAGTCGCCTGTCTTTTTCGGCACCATGTGGAGCGGCGACGTCCATGTACTCGATGAAGGGCGGATGATGCCGAGTTGAAGCATATGATCAAACTCCGCTTTGGCTACCTTGTACTTCTCGGGTGCAAGTCGGCGCCGGCGGAAATGAACAGGCGGGCCCTGGGTGATCACGTGGCGCTACTTCATGCTGCGCCGGCTTCGACCAGTCAGGTGGGCGAGAAAGAGTGGGGTACCCCTTAAGGATGGATGCTGGAGAAGAGTCGGGGTCGGTGAAGGACAATAGCCACGATGGAGGAGCAGGTAGCCGAAGAGTGTGGACAGTGAGAGCTGTGGTGCTGTCTATGAGACGCTTCCGGGACACATCAAAAAGGATTTTGTAGTGCCTCAAAAAGTCAGCGCCGAGGATGACTTGAGTGACGTCGGCCACAAGGAAAAGCCAGCGGAAATCTCGCCGGAGGCCGATGTTTAGAGTAAGTGACTGTTGGCCGTAGACTGGGATTGTTGACGCGTTGGCGGCTTTGAAGGTGAAACAGTGCTCTCGAGATCCGCGGTAAGAACGGGGAGCGGGGATGACGCTGACCTCGGCACCTGTGTCAATCAGGAACCGCGTCCCATATACGCGGTTAAGGCGGAATCACCTCAATGTAATCTCTATGGGTATCACGGTGGCCAGTTCATCTCGCAAACCACGGCTCTTAGGTAGCCAAACTCTGGGCACAAAATAATGGAAGAGACCATGTAGGTATTGACACCTTTTTAATTCATCTTCTGCACACGGTTGAATTTATACCTTTTTTGCTTCCTTGGAAACAAATACATTGAGCCCTATGGGACTAGCATGAAAACGGTCGGTATGACCTCGGTGAAGAAAATTTTCCTTTTCAGAATGGTGTCCAGCAGTGCAAATGTTGATTCTGATCACCATTCAATTGAAGTTTCGTGTCAAGGCACTCAAGTTTCCGCGGTGAAGTGGACATAAATTTGGCTGTTTGTCGTCTGCTCGCCGGGGCTACACTGTACTGCCACCACATCCAGTTTCCGCTTTGGGAGAGGGACCTCGGCTTTCGCACCTAGCTGGGAGAGGGGATGGGAGAAGGTGAGCGAGCAAGCGCGTGCAGGGCAAACTGTCCGATAATCAAACTACATTACAAATTCCGACTTTGTTTTTCTTTGCAAACACATCCTCACTCACATGTCACTCAAGGGCTCGTGACTGAAAGAGTTAGTTGAACCTTTGGCTCACGAAACGTATCAGGGATCGTATAGTGTCTCAACTAAATAAAAAAGCTGCCGTTGTTGGTGCTAGCAAGTTTTACTCTTAAGAAAGTTCCCCTGTTGCGTACGATCCGCCTATCCACAAATGACTAGGTCAAGAAAACGTCCATCAAAGGCAAGGAGCATTGCCACAGCTCGCAAGAGGATGCGGCTTGTTGCCACATCATTGGCGGAAAACTCTGACAGGTAGGCGTCGCATGACATAATTTATAGCTGTCCAATCCCTAAAGTGGAAACATCCCCAAAGGAGTGCAAAACTTGTTCGTAAGTAAAGCACGAGATGCACCGCAAAAAAAGAAAAAAGAAACTATAAAGTAAAATAAAAGTTCACTTCGTTTTTCCTTTTTAGCTTGGAAAGTGAGTAATGACCAGATGCAGCATTTGCGCTTGCGGCGCGTTGTTGCTGACCCACGTTGGGTATACTATTCCTTACTTTATTAGAGGAAACGCGTGAGCGTCACCTACTCTCACATACGCTTACAGGTCTTTGTTTGTAATTTCACCTCTAGGGATGAGTCCTGTGCATTTGATGCGGACGCGATGGACACTGAAGCACAATGGGTGTCTACCCCAAAACGTCCAAACGCGGGAAAGCCACAGGAATGTACTTTCATGCCACATCACGTCTGCGATAACAACGACGCAGGCAGTGATAACCGGCAGCAGTCGCAGAGAAGTGATCTGAAACTACCAGCATCCGCGCCGAATGTTCACGGCAGATCGGGAAACGACGACAACCGGCACCCGCCTCGTACGGCATCGTTGTCCGCAACCTCTGCGTGCGACTTTCCAGAAACCCCTGTCAACACAAGCCAGTCGATGGTGTCAGAAACCGCAGATGGTGAACGAGCCACCCTAGTCATCAACTTTCAACAAGTGATTGAGGAATACGGAAAAGCTGCTGTTACTCATTCACAAGAATGCGTGTTTTGTGGCCAGCTTCGGTTCTACAAAGAAGATAGAGTGGGGCTGAGTGTCACATCGGAATATCGCTGCACCAAATCACCTCTCTGCACCTTTAGCCATTTTGTGCGCACACAACCTCCACTGGATTCGAAAAACAGCATCAATGCTAATATTGTTCGAGGATGTCTCGCGGTCGGAATTGGGTTCACTCAAGCCCGAGAACTTATAGCGTCAGTTGGCCTTCCCTTCCTTTCTTACAAATTGTATCAGAAGTGCGAGGACAAAGTTGGCGAGAGTTTGCACGCTGCAACGTTGGACTCTATGAAGGCTGCCGCTCAAGAGGAAATCGAATTGGCGAAGCAACGTAAAGAATGTCCTGATCCTGACGGCTTTTGGCAGATTCCGGTCATAGTGGACGGAGGATGGAGTAAGAGGTCTTTTGGGCACAGCTAGAATGCAAACAGCGGTGTCGCGGTTATCGTCGGCAAATATTCACGAAAGATACTGTACATTGGCGTCAGGAACAAGTATTGCACTCTTTGTCAACGTGCGGAGGCTGAAGGGAAAGATCCTTTTCCATACACCTGTGCACGCAACTGGGCTTCATCTTCGACCTCAATGGAGCGCGACATTATCGTCCAGGGTTTCCAAGAAAGTGAACGAATGTACGGAATCAGATATACGACACTAATTGGCGATGGAGATAGCAGCGTTTTCTTTGCTGTTCAAACACAAGTTCATACGGTCGATTGGTAAAGAAAGTTGAATGCGTGAATCACCTGGTCAAAAATTACACTAAAAGACTGTACATCGCTGCAAAAGACACCAAAGCATTCACATCACCAGGTGGAAGGGAAGCCAGGAAGATTTTGTCGTCAGCGAATATCCTAATCCTAAAGGGTCTCGCGAGGTCCACGGTTAGACGACATGCCCAAAACACCCACGCTGTGAAACCTGAAGCGATACGGAGGCTACGTCACCAACTGAAAAACGGCCCGTATCATGTTTTCGGCATCCACAGCGGCTGTCCCTCTGAGCATTGTCCCATCAAGAGAGGTGATGCGGTTGAACACGAACGACGGACCGAAAAGGGCAGGCTTCTAATACGATCCGGCGTGATGGCTGAAATTCAAAAGGCCATTGATATACTCGCTGACAGGAGTGACATGCTCCTTCTGGACGCAACAAGCAATGCGGCTGAGACATACATGACCATGGTTGCTCGTACAGTAGGCGGAAAGCATGTGGACTTTGCGAAAGGCAGGGGGTATGGAAATAGGTGTCGCCTTGCAGCCATCGCATACAACATGAGAGGCGCAAAGTGGCACGCATTCTACCTGCAGAAGTCATCCGGGAAAAGGCCGACGTCTTCGTTGATCAAGATAATAGAAGAAAGAAAGAGACGAGACGAACGCAAGGCACGCAGAAAAGCGGTGCGTCGTGACAATCCCTGCAGGATGCCAAAATTTGCAAGCGTCGCCGGAGACAAGAACTACGGGCCAGATTCACAAAGGCCGGACCTCGAGAACACCATCTTTCTGCAGAAAGCTAAAGAGCTAGCTGACAAAATAAGACTTGCAGCCCACGAAGCGAACACACTCCAGGAGTCTACGCTGGAACAAAGTCAGTGCTCACTTTGGCGTGCAGAAAGAAAGCAGAGGATACCTTCCACCTCGATTTACAGCATATGTCGGCCGCATCGAGCGACTTTCAACTACTCGTCAATTGTGAAGCAGACATTGTATCCCAGGTCATTCCAGAGCAGGGATTGCCAATATGGTATGGACCACGAGAATGAGGCAGCTTCGGTATTCCAAGCCAGAAATCCAGCCTGTGTGGTGAAGCGCTGTGGTCTTTTTGTGAATCCTGACACGCTGTACGTGGCCACGAGCCCCGATCGCCTTATTGATGACGATGGCATCCTTGAGATCAAATGCCCTGCAAGCGCTCAAAACTACCCGTCCATCGTGGAAACTGCTAAAAGACATGCCATTGGCGTCAAAGTTTCCAGGGAAGGTTCACTGTACCTGCCGCGATCACATAAATACTTTTATCAGATCCAAGCGAAATTAAATATAACTAAGAGAAGTTATTGCAAGCTTGGGATCTGGTCACCCACGGACATGCAGGTACTTACAATAAGAAAAGACCCATCGTTGTGGGAATGCCTGTTGCCCCAGCTCAAAAAGTTCTACCTACATTACCTGATGCCAGAAATAGTCGATCCCCGTGTAACAAGGCATATGAAATTGAGAGAAGATGCTGTGAAAATGAGTGATCTTCAGGACCTGCTGTAGCTGTTGTCCACGTTTGTCCTTACTACTCCGTCGCAGGTTGTAAGGTGATGGCATACCGAACTACGGAATGTACGAAGCAGGATTTCATTATTTGAAGAATGCACTGCAAGAGTGACAGCCTTGACTCTGCTTGGCTTGGATGTAACATGTGTTTAGCAAGACACAGCTGATCCAAGTCAGCGTGTCGAGAACAATTGCTTTGCAATATTTCTTGCATGGCACTAGACAATGATAACTGTGTGACATTTTATAGGCAATCCGCCACTAAGCTGTGTTTTTTTGCTTTTTTTAATGATCATTTTGGTTGCCGGAGCATGACAGGTATTGTGTATGTGTGTGCGCAGATAATTTCGAAACAGTTCACAAAACAGAAGAAAGAAAATGTTAGAAAATGTTGGCTACTTAGTTGATCGTTAGAAGCCTTGGCTGCCTTGGCCTTGTCTGATGCCGACTAATCAGAAAAGAAAAAAGAGAAAATGAGGCGCTCTTTGCTGCAATCCGCTTCACTTATCGGTGGTGGTGGGCAAGAGGATCGCTTAAACATTGTAGCGTGGTGAGAAATCATGCGCAGTAAACAGTGGGACTCGCGAACGTGTCATCTCCGCAGTTTGATAAAGGAGAATAATCAGGTGTAGTCGCTCGCCCTTTAATTTGAGGAAAGAAAAATTACAACAGGTTACGATGTATACACTTATATTTCGACAGCTTTTATTTTCGGCATCATACACAAGTGCATTACGCCACACATTTCGAAGCAGTGGGTAGGGTTCCTTAAAAGCCATCATGGCTGCCGCCTGTCGCGCAATTAATATGTTCGAACGAAAGAAAAATAAGTCATCGGAAGGACAGGTACAGTGAACTATAGTTCACCACAGTACAGCTCATGGTAAGTTAGTACAGCCATTGTGTCGTAACGACGGAAGAAAAAGACCATGTGGGTTTCGTCAACATGTAGAATGCAAACTCTCTGAATCACTCTTCCAAAGCGATTTTCTGATATAAACAGGTAAATGGCGCACATTCCAAAGAGTAATATATGTCTTTTCGTGTACACAATTTCCTTTACAAGGTGTTTACTATTGATCTCTTTCTTCTCTACACCCTGAAAAGAAGAAGCAGCAGCCAGCGGGCTCCTCGTGCCGTCAGAACCCAAAGTAGCCCGCCATACCCAAAGTCAGACAACGTGTAGACACGCAAACGCGCGTGCATTCGTCATTTCCGATTTTGGTCCAGAAATATCACGTGGCTCAACAGTGTGTGGCGCCATCCATCGCGAGGAGATGACATGAGCGGGTTGGGTGATTCGGCCTTAACAATATAAAACAGGCGGCTGTCTTCGAGGCCGTGTCCACCAGCCGCCATTAGTGGGGCCCGGGGAGTTTCCCGAGGACGCGGTCCAGGTACATGGTTGAAGACAGTGGAAGGCGCCTGCGCCGTCGGTGTTGTTGCTGCGTGATCGCGAGTGGCGAGGGGAGCGGAACCCAGAACGAGTGCCGGGCCTACGGTGACGTTGGCGGCGAGGGCTTGGGGAACGGGAGCGGGTGGCAAGGGCAGCGACGAGTTGGGTGAGGTGATTGAGCTGCTGCGTAATACTATGCTCGTCAAAACGCGGAGCCAGTGATTGTTGAGGAATTTCGGAGGGGAAGGCAGCAGCGCTGGACGCTCAATGACGTCAACTTGTGGGGATGCAGACGCTACCTCCGTGGACTGCATCGGCAAGCGTAGCAACTCGTCTAAGCTGAGGTTCGCCGCAGTCGCTAACACCATCTGTACATGGCGGGGAAGGCATTGTGAAAAGAGTTGGCGCAAAAATCTATCGCTGGTGGATGATGCATCGCCACTGCCGCCGGGCGCATCGCTTCCGAGGAGCTGTTTCATGCGCCGAAGTAGCTGGGTGGGGCGCCGCTCGCCTAGTTCTTCGGCGGAGACGAGCTGGTGTAGTCGGTCGCGGTCGGAATACGATGCGTTTCAGCAAGGCTGACTTGAGCTGATCGTATGGATTTTCCGGCGGAGGGGTGGTTATGAGATCATAAACCTCGTCGGCGGCGGTGGGGGACAGGGCGGAAATTACATGGTAGAACCTAGTCAGCTGGGATGTAACGCCAGACAAGGGAAACTGGGCTTCGGCTTAGGCAAACCAGACTGCCGGGTTCCTGTCCCAGAAAGGAGGCAACTTGACAGCAACTGCCGTGAGCTGAGATTGCTCTACGGGCGGAAGTGAAGGGTGAGACATGACCGTAGAAGGGCGAGGTAAATGGAACGTTGGGTCACCAGATGTTGGCTCAGCTAGAATAACCACGGACAACAACCGTTCTCGTTGGTAGCTAGAGCCGAACTGGCTGAGCTGCCGTTTAATATCGCGCGCCGCTATTCCGGTGCGCTGTCGATGGCGGTAGTGGTGCCGCTACAAAATCATTGGGGCCTCGTCCATTATAGTTTATATTATACTGCTGTCAGCAGACAGTCGAACCGAAACGTTTTTCGGTGTATTTGCGGTTCGGGTTCGGCCATAAAGGTTCGGTTCGGTTTCAGCTCCGGAGTTCACATATATCTGTTAGATTAACCGGTTCAAGGGCTGTAAACCGGTTCGGAACCGGTTCGAGGTTCTAATATGCTACAAAATTATAGATAGCCACTAAAAATGATACAAGATCTCTTCGTTATGTTTCTTATGCATTTATTTCTGTTTTTCGACCAACAGGACCCCCTTTCATCCCCTCCCCGAGCAACGTGCCTGCAATATAGACAGGCAGACCGCTCGAATCCCCACATCACCCCCACCACACACCAACCCAAATCTGTAACCGAAGGTTTCATATCGGTTCGGTTCCGGTTCAGCTCCAAGATGGCGCTAGTAATTACAGTTCAGTTCAGTTCGAGCTAAAAAATCCGGTTAATTCCGGTTTTCGGTTTCGGTTCCGGTTCGGTTCGACGCTCTGGCTGTGAGTACCAAATTCAGTAAAATATTGCGGTTTAGGGAGGAAGCGGTAGACCCAGTAAATAAGCTACGCTTCAGAGTATCGACACTGAGTTCCAAGAGGGAGTATGAGCCATCTTGTTTCCGCGCCACGCTACCCAGGCGCACTGCGCACTTTAGCGCACGATGCAATCTATCGTGCGCGGGTGAAGTGTTCCTTTCGTTTGCAAGCAGCAGTTGACGACCCCGAGCTCATCTTGACATCCTCTGGACGCTCTGGTTTATAATACATGGATTATCGCCCAACAACCATACACGCTTCTCTATCCCACAGGAAGCATTATGTTAGCCGTCTTTGATCCTCAAACGGGGATGGTACCGATGTGCTGCAGAAACAAGATGGCGCTCCTGCTCTCCCTTAGGCCTCAGTGCCGATACTCTGAAGCGAAGCTTATTTAGTGACTCTAGGAAGTGGCGGTAAGTGGGCATGCAGAGAGAGGGGCAAGTGGGCTAATGCAAATTCGTTTGCCCACACCCAAGTTCAAAGGCTTTGCGGTTGACCCTCGCGCCCGTAACCCCCCCCCCCCCCCCCGCCCCCCGTTGTCTACGTGTTGGACTGCGGTACAGCTGCAAATTCAGAACATGCGCCACATGCAATGAGACCAATGTGACATATTTTTACAGGTCATTACTGCGCTGAGATTTTACGCCACTGGTAGTTACCAGAGAAGCATTGGCCAGGATATTGTCGCTGCCACCGACCAGACGGCGGTGAGCCGAATCATCTCAACAGTAAGCAAGGCCATATATGAAAATTTTCTAAGGAGGTACTGAACCTTCCCGCAAACTACCGAGGAGGTGGAGTACATCAAGAGGAAGTTTATAACCCTATGTGGCATGCCTTGCTATATTGGGGCTATTGGTTGCACTCACATTGGAATCACTGCACCCTATGCGCCAACATACAGAGGAAGCAATATATGTGAACCGTAAGGGACACCGCTCCTTCAATGTGCAAATGGTGAAAATAAAGAATAAAGAAACAAGAGCTTGGTGTCAGCCAACTTCCTTCTGGTTTTGTTACCTTTATGCATTCAAATTAATGATTAATTTCAATTCAAATTAATCATTAATTTGAATGCATAAAGGTAACAAAACCAGAAGGAAGTTGCCTGACACCAAGCTCTTGTTTCTTTATTCTTTATTTTCACCATTTGCACGTTGAAGGAGCAGTGTCCCTTACGGTTCACATATATTGCTTCCTCTGTATGCAGATATAGATAGATAGATAGATATAGATATGCAGGTTCCGGAAGCGTTCAGTAAAAACGGTTTTTTATTTAATTAATGAGCGCATGCTAATTGCTATGCTCAGTAAAAAGAAATCTTTTAGATATGTAGATATCGCCACTTGTTAACGAATAATTCAACCACATGCCTTCATAGAACACCGTATAAGAGTGATTATAAGCGCCAAGAAACGTATGCTACCGCTTCATTCAAAGACAGGTGAAGACAGCGACATAACTGCGACCACATTGAAAAAGGACTCCCAGCAGCTGGCTCATTTTCTTGTTTGTTTACTGCCGCGAGTGGTTACGTCGGGTACGTACTAAAAATAAGTGATCCCGTAAATGTAGCTACATTGGTACTGATTGACGAACAGCAGGTCTGCAATAGCGATCTCTGGACGTCCCTGTCTACTCTTTTTTAATTGCAATAGAAAATATTCTCGAGTACATCGTTCATGTATATAATAAATTCCAGTAAAGGTTACACTAATTCCATAGCTGCCTTTGCATCACGAAATTGTTCACAAATAGACCAATCTATCTACCATGGCGTCGCTCATGATCATAGTCAGCGCCACCAATTATTAATATTAAGATCGTGCCTTTCTCACGCGGACCAATCATTTCGCTTCACGAGCTTCTATAGCGCGATTTTTGATTTCGCAACGACATTCAACCAACAGAAAAGGCTTGATGCATGCCACGCGTTGCATTTTTTTTACCTGAGCACGAGCTCTCGTGCGTGCCCCGCGTGCCCACAGTGTTATTGTCGTGCAGAGGACGTTAAAAGTTCTCTTTCTTATCTCTCCTCCTCGTCCCTCCCCGAATTTTTCCTCCTCCCATATCCGCGTGCAAATTTGTCAAGTCGGCTTTCTTGCATGGTTGTCTGCTATCCCGCGAAGCCGGCTTTCTGTGTCGTGTCCCTGAATTCTGGTCATGTGCGATTGTAAATAATAAAGGAAGCTGGCCATCATATAGCATAAAAATACAAACAGTTTCCGTACACAGGTGTGTGATACATACCTGTTAATCAGGAGTGTGAATCCAGCATATCCTGGCTCCCACCATGATTCCTTTATCCGGCGACATTCCGCACTTCACAATCAGCTGCTTGGGGGACATATGCCGCTTGGTGAAGGCGGATGACTTGTCGGTAAGTCAATGCTCAATAATACCAAAAACAAATTGCATACCGATCTTCTCCATATAAAGTTTTTGCATCATGTTTCGCTGCCACATTTTAAAGTCAAATCATGATACAAGATAAATCCCAATGAGGCCGCCTAAGATACTTTTTTGTGTTTGTGTATAAATTGTGTTTGTGCTAACTGTCACTTATTACACTGTACTCTTGCTTTGTCATGACCCTTATAGCGCATCATATTACAACCATATGAACAGAAATTCCCTATATTAATGATAGCTCTAAACAACACAATATACAACTCCGATGAAATATTATGTGAGCTCACTACATCAATGCAAAGAAAGGCACATCAATAATGATAAGCCTTTTGTGCTGTATTTTATTTATTAATGTGATATACATAAGATGGTTGTTTTGCATTTACATTTAACATGTGTAACATGGATACTTGCAGCAGACAGTGGATATCCCTGGAGCCTTTGCTATTGACTCCAATCGTTGGTGACTTGACTCCAATTGGTGAGCAGCACTCCTAGAAAACCAGCCTGTACAGCAACATGCATTCGAAAGCCAGAAGTAGAATTGAAATGTGTGTTGGTGTAGTGAAATCACGATTCTTGTGCGTCCTTCGCTTCAGAGCACTGCACTACAATCCAACAAAAGGGGCATATATTATATATGCATGTGCTCTGCATCACAACATTTGCAAGCTGTATGGTACCCCAGACCCTGACATGGCACCACGGACAGTGGTAATGGTGGTGGTGCTGGTGAAAGGGCTCCCGTTGTCGACCTCACAGAAGTGGGCAACGTCACGACTGACGCACTGGGGATTGTGCGTCCTGGGCTGACTTCTAAGGGAACTGTGCCGACATATGTCTGGAAGCGTCAGAAGAAAACCCAGGAAACACCCAGACAGCACAGCCGGCACCGGGGTTCGATCCCGTGTACCTCCCAGTCTAGACGTGACATGGCCAGCACGCTAACCACTGAGACAGACGAGCTGGTCACAGTCAGCGGAGGACCCGCAATCCATCAAGCCACCCGCACTATCCACCACCCGGAAGCCATTACGTGTGGTCGTTTCTCATCGTTCATCGTTTCTCATCGCTCACATCGTTCTCCTTATGACCGCTGCCACAAAAAGGCAACAAGGTCGGATACTACGACTTCATCTCACGCTCCCAGGGGTGGTAGTGCCACCGTCACGTCTAATACAAACGAACACGACTTTCCTGCACTCCCACATCGGTCTCCACAAGGCGAACGAAGGTTGCAGAAGACCATCGCTGCCAAGCCCATCAGAAGCAGCAACCCAACACCCCTGATCCATCAAGGCAGATTACACGAACTTACGCCAGAGTGACAGAACCAGTAAGCATGATAAGACAGTTACCACCATCAGCCACCGAAGCTGTGCCTTCTCAGACACTCTTCTCTGCGGTACTCGCGGCAGTCAAGGCAATTGTCTCTGCATTTCCTGGTGCGTCATAACTGCCCGAGGTTCAAGCGCTTCTGACATTTGAGGCATTATCTTTACCTCACCATGCTGGAATTGCACAGAAATGCCATAGCGTTCAGTCGAATCCTCGCAGCCTACGTAACAAGCTCCATGATTTTAAATCTCATGTACAACAGTACAAGTTCCCTTTCATAGCTGTATGCGAACATGGCATGGGTGCTGCGCACCGTGTTAATGGATATACAATCTATCGATCTCATCAAACCTCCGAGAGCAGAACAGCGCTATAGGTTCGTAATGACCTCGTTGCTGCACCCATAGGGTCATTTGTCATCGGTCTTATGATTATGTCCCCTGCAAGATCCGCCTTGAGCACATGCTGTTAACAGTCGTCAGTATCTATCTACGTCCTGTCGTACAGGTTACGTGGATTGACCTCGAACTCTTATTCCATTCACTGGAATCCCCAGCGGTCGTGCTGGGTGACTTCAATGCTCATCATACGGCCCAAGGAAACGGGTGGACGAACGGACGGACGGGGAAGGAGGTTGTTCGAAGCAATGGAGAATGCTCACATTGCCTACTTAACAACCGACAGCCAACTTATATGCGATCACCAGCGTCACCCGATATATTGGATCTTTCGTGGT
Organism: Ornithodoros turicata; assembly: GCF_037126465.1. NCBI lineage: Eukaryota > Metazoa > Arthropoda > Arachnida > Ixodida > Argasidae > Ornithodoros > Ornithodoros turicata. The sequence continues at coordinate 54,201,307 of NC_088205.1, read as the reverse complement.
GCTCAGTGGACATAATTCGCCACTTGTCGTGCGCTACCGATGTCGACACCCAAGGTAGTGACCACTTTCCTCTATATATTTCGCACGATAGGCTGGCTCTCTCAGCCACTACTCGGCTGATTGCTTTCACGCACTGGAGACTCTTTCGTGCCCGCCTCCGAACATCTGTGCACACCGGTATGTCCCCAGAGGCTCTCTCGCAAGCCATTCGTTGCGCCATTCAAGACCCGGTGGTTCTGTCTAAAAGGCTAACAGGTCACGCCGGTCATTCTCCGATTAACCACCTTCGGGCATTACGTCGCCGAGGAGAAAGGACGGCTCGTTGAGCATGACAACCTCCTGACATTGTAGCATACCGCCGGATGAAAGCTTAAGTAACACGAGAACTTAAGAAAGAAGACGTTGGCGTAAGTTTTGTCAGCACCTTTTGACCCGGCCACAAAGATCTGGAGGACAATTCGATCTCTGAAGAATCGATCTCCACCATTCGATTCGATTCACAAACAATTCCATCTCCACTAAAGAATCCTCTCGCAGCATTGGCTATCATAAAGGGTGCAGACGAAAACACGCTATAGCGACAGACTTCTCCGGCGTAATTACGACACCGGCGGCTGCCTCGGCGACTACGGTACAAAGAAGTTTTCTCCAGAGCTTGACAGCCGAAATTCATCAAGACTGGCTCCGTCCACCGGAGGTTATGGATCCCGACTTCACTCTAATCGAGCTAAAGGCAGCGTTTAAAAAAGTGTGGATGTGGGTCGTCCGCGGCACCAGATAAAATCACCTATGCCGCACTGCGAAACCTTGACGGGTGGTCACTGCAAGCTTTCCTTCACGTTTCTAATACGTCTTGGCAACAGGGATCCCTACCATCTGCCTGGAAGGAGGCATTAGTTCCCGTTCTGAAACCAGGCATAGCCCCTAGGGCCGTATCCTCTTTTCGTCCTGTGAGCCTGACAAGCTGTGTGGGAAAACTGATGGAGAGACTGGTCTTGCATCGTCTCGACTGGTCGCCCGAAAAGTAAGGTGCGTTCCCTCACGAAATGGCAGGTTTCGTCGCCACCGAAGCTGCATGGATCCAGTTCTAGACCTCGTTTCCGCATCCTCGGGCATATTGGCGAATCGTTGTATCGGTTTTCCTAGACATCCAGCGCGCCAATGATACCGTCTCGCACATTTGTATGCTGCACGCCTCTCACTTTTTTGGTGTATCCGGTGGGCTGTTCAACTGGCTCCAAGATTTCCTTACGGACCCAACTGTCGCTGTCAGTACATCCCAGGGCCAAAGCCTTAAGCATCCTGTTCATCAAGGCGTACCCCACGGAAGCGTTCTGGGTCCTACACCCTTTAATGTGGTAATAGCGGGCTTAAAATCGATGATTCCTCGCAAAGTAGCATTCTGTTTCTATGGCGATGACGTTGCCCTTTGGACAGTAGGCATGTCGCGACCAGCCATTCAGCGTCGTTTGCAGCTAGCCTCACATAATGTCCATCTGTACCACACGCGACTTGGGATGGACCTTTCGCCTGAAAAGTTTGTCGAGCTCCTTTTCACCCGCAAGGCTATGACAAATTTTCCTCCTTGGATCGGTGCAAAGAAGCTCGAGCCCGTACGTTTCCATCGCTTCCTTTGCGTGGTCATAGACTCGGACCTGTGCTGGGCTCGCCGCATTAAGCACCCTGAAACCAAAGTGCAGAGATGGCTTCCTGCAATTCAACATCTTTCTGGGTTAGGATGGGGTTGTCATCAGCGCTTCCTTCTAGCTGTTCACGCGGCTTTGATAAGGGCGACTGTGCTTTACAGCCTTCCAATCTTGCACAGGATTTCCACAACGTCATTAAATACTCTTCGGGCCCTGCTTGGCCGAAGCCTTCGTCGCTGCCTTGGAGAGCCCATAATGGCTGAAACCCGGCACGTCCTTGCTGAAGCTGATGAACACGCGGTGGAGGGTCTCCGTGCGCGTGAAACGGCTCTGCACTTCCTACGTTTGCGTGCACTCATTTCCCATCACCCCTCCTCAGGAAAATTCGATACCGTCCTGAAAGTGATTTCCATCAGGTAGTGCAGACGACGCGCCAGACTATCACTAGCTTCATAGCTGAGGACGTCACACCACCGGACGCCCCCTGGTCTCTTCCTGTGCCACACACCTTCGTACGTCTTCCGGACATCCTGGAACAAAGAGATCAAGTTCTCCCTCAAGCCCTTCGAGCCCATTTTACGCTCTTGTAGACGCGAAGTTTTCTACCTCTGCCGCAGCATGCACCGATAGCATATCTCGAAATGGCACGTCCGCCTCAGAATTCATCATCCGAAGGCGCAGTGGTAGAACGTCGCCCTTCGCATCAAACCTCATCCACAGCTGGGGAACTCTATGCTACACCCCTTTTCTTTTTGCAGCACATCGTTGACTTTACCCTGCGAGAATGTGTCGTGTTCAGTGACTTTAAATCTGCGCCACAAGCAATTGAAAATTCTGGTGAAAAATCCGCACCATTGGTGATGGATGTGTTAATGGTTTACAATCTTGTCTACGATGCAGGGCACAAGCTGGCTCTCCAGTGGGTTCCAGCCCATTGCGGTGGCGAAGGGAATGAATAGGCCGACACAGCCGCGGAAGCAGCTCTGTCGTCTCGGAGACTGACGCGCATTGCGCAGCTGAGTGGAGATCGTCGTTCCGTACTTCGACGCCTCGTAAGTCACCTGGCTTCCCACCAATGGACCGCTGACATTCTCCTCCCAGCTATGCTGAGCAGAGTTGATCCAGCGCTCGCTTTCCGCGTGCCCCGACATACCTCTTGTCAAGATGCCGCATTAGTTCATCGAATGCGCCTAGATGTAGATTTTACAGCGCAGTGGCGTTACCGCTTGAGACAAGTTGACTCTTCCCAATGAGAGCACATTCCTCTCCATGGCCCACACTACCAACCTCCCCGAACCGTACTCTCAGGATCCCTTAACAAGCTGGGCTCTCGCCCCCTCTCTTTCACAAAATTGTTTGGTCCTTGGCCACAACTAGCCCACAAAGGCTCTGCCCTCAAAGCTCTCTTGACCTCTCTGGATAGCATAGGACTTCGATGCTTGTTGTGGAGGGGCTCATTATTTCATTCCCCGCATCACCACCAGCAAAGGGCTAGAGTATAGTCCATGGCGATGAAACTCCCCATGCATCATCTCACATCAAAATGGTTGTTGTTGTTCTCCGGACCACTGGAGAACCAACATGTAGTACGCTCGGTATAACACTAACCACCATACCTAACAACCATAATACCAACTAACTAACAAACGGACAACAATGATGCTTTCGGTAGAGCCATAATTGTGCAGCAAGCTCTTCAGACCATTGGAGAACGATTGCTGCGGGGAATAATATACTGAATAATATAATAATATCCGCAGGGAATGTCATTCGCGTAATTCTTTTTTTTTTCTTCAGACCACTGAGAAATTAAATCGAGGAATTCATTGCAGGATCAGAGGAGGGAGGAGACATTATGGTCTGTCATATCAAGAAAGGCGATAGTGACAATGAATATGACTCTGCTGCATTTTGTATCTCATCATTAGACGCTATAAGTTAATTACGGCCTCCACATCAGTACACTCTTAGAAATAGGTCTTCTATCGTGCCGTCAAGAGCTGCCGTGTCTTTTAGGTTCACGCTCAAGGCCGAAGTTTTAGACGACAGATGCCAACGTGACCCCGGAGAAAAGAAAATACCATAAAGAATAGCCTTGCTTTTTTTTGGCGCGTACGCCGTGTAGAAGACACGTTTATCACGTGACCAGGAATCGGACGTCGTGACGTCTATTTCGTGTTGTCTAAATTTTTGCCGTGGTTTCTATGCACTCGGAGTGATCACCTGACCGGCGTCGAGGACCGGAGTCACATGAACTATGCGACGGGGCCAGACGTGCTGGTGGCGCGGCACTCGTCACACCTCTTCTTCGATGCCGCCAGCGTTTCCTCGCTTTGCTGATTCTGGGATTCTTGGACAGGTAAGACACCTCCGTTTAATAAATTTTATTGCGATAACTATGCTAGCAGCACTACTATTGTAGTGGCTACCTGTTACTTCCCCATGCTTGTAACGAGCATTTGGAAGGTGCAGGTGCGAATGGAAGTGTCATGGCGGTCGTGACAGAACGTCAACGAAAGTTATGTGGTGATGCTTGAGAAGTTGAGTTGTGAAGGTATTCGAGAGACGCTAATGTGTATCAGCTGTGTCCGGTGGATGTCACAAACGAAGACATCACTAGTGTTCAACGTGCCGCTTGGAGGAAATGTGCGTGTTATTCATACCGAAGACTGACAGATATTAGCCGGTAGATGGCACAAGTGTTACCCGGAAGATGCGTCCAATGCTGACACTCACTTGTCGACCATGTGCAAGGTAATACAAGTGGCCGCGTTGTTCGCCTTGCATGCGAGACGAGTTGGTTGTAGTTATTCGTTCGTCATGGATAGCTCGGCCTGACTGGCGTGTTCATCTCAGCCGCATTCAGTAAGATACATCTTTGATCTCTCCTCCTACATACTTGGTACTGCTGTGGTACCAATGTACAATTTTTCTCTCCTCGCTGCCTCGCCTATCATCGTTTTAGTATAAGCTATAGTTCGTACCCTTTCACTGTTGTCGATAGTGACGTTTATTACACTTAATGTTGTTCCTATCCACTTTGTAATGCGTCTTTGTCGTCATTTACTTTGTCACAGTTATGCCTTGAATCAGAATTCCGATTCGAGGCCAGGATGGGAAGCATGGAGGAAACGCTGCACAATGGGTGACAAGTGCCACATCAACAGCCCCCACAAAGAGATGTAGAGCGGCTGCAATATGGTGATCATATGCCCTGAGCAACAAACAGGACTGCATCCCAGCGAAACTTGTTTCGTAGCGAGTTTCAAGCTTGCAAGTAGTTTCGCAGCAGCGGCGTCGAGCCGCGCCGTTTTGTGCAATCTGTGATATTTTGACTATGTGTGGTTCTTATTCATTTTTATTTTCTCGGAGTCATTTCTCTGTGAACAGGGTGTTTTGCATAGTTTGCAAGTCTAGTCAATATTCACTGTATCACTGCCACAATTTCACAACTTTGCCGAAATAAAGGCTTCCATCCCCTTCGAAACAAATTCTGTTGACTGCAAGCCTGCCCTCCAAGCCTGCCTGCCAAGCCTGCGCCGGGAGAGAGGGGGGGGAGCACGTGGGGAGGGGGAAACGATCGGGAAAGGAGGAAACTGCGAAGCATAAAACTACGGCGGCTAGAAGGATCCTGGTGTGAGGAGGAGAAGCGCGGGGCCGGGAGCCTCTCTGGCAGGTCCCCCAAAGTCGCCATTTTCCCATGTATTTGTTCCTATCCCGATGCGTGCAATGCCGGAGGCCGCCCTTAGATACCCCATTGTTACCAGACGTTGGCTTGCGTTTGATTGTAGCGCGCTAAAGATCCAGTTGAAGCACAATTCAAGCCAGGCCAAGTCACCGAATGCGAAATGGACGACTGCGCCTGGTATGACAGGTACGCTATGTGATGCACGCAGCCGTGTACTAGATCCTTCCGATCGCTCAACACGTTTAAAAACGGGACCGAAAAGTGAAACACGACACAGAAAGTTGTTATACGCGTTTTATTTGGACATATAATGACTAGATTCATTCGCAGAAACAACAAAAACATTTTGCCGCTAAACTTAGCGCGCTGAAGTGATCCGAAACGGCAACAGTGGGGTATCTAGTGGCGGCCTTCTTCGTTGCACGCTTTTCCGAGGTGAGTTTGGCGGACCTGCTCTCTGGTGACGGTGCAGATGGCGCTGCGCTACGTATGGCTGCTACTCCGATGCGGGTTGTATGGACGGTTTGCTGGCGGTTACGTGCTGGCCTCTTATTTTCTTCCGCAACTCGTGTACCTTAAAGGGACCGAAAAGTGAATATAAACCTATCGAAACTTTATGTTCAGTGAAAAGCTTGAACCTTCTAAAGTTCAAATGTCAAAGAACTCCGCTGAAATCGCTGTAGTTTTTTTTAAATCGAATTTTCGATGATTGCATGTCTAGGTACCTAGTAGGAAACCGGCAGTCTCTCAACAATGGCATCACACCGCGCCATCTGTCGAGGACGCATGTAATACGCGCGCTTCCACTCGCTAATCCGGTGAAAACGAAAGTGGCTGTGAGCGTCTGCAACCACTTTCTACGTCGAAAATGTCTCCCGAACCTGAGTGCGCTAGAACTCCGCATTCTAGAACTATCGCGCGCACAGAACTTCTGTTCGTACGATAGCATGCCGGAAAGTGTGTGCGTCGCAGCAGAAGATTCATGGTCCTCAGATATACCGGAGTCACCGCCGTCCTCACCAGGATCTGATCGTACCGGGAACGCGGACTGGTTGGTGAAATTTATATGTATTAGGGAGAAGCACTTGTTTAAGGTGAAACAAGCGCTGTTTTTTCGTTGTGCAGGTGTTCTTGCGGGAAGTGCAAACCGATAGATACGAGTGTCTGTGCTGCCGGGAGGTAGAGAACGTCTGTAAAAAGCAGACTGCATTACAGACAACGAATATTTCGAGATACTCTGCCTCGACACCGAAGTTCTGCGAGTTTCTTTTACGTACATCCGAGATACTGAAGAGTATGGCAACATATGTGACATCGCCGTGAACAAGTGAGTACGTGTTTACAAGCTACTTGAACGGTAAACTGAATGGAAAAACCTTATTTCTGCAGGAAATTCCGTTATATCGCCTATCGGCAATTCACAAGGTGGATATGGGGTGGTCTGGGAAAGCACCATAGGAAGATTCTTCCTGCCTGCGTGGTGCATGCCATTAGGGATGCTTTTCCATCAGATGTGTATAAGGGCTTTGAACCTGCACACTTGTAAAAATGTATATTGATGCCTGCAAATTTTCATTTCTAGGTTGCTGCGAATTTTTTCATTGCTTTTTCCTTTCAAATAGTCACACAATATTGTAATTATTATGTTTGTGCATGGATGCCTGGGGGCATATCTATTTGTACATTAGTGTACTCATGTCTTGTATATATGGACAGTAAATAACATAATTTTTGTCATTGTACTTCACCTGAACTGTGTTTATAATTTTTATACACTAGAGATTGACCAGGTTTGCAAATGATAATTAACGGTTGAAAACACTTAACTTATTTCACTAAAAGGAGCACTTGTAACTGATCCATTATCATATGACCAACTAACATTTGTAAAGAAAGTCCTTAGTGCTGACTTAAATGGTACTGCACCTCTTCATCTCAGTTAACCATGCAGCATCGGTGTGGGCAAGAGTACTCCAAAATGGCTACATAATTTATTATGCAGTAACAGGCACACACTACCTTTGCAATGCTATTTTTTAAGATGAAATACACTGACACTTTTCTGCACACAGTATTCGATTCGCCACCATTCGACAACAAAACTACTGTGAACAGTCTCTGTGAATGAGAATGACTGTACCCACGTATTCTTTTTTTCATAAGTTCTCTGTGACTGTGACCGAGATACTTTTGTAAAGAAATTTTGACAGTCCTCCAAATAGAAACTGGCTTCAGTGTACGCAACAGACTTCTCGGAACAATTAATTGAAATATAATAAAACAGCCGAAACAACATTTTTTCACAACTCTGTATTTTTCTTTTTTAATGTCCAGCAATTTAGGAGACAGAGTAGGACTTTCTGCTCTCTGATGTTTTCATCTACTTCATAGAGCTGTAAAACCTGAAAAAAAAAAAAAAGATAAGATACAGAATGGAAGTATAAACAGTTTTGCCTTTCACTTTTGAGCTTAACAGGAAAGTTACATTTTACCATATATGTGCTTTTGTATTCTCCTGTTGATGAAAAGGGTACAGGAATAATAATGGAGCACATAGATGAAGCTGAGAACTGTTCTTCGAGAGTGTGCTAATTGTGACACCAGAAATATACGATGAAAGTTGTACAGAAACAGCAAATGTCTGCTGACAAAAGTTTTAGAAATCTGGATGTTACTGCCTCATGTAGTTTCCATCCAAAAGTAGGACTACTCGACATTCTTCAGTCGCAGCACGGTGCAGAGGTGGAAGTTGTGGCTAGAAAAAGATTTAGCATGTTCACAAGGTCATTAGTGCACAACAACATACATGACAACATAGATAACATGATGGCTGCAAACTCGCAATTATTCAACAGCACAAGAAACAGAAAGCATGAGTAAAAAAAGATAGCGTCCATGCAGCACCTGTAGAACCACATAATCTTAGGGAAGGTAGAATCGGGAGAGCAATAAATGACTTGAGTCTGAAATTGGGTAACTTGGCATAGTTAGGATCAAGGATATGGGCTGCTCCAATACACACTCTGTTTCTATTGTACCCTTTCAATTGTCTCGCATGTATTTTTCTGCTGCATCGAGCGAAAAAGCATCAAGGTACCTAGATTCACTCTACATTCAGAATTGCAATAAATATTATGGGGCTCTACCCCATTTCTTGAGGTAATCTGCTGAAATGGAGTAATGGGTTGCCTCAGAGCGATGACGGAAATCCTATGGTGTCCAAAAGCGTTAGAAATGCTTTGACAATTTGTGTGGGGCCAGTGAATAGTACTGCAAGGCATATTTCCTTGATCTTGACGTGCAGAAGCTGCATACGTGCATCAGTGTATAATTGATGTTAAGATACAGAAACTATAAAGCTACGACCTTAGGGTGTCTGTATGTCAAATGAAGTCCATTGGTAGCAGCCCAAAATTCACATATGAGGTCTTTACCAACAATATGCATGTTAGAAGTGTCCTTGTTTAAGAAAAAGGGTTTTGCTGCGATTGTCCCCCTTTGCGCCCTGGACTACGCCATTCTCTTCATGATCTGTGGTTAGGGTCCTGTTATGCACCTGTGCGAAGACTTGCAACTGAAAGACAAGGAAAAAAAAGAGAAAAAATACTGGAATTACAATCTGAAAGCATGAACATGCTGTGGTACGTAAGTGGTTGCAAAGTTTTCGATTAGTCTTGCCATGGTCACTTGACAGTTGGTTAAAAGTAGAAAAGCTTTTCATGCATGACACCAATCTCCTTTTTCATTCTCCCAAGGAACCTACCTCCCCTCACTGTACAAAGAGTTGCGTGGCATGATGATGCCACAGACGGACACTTACAAAACATATGAGCAAATCTGTCTGTGCAGTCCTGTACTTCTCATACTATAGAGTACAAAAGTCAAGTCAATAAGTCACATTGCAGTATAGTTAACTTCAATGAACAAAAACCTCAGATAAGGAGTCGCAACACTTTATATGAGTAAAAAGTTCTGCTGGCCACCTTATCATCACTGGCGTCACGTAACAGTATATACATATTCATGGATAAGGAAGCATTAGGTGCACCTTCATGCACTTTGTGAGTATGGAGATAGGAGGTAGGTTGTGGAACACACTTTCATGGAGAAAGGATTAAGATTTCAAAGAAAAGCAAGTAAAACAATATCAAACAAGTCTGGCATTCTATAACAGGCAAATAAACAGAAAGCAACAAAAAGCGTATGCACTGCAAATTGCAGTGCATACAAATTGCATACAAACTGCAGTGCAAATTGCAGTGAACAATGTGCTGGCAGCATCAGTAGTGCCATCCGATACGGTGACTTCCATGCACAAGTCCATGAAATCATTGCAGTCGACCTGAAACAGTTTTAAAACTATTTCGAAACAGAAATTTTCAAAAGATGACCAAATCATGAGATCTCTACATACTACGAAGCAGTCCAGCGCCACTTCAACACCGAAATGTCCCTAAAATTAAATTTGTTCATGTTCACAATGCCCAGTAGGTAGGATAACACAAGTTAAATGGTATACGTCATCGCTATATTATAATTTATACATGTGTGACACCTGTACATACCTGAGACGTTGTGTTGAGCCCGTCACCAATGCGAAGCAGAATAACAGGTGACGGAACGGCAGTTTGCTTCAGACGTTTTCGCACTTCGCCAACTGCGGCATCTTCGTAGTCATCGGCAGAAAAATGGGATGAGCACACACGACACGACTGCTGTATCTCATAGCCGAGTGCTTCGAACCACTTTCGTTTTCGCGCATTGTCCTGTGGAATCTTGTGGTAGAAAACGCCCGTCGTCGAAGATGAACGATTTCCGCATCCCCGAACGCCACAACGTACACCAGGCATTCGTAAATACGTGACACAACAGTGACAGACAAGTGATTTGATTACTTTCACAGACTTTCACTTTATGCTTCGCGCTGCCGGTATGACCACCCACGGCGTAGACAATAAGCGCGATAACACAGACGGCCTTGCAGACGGCCTTGCAAACGGCAAGGCGCGTCGTAGCTGAATGTTTTATTAGTATAGAAACTATGTTCTTCAAATGCCTGGAAGTGAACGTCATTTTTAAAATGACGTTTAGTTATAACGATAATGTGTGTCAACTTTGTTCTCTAGAAACTAATTGTCACGTGGTACAGGTTGACCAATCCCGGACGCCCTGGGCCTGAAACCCAAGTTACTCTTTTTTGCCGTTTGTTGGCAGCACCGTCCATGTTCCGGCAACCATCAAAATATTTATACGTAAAAAATATTCCGATTTGTGAGGTAATGCTTTCTCTGTGTTATCAAACAATGATAATGTGCAGGATGGTGGGCCAAAATATGGGGGTTATTTTTCACTTTTCGGTCCCTTTAAAAAATCGGCACGTTAACATTAGAAGCCAACAATTAAAGGCAGGAATCTGCCACAGGACCCTGCGACGTGCCCTCACAACAACCGTGCTTGCTTGAAAAGTATCTGTCTGTTTTTTCTTTCTGCTCTAGAACGACTGATGCCTTTTACATAGAAGTGCATTCTAGTAATTATATAGAATTTGCAGACGTTTGCACAAAGAACGCTCATTGTGTCAGCGGTGGTACGCTCATCAGTAAAAGCCGTGCTTTCCACGCAGTTTTCCCTTTGGTCCATTTCCCCTGCGTGGTCAGCTTCAATAGCTGCGTCTAGAGTCACTAAATAGTGACACTTTAGTGACTCTAGCTGCGTCCGACTTGCGTCGTTTTCTCGAGGACGGGTCACATTTTGGCGTATGAGTTAGATCCCGATTCTTCCGCTTCTTAGGCAGCTTTACTGTACAATAACTGGGATACTCCGGAAACAGAGTTGAGATTGCATTTGGCTTTAACCCACGCTTATCCCTTTTCATGACGACTGTCTGCACATTGACTACAACGGTACTTGCGTATGTGTCATCAATGAATTCTGGAAGAAAGTGCCTTTCGCACATCACGGAATTCGGCTGGACTTTCCTGTCTCTTCGATGCAAAAGTTTTTTCCACTTTGCAAAGAGCACAGGGTCCGTTGGAACAGCAAACAAGGAAAATGTGTCCTTACAAGAGCGATATCCTCACTTGCAACTGACGGCGAAGCATGTCTTTGACCTTTGGAGTCTTTTTGTAGGTTGATTTATCCATACCTACTGCACTGGTAGCAGTTCCCAGCTTATAAGCCATCTCAGAAAATAAAAACGCACCGAACGACGACACAAAAACGTGAAAGACGCACACACACTACACTGCCTCCGACCGATCATAGCATACATACGAATGTCAGTGCCCCTGGCGGCCGTCAGCAGCATAGTACCCACTCTCTCCTTAGGGCGGCCCTTGGCGCTCCCCATACCCGCTTCCTTTCTAGCTACCATAATAAAACAGAGGCCACCTTTGTGGCTTCTACGAGGGAAACCACGTGATGCGACGTCATTCCCCGCGCTTTCGCGTGGTCTCTACGTAGAAACCCCAAAATTACCGTTTTTCGGGTGTCTGTAGAAGACACGATAGAGGATCCATTTCTAAGAGTGTAAGGACAGCAATCAATTTCAGTTTACTTACATTCTAGGCAGTTTACCCCCCAAAAGCTCTTCTCAGCATGTCACTCATGTGTCGTGTCATGGGTCCAAATGAGCTAATTGAGGAATGGCACGACTACCTGCATACCCGCATTATCCGGGTACAACAGTGGTCCAACAAATTATGTCCTCATGACTTCAAGTGGTTTACATCTACAGTAACTAATCCGCTCGTAGCGAGGATGTGGGCGCGGAAGCCTGCTCACACGCTTGACCATACCGCACGGTAAACAGGTCCTGATAACGCCCTTTACTGTTTCGCCGTTTCTTCGGATCTAACACGTTTCCCCTATGGTGTCTTCGACTGGTTGCTTCCGATCGCTCTAGAGCGCTCTGGTGCTACGTTTCACCTTCGACTGGTTGAAACAGAACACTCTCACTGCGTTCAACAGGCTCATTGGGAGATCTTTCCTCCAACACGGGCGCTCTAGAGTGCTCTCGCCAACGCCGTCGGAGCAGTTGCGAAATCTGCTTGAGTTCCGGTCACGTGACTGCGCCAGCTTCCGCTGAGTAGTGTTTCTGTTACGTCAAGCCTGCTATGTTCTGCATCTTGCATCGTCGTCGTTCCGACTACCAGGGAAACACCGGAAGCCACATAACTTAACATTCCATCTCGGCCGAACCTGCGCGTTCGGCCTTTGCACGATTCCTCCGGCTCGGAGACGGAGTGAGATGCGGTCTGAGCCGCTCCAGCTCGGAGTATCGGGTCGACCAGCCGAAGGCACTAGGGTCATTCCAGGTCAAATCGCACGAAGTTTTGGTTCCAAAAACTTTCATGCACTCCTTACTGCAAATAAAGATATTTTTCCGAGTTTTACGGCACTGTGTTGAACCGCTGTCGATTTAGGCGGTGTCAAAGTTCGTCAGAATTGCGAAAACCACGTTGTGAAAAAAGTGACCTATCCAGCAGGGTTTTACGTTATGACATAGAATGAAAGAGCGTGGCCCTAACATTATGCCAATATCAAGTTCTTCCCTCGTGTTCCATTTTCGGCCAGCGAAACAGTGCTGCTTTTTGGCGCCATTTCTTACAATTTTGCGCTTTGCTAAGGACACTTTTTACACAAGCTGGAAGGGCCAAAAAAATTCAGCGTGTTCTGGACCTTTCGTGCTTGAAAATCATATGTTTTGAAGACCAGCACAGAATACTTTTTGGTACATTTAATCCCAAACGTTGTACTTTTGGCAAAGTTGGCCGTTTTTAACGGCATTTTTGAAAATCAAGCGTTCGGCGGAGAAAAATCCAAATAGATGGAGATGACAGATCAATATCTATTCTAAAGCATATAAAAAAATCGAGAAGGCACTTTTTGATAAGGGCGAGAAAATATTTTTTTATGTCCCACCCACTCTACACATAGTTACGCTGGGGGGGGGGGGGGGGGGGGGGCACGGGAGGGGTTGCGAGGCTTCGTTCGGCAAATAACGCTTTTTTGTGTGGTGAAGTTTTCCTATCCGTTATGGACGACCAGAACAGACATTTCCAGCTAAATCACATCTATGCTACTACCGCGTACTAGCCCGAGATATTCATGTGGTGCTTGCTAATCTATCCACACTGAACAGCTGGCTGCTGATGCCCATCCAAGCAGGCTGGAATGATAAAAATAGTTTATTTGCAATTCAGACAGTCTACATAATTTATTTTCGCGATTGTAACAGTTTGTAGTAAGAACACAAAATACTCACATAAATGAATGCACAAATGTTTAATTATTATTTCATACTTTCTTTTCAACTGTCAAAAAGCAACGGCGACTATTGGTAGGGTATCTCACTAAAAGTGACCACTACAACTTCCTCTGTACGGCAAAAAGATAGGTCTTGAACGCTGCTCCGAATGAAGTCTCCGTGCCTCTCATGCACTTTCATACCGCAGTCCTTCATTTTGCACGCGCGTATTTACCGACGATTAGTCGTGAGCATTTGTCACATTATTCACTGGCACGTTGTGCGACTTTTGCCTTCACTTAGTTTAGTTAAATATACACTTTAGTGTATATTTAACTAAGCTCTAGAAAACCATAGCGAAAGAAAACAACGTCTCGGGGTTCGTTATGATTGCCTATGGTATTGTGGAGATCCAGAAGTGCCTCCTGACATTCCTACTTCGGCCATTATTCGACACCAACGACTTCAGCAAGAAACATGAAGCAATAACAACCTTTTTGCATGCATCCTGGTCGTCTTTTTGCAACCCGGCATGCATCACATGTGAGAAAGGCGACCACAATCAGCTGAGCCGTGGATGAGCTCTCTCCTAAGCCGATTTCAAGTTCATGAGTTAAAGGTTGCGTGGATGTACGAGCGCGGCCGGCCACCATGCTTTACGCCTTGGACGCCACAATGCAGCCAAAGCCATCCGCTTACAACGTGAACTGCGTTGCTATTAATCATAAGAAACGCGCATTTGAAGGGATAACATGATTTGCTCATAATATTCCTTGGGAGTGTGAAAGCATCACTGTCGGTTCTCATGACTACCACTTCAAAACGCCGCGAATGAAAGACTCTGAGAAACACCTACTAACAATACATATTAATGCACTGATAACAATAAAAACTACACAGTTTACTCACAAAAGGGCTGAGAAAAAAAGGGGGCATGCTCATATCCGGCCGCAGGACGCGGCTTGTGAAACCTGGGCACGCGATCTGTTCGCCGTCTCGTGCGGCCCTCGCATAACCATATGGGACATAAAAACTATTTTCTCGCCCCTGTCAAAATGTACCGTCTCAATTTTTTTTATGCGTTAGTATAGATATTGATCTGTCAGCTCCATCTATTTGGATTTTTCTCCGCCGAACGCTTCATTTTCAAAAATGGCGTTGAAAACGGCCAACTTTGCCAAAAGTACAACATTTGGGATAAAAGGTAGCAAAAAGTATTATGTGCACGGCATTCAAAACATGTGATTTTAAAGTATGGAAGGTCCAGAATACGCTGAATTTTTTTTGGCCCTTCCAGCTTGTGTGGAAAATGCCCTTAGCAAGGCGCAAAGTTGTGAGAAATAGCGCCAAAAAGCAGCTCTGTTTCGCTGGCCGAAAATGAAACACGAGGGAAGATATTAGCATAATCTTAGGGCCACGCTCTTTCATTCTAGGTCACTAAAGTTCACCTAGACGCAAAACCCTGCTGGATAGGTCACTTTTTTCGCAACATGGTTTTCTCGATTCTGACGAACTGTGACACCGCCTAAATCGACAGCGGTTCAACATAGTGCCGTAAAACTCGGGAAAATATTTTTATTTACAGTAAGGAGTCCATGATAAGTTTGTGAACCAAAAGTGCAGGGGGTCGCGCACGACCTTTGGTTGATTTGGCCTGGAATGACCCACCAGTAGTTGTAGGAGGGTTGACTTCGCCGTGATGCAGAAGAATATCATCCTCGATCAGCAGTGCACGTTTCCCTTGATGTCAGGTAATGACAAGATGGTGATTTTGGCACAAAAGAACGCATGAGGGTGTGCGTTGCTTGCCACTTCCTAGCTTCTCAAGTTCGTTTTCTCTTATTCGTTCTATAAAGTACAGGTGTTGAAAATTGGCCACCGCGTATAACTCTTGGAATTCGGTTGAGCTCCTGTTGTGTTAACGTGTATTGATTTTTTATTAACCTTGCGTTAAAAAACAACACGTGGCCAGCACTTCCAGCGCACGTGTAGGATCACCGAGGAGAATCCTCAGTGATCATTCGCAATAACTTAATTTGGCGGTGCTTTCAGGACATACTCCTGTGAGCACGTGTCATGTACAGTTAGAAAGGCGTATGCAGCGGTGGTATTTCCAGAGAGATGTATTGGCATCAAAGATAATTTTACGTTAAAAGTACGGATGAACACGTGATCGAGGCTGCTAGCAACGAAAAATAATTTTTATCACTAGTAGTGTGCGTGTTACACAGTTGCCGTAACATGGTCTGTTTAATTATTTTACCTTTTCGGCTACCAATTTAGAATCTAACACGATCGCTACTCCGCTACTGAAAAAAAAAAAGTAGCGAATAGTAGCGACACTAAGCGCGATTTCACCAACCCCGATTAATATTTCAACCGAGATCAACGGTGCCTTAACCTCAAGTTGACACTTCGCTCTGCTTCACTAAAGGAATATATTGTCATTGAAACATTCATCACGTAACTAGCTAACGTTAGTAAAAAATAATTGAGTGTTAACTTGAAGTTTTAGCAACCTTTGATCTCGGTTCAAAGTTCACCAGCGTTAGTGAAACCGGGCCTAAATACTGATTGTTAAGTTAACTGTTGAGAAGAAACGTTTTGACGAGAGAATGATGAGATCATTAGTGATGGCCATAAGTCGCACTCCCAGCTAGGCAGACAAAAGAAAAAAAATACAGCAAGCGTTTTGTAAAATGATATCTTGAACCCTGTTCTGTCTTTCAATAGAAGGGCCGCTGGGAAATCACTCTTATTCGGGTGCTGTCGTCGAAAAGAGCTTCCTAGCGCTCTGTAACATTGCACAACAACAGGAAACAGAAGAGCAAAATGTACACGGGTTGAGCTCCGTTCTAACCTTGTTAGAAAAGTCGGAGTAGTTCGATCGCGCCATAAACATCGGTTGTGATGTGATATATGCTTTCTTTTGCAATGCCAGTGCGAGTGGGTACAGCTCTTCGAGAAAGTGCAATGATAAAAGTATGACCATCAACTTACGCTGGTTTATTTAGGAAGCTCCTTTCCAGAACGACTGTTAGACGAGGCGCATGTGATGGTGAGCACAGACTTGGGCATGGTGGTCTGCTTTCTGGAGCTCCCGATAACATAAAGTTGCTGATACGTCCATGGAGGAAAAGATTAATGAAATGAAATAATTTATTTTCCGCAGTGTGCTGTGGAGAGATACCGCGATGTAAAGTCATGATAGTGACTTTTGTAAAAAGAGTAGATATCTAAAGCTATCGAAATGCACCATCTGGAATATTCGCCTGGAGAAGTTCTGGTGTCGCCACCTCGCGGGAAGTAGCCCGTGACGTCACGGATTGGATACGAGGCAGGAGAGCAGACGACGCATAGCTCTTGAGTATTTGTTTTGTGTGTTCGACGTTTGCGTACAACTGTGCTGGTACGACTCTGATACTAGCATAGCTTGACCCACGCGTGAAATACAGAACCAAAAAGACGTGGACGAGTAAAAGGAGACAAACTTACATTTGTATCAAGGGAGAACTGGCGGGGCAGGGCGTGTCTGTAAGGCGTACGAGCTGCTATTTTCCGCAAATTCAAATTCAGACAAGAATAACAAAAGTCTAATCAGCATACTTTTTGTATATGAGAAAGAACGCAATTTCTTCAGCTGTAGTAGGAACTTTGATGAGGTCACTTTGTCAAATTAATAGCAAGTGTCAATTTTTCTTTAGCATATACCTGTAGAATTGCTTATGTATCGATGTAGGTTCAACATGCACAGCAACACCAAAGTGCCAAAAATATGACAAATACTGTGTTCAAGAGTACTTAGGAGCTTCTTTTAGCTGTGTTGTGAAGTTCATAGTGTGAGTTTCACTAATATTTGCATACGAAAACTGTTATGTGAGTGAAGACACACTAATATAAAAACATCTTGTACACAGTGCGACACTGCCCTTGTGACACACGACTTTCTTAAAAATAACCAACACGATAACTATATTTCATTTTATTTTATTTCCAAAGGATATGAGGGCCAGGTGCAAAAGGGATTAGGATCCCTGTACTGAACCTGCATCTGTACACATCCAAACGAAATACAAACAAGCGGTTAACAACATGTCGATGTTTCCTCTTTCAGGTGAAGAGAATCTTGCTCTGAGTCTCATATATTGTTTTATTGGTTTTAGCCACCTCAGCAGTAGTTGTGACAGTGTTAGTAATATACGTCAAGAGGTCAAAGCGGGACAACAACAGTTATATTGCGATGATGAAGTGGGAAGATTTTCCACTCTTGGACGCTACCACATATAGCTAGGGCGTCAAAGCGGAGTCTCTGCTGCAAGATCTTAAAAAAACCTTCATTAGCTAAACAGTCATACATACCTAAACGCCAAAACATTCATACCGCTCACAATGTGACCTCGAGCACTGGGTAGCGACTGGTGCTTGCAAAGTACTTACTGCAGACGCGACTGTGACGGTAATTTGCTTTTCCCATGTCGAGTCTGATGAGCCTTTTCAGTCGCGTAAGTTTCGCACTGCAGCACTGAAAAATAAAAACCGTCACAGCGCAGCACTGAAAAATAAAAACCGTCACAGCAAAGTTCCTCGGACAAAACAGCTACCGGACCAAAGTGCAGAAACCACGGAGAATTCCACACACGCCAGAATCTATCCAGCCCGTGACGTAAAAGCGTCACGTGATAGGGCTGTCCGAAGCGCCGCTAGTGTTTGTTGTCCAGGCGAATAGACCGACCTACAACTTACAAATTGCAAAAAATAAGCCAGAAAAAGTAAACCAGAAAAAGGCCACGTATGCTAGAGTTGACGTTGATGCTACCAACCAACGCAACCGTACACTCTAAGACCGGTCGCGGATAAAGGACGGATAAAAGGCGCATATTTTGCTGCGGTTGCTAATTCTCTGCCAGCCTTATCCGCCACAGCACCAAAACGTTAACAACAACAAAAAGAACGCAATAACAAGACAAAGAAAACAGGCTTCCCGCACGTGTTCACTGAAAGAAAAGTGGACGTATTACTTTGTTTTGTTTGTTGAGTGCCTCACGAAACAGTGTGGCGGATAGAATCGTGGCGGTTACCAATGTTCCCATGTTCGCAGCTGTGTCATTGCTGCAGGTTGCATCACGTCGTGCACCGGTCGGCGTCTTGGTGGTGGTTGGTTAGGCGGACGCCGCTTATTTTCGAAGCAGTTTGTAGGTTTACGAGGGTGGTCTCATAAGTTTCCGGCCCGACCAACTTTTAATACTCATGAAGACGAAACAAGTGTATCACTTTTCGACATAGTCACCCTTAACTTCGATGCACTTTTGACACCTTTCAACCAGCATTCTGATACCCTTGAAAAAATACTCCGAAGTTTTGTCCGCAAAATGCTGGAAAACTGCCTCTTGCACCTCACTATCGTTTCGAAATCTCCGTCCTTTGAGATCCCTCTTCAAGTTTGAGAACAGGAAGTAGTCACTCGGTGCCAAGTCTGGACTGTAGGGAGGGTGGGTGGTGGATTTCTTCGAAGCCGCACTCCTTCAGTGCAGCCTTGGCAACAGAAGCCGTGTGGACAGGGGCATTGTCCTGGAGCAACCGGACACCTCAACTCAACCTGCCGCGCCTCTTTTCCTTGATGGCGTCTCGCAGTCGGTGCAGGAGTGAAGCATAATAAGTCGCATTCACTGTATCCCAAGGATTCCGTGACAATCCCAAAATACTGTTGCTATGATCTTCTTTGTGGATTGTGTGACCTTGGCTTTTCTTGGGGGTGCTTCTCCTGGTTTGCGCCATTCCATCAACTCCTTTTTCGAAAGGGGATCATAGTAGAGCACCATAGCCTCATCCCCTGTGACAATTGACTTCAATATTTCTTCTTCGTTCTCTTGACAGAGCTCCAAACACTCTTTGGCACAGACGACGCGCTGTTGCTTTTGAACTGACGAGAGAAGTCGTGGCACCCATCTCGCACTGACCTTTTTCATGTGACGGCCATCGCCGATGATGCGGAAAACGGTTGTTTTGGAAAGCCCCAGCCTTGAGATTTCCTTCACCTTCAGACGCCTGTCGCTCAGCACTTCCTCCTCGACAAGAGACAAATTTTCTTGTGTCACCACTTCCAATGGACGACCATCGCGTGGATCATATTCAATGGACATTCGCCCCCGTCGAAACTGCTTAGCCCAGTCTTTTACCGTTGTGTACGACGGAGAGGCTTCCCTGTACACGTTGTCCAGTCGCACTTTAATTTCTGTAGGCGAAAGTCCCTCTTTTGTCAACAATTTTATCACAGCGCGGTTCTCGATTTTTTCCATTTTAACGGAAGAGTGCACCCTGGCCGCTCTCCAACCGACAAAGGCGTGGAGAGGGTTGAGGGTGGTGCTCCGGCCCTCCAACAGATGCCGCCACAATAGCTGATCATCACAACAGCGGGAAGACGAACGTGACAGGGAATTAACGATGAAAGAACAGGGAATTCCTGCACCACCAAGGGAGGCAGAGCAGAAAGCGTTCGAGAGGAAGTCTGCACTCTTTCCGATGTCCAGCAGGTGAACGGTAAGACGAGTTTGGTCACTTTTTGTTTATGTTATAGTTTATCAAGTCACTTTTAACACAAGACACAAGTTTAGTCACTCGGTACGTTAGTGGCGTTAGTGCAGTGCCTTGCGGTAACTTGTGCGTTTCGGATATGCCGCTAATCAAATTATGTGTGGTTATGCTAGTTGCCCCTCATGCACGTCGCAGCCGTTTGTGACACGTGTGCTTTAGTATTCAAGTACGAAATCAACGTTGGTTGCCTATTCATAACAGTGAGTTTCGTTCAGAGTTACGGATCATCAATAGATTGCTTTAGTTTTGTTTTGTTTTAGTGCTCCCGCAGCCATCGGCAAAAACGACGCACCTGGTCCAGCTGTTTTCGAAAACTGTATACCTGTACATTCTGGGTGTGCAAACTGCGATTGGCTTTTGAACTGCTCTTCGATGTCGAAGCACCTAAAGCTCCAGTGAAGCCTCCCTGTCGAAAAAAACCATACAGCCATCTGTATGAGCAATCACATGAGGCTCGTATATGTGTTTATTGTATGAGCAATCATATGAGCTTCTATGAGCATGTATGAGCTACATGAGCATGTATGAGCTATATGAGCATGTATGAACTATATGAGCATGTATGAACTATATGAGCACTCTCTCAAACAGCGTATGAGCTATATGAACTCATGAACCGTCTGAGCAAACGTGCAACATGGCGTGATTAAGCTAAAATGACAACACGTGACTACAAAATACCGGTTTATTCAGGTACTGGCGCGACGTAGGTCCCTCAGAAAGCTTGCCAAATGCTTTTTGATGAGCTTTTTCCGTTTCTGTACAGGCACCTTTGATGTCGATAGTTTACCTTTTTCTGCATATTTGACGAAGGTATCTGTTGAAAAGAAAGAAGAAATTAGAACTGCGCTAAATTTCTGCGCCTAGAAGTATTGCAGTTCCCACAACTTATACAACCGTATGGGTTCATGCTGAAATGGACATGACTGGGGCCTGTTTCTCATCCCAACGCGTTGATCACACCTTCAAAGCATTAAGTTGTATTTAGTCAGTCAGAATAACGCACGAGGTCATTTTGCCGATTAAAATTGAACGTAAGCTTCCTCTAATGCTGGTGATGTCCAATGAACGCGGTTCCGAAACATCTGAGTATATGTTTGCGTTGTGCTTGCAAAACTGAGTGCATGTACTTGTTCGCTGCAGCAAAGGGTTACTGACACAGTGTTTGTGGCTTGCTTCACTTTGGGTCATCCAAATACACATTTTTTTTTTTGCATGCTAACGTGCGATTTCGGTATGCCCTGGTGCACGACTATTTTAAACACTCTATACACACATGCAAAGGCTATCAGCGAACGCTTTCCACAAAAAGTCACAAAAAGCACGAATATGGTGGTTGCAGACAGCTAACCCGACAGACATAACGAGCGATAACAGAAAAACGGGACTGCAACGTACCTGTAATGCGCACACACCTGCCACGGCTTCTGTAGGTTGATTCTAAGGTACACACACAAAACACCTTCAGTGATTACTGAAACGGCACAAAGACACTGTCACAGCATGGAGACAGCGACGAAAATATGAGTCCCACGCAGAGCGGAGCGAAATACGTCCAGACGGCTCCGAGAAGCAGGGTAGAATAAGCAAGTAAGCGTCCAAGCACTGAGATGGCACTCGCAACGGCTTGGATGAGAATCCAAGTGCCAAATAGAATGTTGTAGGACACGGTCGGAACAGGGAAACATGCACTTAAAATTTGAACAGAATCGGACGAAGGGGAATGGAGCTCCGACCGTTACGGCCCGCCGACTGTGACGAGCGTCTCTTGAAAGGCCATCATCAGACGCTGTGGCGCCAGCACTTCTAGGTGAATAACTGGTTAATTAAACGGTCAGCCTTCCTCATACTGCTCATATCTTCCTCATACTGCTCGAAATGCAGCTCATACTGCGCATAACGTTGCTCATACTGCTCACTGCTTTTCTCGTATTGCTAATATCTGCGCACATAGCGCGTCGTTGGCCTTGCCGTGCGGCTCATAACATTGCTCATACTGCTCATAATGTTGGCATACTGCCCATAGCGCTGCTCATACTGCTCATTGCCTTTCTCATATTGCTCATTGCCTTTCACATATTGCTCATTTCTTTACACATATTGCTCATTTCTTTACACATAGAAAGTTATATGAGTTTTTTCAACAGGGCTGTTACAAGACGTGAAAAGATACGTACTGTAAATTTTTCGAAGCAGTTCCCGAGGACAAATAAACTTGCTTTATCAAACACCATCGCTTTTTGAATGTCTGCTTTGGGACAACATGATCGTTGCTCTACAGCAAGCGGGTAAGAAAAACGGACGAAGCTGGGGGTAGGGGGGGGGGCGAGAGGAGAGAAGGGGAAGGAGGTTGGAAAAGGAGGTCGGTCTGCGCATGCGCACTTGACCCGAGCTTTTTTCCCGCGCTGCTGATCTGGGACGCTGTGAGTGGCTCCTGCAGATCACGTGGTTTGGGCACCCGCCATTTTCCCTGGACCATTGCGTCAATGGAAGCTTCCGACGGATGGTGACGCACGTTGTCTCTCGAGTTGAAGCTCCTGACATTCATTTCGCGGTTGTTTTGCGATCGGAGGTTGATTTTCGCGACAAGAAAAATTGTACATGCTTGTGAAGTCTTTCCTGGCTGTGCTACAGCATGTTGCTTTCTTTCAGCAACGCGAGGACATAGTGTTCCTTGCGCGAACGACACACGGATAGACAGCACAAACATTGCGTCAAACATCGACTGACGTTTATTACAAAGGCAACACTACCGAGGCTGGCCCCCAAAATTCATCCGAAGGAAGGTGATCTCATTCTCTCTAGGGGTGAGAGTCTTGCTGCTTACATTGCTGGCTGTCTTACCTTCCGTTGGGCCAGGATATGTTTCAGAACAAACACTCTACAAGTCTGTGGTTGTTTTCGAGGCAGTATTGGCCGTTGACGCTCGACTGGCAATCGAGAGATGCGATGTTCAAATTCCGCCGATGTCTGACTTTTTTTATGACTGTCATATTTCAATTCTTTCCGAAAGACCGGAATCTTACTCTCGCCGCGAATCCGTCTATGCCTATCCTTGCAGACAGGTGAAACAAGACAAGTAGTGCGGAGACATATCGTTGACGAATGGTTCAAAACAAATCGAGAGGTGCTTATTAGCCTTTGCTTACAACGAAGTACATCAGGCTGAATGAAGGCCCCCTTCTGTATTTTCACGAAAACGGAAGGCACAAATCTTTACCTCCACTTGGCGTTTCGGCGTACGTCTGATTCCCGCTACGGGGAAAAGACGGAGACGAAGAAGCATAGGTACGAACCCATCTCTAATCGGATATATCGCCTTCAGACTTCCACGAGATCTCCGAATCGAACATCTTCAGGCGCTATTCGGAATTCGTCGTGTCTATCCCGTTCACCGGGCAGCCGCACGTGGAGCTATTTGACGTCACGCGCTCCTCAGATTTTCCCGCAATGCTTTGCGGCAGCGGGCGCGCTCCATGGGCGATCGTGTGGGTGGGCGGCCCAGCGCGCTCGTAATCGTCAAAAATATGCCCATCCGTACAGCGTACTCGCAAAATACCATTGGCACCATAATTCTAGGTAATATTTACACCTTGTTCGGACCCTTTTTCGCTATGGACAAATTTCGCTTCCGCTGTCCTTTAAATGTCTGCACTGATTCTTTTTTTTACAAACCTGGGTGCAGAGAGGCTCCTATGCAGAGTATATATGCATCTTATCGCGATTAATGTGGATTCACCTGCGAACTTGCATTCTTATGCAGGACAAACAGTTTTGACTTGCCCTCAAATTTTTGCGACTTCATGGGCGCCTACTTAATCTCTTACCATCCTAAGTGTTCCAGCACCGTTCATAACTGCACCCTTATTTTAGTTCTGTTGATTATGATCTACTGAGATATATCATATTCACTGCATCCCACCAGAGTGAGAATGGACAGACGTCATACTCAGATTACTTTTATCATAGTGACCCTGGTCCCTCAAGCTCAATTGAAGAAGTCTTTATGTATTGAAGTACCTCATCCACTACAGTGCCCTTCGAGTTCATCAGACACCGGTGCTCCTGGTACAGTACTGTTGCCTGCTCTAAAACTGATTTGTTGTATTAGCAAGGGAACAGCATGTTGAGGCACGAAACTGTTCAGCTTAATTTCTGTTGCTGTTGTATCTAATTTGCCATCTGGGCAATGCATTTTGATTGAAGCATAAAAAAAAAAGAATAACGTTCTTCTGCATTGCACATGTTTTCAACAAGATCACCTGCAACAGCCACGCTCGCATTGCTCTAGTATAGTACTTTTTGTGAAAATCCAGTAGCTTAAGAAAATAACTGTCTTGTCAGAAATACACCCGCAGGCCTGATAGATACCAAAGTAGTGGTGCTGTACATGATCTTTGTGTGTTGTGTGCCAATGAAGATTGAATTCACTTTCCACACAGGTGTGTGAAGTGTGGTGATTGGAAACATAGCATATAGTTGAAGTAGTGCATACCGGTTGAAGCGCATAAAGCGCGCAACGCATAACAGTGGAGGCGTACAGGAGCCGCGGCGCATAGAGCACGCGCCGTGTAACGTGGAGGCGCATAGAAGCCGTGGCGGTTAACACCTGTGGCGGATATATCCGACCTCAGAGTAAGCGCTATAAACTTGCAAAAAAAATTGCGCTTATTTATCCGCCACCGGGTTTATAGTGTATGCGCCCACTTATTATTACAGTGCAGTGATTTATCAAGACCCCCCTACACCCCCTAACACCCCCCAAATGTTCAGTGCCACCCCTCTAACTTTTTCACCTGTGTACCCCCTACAGGGTGTGCCCTTGCAATTTCAGCTTCAGACACATGTCTGTAATGATATGTTAAGCTGTAATGACGTGACTATAATAATGACCCCTCCCCCCCCCCAATTTTTTTCAACACCCTTCCGTGCTTGGGATTCTGGATAAACCACTGTTACAGTGTTTTAGTAGACCAGAAGCACTTTACAAAAGCCATATGATAGAGGAAGATGTCAAATCTAAGATCAGCAATGTGATGGTAGCCACTTCAGAAGGAATGAACCGACTGGATTGTCGTTCTTTCACAACTGTTACCACGAACACCTTCAAATTGCTCCCTGCTGCTACAACCTACGGCAAATCCTGGCACCTGCGATACGGACAGGCAGAAGATAGCGTGGTATTGGGAAGGGAGTGCACGTGGCTCTATTGCTCTGTGTGGCTTTTGAAATATTATCTTCTTTGGGGAATGGCATAAGTATGCGTAATCGGCCGAAAGGTTTCGTACCCCGAGGCAATTCAGAATTTTGAAAACCATCAACAGAGACGTCTGTCCAAGGTTTATCCTGCTTATCTTATCCTGCTAGAGTTTAAGAGTGGAGGAAGATTAGGAAGGATCGTGTCCTACCAGCGAAGGACCACGGCTCTGCATTTCGGCCCGTGTCCGCAAAATGCGCCGAATACAGAAAGCACGCACCTATTTTCAGCTCTTCCTGTCGTATTAACTTCACTGCCTGGATCACAAAAGAAATTAGAAATACAGAGCATGTTGAGCATTAATCTTGTATCGAGTTCTTACATGCGGACTTCATAGTGGTCGAGGAGACAGGGCTGTAGTATATGTTTGGTCGAGCTGGAGTACAGTTGTTGTTTCTTGCACAGTAGGAATGTTCAAGATTACCGAATATCTCTGGTTCTCAGTTCTTGTACTGCAGATTCAGACTATAGTCTTTTTGCTGCGTACTTCACAAACAGTGTCCGTCGACGAGGACGATGAGTTGGCATCAGTGTCGTCCGCTACTGTGACTTTCATGCACAAGCCCAGGAAATCATTGCAGTCGATGTGAAACAATTTTAAAACAACCTCATAAGAGTTTCTATTTAAATTTCATTATTTATGGATTTATTTTTATTTCATAAATTTCTATTGAAAACTATTTTCATATTTTCATTTTTCACAAGATGTTTAAATGATGCATACTACGAAGCATTCTGGCGCCACTTCAACACCCTAATGCTCTAAAATGAAATTTGTTCATGTTTACAATGTCCAGTAAGGGGCAGGTAGGATATAACACGAGATAAATAGGATACGTCATCGCTATGTGATACACGTGCGTACCTGCAACGTTGTGTTGAGCTCGTCACCACGGTGAAGCACGAAGACCAGTCACAAAATACCGGTTTGCTTCTGCCTGCTGAGACATCTCCGTATTCATCGGCAGCAAAATGAGCTGATCACACACAACACGGCTGCTGTATCTCATAGCCGAGTGCTTCGAAACACTTTCGTTTTCACGCACAGTCCTGAGGGATCGTGTGGTAGAAAACGCCCGTCGTCGGACGAACAATTTCTACATCCCCGAACACCACAACGTACACTAGGCATCTGTAGAAATTTCGAATACGTATCACAGCAATGACAGACAAGTGTTCTGATTATTTTCACCGACTTTCACATTCTGCTTCGCACTACTACGTGATTACCCGCGTCGTATGAAAATAAACGTAATAACACAGACTACAGACGGCGCTGCACGGCGGATTGTGGCGGTGCAGCTGAATGCTTTATTAATGCAATACTGTGCTGTTCGAAATGCCTGTAAAGTGAACGTCATTTTTAAAATAACGTTCAGCTGTGATGATACTGTGTACCACCTTTGTTCTTTACAAAATTAACTCTGACGAGGTACCAGTTGACCAATCCCTGGACCCGCAACTCAAGTTTCTCTCTTTTGTCGCTCGTTGGCAGCACCGTCCAGGTTCTAGCAATCTTCAAAATATTGATACGTATAAAATACGCCGAACTGAGAAGTAATGCTCTCTGTCTGTTATCCAACAACGATGTTGTGCAGAATGGTGGGCAAAAATATGGTGGTTATTTTTACTTCACAGTCCCTTTCAAGGGGCACTAATCAGCCCGCCAAACATTCTCCAATTATCATGCTACATAATAGAACGTTGGTTCATAATATCCAAGTGCATGTCTCGATACACCTTAACTCGATTAACCGGAAAACCCTTCATATGATCTGAGTGATCGGGAACGGAGCACCGATTACGAACGTGTCCCTCATTTGCTTGTCCAAGAATTCGCTATCTCTACAGTATCGGGGGGGGGGGGGGTATGGATAAGTGAGACGTGGCAGTATGTAATGCTTCAGTGCTAGCGAGCGTATTTCCCGTGATAGCAGTATAGAACTTACGAGAACAGCGTGAAAGGAGCGAAGCGAACGTGACAGGTTCGCGATATACGCGTCTGATGGCTTTCAACGAGGATTATCTCCCGTTCTTCTATCTCTTTTTTTGCCCGAAATCCCCTAAGTAAAGAATTAATTCGTGACTTTTGGGTAATTGGCCATCTTGTAGTTGCATACTTTCCTCGAGAGGATGTCTGCCTGGCCGTATAACTCAACTTCAAAAACGACGTCTATGCTGCTGTCCTAGTTTTTTATTAGAAGATCTGTAAAGAATGTATTTAAAAAAAAAACGCCCTGTAGATTACCCCCACGACGGACACCTGCGAGCCCCTGCAGCCCGACAACGTCAATCATTGCCCGTGATCTCGCGAGTCGATGCATTGACCCCAGCCAGCATAGAACTTATAGACAGGTGCACACTTGCAAATAAGTTTATTAAATACCTAATCATTTCGTCTACACTCCGCACTACCACGTGATCCCGAGCGCCGCCGCTCATAGCCGCCGATTCCTGGCCCGCACCTGCACTATTCCGCATGTAAAGATTACGCAGATGTTCACTGAAATATTTTTTTATGAATACCATTTCGTAATATCAATTATTATTCTTGGTCTGCCGCCGGACAACTGACCATGGGAGCCGACGTCTCGCCTACAACTGTGCTCCGACATCCATCAGCTATGCTTCTGTCAATGATAAACCTTTTCCGGCCTATTTTACCTCACCTATAACTTAACTATAACCAAACTTATAAGGTTCAAACCATAACTAACCTATAAGGTTATAAGGATTAAAAAATGTGCAACACAGAGTTGCGGCAAAAGTTGAGGACAAGTTCCTCGGAAACGGTACTCGCCTAAGGCAAAATAACTGTGGAATCAGAATTCAGCCTGTAGGCTCCGGTACCACTGGTGCGGGGCAGGTTCCCAGAGTTGAAAAATATCAGTGACTCACCCTGATCGGTTCGGGCTCGGGTTTTCTGGTCAGTGCTGTCTGTTGCAGCGCCCTAGTAGCCCTAGTTCGAATGCTAGCTTGTGCTTCACGTGGCTACCAATTTACTTCGGCAAATTCCCGCTCAGACCTGTCACCGTCTCGCGCATGCGTCGCCATCGTTTCCTTAAATTGCGTATTAAAGCGAGGTGTATCCAATGTCCAAGGGACGCACAAGAGCCTGCGCAACACACACACACACAAAAAAAAAAGTTCCAACATCACCGGTCTCACTAATCGCGCGCATGGCTCTCTCTCGTGTTTCGCTGGCTTCGTCCAAGAAAATCGCACTACCTAGCAAAATTGAATAACACTTATCAGCTGTCAGTCATAACAGCATATATCGAAAATTCGTATCATTAAAGGAGCATGGAAGTGACATTCAACGTGGCTCGAAACTCTGCTTCATCTGTGAAGCTGTCCACCAGGAGTCACCATGCAAAATATTTTCGCTCTGCGGCGTATTGTCACTGCGCAATAAAATTTTGAAAAGACAGCCGTAAAAAGCAGTCGGGGACGAGAGACGCGAGCCCCGCGTGACGTAAAAACTGCTCAGTGCTTTTTCCTTGCCGTTGGACGTCACTGGTCACGTGTCTGAGCCCGTGACACGTCACAACGTCTTCCCGTTCGCCGATGCGCTCTTTGCATGTGGAGAGTTCTTTTTGTTTGTTGTTTAAGATGCGTGGAACAGAGCCTTGCGGGTGCTCTGTAGGTCACCTACGCACATCGTTGTTTCTCAAGAGCTCATTTTATTCGTTGCAGAAGATGTCACAGCGAGAAACAAAAAAAAATATTTTGGGGTCACTTCCATGTTCCTTTAACCTGAAGGCATATAGAAAGAAACACAGTGGTGCATACAATGAAGAACAGTGGCACTATGAGAAATAACAACATGGGCCTTTCCAATCCTTTTCAATCATCACCGATTCATAGAAGAACGTCTGTACCAGTGAAAGATGGAATTGCTGTGACTTACAAGCGCGTCTCAAAACTCGAACACGACATACTGCAGCAGAAAGGTCGCCCAGCAAAGGGAAAAACTCAAGGTGTCGTCTACAAAACTCAATGCCCTGAGTGCAACGCATCATACAATGGCAAAGGTCAGAACGACTGACGTAGGCGTCGAAGCAGTGCCGGACTTGCATGTAACTTAAACACTCTTCGCAAGTTACTCATCTTAAAGGCGGTGTCCATGAGGAATCAGGGATTATAAAGTTAATTTGGTATCCACTTAGAGATGCCTTTCAAAAAGGTTACACCAAAAAAGTTTCGCAAAATTGTTTCGTGTTTGTTTTCTTCGTATCAAATAATTCAGTGGCGATATAGCGGTAGGTAAATGCGAGAGAAATGCGTTAGCATTAAGCGCCTTTTCCGGTCTATACTTGACTTCCGGGTATCCACTTCTGACCTAAGCCCAACCTCCGATTGTGCACTTCCGGCCTAAACCCGACTTCCGGTTATCCACTTCCTCTCCCACTGGACTTCCGATTCTCCACTTCCGGTCTATATTTCACATCCGGTTCGTCACTTTCAATTACTGCATGTAACTTCATTTATATAAGCTTTAATTAGCCTCAATTACTTACAGTTACCCTTTAATTACCGAACGTAACCGCAGGTTACCTGAGGTAATCTTGATTTTCATTTAGTTCCCTTTAATTACGTTTACTTGCTTTAATGACTCAATTTTCTTTTAATTGATGTTAATCACCTTTAATTACATTCAGTTAGCTACGCTAAACTTCGGTTGCCTTCCATAATGTGTAATTTCATTTAATCTTTATCTTAATCTTAATTGCATATACCTTATATCTACCTTTAAACTCAACTTTCACGCTTTAATTGCCTTTAATTACCTCTAATTCCCCTTACCTCTTACACATTTACCCTCTTATATCCCCTTTACGTGTCCACTTATATACCTCTACCTTGGTGAGGCTTCATCCATCTCTCTCTCTCTCTCTCTCACACACACACGCACACATACATACATACACACATACAGCGTTTTTTTTATTTTGGCACTCCTAATGCTAACACATTAATAAAAAGACATCAAATTAAACCAACTGCCAGGTTCCGGTTGAAATGGCCCTTTTCTGCTTCGCCTCTTTCGGTGACGGCATTGCCGGCGTGATTCCCAATCGCCCAGCTGACGACGTCGCCGGGCTGGTTGCAATCCGATAGCACTGAAAGGATGAACGCAGATGTTTCTAGCGACTGTTCGGCAGCAGACTGCGAGTCGGAAGATCGCATTTAGTGACGAACAGCTTGCCTTCATAGGCGGCTCCAAACGCTTAAACTGTGTCTCCTATCGTGCCTTTAACAGAAGCCTCGAAAGTGTCAAGTTCGAGGGCTCTGCTTAGACGCCACGTTAGAAGACACGCGTGACGTAACATGAAGAATGGCGTCATGGCATGGCTGCGTAGGCGCCACGCGACTGCGCTTTGGGTGGCATCTATTTTAGCCTCCCTCCACCTTCAGAAGTGTTCCCTCGCCCCCTCCTCACCTGCCCTTTCTCGCCTCCCCTTCCCTGCATTTGCTCCCGCCTAGGGCAAACGCTAAAGCCACACTAAACGCTAAATTTATGTGAAATAAATGTACTTTATTTTGAGGAATCCAGTTCACAGCAACACAGACCAGAGTTAAACAGGAGTAATCGTTGTCCAAATAGCAATATGTAAGAAAGTTAATATGCCAATGGCAACTTAGGAGTTGCACGACAGCCACACAAACGTATATCAGAGGAATATAGGATGACTAGACCATCAATTATAAGCACAAGGTGGGAAAAATATTTTTGGGCACGTTTGGACAAGTAGATAGCGTGATAAAATGGCTCCCCTGCGGCCAAAGAGAGCTAGGACAAGCATACACTGAGCCTAGTATGAATGTAGTGCTGATACTGAGTGTATTGCATATTGACTCCTGCTGATGTAACAACGAAGTCTGGGCAAGAAGAGAGCTCTCTGGGGCCTCGAGTTCTGACGTGTCACCATAAGAATATCCGTTGCCTGAAACTGTTCAGCCGTTGCCAGGGGAGAGAACGCAAGTTTGGATGATGACGCACCATGAGTGACTGACAAGAACAAAGAGAGAGAGAGGTACAAATACAAGTGCACTGATTATGGTGACAGCAGTAGATAGCGTGTCTGTACAGAGGGTTCAGCTATATTTTGATATTTTGTGAAGCAAGTAGTAAAACTTCTTGACGACTGACTGGACCCATTGCCACGCTGCTATTGATAATTTCAAATTCGTCAGCTTTAAAGCGAGACTTCGCAACCAAATGGATTTCAAGCTTGTCGTATTCCCTCAATCATTTACACGAACAGAACACAGTTGTGAAACATCTTCCTTAGAAACGAAGGGAGAATCACAAAAACGGCTTGTGAAATTTGAAAAAGTCTGGCTTCCACCGAGCGTCGATGGAAGTACTTCTTTCTTTCTCTGTGTCGGCCAACGTCGGTGGTGGTGGTGGTGAAAAGGCTTGCCGTTGTCGGCCTCACGTATGTGGGCAACGTCACGACTGACGCCCTGGGGAAATGTGCGTCCTGGGCCGTCTTCTAGGGGAACTGTGCCGACACCGTGCATTAGTCATACAATTCCTGCACCATTTCCTGCCTCTCAGGGAAGCAGCTGACCGCTGTTTCTTTCCATCAGTGTCTGAGTAATCCATTATGGCTGTTGCACTTACAATGCCGACACAGGTGTTCTCTGTCCATGAAAGATGTTTGAAGTGCAAGTTCTTTACGATTTTCAGCTAGCCTCATGAGAACAGCACATTGTTTCAGTGTAAAAATAATTTAACTCAATACGTGATTACGTGTGCATATAGGCATGCATGCCTTATGCTAAATGAATACATTAATGCATATTCTGTATACATTAATACACATGCGTATCCTGGGGGCATTTTCTAAAGATCAGCAGGACACATAGCTGTAACCATGCTAGTTTTCGGGGCTTAATTGTTACCCTTAGAAGCCTTTATCCTATGACATGATATTCGATATTGGAATGAAAATTTTGCAGATATGCGTATTCGATATGTATTCGAAAATTTCAATATTCGCACACTTGTATATGCATGCAAGCCAGCCCTGATAGAGTTCATTTGAAACCGAGGTTTTGTTAAAAGTATATTCAATAAATACTTCATGCAAACCAGGGATGCGCAGTGTTTAAATACATTGTATTTACAGTACTATTTAAAATATAAATGCATGTATTTATATTTTGTATTTAAATACGGTCTAGAAAAATGTATTTATAATTATATTTAAATACCAATTTTCGGGTATTTATTCTTGTAAATACTTATAAATACCCCTAAATACAGGATATACTGACTCCTATCCTAAAATTGCCCTGCATTTGACCTTTCGCTAAGAAGGACGAGTTTGGGGCACAGTTATACCGTGTTTGCGCCAGCATTCTAGACAACCATTCTAGATAGGGGGTTTTTCACTGTTGTTGCGGACAAGGGTCACGTCTACCCGATTACCTTGTTGTACGAAGGATCTTCGTCAAATTTAGTATAAGCCTTTGTTCATCGGCACCTGTGGAGATGCTGTTCTCCTTTGCGAAACTGACTGTACGGCCGAACAGAAGATGCCTAAAAGATGCAGTCTTCGCGAAA
Organism: Ornithodoros turicata; assembly: GCF_037126465.1. Classification (NCBI taxonomy): domain Eukaryota; kingdom Metazoa; phylum Arthropoda; class Arachnida; order Ixodida; family Argasidae; genus Ornithodoros; species Ornithodoros turicata. Next base: position 54,168,301 of record NC_088205.1, on the reverse strand, counting down.
CTTCTAATATTAAAATCGGCATGATAATCTAACAAAGAACTGTTATTGTTACTTGCTGATTTGTTGTTATAATCATCATTACTTTTGTAATCCCAGATGTCACCTTCGTCGAAGTATTTATGGCAGTAGTTACGGTATTTAAATACTGTATTTATATTTTGTATTTAAACACTAATATTGAAAAGTATTTATGAAGAGTATTTATATACCCCTTTCAACAAAGTATTTTGTATTTATATTTAAATAGTCAGAAAAATGTATTTATGTCCATCCATGATACAAACTACGATACTGTTTATGTGTAGCTGCAATGCAGAAGTCGTCAAATCGGCTCACACAACTAGGCTACATTCGGCGTTCTGCCGAAAAAGAAAACAACAAGACAACAGCAACAACAAGAACAGTGTAATGCACAATACTGCACTACTTCAAGGCGCTCCTGGGACCAGTCCCAAAGAGGTCAACAAAGGCGACCTGTGAATAGACCAGGGGATTCATGGACGCAACTTTTACGGTCCTGGTAAAGTTCGCAGTACATCCCTAAGATTTTTATGGACGGCCTGTGGACATCTGAATGTCCAGTCTGGTATATCCCCTGGACATCCCTGTAACGTAAATGGTTGTCTCGAAAATGATATGTGATAGTACTGTCCCGCCAGGGGCTCGCTTGAGGTAATGAACTTTTTCACATTCGCGTCGTATCCTAGCGCGTCTCCTGCAAAACACCCTAGGCACGCGCAAAAACAAACGTAGGTATGGTAGGTAATGGACCAAAACTGGTGACGAGTCAGCGGGGTGTCCCCGCTCCCGTCTGCCCGTCATGGGCTCCATCCCGTGCCGTCCATTGAATACGGAGATAACCTTGTCCGGCGCAACAAGGTCGCAGCGCATGCGCATATGTAGTTGTGAAAAAGGCACCGGCTTTACGTGCGGTGCACTGTTCATACCGCGGTCAACGCACCCGCGTGATGATGTCAACGATAAGTGTCAACGGGGCAATAAACAGGAATACCTTGTGCACTTTTTTCATGCATTGTGATACGTTGCCGATGGTGAGCGTTTTTCCACAATTGTTGTCGCAAAAAAACTAAATAATGGCTCAAAAGCTACCGAATGTTCACTGCACTCCTTCGCGCTCATACCCTTCTATGCGATGCCCTGGACACACGTGATTTTGACGTCGCGCACCATGAACCATTCAAAACGAGGGACGCTTAGACATTGATTTCGTTATAATATCGGGTGAATTCTATAAGTGAAGCCAATTCTAAACATATTTCCACCTGTCTATACCGAGGTAGCACCAACATCCCAGATGCTCATATACGCCCGTCATTAGCTAGGAGATCGAAATCTCCCCCACCTCAGGCTCCTGGAATGCGGTGCTGCTTTTTGTTGGAACGTTGTGACGTGACCCCGTTCCAAGGATGAAGGAGAGACTCACCGGGGGGGGATAAGGAAAGGTCTGCCAGACCAAGGTCGGCATGCTATTCCATTAAAAAACAAAGAAAGAAAAGAAAAGAACAGAAAGAGAATAAAAATTAACAAAGGAAAGGAAACAAGACAAAAAAAAAGGATAGGTGAGACTCCTGGAGTGCGCATCTCAGAGCTTGAAGGCCAGGCCAGTGCACTTCAGAAAGTGCAATAAAGCACTTGTGACGGCCCATTGTTGGTGCTGAGGCACAGGGCCAAGAAGTGGCTGAGGCACAGGCCCGCGTCAGTTGGTTGTGCCCGAAACGCTCGACTCACACTCACACTGATTATGCTCTTTGAATGGCATTGTTTCGTGGTAAAGATGCTTGCTAGAAGTAAATGAATTTCGTATTGTAAGCCGCGTTCTTTCGTGGAACATAATAATTGGGGAATGTTCGTCAAGCTGCCTCGTGCCCCTTTAAAGGAAGGGCGTCTTGTTGAGCCCCTCAATTCTTTCTCTGTGCTCAGACCGTTGGGGAAAGAAATGCTGGCATCCAGCGTAGTGCCACGGAGAGATGAATGAGCAGCCGTGAGCTTGTGCCACCATCCTGGAGGCACTGTTCCTACACGGATAGGTTCTTTGTGATCTCAGTAACTCGAATGGGTTTTTGAGCCCCCTCACGTGACCTCCACAGTCTGATCTCAACGCGATCAATATGCGTACCTCTTGTCCCAGCTATCAAGAAGTGTCATGTAGTTACTCACCGCGGTGAGTGCCCTTCGCCGTCTGCTAGTGAAATTCGTGGCCCGCAGTTCTGGGAAACCGCGTGTCGATGTGTATTTGTATTTGTGAACGAGTCCAAGGCGATTCTAACTCTACATGTTAGTAAACTACCCCCAACTTTACACTGCATTTCATATGTATAGTCCACCTGCTCCCACAAGTGAAGAAGCAATGGAAGGTCCACGGTTCGATGAAGTTGATAAGGTTCAAGCGAACACGGCGGTACAAACGAGGGCTGTTAGAAAAAGTCACAAGCAGAGGTTTGTCGATGGGCCAGTGCAAGTAGCAAATTGCGTGGACTGGTCATTTTATACAAGGACTGATTCTCTTGTGAGTGAGTGCGATCTGCCTTTTGCGCATTGGCACTCTTTTATAAAACTACATTTCACCTAGCTCATGGCACATTCACTCACAAGGAAATCAGTCCCTGTGCAAAACAATCGGACCTCGTCTATTTCCACCTGCGGCGGCCCGTCCATAAATGGAGTATTCTATTCAGCGTAACTTAATATTTATTTACTTTCAGCGTTGTCATAGAGTTTAGACAAAATACACAAAAGTAACACGTCACTAGAAGTGCAGAATCTGCATTATCTGCAAATTAATAAAAATCACATCTTGAAATTCCTCTCTGCGTCGTGCAGTTACGAGATGAGAAATTTGCATACCTCACGCATCTCATTTATTAAATGTGCTGGCACATTTTTCATGTAAACGCTTTCTTTAAAACGCATACGCTTCATTTACAAATCAGAGAGGGGACCGATGACATTTGGCGTGATGAATTGTGTAAAGAAAGCCATTCTCCCGTGTTTCTTTCTTATTTTCAACGCAATGGCGCATGAATTGCTCCCTCCAAAAAGAAAGCTACGCGCAGTATTAATCCCAAGCCTGCGACCATTTCATTTTTCTCTCTGTGACACTGTGCAAACTTACACTAGCTCCACCAAAGTTTCACTTTACCACGATTAGACCCTCCTATAAGTGTCCGTGCGATTAATAACTTGCCGTCGTATACAAATATTGGAAGATGACTTCGATGGTACTGATGCTACACACACACACCAATCATCTGGCGAGCGACATCAATCATGGCACTGAGATTGGAGCAGTGGATGTAAAGGATCAAAGAGCCGAATGCTTCTATGGGAGCCCTCCTTTTGTGTACATGGATCTATGGAGCTATTTTAGATGTATTTAGTGCTTAAGTGGCGAGATGAACGACGATGCTATAAGATTAAGCAAAAAGTGGTATGAATGGAAGTGAGGTATTAACGTCTAACGCGGCATCAGAGACTTCAAAGGATCTTGGTGGAGAATCTTAAAAGGAGTGGTGTACGTTAATGGAGCCGTAGTGTGCCCGCTTTCTTTTTCTTTTTTTATTACGAGGTGCAAAGTGAGAGAAATTATTCATGGTTAATGCTTTCTCTGACTTTGTGACGCTTGATTTACTTATTTACTTTCATCGCTAGTCGGAGGCTTGTGGTAAACAGTTTCTGAGTTAATCCACCGATTGCAGTAATGCACACTGATATTAGGTATCATTACCGCCGGAGTTTGCAAATGGTCACACAACTCACATAACGGAGTACATATTACTAATTTCTTAGTTTGGCTCCACTTAACGAAACATATTTTATTATGAGCATCTGATACCGGAATTTAAACATAAATAATTTTGATGTTGCTGTTTTCAACCTTACTTGTCAGGCAATTGAGCTCTACTTCGCTGGACGACACACGGTGTTGGAGATGCTTGCAGCTTGCCATTGTTTGGCTAAGAGCAGACTTGTGCGTAACGCGTTACTAGTAATTGCCTTACTTGTAATCAATTACTTTTCGGAGTAATGGATTACTCAGTAATTGATTACTTTTGCGGCAGAGATTAACTTATCTTTCAGATGTTCTGCCCCAAGTCAAGCCCCTCGTGTCGTCAGCCTTTGTTGGGCCGCTGTACTATAGCAAGCGGAGGTAATTGCAATAACGTTCTGGAATTTCAGGGTCTCTCTCCCTAATCACTTCCTACACCAGTGTGGTGGTACCTGAAGCTTTGGAGGTTTAGTGAGCCATGGGAAAGTTCCACGCAATGTTCTTCCACAATCGGGTCAACGTCTTCCCGGGCGATAAATACAGTAGACGTACAGATCTACCTGTCCTACGCGTTTTTGTTTTTCCTGTTCCTATTCCGCTGTTGAACTTTTCTGAGGCACACAAGGACGATAGGCCTGATGAAGGACGGACTCCGTCCGAAAGCTTGTTTTTCAGTAAAATAAATTTTTCAATCCCTTTAAATACTTATTTCATTCACTTGCGAGTGCTAGACTTCTCCCATTTTGTGCCTGTTAGCACACAAGGACGGGTATAATTTGCGTGAATGCAGACTAACGACCGGAGTAACGCGTTACTTTTCTAGTCGTTACTCAGTTACATTTGGATTCGACTAATTGGCAACGGTAATCAATTACTTTTTGCGTATAAGTAACGGTAACTGCAATCAATTACTTTTTTCGAGTAACGGGCACAAGTCTGGCTAAGAGTTGTGATCCGCCTTGCGACTGATATAATATATAGACGGAGATGAGGAAGACCGATGGTTGGCGCAAGGGAGGACTGACACGCAATATGTGCCTTCTCTAACCTATAAGAGGGACAAAAAATTGTCAGAATACGTCGTAGAGCTTCTCGGCCGTTTGCCGAAGGGAGCGTGTTATATTGCGAGTTCTCGCGTATTCTTCGAAGAGCATCCTAGAAACGTGCGCGGACGTTATTTTCATTTTTAGTCGACAACAGCAGCGTGAGTTGGTGTTCCATCGGTGGCATCGGTGGCAGCATCACCCCGCGGAACGACGACTGCACACAGGATGTGGTCATGCGCATAGCAACGTGCTCCCTCACTTTCACATTGTCAGACAGAAAGTATTGCCCAAGCTTCACTGACTATTTCTACTTCTATTAATATACCCCGTACAGTCCAGCACCTTCGCAGAACGACTACATTATACCTGCCGCAACACTGGAGCATTCAAACGCAGGACAATTGTGTTAGAACTGACAGACAAAAACTCTTCTGCGGACTCTCGACTGAGAGGATTTTATTCATTACACGCACATTTATACATACACAAGCAGGCAAGGTGACAGACGCGGAAGCAACACAGATTCCTCCTAGCGTGGGGTAGAGTCACTAAATAGTCTTCTTGAATAATTCCGATCACATATTAATAACGCCACTTCTATTAATCAGTTTAACAAATCTCTATATAACCATCTTCTGTTTGGAAACTCTTAATGGCATAGGTTGATAAGAACTGTTCCTGTCTGTACGTGCCTGTTTCCATTCGTTCTTTTTCTGTTAGAGGCTTGTTACAATAAATCCGCTTATTTCATGAATAGTTAGTACTGTACCGCCGCAAGGGCCCGGGTACTTTGTCAGGCTAGTGCCTTTATACCCGGTACCCGCATTTCTGTGTTGTAGAAATGAAATAATAATAATAATAATAATAAAATAGGCATTATTTAGTGGCTGTAGTTTGAGACCATGGGGTCCCAAAGGCCAACACCGCAAGTCCACGTTTAGAAAGTACAGGGTGAATTTAGCAAAGGTTACACATCTTGATCGCGTCATAAGGATAGAAAATGACGTTTCTAGCGCTTCAAACGTTGCAGACTGATAATCACTTGCCTTAAGTTTCACCCATATTTTTTGCAAATGCTATCACTTGGTTTCGAGCCAGCGCCACCTATACGTGGTGATGTGAACGTGAAGCAGGCAGACGAAAAATTGGCGGTTTGCGGGCAGTATAGGGCATAGGAAATGCATGGGGTGAGAATTTGCTTTGCTTCTAACTTTTTTTCTACAAAATGATAGCATTTGAAAAAAATAAGGATAAAACTTCTGGCGACTGACTATCGGTCTGCGAAGTTTGGAGCACCAGAGACGTTGTCTTGTATTTTTACGACTCAATCGAAATGTGTAACCTTTGCTGAATTCACCTTGTATTTTTTCAGGCCAATTAGTGCTAGGGACGTGGCGCTGATGCATCGCATCCCCTTTTCGTCAATATAAAAGGCCTCAATTATGTCATACACACTTTTATCAGCATTTCTGCACGACACATCATCAAAATACTACCTACATGTATACTATTTACATGTATGTTCGCTTTCGCGATTTTGACCGCTGCTTCTGCACAACCATTACTTTGTGGATATTTGGGGCTCGAAGTGGTGTGGGCAAAACCCCAATCCTTGGCAAAAATGGCGAACTTTGAGCGAAACTGTGGCCTGTTGTCCGTGACCACCGTTTCCGGAATCCCATGTCTCGCAAAAATCGACTTTGACTTAAGGATCATTGTCTCCGGCCTCTGATTCTCCAGAAGAGCGATTTCGATGTAGCGGGAGTAATAGTCCGTTACTAACAAGTAGTTCTTCCCATTGGCATGAAAAAGATCCATTACCACCCTTTGCCATGGGCGGTCAGGAAAAGGAGTTGAAATAAGAGGTTGGCTCCGAGGCAGTCTTTGCTTCATGCAACTCACACATTTCTCCGCCATGTCAACTATATCATGCGATATACCTGGCCACCAGCAAGACTCTTTGGCTCGCCTTTCGCATTTGACTATGCCCTCATGTCCGTCGTGGAGAGAGCTAAGTTCTGAAGGACGCAATGCTGCAGGTATGAGGAATCTCTGTCCTCTCATCAGAATTCCTTCATGAAAAGTAAGTTCATTTCTGAACTGCCAGTATGGTAAGCAGTCTTCACACATTTGTGACTTTGTGTCTGGCCAGGTAGTCTGAAGATATGTACGCAAAGTTTTGCACACGGTGTCCTGCTTTTGCGCATGCAAAAGTTTCTGATGACTTACATCTGGGACACGTACGTGACGGATAAGAGCCTCTTCAAACTCTGCAACTTCCTCCGCGAGATGTGCATTTTCTTGTTCGGGGAGTGGTTGTCTGGACAATGTATCTGCAACTACGAGGTCTTTGCCTGGAACATGTTGCATTGTATAGTCGAAGCGCATCATCCTAAGACGTAAGCGTTGAAGGCGCGGTGTGGGGTCATCTACTGGTTTCCTGGTAAACAGGGGAATAAGTGGCTTGTGATCGGTTTCTATGTGAAACTTCAGTCCGACCACGTAGTCTTTGAATTTCTCACACGCCCATGTGACTGCAAGGGTTTCTATTTGAGAGTAACCACCTTCTGCCTCTCTGAGTGACTTGGATGCGTAGGCAACGACCCGCAAACGTTTGTCCTCTTGTCGCTGCATGAGGACTGCTCCAAGGCTATAACTTGAAGCATCGGCTAATAGTATTGTTTCTTTTGTTGACAGTACAGTGCCAGGACTGGTGGTGACATGAGCCAGCTTTTACTTCTTCAAATGCACGTTGTTGAGCACAGTCCCAAGTAAATGAGACATCCTTGCGAAGCTTAACAGGGCAGTCTTGGCTGCCAGGTTTGGGATGAAACGTGCGATGAAGTTAACCATTCCGAGAAACCTCTTGAGTTCAGTGACATTTGTAGGTGCTGGCATGTCCACGATGGCAGCTATCTTACTCTGGTCTGGTGTGACCCCATCTCTGTCGATCACATGCCCCAAAAAAGTGATTGTTTCTTGTGCAAACACACATTTTTTTGCAATTGAGTGTGAGCCCTTTCTCTTTTGGTCTCTTCAAGACTTCGTGTAGGCGGTTGTCGTGTTCCTCCCTGGTTTTGCCCCAGACTATAATATCGTCAATGTGGCGTACAATGCCATCTAGTCCTCCTGTCAGCTGGTGAATCATTCTCTGGAAGTGCTCTGGAGCACAGGAGAAGGGCAGTCTGTTGAACTTGAATCGGCCAAACGGGGTGATGAATGTGGTAAGAACAGTTGACTCTGCATGCAGCCTGACCTGATAAAACCCTGAATATGCATCCAAGCGAGAAAAACACTTGGCTTGTCCCAGTGTAGCGACGAGCGGTTCTACACTTGGAATTGGGTGATATTCTCGTTGCACACATTTGTTGAGATTTGTGTAGCCCACACATATGTGCACATCCCCGTTCTTCTTAGGCACTACTGCAATGGGAGAGTACCAGTCACTTGGTTCATCAACTCTGGTAATAACGCCTTCACTTTCCATCTTCAGGAGCTGATTCTCTACAGCCTTCAACAAAGGAGCCGGTATGCGCCGTGGTGATGCCACAGCAATGGGCTCAACTTCGGATTTCAATCGGATTTTGCATTCGTAGAGTGTTTGTCCCAAGCCTTGAAACAGCTCTGAGGACTCGTTGACTGGATCCAGTAGCGATCCTACGTAGGCTCCGTTCACTTGGCGCAGGATATCGAGCCTCTCGATAAGGTCTAACCCAAGGAGTGGTTCATCCAGGCCCTTTGTGACGTAGAGGTTTGCCTCAACGCTTTTACCTTGAAATGCAACAGTTGAATGCAGAGTTCCCACGACATCCAGACGTTGTCTAGCTGGTCCGAGGATGACCATGTCTGGCTTCCCAAGGGTAGACTCTATCTTTAGTTTCCACAGCAGGTTAGTTGGCACGACAGTGACATCAGCAGCGGTGTCCAGACGGATAGTAACATCCTGATCATTAACAAGGACCGAAACTTTCCATGGCAGTTTCTTCTGAGCAGTGGTGATTGCTCCAGCAAAGAACACTTCGTCTTCATTCTGCGTGCATTGAGGCTGCCGAACAACCTGCCGTAGCCGCTTGGCTTTGCATACTGAGGCAAAATGACCTCGTTTGCCACACTTGTTGCATCGAGCTTTTGCTGCGGGGCATTGTGGCCTCGGATGTTTTCCTGGCTTCCCACACCAGTAGCACGATTATGTCGCTTTAGAATGTTCCTCCGTTGAACTTGAAACAGCCTTGGCTTGGGTCTTCTTTGTCTGTTGTGGGTTCGCTTGTAGTCTGTCAACATGGACGGTTTGAGCAGGCGCCGCGTTGGCGGAGTGTTTCAGATTCTCTTGCTGCCGCCCGACGGTTTCAGTTTGCTTGGTAAGCAGTACTGCTCGTTCCAAGGTCAGGTCGCTCTCCATTTGCAACTTTGTGGACAGTTTTTTGTCTCGAACTCCGACCATGATTCGATCCCTGAGAAGCTCGTCTTTGAGGTTGCCGTAATCACATGTTTCAACCAACGCATACAGCGCAGTGATGAAGCCCGCTGCCGGCTCACCCTCGCGTTGCGAGCGGCTGTTGAACACAACCCGTTCATACACCACGTTCTTCTTTACGATGAAAAACTCTTCGAAGGCCACGACGACATCGGCGTACGACTCCTTCTTTGCTGCAGGAATAGGTAGAGTGTCGAAAATCTCCTCGGCTTTGAGACCCATGAGGTACACGAAAAAGTTGACTTGCTCGGCTTCGTTCTTGGCAGGGAGACCTGAGGCGGTGCGGAACCGTTCCCATCGTCTTTGTCACGTTGTCCAGTGCTCTGGTACAAACGTAAATGGCTCTGGTGCAGCGAGCTGATAGGTCAGGGGCGGTTGTTGCGAAGCCACATCCATAGTTTCGGAATGTTAGGTCGTATGCTCGTTGACACACGATGAGAAACGATACTAAAAGTTCGCACCTGTGTCCAGCGATGGGTGGGTTGGCTGATGCGTGAAACCGTATCCGCACTTCTGACACCATGTTAGGTTGAACTCTTTAAGGCTACGGTTTCACGGTAGCCATCCTGAATTTATTTACGGGCTTCCTACGGCGGGGCGCCACCGTCGCGGTTTCCGTGGATGACCTCGTTAGGGAGATGCAGTTACGCGTGGGCGACTGGACCCTTTGACCTTGGGTCTCTCCTCTATGCTATTGTACCCGGTGTTTATGCGTGTGTAGAAGGGACGATTGTCTCGTAAAAGTCTTTTGAAACTGTTGTGCAAGACGGCGAGTTGATTTTCGTGCTTTCGTGGTTTGAGTAGCACGGGGGTAGCTGCCGCGCGCGTACCGCGTGACGAAGTCTGTGCAAAATACAATATATTTGAGATATATAAAAATATACATCTCAAATGCAAAATGGTCAAACAACCGTCATAAAAATGGATGCAAATACTAAATAATTGCAGTCAGCTGTGAAGAGTCTGTTCACGTGCCGATCGGCTTACAGCTTACAGCGGGTTACAGAAACAGGATTTCTGGAAATGAATTATGACATTACCACTTCTGTTGAAACTAGATGTTCAACTCACAGTGCGCACACAAAATGATAAGAATCAAAGGAATGGCATAACCGATGTAAAATAGGGAAGTCGGCGATTATACGCTATCTAACCTGGCCGTATTCTGCATAGTAGCGGTCGTGACAAAGTGCCATCAAATGTGAAGATAACTTTTTATTTATTTTTTTTTCTATTTGGCTGCGATTCGTGTTATCGCTTTGTGAGATGACGAGAGCTGTGATCTTTCGCCACGAAATGTCGTCAATTTCACTAGTTTATTTCAGTCGTCTCCATCGCATTACGCGACGCTGATTGCCACAGTTTGCTGTGAGGCGATCGTTGTACTTGCGAGTAAACGGAGGATCCGTTTACAGACCTCAGAGTTCAATTCAAGAAATTGCATTTGCATTGCAAGATAGTTATCGGGCGACAAAAATTCCTCGTACGACATGCGACAGCACTCTTTCCTTTTGCCTACATAATAAACGTTTACCGTGGTGCCCCCTCCTTCCATGCTCCGGTTCTTCCTTCAGTTCCCCCACATGTAGAAAACAAAGACTCTAGTTGGAAAGAAAAAGGAACGAGACAAAGACGCGCGTGCTCTGGGGAAGGGGATTGGCTTATATTCTCTTCTCTCTGGGCAATAGTATTCACGCCTAGCACTGACAATTGTTTTGCAACAGCCTGCTTTCTGCCCTTAACAGGCTTCGCTGTCATAGGAGTCAGTGGCAGCATTCGTCATGCGCAGCGAAGGGCGCAATTGTTATGATTCGAGCCTATTGTGATAATTGCAGTTTCATTGTGATAAGTATTATAATAATAACGAATACAGTTCTATATGCCATTTGACAGCAGGGCTGCTTGTCCGTCGCGTAGCGAAAAGATTGCAACGAAACAGCAGTTGTACACGCACGCATTGCTTACTAGGGGCAAAAATAGGATGCTACGATTTTTAGTTCTGTCCACAACAGTTGTTTCGATCCAAAGCCAATATGTTACTCTCGGGAAACCTTGCAAGAATGTCAGAAATACAAGCAAAGAGACACTCAAGAGCAAAGCTCTGAACAACAGCTTTGTTGCGTTCCCTGTGATTCTCTCTTACAATGAGACATGAGGTACAATAACCAAAGAAATGTCAACGCGTGCGCATTCACGTTGTTTTTCCTCGGTCGTTCGTCCTGTGGCCATGTGTCACGTTGACCCGGTTGCAGCAGCACAGTGGATGCCAATCTCCCGTGAGGTGGTCTATTTCCAGGTCTCGCGTAACGGACTGTTACACTGGTTACACACTGGTCATTTCAGATCTACCCACTGCGCCGTGGAGCACTATGTAGAAGGTAAAGAGCATGTTGGTTCGGACTCATCAAAGGAACTTTTTTTTTTTCGGGGAAATTGTTTCCTACAACCATTGTTCGCTGTTTGCGAAGGCAACGCCGATAGTTACTGGGTTATCATCTCATTACAGCCGAAGTCTCATTACAGCCGAAAGTCTCATTACGGCCGAAAATCCTTTAATCCCCATGTGTCTCGTTACGGCCAAAGTCTCAATACGGCCGAAGGTAGTCTCATTACGGCCGAAGATGTCTCATAACGGCCAAAAAGGAAAAAAAGAAGCATCCACCATATTAGCTGTGTATATACTGTGTTTTATGCTTCCCAAAATGTGTCCGAGGCGGTGTGCCCCCACGGCTTGTGTCACAAACAATGGTTCATGCGCACAATATTGCGACAGTGTTTCATGCATCCCTCATGAAAAATGTTTTTATTGTCATATGTGTCACACGATATTTGTATGTGTTACGCCATTTTCTCTCAGTATTCAAGCAACATCCTACTCGTTGGTTCTGCGAGCAAACTGTGTGTGTGTGTGTGTGTTCTGAAAAGTACTCCACAAGGGAGCCCACTGGGAGCTCCAGGAGCCACATGACCTATGACCATGATCTTCTCCCCCACTAGCTGCCTTCTACATTTTACGTCCACCTGAAATTTAAAAAAAGTACATAAGACACTGAACAAAATGACATATGCTTTTGTTTGATGATGACCATAAGACACATGCTGTCAAGCTGACTTTTTTTCCATATATTCAAAACATATTCCAGAATTCTGAACAACAATGACAATTACGTCATAATGATGCAGCTGCATAGCCAGGAAAATATTTCAGGAGGTGTTTTATGAGGCTTGACATGGGGTGGTGGAGTCCCCCTCGTCAGTGCTTTATCCAGACCCCCCTACACCCCCCTAACTTTTTTGCCTGTGCACCCCCTACAGGGGGTGCCCTTGCGATTTCAGCTTCAGATACGTCTGTAATGATATGTTAAGCTGTAATGACGTAACTATAATGATGACCTCCCCCCCACAATTTTTTCCTACACCCCTCACGTGCTTGGGATTCTGGATAAACCACTGCCCCTTGTTCATTTTCGTGGGGCACTACATTAGAGCTTATGCCACTGCACTGATGTCACAATGTTATAAGTGTGTGTCACTCTGGGCATTCCGAATTCCTCTAAGCTACAACATGTAAATTCAGAATATCCGAAGGGTAAGCATCAGATGTTAGCTGCAGGCTTCATGCTGAAACGCGTGCACGCAAAACACTTCCGCCGTGGTGGGCGACGTCGTTAGTGTAATCATACACGCAAGTCAATTGCGGGCACATGGAGTAGTGGCAGCAACCTGAAAACGATACATTTTCTTGTTATATATGAGTAACCAAAAATATACATTCCCACATGTTTCGTTTTGTCGTTTGTAGAAAGCGCTAGTAAGGGAACAGCACTTGGTTGGTCACATGCAAGCCACAATGCGAGAAGTGCCGATATTTCGATTACGCGATCAAAAATTAAAATTCTAGAACCATGCACACTTCCCCATGCAACTACTTCCCCACCATCGTGAGACATGACACCCATGACATGACACCATGTATTCACGTATAGTGTAATGTGAAACGATATGCAGGAATGAAAAAGATGCCAACATACCTGTAATCCAGTGTCTCATCAGTTTGCTTCGTTTCCTGCAGCTACCATGAAGTGCAATGCACGATTTAAAAGTTTCGTTTCGCCATGATGCTCACCGCACATTGCTGCACATTTCGCAAGCGTCCCGCAATCCCACGTGACCTCTTTTTAATCAGTGAAAATAACTCGCGTCATGAACATGCATTTTCATCTCAGCGCTAATCACGTTTTGCATGCTATAGAAGGAGGGGCGATCCTTTCGTGTTTTGATATCGTATTATAGATACTCTCACGCTCTCACTTCGGAAGTCCGGATGGTGTCTAGCAACGTTGGGTATCTCGTTTCTTGTGTTAAGCTCCATCCATCCATCCATGTGTTAGCGATCAGTTGTAGTTAACGACGCAATAATATTATCTATCGATTTGTAGTGCTGTAACGTGCAAATTAGCGGACTTAAGCGGCACTTTATTTTCCGTCGTTGTCTTTCGAGCAGCGCGTATTGTTCCGGTGAAAATTGAGTTGAATGAATCGTCATAGTCCCAACGTATATCGCGCTGTGTTGACCAAGACCGAGAACAAAGAATTCTGGTGAGTTATGCTTTCGTAGACTGTCTGGCTTAGCAGTGTGTTATCCACACATATTTGCATTCTCATACGTGTAATTTGACTAAATCAAAACAGCCGGAGAGCCTGTAATAGATGTAGGTGGGTATGTGTTAGTAGATTTGCACAGTTTGTGGTTCGTTGCGAGTTTAGGAACAACAAATTCATTCGAAGTTAAGACACCGATAATGCCGCACCGTACAGCAGCATTTATCATTGTGAGCCATATTTCATTTGTTAAAATTTGTCGTCATATTTGTTCAAAAATAATAGCGCAAGTCGGCATACTTGATCTCCTCGAATTGCTTACCGCGAACATCTGCGCAGGCTTTTGCACTGTGCTAAGCGCAAAAGCATATCTGATTACAATAAACATTTCAAGAGGAAGTCATTTAGGTACATTGTTATTCATAGCTAGTCATGTTATGTGGGTACGCGAAGGATTCCGAAAAAAACAACAACAACATGGCTAACAGGATGTTGCTGCCCAGGGAGTCTTGGCTGAAGAGGTGAGATGTTAACATTACCAATTGTATCATACGGTTCTGTTGTTAAGTGAAAAATTGTGTATAGTAGTGCACGAGAGTTAATTCGTGCACTACTTTTATAAGAAACGAAAAAAGGAAAGTCATGCATGCATCATTTCATGAATTGTAATGTATCACTGTTTCATATTCACATATTTCCATTAAGTGAATGAACTAATGCAACTAAATTCATCTCATGGTTATGCATTGTGTTTACCTGGAAGTCACATTTTTTCATTTTTTTGTCTAGATGAAGGTTTATGTTAGCCTTGTATGAAATAACAGACACATATCATCAACATGTATGCAGATCTGCACATTAAAACCAGCCATGTAGAGTCAAATGCCTGTTGTTGTTTTTTATATTCTAGCCTATTCACGGTTGCTCTTTGCTTATTGCAGGTCTACTCATTCCAGAAGCAACAATTGTACCATTGTAAAGCGAATGGAAATAAACTGACGTCGACTGAGATAGGTGTTCCTTCTTGGCCAATGACTGTTGGATGTCTCCAAAAAAACGTCACAACAAAGCGGATGTTCATCTAGCCTCCACAAGCAGCTGACTCCACCTAGTAGTCTGCTGCTTCACAGCAACATCAACACTACCTTTGGGGTGTACACATTACACAATATGCTCCATTGTGCTGTGGTGTGATAACATACTGATTGTCACACAATATGTTTATATATATGATAAGGGCTCTAAGGGCACACTGCATGGCTTATACCCTCTGGAATGTATATCCATACCTGGCAGCAACATTGCATGTCAATGCACGTTACAATACACATTTTGACTTTTGGCCGTTATGAGACATCTTCGGCCGTAGTGAGACTACCTCGGCCGTATTGAAACTTTGGCCGTAATGAGACACTTGGGGATTAAAGGATTATCGGCCGTATTGAGACATCGGCAGTAATGAGACTTCGGCCGTAATGAGATACAATCTCGTTACTGTCATAATAATAATAATTCGAGGCTTTACGTCGCGAGACAACTGCGATCAGTTACTGTCATGAAACAGGTTCTCCGGTGATGGGCCTATCCCCTTTACTATAGAGGGTGTCCCAGAAAACGTGTCATTGAATTATAATAAAAAAACTACACCATCTTGAGTCATGCGGTCAATGGCATTTGTTCTTACTGGGTTTTGCCACCTCCTCATGTGAATGTCGTGTAACGTAAGTTTAATTATGTAAATTTTTGCTAGCTTAAGTCGGAAATTTCCCTAGTAAAGGTCACTTTTTTACCACACCAACGTGAAGAGCGTGTCTAATTTAGTCAAATTAATCATAAATGACCGGGATATTCAGGAGCTATCCCATCGGAAAAAAATAGCCGAACATCATGCTCTACGGAGGTCGCACAGAATAGCGCACGATGAATTTTTCAGTGCAATCTTTGTCAGTCCGACGAAAGGAGGTTGGAAACCCAGCCCTCCCCGACGTCGCAGAAAGAGATAAAACAGGCATGGCTTATCACGTCCGACTTTCGCTGGGATAATGCTTTCCCTCTCCCAATTTTCGGAACTCTAACTTTTTCTACTATCACTCTGTGGGCTGGCTTCGGAACCTCCCTTCGTCGCACTGAGAGCGATTGCGTTCAAAAAGTCATCGCGCGCTATGGTCCGATGCTCCGAAAAGCATGATATTCGGCTATTTTTTCCGATGGGATAGCTCGTGAATATCACTGTGAATTATCATGAATTTGAGTTAATTCGGCACGCTCTTCATATTAGTGGGGTAAAAAAGTGACCTTTACTTGGCAAATTTCCGAGTTCAGTTCGCAAATATTTACATAATTAAACTTGGAGTACATGACATTCACAGTAGGAGGTGGCAAAAATCTAATAAGAACAAATGCTGTTGACCGCATGATTCTAGGTGGCGTAGTTTTTTTATTATAATTCAATGACACGTTTTCTGGGACACCCTGTATACTGAGCCTATACTGAGATTATTACAATAACGGTGAAGGTAATGGCAAATGCTATGAACCCGATATGGAGAAATGCAACGAAATAAAAGCAAGTTTCTCATAGACACGTAGCTGATTGACGTACTGTCACTGTGACATCCCTGAGAGAAACATGCGACGCACATGACACGCTACTGCTATTTCTTTTTGATGTTCCTCCTAAAATCGAAATTTCTCTTTCCACACCCAAAGTCATCGAGTATAGCTTTAGCCAATTTGCTAGCCAATTTTAGATAGTTTTTAATTATGACACCCAAGTACTCATAACGTTGTACTCGCGCACTTTAGCCCAAAGAGGAAAAGCCAGTTTGCCGCGTGACTCAGAAGAGGCACCCGAACTGTTTATGTGAACATATGTACCTATGTATATCCAATATCTTGTACATCCTCGAAGGAAGAGCAGCAGTCGCCAAGTAAAGATGCTCCAGAGCAGTCGTGTGTTTTGAGCATATAGACGAGCGAGAGGTTGTCTACACATTGAACACTCAATTCTTAGGATATCCCGCGAAACGTTCGTCCTGAGTGTCACCTGGATAGACTGCTTGGAGGGGACCTTGCCCCTGCATGATGAAGTTCCGAGGGGCAGTGGGGCAGACACTCAAGCCGGACGTAGTTGTGCTAGTGTAAGTATATCCCACAAACAGATGTCGTTGACTAAAAACGCAGTGTTGTGTTAGTATGACGTTTTAGACGCGACGGAGCTACGGCAGACGAGGGCAATACGGAAAAGGGCGGTGTGGTGCCTTTCCGTCCATTCCGTATTGTCCTCGCCTGCCGTAGCTCCGTCGTGTCTAAATGTCGTTGATCACACATTTTCCGCGGCACCCTTTTTTTCTTTTCTTCTTGTCTTGATGGGAAAGTTATGCATCAACTTGTACAACTTCAGGAAGGTAAATTGCATTGTTGCATTTTTGGTGATACGATATGCCATGTAAAACAGTTGATATGGTTACAGAAGTACCAAGTAGTATACGGAGGGGATAGGACGACAACATTGCCACCAGGGCAGCGCCACCGTCGCGTCCGCGCCGACTTTTTTCGAGAGTTTTTCCTGTGCGCGGCAGGCGGCGCTCGGGTGAAGGGGTGAGGCGGTGGGCGGTGCGTGTCCGGAGGGCTGCTCGCGCGCTTGCCCTTCAGCCTTGGCCGACTTCATTCGTATTTTTACCCGATACAACAGGTGCGCAATAGGCGATTTACATGCATGCTTAGACATGCAAAGGATAGCCATACACAAAAGTACAAGTGAGAATATATATATATTAAAGTTATTATTGCGGGAAATTATTATCACACATCACACACAATATTTTTATTAAAGGTAATCATACATACAAGTTTTCAGTTAATCAGTAGGGTAGCACATTTAATCAAAGAAGATATTTTTAATCAATACGATTACAATTAAAATTACAAGTTTTATTATAAAAAGTCTAACTTTATTATATGTGAGCATCATAGTGTTTTAATTACAAAGGTCTGATAGATGTATGTAACTTCAAGCACTGGCGCGCAAGTGATGGGCTGTCCGGGTGCATACCAACATGTAGGGAAATAATAGCTACACAATACCATATCAAAACGAGAAACGGTCACAATATTTAATCAAAGAAGATATTCTTAATCAATGCAATTACGATCAAAATTACAAGTTTTATTATAAAAAGTCTGAGACGTGAGAACCTGATAGATGTAAGTAATTTCGAGCACAATATGGAAGCTAAGTTTAATATTCCAACACGACACAAATTTAATTTCAGTTTCTTATGAAGTGAATAGCGTAGACATAAGGAAATCATTAGAATCAACACGATCAACACATATAGCATTAATATAGAATCTAACCGACATATCCTCCATCATGTAGCAAATAATAGCTACGCAGTACCATATCAAAACAAGTAACCGTCACCACATTTAATCAAAGAAGATATTCTTAATCAATATGATTACAGACAAAATTACAAGTTGTATTATAAAAAGTCTAATATTCCTATACGTGAGAACCATCAGTGCAATAGCTGGAAGTTCTGATAGCTGTATGTAATTAACTGTGAACAGCAGAGACCCTGGAAGACCATGGGACACGAGCGATACGAACACAAGAGGAAATAAAATCTATACCACTACAAATAAGTTATTCTTAATCAAAACAACAGAGGAGAATAATCTATCATTTTAACTATCATAAAATCATCCTCGTGACATAATCTAATCGAACACTACAATTTTCATTCTAAGAGACGCTACAAACATTACTTTGTTTTATCAACACAGAAAATAGATATGTTAAAAATGAACTGCACCACATAGCACGCTCCTAGCCAACAACCAGATCTGATGTTATCTGCCCTGTTTTGTTGAAGAGGGGGGGGGGGCGATAGATGTATGGAAGACCACGGAACGCGAACGACAAGAACGACACGAACACAAGAGGAAATAAAATCTATACCACTACAAAGAAGTTATTCTTAATCACTATGATTACAATCAAATTACAAGTTGTATGATAAAAAGTCTAATATTCCTATACGTACGAACCATCATTGCAATAGTGTGAATATCTGTCATAACATTTCGAGCGCAATAGGGAATCTAAGTTTCATATTCCAACATTACACAACTTTTAATTAACCAATTTCTTATTAAGTGAACAGCATAGACGTAAGGAAATAACGAGAAACAACACAATCAACAGCTACAATTAATAGAGAGCCAAACCTGCGCACCTTCCAACGCATAGAGAAATAATAGCTAATCAATCTATCAAAAGGAGAAATATTACAAACATAACACTATAGCACAGATTTAACGCTGAAGAACAGAGGAACGCTCTAGGCGGCGACACGTAAACAACAACAGAGGAAAATAATCGATCATTGAACCATAATAAAATCGAACAATATGCAATTTTCATTCTAACAAACACTACGAACCTTGACGGAGGTATCCAAGACATAAAAAATATGCACTGTTTCCATGTCGGTTTTCACTCTTTTCCTCACAGCCGGGAGACTGTATGCTTTATTCCATTCTTTATCACTCAAAGGGTTGGGGGCTATATTCCTTCGTCCAGCAAACAGAACGCTCTAGAGGTCAGATAAGATAGTTCAAAGGCGATATATTTTATTGTGCAGTGCAAATAGATGCCGATACTACTCATTGGGATCGCTATCTTTTCGCATCCTTTCCTTGAAACGGAAATCTTTCGTCAAAGTGGTTGACAAGTCGACTAAGTTTGCACAGATGCGATATTCTTAATGAACAGGTACAGAAAGTCCAAATTATTAAATGGTACGAACAATACTCAATCAAAAACGAGAAACAAATTTAATTACATCAATTTTTGTAATATCTTGCAACAGAAAGTTCTAATGGTATGGAGGTATGAGGCTATGAAGTTCTAATGGTA